>NC_058385.1:36605000-37214166 GCF_018350175.1 Felis catus | reverse complement strand
GGATCTAAATATCTCCTTATAGATGATGCTGGAATTGTAGAAGATTGTTCTTTTTCTGATTTTCCTTTTTTTAATTAATTTTTTTGCATGAAAATAATTCTGAAATTTTAAAGTAATAATTACCTAGGTTATCACCTAGTTTAATTTTTAATAGAATACTAGGGTGATACTCATGTGTGTATAGTAGTTTTTTATAATAGAGTATGCCGGACATTGTGTGCTGTAAGGAATGAAGAAGAGAAAGTTATCATTTGTCTTTAGGGAGCTTTGATGAAAAAGGAGTGACTTTCTTGAGGTAGTGAAATATATTCATTTAATTATTGTCTAAAGATAATTATGTTCTAAAGCTGTATCACATTAGTACTATTTAGAGGACTTTGTTTCTAGATAAAAATTGCTGTAAATCCACTTGTTTACCTTGCATTCTTTTCTTTTGCTACAGCATGGATTTGAGTGAAAGACCTAAAGAAATCAAAATCTCCAGAGTGGAACAGAAATTCAGAATGTCTTCACAAGAAATATCCACTGCGAAGGAACCCCACAAAATAAGCTCTAATGATAATAATACAGTATCAAATACTCTGGTTAGGATGAAAATCCCAACCTATCAGCTTTCACCAAATAAATTCTCAGGTGTAAATAAAAGTAGAGATCGGGCTTCTCAGCAGCAGACCAACTCCATCAAAAACTACTTTCAGCCGTCTACCAAAAAACGGTATATTTTAAAATAATGCCTCTGTGTCTCTGAAAAATATTAATATCTGTTATATGATTATAGAATGCATTTAGTCTGTGTTCTGCTTGAAAATGCTTCTGTGGAAAACTGACTCTCTGACCTCATGCCCTTTCAGAAATGTCCAAATCTCCTCCTTCACTAAGGTCGTTGTAGATAGATTATTTTTTCCTAGATAGCTTACCTGTTATTTCATTTTACCATGCTTCTTTTGCAGAAGAGCTTTCCCACACCTCATTCTTTCAACTTCTCTTACCTCCTCTAAGACCATGCTCTCAGTTAGTTTCTCAGTTTCCAGTGCCTTTAATTATTCTAGGTCCTTCTCTTTTCAAAAGCTGTCTGTCCCTTTTATTTTTTGAAACCTTCCCTTGACTTGGTTCTTTCCTCTAGCAAATGCCTTTTGTCTTTCACAATCACTATTAAACTTCTCAAAAAAAGATATTACTGTTACTGCTCCCATTGCTGTATGAAATAATTCTTAACCAGCAATATTTCATCTTGACATGATGTCCTTGAAAAGTAACCATTGACACAGTTGCTAGCTCTAGTGGCCTTTGGTATACTCAACTCTTGAATCTTTATTCTCCTTACAGTGTCTTCTCGGAAGTAGTAGTAGCTTCTGGTTGTTTTGCTTCTCTGCCCCCTTTGAGGACTTCTTTCTTTTTTCATACTACTGCTTTTTATGTGTTGTATGTGGTACCTTCAGAGTTTCATGACTTTATTACAGATGATCAATATATTTGGCCTTAACTTAACCTTTAAACCTCACTTCTGCTTTCCCACAGGAATTTTCTGCTGTTTTCCCAAATAATTCACCTAAATCTTTTCTCCTCTGTCATCGATTATGTATTTTTTCTATTAGTAGTTCACTTTGTCAATATCTTTGACTCTCTATTCTACCCCCCCAAAACAGTATTGTAATTCTTATTTTCATTGTTTCCTAAATTCCTCCCTTTTCATCTGTTTGTATTGCCAGCTCTCTGATTTAAACTCTACCTAAATTATTGCAGAAACCTCTTGATAAATCTGTCCAGTACCCTGATACTATATTTGTGTTATTAAAATATCACCTTGATTATTCCAAATTAGCATGAATTCAGTAAACTTTTGGGAAGCAGAGATCCACATTTTTATGTTCCCTGTGAATGTTAGAAGTACAGTATATAAATGAATAAACTATTCAGTACTTAAACAGTATTGTATAGAAAACTCTTACAGTCACTTTTTAAAAAAAAATTTAATGTTTATTTTTGAGAGAGAGAGAGACAGAGAGCACTAAGTTGGGGAGGGGCAGAGAGAGGGAGACACAGAATTCAAAGCAGGCTTCAGGATCCAAGCTGTCAGCACAGAGTTCAATGCAGGGCCCGACCCCATGAACTGTGAGATCATGACCTGAGCTGAAGTCGGACGCTTGACCAACTGAGCCACCCAGGCGCCCCATGTATTCACATACTACTTGCAGTGTATAGTCTGTGCTGTATTGTGGATAGAGCTACTCTGACTTATTACCTTGAATTAGCTCTCATTAACCCATCAGGTTTTATTTCCAACGTAGTTTTTCCCTGCCTGCAAGTTCCCTACATTTATAAAGTAAGCTGTTGTTTCCCAGCAACAAATCCTCTGTATTTTTATATCTTCCTACCTCTTCCTCTCCATTGATTTATTAGCTACTGCTGCCTTAGCAGAGAAGATAGACTTCTCCTTATTGTTTTAGCCGTTGGGTTGGCAGTCCTATGAAAGCAGTAGTCTATATGAATTATGTACTTTTTTCAGATGTCCTTTTTTTTTTATTCCCAGTAATATTAATAAAAACAAGAATATTGTGCATTAAATGGGAGGAAGTGAATATTGCCAGATATCAGCTGCGTTCATTTTCTGTTTTGTTTTCTTCTCTCCTTTTTTAAATCTAAGGGAAAGAGATGAAGAAAATCAAGAAATTTTTTCACCCAAATCAGCAAGAATAGAAATGTCTTGTTCTCTGTTAGAACAGACACAACCTGCTCCACCCTCAGTATGGAAAAATAAGGAACAGTCTCTATTTCAGAGTGAGCTGCTGGAAAAGAAACCAGATAACTTACTTACAGATACAGATTTAAAATCCACTGTGAAAAGTTCTGCCAATGAATCTCTTTCTACAGACAAACTAAGATCAGAAAAAAGAAAAGAAATTGATGATTTAGCCATTGAAGATGAAATATTGGAAGAGTTACTCAACACAAAATCAGAGTTAGAAATTGGAGTGAAAGTTCAAAAACAAGAGGAAGATGTCAATATTAGGAAAAGGCCAAGATTGGATATAGAAACAAATGGCACTTTTAATTATGATGAAGCAATACCAGAAAGTAACAGAATATCTGTAAGTAACCTTTTTTAATGAGAAGTATCACAGACAGAAACTTAGAAGATTAAAAAGAAATTTAAGACAGTAGAAGCATCCACTGTTTCCTTGAAAAAGTTCATGTGTTCAGCTCCCAGTATTAAGTGTAAGGATTTGTTGGTGGATAAGGTAAATATTAAAAATAGTGTTTCTTTGACAGTATATAATAAATGACAACAAACTGTTGTTCATGATTAATATAGTTCCAGGCTGTATTATTACTATACTATTATATGAGACCTTTGGCACTGATGGTAAGTATAGGAGATGCCTTAATAGAGCAAGCAGACATACAAAAATGAAGAAAGTTAGTAAAACAAACTATGAAATAAATTGTTAGATAAATCAGGTATAACATCAGTAGGAATTTTTATTTTCATTTTGGTCTTTAATATCCTATTTTCATGAATGTCAATAACTTGTCTTACCACTTTGATCTAAGAAAAGTCTTCAGATTATTTTGTATTTTATGCCTAAATTGCCCGCTTCTGTAGAATAGTTAGGTCATTAGGTGAGAGCATGGACCTGATGAAGTAAAAATATAATATTCTGATCTTTCATTTAGGTTGATTAGCTCTACTCTTGTTCATGGTTGTGGTCACTCCCCTCCTGTAAATGGCTACTGCATAAGGACAGGACTGAGTAAAAGGATAAAGATTAAGTGGTTGGAAGGTATAATGATTTAATAAGTATTTGTTAACCTAGTGTGTATCAAGCAGTGTAAATCTATAACTACTGTTGAGAAAACAAAGTAGGTGTCCTGTTTAGCCTATATATTGGCATCTTCCTATGAGAGAAAATCCTTATTATTTGTTAGTTTATTTTGAGTGAATCTTAAATGCCTTTCTGTGGATCAGATGCATCAGAATCAGCTGGTGAGCTTTTTTTTTTTTTGAACTTTATTTTTAGAGAAATAGGGTGCATGTGAGCAGGGGAGGGGCAGAGAGAGTGTTGAGGGGCAGGGGGAGAGAGAGAGAGAGAAAGAGAGAGAATCCCAAGCAGGCTCCATGCCATCAGTGCAGAGTAGAGCCCAACCCAGGGCTGGAACTCACAAACCATGAGATCATGACCTGAGCCAAAATAAAGAGTCGGACGCTTAACCAACTGAGCCACTTAGGCACCCCAGTTGGTGAGCTTTTTTAAAAATATGGATACCCAGACCAAAATCCCCAAAGATTCTGATACATCCAGTTTTCTTCCCAGAAAATGCTCCCTCATTTTTAGTTCAGAATTCCTTTTGCTGTCTTTAAAAATTCTAAAATCAGTGGCTTAAATAAGGTAGGGTTCTTTTGTTCCTATAAAAGAAGCCCAGGGGGACAAAACATAAGAGATTCTTTTTTTTTTTTTTTAACGTTTATTTATTTTTGAGACAGAGACAGAGCATGAACGGGGGAGGGTCAGAGAGAGAGGGAGACACAGAATCGGAAGCAGTCTCCAGGCTCTGAGCCATCAGCCCAGAGCCTGACGCGGGGCTCGAACTCCCGGACTGTGAGATCGTGACCTGAGCCTAAGTCGGATGCTCAACCGGCTGAGCCACCCAGGCGCCCCAAAACATAAGAGATTCTTAAATATGAAGAACAAACCGAGGGTTACTGGAGAGGTTGTGGCAAGGGGGATGGGCTAAATGGGTAAGGGACATTAAGGAATCTACTCCTGAAATCATTGTTGCACTATATGCTAACTAACTTGGATGTAAATTTTTAAAAATAATAAAATAAGCCCAGAAGTAGGTAACCAAAGCTGCTTGGAAGTTCCATGGTATTAATTTCTTAGGTGTCTCTTTTTCTCTCTACTAGGTGGCACCTCTAGCCATCATGTCAACTTTCCAGGGAGGAAGAACAAGGTGGAGAAGGGGACAGGGTAAAAAGGCCTCTCCACTTAAGTTCCCCCTCACATTCTAAGGAGCTCTTTCAGAAACCTCACTTTATAACTTTGGTTATTAGCCAGAATTTAGTAGTGGTCTGCATGACTCCCTATCCCTCACCTTTAGTCTACAAGAGAGTATGGGAAATGTTTTAAGCTTGACATATTGCTGTCCCTAACAAATTTAGCATTAGATAAGTAAGGAAGAAAGAATAGACAGTGAGATCCTGTTTAGCCAAATTGAGAACTTCAGAGAAAGGGAGGTTCTTTATTATCAAAGATTAGCTGTCACTTTACAGAAGAGGTTACTTGAACCAAGTGGTTTATATATCCTGTAAGTTACTTGCTTAGCAATTTCCACTAGAGTGGAACTTCACGTTGGTTTCATGTGGTATTGGTGAAGTCCAAGGGATGATTTCCTAACTACATTTAATAAATTTGTATCTCTTTATAAAGGTATGTTTATTTGTATTATGAATTTACAATGTTATTTTAGCTCCAGACTATTGCAGAATTTGTGTTCAGACTACTTAATACTATAAGCATTTAATCTTTAGAAAGTTAGACTCTATTTATATTATTTTCATTACACCGTGGAAATGCATTTCCCTTGCAGTGTATCTTTCCTCCTGTACTCATTTTTAGTTTTTTCTGGTATGTTCTTATTTTCTTTCTCTAGTCTTGTGCTATTACATGCTTTCACTTTTTTAATAGCCTTTTTTTTTTTTTCTTCTATCCCAGATTGGTCCACTGTTCACAGTGGCTACAGCTCTGTCCTAAAATGGTTATGGTTTTAATAGCAGAACTCTTTGGCCCCTCCTGTATGGCTGTTAATATTCTGAAATACTCTGCATTGACTGCACATTCTCCCAGGGTTCATGGTCACTCAGGGTTGGGCATTTGATCCTAGAGTGGGAGAGACAGGAAGTGATCATTATACACCAGTGATATGGGATTTAGTAAACAGTCTTTTGTGTATCTGAAAAGACCTTTCATTTAATAGCTGAGCTTTACGTGCTGTATATTGACACTAGGGCATACAGTTACTTTATTTTGTTCTGTGGTTCTGTAGCATAATTTCCTCTGTCCTTACTTTACTACTTTAGAATTCATAACATTCTAAATAAAACTACAGAAATCTTCTGGAGGGTGAATAGTGATTTGATTGTGATATACTTTTGGGTATATTAAAAGTTCAGTCACTGTATTCTAACACTCTACATATTTAGTAAGAGCCTGTTATTTTGCTTTCAGTGTAAGATAATTTTTGACAACTTTTTATTTTGAGATAATTGTTGATTCACATGCAGTTGTAAGAAATTATATAGAGAGATCCAGTATACCTTTCATCCTGTTTCCCCTAATTGTAACATCTTGTATAATTACAGTACAATATCACAACCAGGAAGTTGACATTGATGCAGTTCATTCACCTTAAACAATGGGAGATTATTTTTAATTTTTTCACTTTTATCGTTTTCAGAATTTGTTGTTGGAAAGTCCTTGTATATGAGATGTTCATGGAATAAAGGAATTGCACTTATTTTTTTTTAGCTGTGGAAATGATTATCAGGAAAAAAATTCTTAATCCTTTCATTTTTTTTTAATTTTTTTTTCAACGTTTATTTATTTTTTGGGGGACAGAGAGAGACATAGCATGAACGGGGGAGGGGCAGAGAGAGAGGGAGACACAGAACCGGAAGCAGGCTCCAGGCTCCGAGCCATCAGCCCAGAGCCTGACGCGGGGCTCGAACTCACGGACCGCGAGATCGTGACCTGGCTGAAGTCGGACGCTTAACCGACTGCGCCACCCAGGCGCCCCTTTAATCCTTTCATTTAAAAAACTTAATGCGGGACGCCTGGGTGGCTCAGTCGGTTGGGCGTCCGACTTAGGCTCAGGTCACGATCTCGCGGTCTGTGAGTTCGAGCCCCGCGTCAGGCTCTGGGCTGATGGCTCGGAGCCTGGAGCCTGCTTCCGGTTCTGTGTCTCCCTCTCTCTCTGCCCCTCCCCCGTTCATGCTATGTCTCTCTCTGTCCCCCAAAAAATAAATAAACGTTGAAAAAAAATTAAAAAAAAAAACTTAATGCAATTTTAAGACAAAAATGTGAAACTTCTCTTTGACATTGGATTCCTTAGATAGATTTCTAAAATCTGTTGATGATAGAACCACTCTTTTTCTATTTTGGGATTTAAATATAGGTTCTAGCACATTTATAATACTTTTTATAAACTGAAATAGAAAGCTTGTGACTAGATATTCCTGCTAGAAGTTTATCCTTATATATATGACAGCTGTGCCTGTGTCGTGGCCTTACAGTTTCGTAGTCTCACAAAATGCAAACATGACTCATCCTTCTTAACATTTCCTCTTCTTAATAGCACCCACTGAGTGCGGAGCATCTTTTCTTCACCTCATTCTACCCTCCTGTTCTAAATTAAGGTTTCCACTTCTCTTAACTACAGTATCTTCCAAAACCTAGTAGTAATACCTACCACTTACTGGATATCATCATTCTGTTTATAGCAATTCTGCAGTGAAGCAGTACTATACACATTAAACTGATTAGGAAATTGACAGTAAGGTATTAAGTAACTTGGCAAGGTTGCTTAGCTAGGTTTTGAACTGGGACGAAAATGTAGGGCTACTCTGCTCTTTTGGCAATTCCTTTTATCAGCTTTCTTAGAATGACATTCATTTATCCAGTTACTCCAGGCATCGGGCATGCTAACATGAAAGGCTGTCTGAGAGGATAAGTTTGCTAGGCCTTTAAAAGGTAGAATCTCCAGGGACGCCTGGGTGGCTCAGTTGGTTACGCATCCAACTCTTGATTTTGGCTCAGGTCATGATCTCATGTTTGTGGGTGTGAGACCCGTGTTGGGCTCTGCACTGATGGTGCAGTGCCTACTTGGGATTCTCTCTCTCCTCTCTCTCTCTGTCTGCCCCTCCCCAACTTGTACTCTGTTTCCTTTTCAAAATAAATAAATTTAAAAAAAAAAAAAAAAAAGAATCTCCAAGACTTGGTGATTGACTCAGCGTGAGAAATGGAGAGAGAAGAAAAGAGTATAGGATAATTCCCAAGTTTAGAGTTTGAGTGCTTGGGTGGGTTGTAACATGATTCTCTGGGATGCGAAATAATTGCTCAAGAGGATGAGCAAGTTTGAAGGAGTGGGGCAGTATAAGGGAGAAAGGGCGGGGGTGTAAAATGTTCTGATTGTGATTAAACTTGCAGTGGGTGATGTATATGAAAGTAGTGAAAGGGCACATGGTAGGCTTAGTATAAATTTTTAGCCTTACTGTTGATAAAAGTATTAATTCTCTTTAGTCCCTAAGCAAAAACAAAGTATGTACATCTGTTTTTCTGTCCTTTCTTTCCAACTTTTTATTACAGTTTTTCTGAATTTAATATTGAATCATTGAAAATTTGATGTAAAATCGTATGCTCCCCTAGTGTACCCAAGGGATTATAGTTTTTACTGAAAGTGTCAGAAAGCCATCTATGTAATATGCTCTTGTCTGGAACCTGGTCTGGATATTGGATGTGAAGGAAACTACAAGGCAGTTTGCATTTTATTGCAGACATATATCTTGAGTAATTAAAGTAACCCTATTTCCTTTTTCCTGGATTAAGGGCAATTTAAAATTAAATACTAAGTGTAAATTTAGATAGAATCCTTTAAAAATGTTTCTATTTTAGAGTATAAAAGTAGTACATAGCTGTGTAGAAATATAGAAAATCAAAACATAACAATTTGTTGATAATCCTACCTACCATCTGTAGATAACCATAGATAATATTTTATTTATTAATTTTTATTCTGCAAACTTAGAATCAACTGTTAATGTAATTTCATAGCCATTTTTACTCATTTATACTATGGTCACGTCTCATATTGTAAAATAACTGGTATGAACTTAGATTGTGTCCTCTTTGCTCTTGTAATTCATACTGCAGTGTCTTTTTTTACATAGATTTCTGTTCTCAGCTTTTCTAGGAAAGATACTTGAAAATCAAATAACTGGGTCAAGAACATGGATATTTTTAAAGTTGCCATTTTATAATTTCTATGAACAGTATTTTTATTTCTTTAGCAAGAAAATGAAATTGGGAAGAAATGTGAGTTCAAGAAAGATACACTGTGGTCAACTAAAGAAGAACTATCTGTAAGGAAATTTTTCTTTAATTTTTATAAAGATTTGACTTAATGAGCAACATCTGATCAATTACTATTAGTTTACGTTCTTAGGATTCATTATTTCCCTTTGTGTAATTTTGATCTATTTCATAGTTACGCTTACTCTGGGAATAATTTGATCATATTATAATCATGATATAGCAAAAAGAGGATAGAGAAAAGCCTGAGTATAATTCCCTGCCTTCTGCATAAATGTGTGATCCTGAACAAGTCACTTTCACATTTACGGACCTCAGGTCTTTATAAAATCAGGTCAGCACTTTTCCAACAGGGTGATCATTTATATCAGATAGAGGAATGGATGTGAATTATTTCTAAATGCTAAAACACATTTACAAGAGTATTAAGTCATTGTTAATTTATTAGAGTTCCTAATTACATTCTGTCACTAATAGATGAACCTTGTCTTTTGACTTTCCACTTTTTTTCTTTCTCTCCCTGTCTTTATTTTAGTCCTGTTAGCAACTTCCATTTGAATAGGCAGTAAAAGAGTAAAAAACTTAGATGGTCAGCCTTGAGTTGCTCTGACAATGTTGATATGTAACTAGTTGGTTAATAGAAAATGACCTAAAGAATCTCATCCAGTAACAGGAAGGAATCTTCAGGCTGATTTAATACTGTCAATCTGCAATTAAAAAATGGCTTTCAGTTAATGAGTAATGAGTGTGTCCAGAACTAATGATTTTTGGAGATGTGAAAAATAATGTTACTGAAAATCCAAGGAAGCTTAAATATAGTAGATGAGAACTTGTAGAACAGATTGTTACACTAATGTTAGTTCATTGTTTTTATGATAAGAAGTAGACAAAACAGATTCCTTGCTGAGAAAATATATAGAAGATGAAGTATTGAGATGATATTCATTGGAATAAGCTACTAAATTAAAAATGCTAAATAGTTTTAGTCTTCTGTCATAGATGAGTGTATAGAGTATTTGAGTAAGTAATATTCTGGTTTTGAAGTAGTTATGATTTGATTTCCAAATACAGAGTTTGGGTGCCAGAAATAAACCTTTTTTACTGTTTTTTTTTTTTTCCTCAGGTATTTGAACTTTTTCTGTAGATGCCCAAATAAGTAATTTTCTTTTCCTTATCTTTTCTGCTTATGTATCCGTCGTAACCCCGTTTAAGATCAAAGATGAGCTTCAGGGTGATGGTGATATGTTTCCAAGGAAGGTGTTACTGACTGAATTTAGATCACTGGTGGTTAGTAACTTTACCTCCAGAAATACATCCTGTGTAAATAGTGATTATGGTCAATTAAAGAATTTCAAGAAATTCAAAAAGGTATGGTATTCCTTTAACTACAGTATCACCAGAGGGCAGCGTTTGAAATGTTTTTAGAAATACTGTTGATGCTAAATAGTAAAAGCGGTTTATGTTGAAAACTGATACTATTTCTTCTGCTTAAAACAGTTAAAATTATTCTAGTAAGAACATAAACTGACAGTTAATGAATATGTGAATAAATATATGTTGAGTATATAAAGAATACATGGAAACAAATTTCATTGAGACTGAATTCTTTAAAGGGTGCTGTTTACCTGGTCTTCTCCACCTTAAGGGGCAGGCTTTAGGCTATATTGAAAGGGTTCATCTACTTATAATAATGATCTCTGGCTACCTGAAAGGACCTGAAAGTCCTTAACTCAGGACTTTATGAAGATAATAGATCTGTTTAAAATAACTGAGCACATTAAATAATGAAAAGTAGGCATTTTACTGTTATGTGTATATATAAAAAATATAAATACGTACCTGAGTGTTACCATCAGCCAGAGTTTCTTCTTTTTTAGGAACTGATAAGGTATTTAGTTTGTCAATATGACTAAAAGGATATTTCCGATCCAGTCTGTATTTTGTTGTCTATTGCTGGGATATTTGCTTCTTGTTCCATACCTACTACTTACTACTACCTTTTGCTTAAGCAATTAATCAGAATACAGTTAATTTTTTCAAAAGTGGTTTCTGTGGAAGACTGCCTTTCACTAGAATATGATCTGTTTGATTCTTGCTGTGACTATGAGGTATTGTAGCTTTTTCTCTCTAATGTGAGCTACTATTAACATTTGTTAATTTTTTGCTTACTATGACAATGTGTAAAAGGTTCTGAACTCCCCTTTCTTCTACTTAGAGTGGAAGATGGAAATACCTCCCATTAGATGGCACCCACTTAATTCTTTTCCATCCCTCAGGTGTAGCGCATGAATACCACAGGGTTATTCTTAACTGAATGGTTATTTCATGTTCAGTGTCATATTACCAAGTCTCATTGTTGAATCAAAATTCAAAAGACATACTTTTTTTTTTTTTAAGTTTATTTATTTATTTTAAGAGAGAGCATGCAAACATGGAAGAGGTAGAGAGAGAGAAAGAATCCCAAGCAGGCTCCGTGCCATTAATGCAGAGCCGTCGCAGGGCTCAAACCCACAAACTGTGAGATCATGACCTGAGCTGAAATGACAGAGTCAAACACTTAACCGACTGAGCCACCCAGGCACCCCTGATACATATTTTTTTATTAATGAAGTTACCAAAGATAAAGCAATCCGTGTTGGCCCAGGGATGGCCAAGAGCTATAAAGTAGTACAAACTTCTGGAAAGCAGTTTGGAAAAATTTTATTTTTTTAAAAAATTTTTTTGAGGTTTATTTTGAAGGGGGGTCAATGGGGGAGAGGCAAAGAGCAAGGGAGAGATAGAGAATCCCAAGAGGCTCGAAGCTTCACACTGAGCTCGACACAGGGCTCAGTCTCATAGCTGTGAGATCATGATCCAAGCCAAAATCAAGAGTTGGACGCTTAACTGACTGAGCCACCCAGTTGCCCCTAATCTTACTACTTTTACTTTTTTTAACAGGTCATATTTCCTGGAGCAGGAAAACTTCCACACATCATTGGAGGATCAGATCTAATAGCTCATCATGCTCGGAAGAATACAGAATTAGACGAGTGGTTAAAGCAGGAAATGGAGGTTAGTAGGAAGTGAGGCCTAGTAACTTGCTTGGTTTACATTCTGGTCCCTTGTGGTTTCTTTAGAGCACATCCTTCGTAAAACCAAACTTAAGATAATTGGCCTAAGGTCATTCATTAAGGAAAATTCCTAAGTTACAGAGCATTAAGATTAATTTGTATCTTTGCATAATGCTTCTTTAGAGACTTTTAGATTTATTAGTTAAAAAAGATGGGACCCAGACAAATGAGTTAAGTTTACATCCTAATGTAAAGGAGAGAACAGAGACTTAACCAGCAAAAAATAAAAGAATACTAAAAGATGACTGTTAAAAGATGGTTGTACAGTCATACGGGGGATATTACAAGTAATATCAGTTATATAGTATGTGAATGAACTGGGCTTTCCAAATCTGGAATTATCTTTGAGCAGTTCTGAGAATTTCTCAGTACTTATTTTAGTATTACCTTGTTCCTGTTTTTCTATTGTATCTCTTTTTTCTTGCATATTAATTTTTTAAGGAATTGCCATAATTTTTCCATAGCAATTTCACCATTTTGCATTCCCACTAATATGTGCAAGGGTCCAGTTTCTCCACATCCTCTCTAGCACTTCATTTAGTTTTGTTTTGTTTTTTTTTTTTTGATAATGTACATTTAACTGGTGTGAATCTCAATGTGGTTTTGATTTGCACTTTCCTAATGATTAATGATGTTGAGCATCTTCTCATATGCTTATTGGCCATTTGTGTATCTTGTTTGGAGAAATATGTATTCAAAAATCTCTTCTGATTATCAGATTGTTTATCTTTTGTTGTTTTTGAATTATGGGTGTTCTTTGTATATTTTGGATATTAGTCCCTATTATCACATATATGATTTGCAGGTATTTTCCCTTTCTCTGGGTTGCCTTTTCACTCTGTTGATTTTGTATTTTGATGCACAGAAATTTTAAATTTTGATGTAGTTCAGTTTATCCGTTTTGTTGTTGCTTACCTGTGCTTTTGGTATTATATCCAAGAAATCGTTCCCAAATCAAATGTCAGGATTTTTTCCCTTTTTTCTTCCAAGAGTATTATAGTTTAGCCCTTATATTTAGATCTTTGATTTTGAGTTAATTTTCATAAGGGGTGTAAGGTTAGAGTCCAACTTCATTCTCTCTAGTTACACTTTCACACTTTGGTTCAATGATACATGAACATACCATCTCGATGGTGAAGTGGGGGAATCTCAAGCCAGTTATACTATTGACAACTGTTTGCTGTTAGAACCTTGCCTTAATGCCTCCTCCCATGGGCAGTTGTTACTGATCCATCTCATTTTTCCCCAGAGTCTAAGTTTTAAGAAGGTAAGAGAAATCATTAAATAATGTTGGTTGATTATTAAGTAGTAATTATTTACATTTAGTTCATATTCTTAAACTTTTAATTATGAAAAGTTTTCAAACATACACAAAGAGAGGAATGAAACAAACCTCAAACACAGGTTCAACAAATATCAGGATTTGCACATCTTGCTTCATCTGTTGCCTTTCTCAACTTTTTTTTCTTTCTGGAGTATTTTTCTTTCTGGAATATTTTAAAGCAAATCCCAATCATTTTTCATTTCATTTTTATTTATATGTTCAAACATACAGATTTCTGATCAAGTACATATTATGTCAGAGTGTGTCTTCCTAGCACTTTACAGTAGGGTACTTAATATAATCAATTCATGTTCAAAACCCTAAACTAGGATCAGCAGCATAATTTTGATACTTGAAATTGCTTTAAAGTTTTATAATTTCGCATACTTGCCTTATGGCATGTCTTCGATCGTATCTACAACTAATATGTTGCCTAAGTCTCAGGAAACCAAATCTCAGTTATGACATTGCTCTTTTGGGAAAATATAAACTGCTTTACAGCTCTCCATGTTAGAATGTGATTTTCAAGAACTCACTGTTTACACATAACAGCTGTATATATTTATATACTGCTATAATGAGAATTCACAGGAAAGATTATAAAAAACAAGCTTCTCTTTTCTTTCAAATTTTTTAAGAGAGCACGTGTGCATGGGGGTGGGAGAGGGGCAGAGAGAGAGGGAGAGAAAGAATGCCAAGCAGGCTCTATGCTGTCATTGCAGAGTCCCATGGGGCTCGATCTCACCAACTGCGAGATCATGACCTGAGCTGAAATAAAGAGTCAGACAGACGCTCAACCAACTGAGCCCCCCCAGGGTCCCCTATGCTTCTCTTTTTTTTACTTTCTTCCTAGGTGTTTTGAGTCCTAGTGGATATTATGTAAAAAGACCATCTACCTGATTCATAATTCTTTCAACCCCTGACTTTTTTTTTTAACTGGAGAATTTAATAAAATTAAGTAAAGTGGACAACTTCTGCCATAGAGGAAGTTACTGCATGGAAGTTAAGATTTCAGAAACATAGGACTATTGAATTGAGAGATAATCAAAGGCCTCCTCTAGGGTTAGAATGTTTTCTTCTTAGTCTTTGTATTGCCTGATTGTCCAGTCCTCCTGGAACCCAGAGGTGGGCTCCAGATAGGTTGTCTCAGCAGGCTATTTGAAGTAGGGCCGTTTGGTAATTGAGGGGTGAGGATAATAACTCTTCCCTGAACTCTACAATTTTATATCCCTTTCTTTATCTTATTTTATATATATTTTATCTTTTTTTTTTTTTCTTTGAAATTTATTTCTTGGTAACTTCTCCACATTGTCTTCCAGTTTGGTACTTTTCCCTTCCACTCTGTCTAGTTGGTATTCCCACCCATTCATTAAGTTTTCACTTAGCCTATTGTATTTTTTCAATTTTGGATGTCTGTTTCATTCATTTCTAAATCTTGTTCCCTGCTGATATTTGTAAGCTCTTCTTTTGTTTTCTGTGCCTAAAATGCTTGTTGCTATTTATGTTTGTGCTAATCATCTCCTATGGAGCCTTGTTTCCAAGTACATATTTTGTGATCTTTTTATGTGAACCACTCATTTTCCTTGTAGTTTGATCTGTGGGAATTCCTTGAGTTCTAATCCTCCAGAAAAGATATGTTGTGTCTGCCAGTCTTGTTCTACTACTAGGAAACCACTTTAGCCTCAGCTGGTGATTTTCTTGGATTACCTAGGTAGTTAATTCCTAGGATCACCTAAAGTACTCAGAAACCTGAGTGAAGGCCAGCTTGTCATTATAAACTTGATAGTTTTTTTCTTTCCTTCACCCTGTGCTAGGGTCAAGGCAGACAAGTTTCTTTCTTACCTTCTTTTGTGTTGTAGACTTTATTCCTCTTTCTCCCTTAAATGCTGGAGTCTTTTCTTAGATCCCTCATCTTTGATTTTCTCTCATATCACTCATCACCCATTGCAGACATCAAAGGCAGAGCCCAGTTTTTTTATGGTTTGTGGATACCCACAGAGGAGGGCAAAAGCTGGCTGTGTTGTTAACTTCTCAGGGTTTTTATTCTTCTTCATTGTGGGTTTAATGTAGTCTCTAGCAGTTTGTTTTTAAAAATGCTTTTTAATTAAAAAGTTGTTACAAAGGTCACTAAAAAATGGAGGTTGTTCAAGGTCACTTAGGATATGTAGTGTCAAAAAATGGAAGAATGAAAATGACATCTTTCCTCCTTTCTTTTTTGAAAGAATAAATGGCCTTACTATTTAAAATGTGCATTTCAAAGAATTATGGTACTGCCCAAAAGAATGATGAGGTTACAATCCTGAAGTCCAGAAATAACCCATGTAAATTCAGTAAACTATTCCAGACGTCTCTTTATTGAGGAGGAGTAATAGCTAGGACAGAGTGCAAGAGAAGGGGAGGATCGATAGAAGAAAGTAAAGCTGAAAGCATTGCTGAATTTGTGCAAATGTTTCTTCTCAAGATATTTTGTTTTCTGAGATGCATCTAAGACCAAGGGGTGATAGATACGAAAAAAAAAACCACTATCAGATTAGAATCAGTATTTGTTTCAAACTGTCTATTTGATTTTCGATGGTTTTTGGCTCCCTGCTGTCAACAGTGAGGAGATTGTACTTCCTCCATTATCCCTGCCCCCGCCCATCTTCTGACAGTCCTTTCTTACCTCCCTTTTAAAGGTGATTTGCACTTGCAAGTCAGAAGCAGTGAGAATGTGTCTCAGTGTTTCCCAGTTCTCCATTTGTTTTCCCTGAAATACAGTATGTTATTTTGATCTGCAGATGCATTTCTTTTTATTTCAAGGAACTCTTCTGTTACATCTTTGAAAGCATTTTTCTATTTGCTGGGTTCTGTATATTTAAGATGTAACCATCCTTTTATTAGATCACCTTTACTCTCTATACCCATTTCTTCTGCACTCCCTGTGGTTTTCTTAAGCTCTTTCACTGTGTCAAAAATTCAAATTTCAGTTGTGTCTGTGTTATTCTTCGTCAGCTATATGACCCTGGGTGGATTACTTGATTACTTTATGCTTGTGTTTCTTCCTGTGTAGAATGGGAATAATAATAGTACCTCCGTTTCACAGAATTTTTGTGAGAATTAAGTAAGATGCTATTTATAAAGCATTTATAACCATGGAAAGAGTCAGTGTTAGCTATTTCTAATTTATTTGATTCTGAAATGGTGTTATTAATAGGTCTCAGTGTTTTAGCATTTGTTCCCTTCTCATTGTCATTGTGTTTTGTCATGTAACTTTTTGGTTCTCCTTTTATTGCTTTCATGTTCTTACTAACTTTATTTTTTTTTTTTCAACGTTTATTTTTTTTTTGGGACAGAGAGAGACAGAGCATGAACGGGGGAGGGGCACAGAGAGAGGGAGACACAGAATCGGAAACAGGCTCCAGGCTCTGAGCCATCAGCCCAGAGCCTGACGCGGGGCTCGAACTCCCGGACCACGAGATTGTGACCTGGCTGAAGTCGGACGCTTAACCGACTGCGCCACCCAGGCGCCCCGCTTACTAACTTTATTTTTTGATCCTTGGATTGTTATTTCTTGCAGACTAAGTTCTTCATTTATTTTGCATGTTCTGTTCCAGTTGCTGTCCTTTGTTTCCCCTTTAGTATGTGGAGTAGTTTTTGGTTTTCTATGATCTTGGCAGCTGTTTGGAGTACAATACCCTGTCCAGATACTGTTTGCTTTGCGAAGCATCCTGTGCTATTTTATGCAGGGATTACAATCTAAAGACAGTTTATGAGGCAAAAAGTGAATGTAGTTGAAATTACTTCTACCCGAGCTCTTAGCTTTCTGGGGGAGAACGGAATGACCCTCGTGCCTCTGTACTGTCAGTGTGGCAGTGTGCTCGGGGCTGCAGTGCATGTCGCATCTGGTTTCTGTTGCCTGGAGACTTTGAATCCAGGAAAGGAAAGGCTCAGCTGGACCTGTGCATCGCTTTCCTGGGGTTGGAATTAAATGTGTACCAGGGAGCGTATCTTCTCCCAGAAGACAATCACCTGCCATTTTAGGTTGTTTACCTAATTTGTCAGGGATGTGTGGTGCCTGTGCCTGGTCAGTGTTAGTCCCACTCACTTCCCCGTGCCATTTGTCCCTTCCCAGCAGCCCACCAGCGGTGTTTTCTTTTGCCTGCTCAGGCTGCTTTTTCCCAAAATTGGAGTATTGGTAAGCATTCTCAGGTTGGTTTTAGTTCTGTGGCATTGTTTCATGTGCTGGGGCAGTGTTAGAAACATCTGCATCAATCTTTTGGTTCTTTGCAGGCCACTTTTTTCAAGCCTGTGGCTCCTTGATTATTATGGCTGTAAGGTTTTACTTGTTCTTGGACGGGGAGGGTTGAGAGAATGACAGTGTAGCTGCTGACTTTTTTCGGTCTTTTGTTTATTTGATTAGAATTAGTAGAGTCTGTGTTCCAGATTTATTCCACCAAATCTCTCTTTGCTAGAACAATTTTAGGTGAACTAGGTTGGATTCACTCTTTAAGATAATAGAGTTGACTTTGTTGTGCAACTACACTGTCTGTATAGAAGTATGTTACTGTTTTGACATCATACTTCCCCAGGCTGGTCCCAGCCGCTGTTCTTAAGTATCTTTTGCCTTTCTTTCATTCTTTGTCTGTTCTTCCTTTGGTGCTTCTGCTGTAGACCAGTCTTTGTTTTCATAATCACTGAATCTGTTCCTGGAGTTTCCTTCAGTTTAGGATATTTTCATTCTGTGCATTAAACATAATAATTCTTTGAGACGTTATCCAACCTGATTGGAATTTTGAAAGACTGGAGATGTAATTCTCCCAAACCTTTAAAAAGATGTCAGTAATATGAGGATTTCTATTTCTTAATACTATTTTACTTAATGTTTCTACTAAGACACATAAAATAAAGCTGATTTTTCTTTACAATTGTTCTTTATTATAAGTTTAAAATTAGCATCCCCTGCCAGGAAGCCTTTAAGGATAATTATGATAATGATACCAGCCACTTTTTTTGACAGCTCCTTGATAAAAATCATTATCTTCCCATTTATGTGCTGCTATACCTATTAGAAAATGTGGAAAGATGTAATTTCATTTTGATATTTCCCTGTATGAATAGAAAACCATTCTGGAAGAATCCCTGCAAGTCCTTCATCTAGGCCCTTTCCACAGATTCAGAAGCTCTGTAATAGCCTGTTAAGACCTGGTGGTGCTCTTCTTACTTACGAAGACCTGGTCAAATCCTGTTCTTCATATGACAACCTTAAGTTACTTAACCTAACTCTTTGTTCCCTTATTGGTTAAAACTAGGATAATAGTCTAATAGTAGTAATGAAGTTATATGAAGATTAAATGAGATTTTTTTTATAAAGACTTTTAAGATAGTGTCTGGAAATACACAAATGTAAGTTATTAACATAAAAATAAACAGTATGTACATTCAAGGAACTTCTGGTCTTTTAGGGAAGATATGATACAGGGTGGAAACTGATATGACAAATCTGAGTTGTAGAGCTGAAGTTTTATGGGGGTTCTTCATAGCAGATGTTATTTTTAAATGAAGAGGATTGGATAATCATTGGTAAAGAGGTGAACATGTTCCTGGGCACATAGTAGGCCCTAAATTATTATTGAATGAATGCACACTGAAAGATCGTCAGATATGGGAAGAGGAAAGAAAAGAGGTAATCTTCTGGGCAGAGAGAAAAATATGAACAAAAGCAGAGAGGGATGAGATATTTGTTGGGAGGTGAGTCTGGTTGGTTGGTTGTTTTGTGATTGAGTTTTAACAGACATACAGGGTTTATGAAGAGGGAGGTGAGAAATGACTGAGAATGTAGAATGGAGCCAGATTATGAAGGTCTTTTCCCATTTTAAGGGTCAAACTCAAGAGTTTGTGTTTCCTTTGGTAGGTGGAAGAAGTCACTGAAGGGTTTTGAATGGCACATGGTAGGATCATAGCTACACTTTAGAAAGAGGGACCCAGCACAGAGTTTTTCTGTTCCTACCTCTCAGCGGTGCATTAGGAGTTTGGCAAGTTTATGTTGAAAATACTTTTGTCAGTGAAGTAACTAAGCATCAGCCTCAGAGCCTGACTTGGGACCTTGGGGAAGAAAACCATTGCAGCTGGAGGCTGCTCTGGTTGAAGATGGGGGTAGATTTTGCCATCTCAGCCCCTTCAGTAGTCCTGTGACCTCAAAACACTTAATTTTTTTAAAGCGTTTTGTTGGAAAAAAGTATTTAAAAACTCAATAAGCTAGCAATATATACTTATATCGGTTGCCTTTGGGAAGGGATTAACTGGAGAATGCTGTTTAATTAGAGAACATTTGCAGAATTTTTGGCAGAAAGTGAAAATGGAGAGGATCTGGTGAATGGGGGAGATACTGGTAGAGGCAAGAACTCGTAAACCTGGTGACCTTATGGATGTTGAAATCTCAAAGATAACTGTGACTACCCAGTATATAGCAGTTGATGAACCATACATTTGTCGTTAAACAAATGTTTGATATTGTGTCAATTTTGACAGGTTCAAAATCAACAGGCAAAAGAAGAGTCACTTGCTGATGATCTCTTTAGGTAAAGTTTAATTTGTTTTCTCTTGAATCTTTGAGATGTATATAAAATACCATTTTACTCATAGAGATTAAATATTCATTTCTTCTGACTTTAGAAATAGACGTTTAGTCCCTTCACTTAAATAATGTTTTGTTTTTAATGTATGTATTTTTACTTTGAGCACCTCTTAATTAGGTTTGCTAGATATGTCTTTGAGGTTTGGGGTTGATTCAGTTGAACCTGTATCACATGATATTTAAAATTTGTATGGGGGCATTCATGCAAAAGAAGGGTCCCGCACTGGGTGAATTTGGCTGGATACATTTGTGAGAATTTCAGCTCTGAGTAGAATTATGAATGAATGGGTTTTGAGTTAAGACAAAATACCAGAGCATTTGTTTAGTTTTAGTTGGCACAAGCATAAAAACAAGAGGCTGGATTAGAGTTTCAAATCAGGTTTTTGTGGGAGGTTGAGAGGCTTTATAATGGGTGATTATAATTTAATTCTGACTTAACACATTTTCAACATTCCTGCAGGCCGGAAACCTTATAATAATTAGCTCTCAAATACTCACAAATAGTATAAAATAAAATTACTTTTCCTACTGCTAGGTAGATACTGGCTAGGGGAGAATAACATTTTCCCAAATTTACTTAAAGGCAGAACCGAGAAGTACTGTGTCTCAGAGTTTGTTTTGCAGCCAATTTGATTCTTTAATTTTATTATTAACAGTATATATCATTGGTGAAAATGGTGACATATGGTGCTGATTTTTAAGTAGTTAAAGGAGAATATATGGTTGCCAGCTAAATTTGTTGAAATACTGTAGGAGAAAATTTTATAAATAAGTCTTACTTTTGGCTCATTATACTCTCTTATGCAGATGTTATACTTTAGTTGGGAGTTGGAGGAGTCTGAAGCCATACTGGGAAAGGTGGAAACAGATTTAGTTTTGAACTGTTTTCATTAATTATTTTAATGCTTTTACAGGACTTTTTGTTATTGTTGATGATGTTTTATTTTTACCAAATATTCATCTAACCAACATCAAAAGGACAAAAGAAAGTAAAAATATCAGTGCTCAATGTATGATCCTAAGGATAAAATTGGCATGCTCATTGTTTGCCAGAGCGTAACTATATTTTGAAAGCTCTTTAACTTTAAAAGTGAAAGAAATGCCATCATTTATCTAATGCTTTAACTTTATTTTTTTCTTCGCAGATACAATCCTAATGTAAGGAGGAGAAGATAACTGAGGATTTTATGAAGAAGTCACAGGAAAACATTTCCATCAAGCATTTATGTCCTTTTCCTCTAGGATATATACATAAAGTACATAGAAGAGATTTAAATTACAAATGTTTTAGGCCCTAGATTTGTTGAATAAAATGCACAGAATTCCCATTTCTTTTGTGTGTGACAGTATTATTCAGTTTCCAGTCTTTGTCATCTCATGTCTTATGGTAATTTTTTCATTTTTAAATGTGGTTGTTTACTTATTGAATACTTAACATAGTCACAATTCAAAATGCTAAAACTATAAAAGAATAAGAAATTAAAGTCTCCCTTCTACGACTGGTCTAGCTACTTGGTTCCCCTCAAAAAAAAAAAAAACAAAAAAAAACTATGATCCTTCTTTCTTGTGAGTCTTTCTGGATATTTCCTATTAAAATTTTTATGCATATTATTTTCAGTAATTTCCTACAAAAATGATAGCATAATATATACACTGTTTTGCACCTTGCTGAATAGATTGGAAGATCATACACGTATCAGAGCATACTCCCCCCCCCGCCCCCCCACTATACCATAGCCTTCCTTGAGCTGAAGTGACCCAAATGAAATGGATTTCCGTGATGAAGTTGTCACCACATATCATTCTAGTACTAGAAAAGACAATATGAAAGACTTCTTCAAGCTTGTATAATGGGAAGACTTACTTGGTGATCTTACTGAGCTGGGTGTACCTCTGTTTTGAGCTTCTTAGAGTCCTAGTTTTCCTACCTGCAAAGTGTAAGTGATAAGATTGTCTTCCATGTTAAAGGGAGATGGTAAGAAAAAAGTCTTTTTCTCAAATTTTGTATAAAGACAACCTTGTACAGTAGAATTGTAATAGTTTTGGGGTGCCTGGGTGGCTCAGTCGGTTAAGTGTCCAACTCTTGGTTTTGGTTCAGGTCATCATCTCATGGTTCGTGGGTTCAAGCTCTGCATTGGGCTCAGTACTGCTGGTGCAGAGCCTGCTTAGAATTCTTTCTCCCTCTCTGCCTGTTTCCTGCTGCCCCCCCCCCCCATCAAAATAAAAAGAATAAATGTACTATTGCTAGATCCTCATGGAAGATTATTGATGTTGACCACCTTTTCATGTACTTGTTGGCCATTTGTATATATTCTTTGAAAAAAGGTCTATTCAGCTCCTCTGCTTGTTTTTTAGATTGGATTGTTTTTTGCTGTTGAGTAGGAATTCTTTATATATTTTGGATATTACCCCCTTATCAGATATATGATTTGCATATATTTTCTCCCATTCCATAAGTTGCCTTTTTGTTTGGTTGATGGCTGCTTTTGATGAAGCTTTTTAGGTTGATGTAATTGCACTTACCATTGTCATGATATAACAATTATAACAGTCTCTTTATTGAAGAGACCCCTCTCCATTGAGTGTTTTTGGCTCCCTTGGCAAATACTAGTTGGCCATATATACTTAGGTTTATTTTGGGGATCTTGATTCTATATTTGTCTTGATGTATTTGTTTTTATATCAGTACCATACTGTTGTGCTGATTATAGTTTTATAATCTAGCTTGAAATAAGGGAATGTGTTGCTTAATGTTTTGTTCTTAGGATTTTTTGGGGGGGAGGCTATTTGGGGTCTTTTGTGGTTCCATATAAATTGTAGGAGTGCTTTTTCTACTACAATACTCCTACAATGGTATCCTAAAGATACCATTGGAATTTTAATAGGAATTGCACTGAATCTTTAGATGCCTTTTAGTAGTATTGACACTTTTAACAATACTAATTCTTCAGTCCACAAAGGATACCTTTCTATTTGTATCTTCAGTTTCTGTCATCAGTATTTTGTAGTTTTAAGAGTAGATAATGTTAGTTACTGTTCCTAAGTTAGTTAATGTTCCTTAGTTAATGTTCCTAAGTGTTTTGTTTTTGGTGCCATTTCAAATGGGATCTACTTATTTTTTCAGAAAATTTGGTGTTAACTGTATAGAAATGCTACTGATTTTGTAAGTTAATTTTCTTTCGTATCCTGTAATTTTACTGAATTCACTGATACAACAATTTTTTTGTTGAGTCTTTAGTATTTTTAAATAAAATCATGTTTCTGTAAATAGAGACCATTTTACTTCTTCCCAATTCTGAAACCTTTCATTTCTTTTTCTTTCCTGATTGCTCTAGCTAGCACTTCTAATAGTATGTTGAATAGGATAGTGAGAGTGAACACCCTTGTCTTGCTCCTGATCTTAGAGGGAAAACTTTCAGCTTTTCACCAGTGAGTGTGATGTTAGCTGTGGGCTTGTCATGAATGGCTTTATTTATTATGTGGAGGTATGTTCCCTCTATACCTACTTTGTTGAGTTTTTATTATGAATGAATATTGAATTTTGTCAAATAGTTTTTCTGCATCTATTCAGATGACTGGTTTGTATTCTTCATTTTCTTATTTTCTTTTTCTTTTTCTTTTTTTTCGTATTCTTCATTTTCTTAAAGGTAAGTATCACATTGAGTTATTTGCCAATGTTGAACCATCCTTGCATCCCTGGTCATGGTATATGATCTTTTTAATGTATTGTTGAATTTGGTTTGCTAATATTTTATCGAAGACTCTTGCATCTATGTTCATCAGAGATACTGGCCTGTAATTGTATTTTCTTGTAGTGTAATTTTCTGCTTTTGCCATCAGAATAATGCTAGCCTCACAAAATGAGTGTTTTTTCCGCTAATGTGTTTTGGAAGAGTTTGAGAAGGATTAGTTTTAATTCCTCTTTAAATGTTCTGTAGAATTCACCAGTAAAACCACCTAGTCCTGGGCTTTTCTTTTTGGGAAGATGTTTGATTACTGATTCAATCTCCTTAGTAATGCTTAATCTATTCAGATATTTTGTTTCTTTATGATTGCATATTTAGATTGTATAGTCCTGGCAATTTACCCACTCTTGCTAAATTCTACAGTTTTTTTGGCCTATCATTATTATATTCTGTTATGATCCTTTATATTTACATGGCATCAGTTGGAATGTCTTCTCTTTGATTTCTAATGTAACTTTTTTGTGTCTTTTTTAAGTCTAGCTAAAGTTTTGTTAATCCTTAAAAAAAAAAAAACCTTAGTTTCATTGATCTTTTGTATTTTTGTCTCATTTATTTCTGCTCTGATCTTTGTTTCCTTCCTTCTACTAACTTTAGGCTTATTTTTTTTTGGTTCCTTGAGGTATAAATTTAGGTTGTTTGAGATCTTTATTGTTTCTTGGTGCAGGCAGTTACTGATAATGAACTTTCTTCTTAGAATGCATCCCATAAGTTTTGGTATGCTTTCTTTATGCTTTAATTTGTCTCAAGGTACTTTCATTTCTCTTGATATCTTCTTTGATCCATTGGTTGTTCAGTAGTGTGCTGCCTTATTTCCATCTATTTGTTTTCCAATTTTCTTTTTTTTTTTAAATATATGAAATTTATTGTCAAATTGGTTTCCATATAACACCCAGTGCTCATCCCAAAAGGTGCCCTCCTCAATACCCATCACCCACCCTCCCCTCCTTCCCACTCCCCATCAACCCTCAGTTTGTTCTCAGTTTTTAACAGTCTCTTATGCTTTGGCTCTCTCCCACTCTAACCTCTTTTTTTTTTTTTTCCTTCCCCTCCCCCATGGGTTTCTGTTAAGTTTCTCAGGATCCACATAAGAGTGAAACCATATGGTATCTGTCTTTCTCTGTATGACTTATTTCACTTAGCATCACACTCTCTAGTTCCATCCAATTTTCTTCTTGTAATTGAATGTTAGTTTCACATTGTGATAAGAAAAGATGCTTGATACAAGAATTTCAATCTTAAAAATTTTAAGACTTGCTTTTTGGTCTAACATATATGACCTACCCTGTAGAATATTCATGTGTGCTTGAGAAGAATATATATTCTGCTGCTGTTGGATGGAATGTTCTGTAAATGTGTTTAAATTCATCTAGTCTCATGCATCACCTCAGCTCCATATTCTGTGATTGATTTTCTGTCAAATCTATCCATTACATAAAATGGGGACATTGAAGTCCCCTAGTGTTACTGTATTGCTTTCCATTTCTTCCTTCAAGTCTATTAAATTTATCCCATATATTATAGGATATATTTATAGCCTATATATATCCTACTTCTATGTTGGGTGCATAAGTATTTGCATCTGTTATGTGTTGTTATTGGATTGATCGTTAATACTATATAATGATCTTTTGCTTTTTTACACTCGGGATATAAGTCTATTTTATCTAAGTATAGCTGCTGCTTTTTTTGTTTGTTTCCATCTGCATGGAATAGCTTTTCCTATCCCTTCATGTTCAGTCTGTGTATGTCCCTAAAGTTGACATGAGTCTCTTATAAGCAGCATGTAGTTGGGTCTTGTTTGTTTTCTTTTGTTTTAATCCATTGAGCCACTCTATGTCTTTTCATTGAAGGATTTATACCATGTACATTTAAAGTAATTATGGATATGTGTGAACTTATTGTCATTTGTCTAATTGTTACCTGGCTAATTTCTGTAAATTGTTTTATATTTTCCTTTATTCCTTTCTTCTTGCTCTCTTCCTTTGTGATTTGATAATTTTCTGTAGTGGTATATTTAGATTCCTTTCCTTTTATCTTTTTCACATCTAATGTAGATTCTTGGCTTTGTGTTAACCATGAGGCTTGAAATACCTTATAGACACACAGTGTATTTAAAACTGATAAAAAACTTAAAGTTGAATGCATACTAAAACTCTGCATTTTTACTCTTCCTCTATGCTGTTTTTGATGTCACAATTTACATATTTTTACCTTGTGTAACTATTAACAAATTGTATGTACTTTTTTTTACTTTTTGTTTTTTGTTTTTTTTTTTTTTTTACAAAATCCTTCATCTTTTTTTAAATGTTTATTTAGAGAGCAGGGGAGGGGCAGAGAGAGAGGGAGGGGAGAGAGAGAATTCCAAGCAGGCTCCATGATTTCAGGGCAGAGCCCAACATGGGGCTTGGACTCAAGAATGGTGAGATCCTGACCTGAGCTGAAATCAAGTTTCAGATGTTTAACCAACTGAGCCACCCAGGCATCCCTGCTTTTGTCATTAAACATTCGTACTAGATTTATAAGTGATTTACCTATCACCATTACAACATTATTTTCAATTTATGTATTTACGTTTACCAGTGAGATTTTTATTTTCCTGTTACTAATTACCATTCTTTCTTTTCAGATTGAAGAAGTCCCTTTAACATTTCTTGTAAAGCTAGTTGAGTGACCATAAACTTCAGTTTTTGTATCTGGAAAACTCCATCTCTCCATCAATTCTGAAGGACAACTTTGCTGGGTAGGCTATTCTTGATTGGCACTTTTTTTTTTTTCTTTTAGCAGTTTAAATCTTTCTACTCCGTCCTGGCCTGTCATATTTCTGATGAATAATTCTCATAATCTTGTAGGGGGTTGCCTTGTAAGTAACAATGACTTTTGTCATTCTGCTTTTAAGATTGTCTTTTTTTTTTTTTTTTTTTTTTTTTTGAGAGAGAGTCTTAAGCAGGCCCCATGTTCAGCGCAGAGCCCAACACAGGGGCTCAGTCCCACAACCCTGGAATCATGATCTGAGCTGAAGTCAAAAGTCAGACACTCAACCAACTGAGCCATCCTGGCACCCTATGATTCTTACTTTATCTTCAACTTTTGACTGTTCAATTATTTAATGTGTTCTTGTGGGTGTTTTGAGCTTCTTCTAATTAGAACTTTTTGGGGTGCCTGGGTGGCTCAGTCAGTTAAGCATCCAAGTCTTGGTTTCAGCTCAGGTCATGATCTCACAATTATGAGATCGAACCCCATAACAGGCTCTGCATTGACAGCACAGAACCTGCTTGGGATTCTCTGTCTCCCCCACTCTCTGTCCCTCCCCTGCTCATGCTGTCTCTTTCTCTAAATAGCTTTTTTTTTTTTTTTTAAAGAACTTTTCGGTTTTCTAGATCTGGATGCCAATTTCTTTCCTCAGGTTAGGGATATTTTCAGATATTTTTTTCTTTGAATAAGCTTTCTGTCTCCTTAGCTCTTCTTGTGAGATCTCTTTAATGCAGATCTTGGTCCCATGAGTCCCATAAACTGTCTACATTCTTTTTCATTCTTTTTTTCCCCCCCCTCTAATTAGATTAATTCCCTGTCCTGTCTTTAAGTTCACTTTTCCTTCTGTTTATGCTAGTCTCTTTTGAACCCCTCTGTTGAATTTTTCAGTTCAGTTTTGTATTCTTCAGCCCTGTGAGGTTTTTCTCTTTGTTGAAATAATCATTTTTTGCACATATTGTTCTGACTTGGTCAGCATCTCTGTGACCATTATCTTAACTTTTTATCAGATAAATTACTAATCTCCAAGGTCTGCTTCTGAATTTTTATTTTGTTATTCTATGTGGAACATATTTCTATATTTCATTTTCCTTGACTCTCTGTGTTGATCTCTGTGTATTAGATAAGGTGGTTGAGGGTGTGCCAAGTTCTGTAAGTGTCCTAAAGAGGAGAATCTTAGCATCTGGATGCAGGCTGTTTAGAAGCTGGACCCTCAGAAGTATTTTAAAGTATTCAAGTGGCTGGCTTCCATGGACCTGTGAGCTGGATGTTTGTCTTTTTTTGTGCTGAACGTAGAGAGGAGTAGCTAGTTAAGAATTGTTTCTTCTTAGCTACAATCCTGTGTGACCCCTGAACACAAGCTCCTTCTAGTGAGGTTAGTGATTTGGGTTGGGCTACAGGGAGAATGCAGGCATGGTGTCTGCTGGCTTCTCTAGTCTCTGAGCCGGATGGCAGTCTCTCCCTAGGTGCAAGATAAATTAGAAGCCTGACCCTTAGGCTACAGCTTTTTATAATATGTAAATAGGCTTCTTTCAGGGAGAGACTTGAGACAAGAGCATTAGGGTGTGTCTAATTCTGTACTGATTCTGCATTGACCCCTGGACATATAGCTGGTTAAGAACTGTTTTCTTGGTTAGTCATAGTTCTATTGAACCCACAAACAATACTGCTGGCCACCAGTGCCAGGCTATCGAGGAATGTGCCCTCTAGGGGGCAGCCACAAAAGCTAGTGCACCAAACATGTGCACCAGCCCCTTTTAGGAAAACACTAGTGACCTAGAGCAGGGCAAAGGGAGAATGCAAAGAAGACATCTACTGGTCTCTGGAGAGGATAGCAGTCTGGTCCTAGATGTGTGCTAAATTAGCAACCAGACTTGCAGGCTGCAGCTTTTAAGACCGGCAAATAAGCCTCTTCTAGAGAAAGACTGGGAGGGAAATGAGCATTTTTCTCTGCTGCCTCTGGTGAAATATCCAGAATAAGTCCAAGCCAGTTAGGAAACATTTCTTTGTTTGCTAGTCTTGTGGGTCTTGTACACACAAGCCCCTTTGGCTTTCAAAGCTAGGTGTTTTGGAGGCTCATCCCTCAGAGGAAGTCTTAAAATTGGGGACATTAGATGTTGAATCCACACCCTCCAATCTGGCAGGGGGGTGGGATATATAAGTTTCTTCCTGATTATTTGCTGCTGTGCCATAAGTGGGGTTTATGGCAAGGGTGTGTCTAAGCTCCTCCTTACCCCTTTTACTAAGGTGGAGGTTTTTTTTGTTTTTTTTGTTTGTTTTTTCCTCTTCCTCTCCTCATTTGCCCATGTAGGAGTTTCTCAGCTAGTTTCCAGATTTCTTGCAAAAGGGATTGTTCCATGGGTAGCTGTAGATTTGGTGTGTGCATGGGAGGAAATTATTCAGGAGCCTCCTGTGTCACTGTCTTGAACCAGAACTTTATTTTTCTTAAAACTCAGTAATTAGGTGTATATGCATTTAAGATTGATATGTCTTCTGGACTTACTATTATCTTTTGCTATGAAATATCCATCTCTAGTAATACTTGTCTTGAAGTTGCCTCTTATGCTATGTCTTTTTTAATCCTTTTATAACCTATCCGTGTCTTTTTTATTTCCATAAGTCTCTTATAAACACCATTGAAGCTTGCTTTTCATCCATGATGATGATAATTGTATTTAAAGTGGTGGTGCTTAATCTTACATAATTTGTGGTTGGGTTGAAGTCTGTCATCATATTTTTCTCCTTGGCCTACTTATTTCCACCTTTGGATTAAATATTTTTTAGTATTCCATTTATTGCTTCTATTGGCTTTATAACTACACCTTTTACATTTATTTAGTAGTTGTAAGGTTATACACTTATTTCTGCCTACCTTAAATAACATACCATTTATGGGGTGCCTGGGTGGCTCAGTTGGTTAAGCGTCTGACATCAGCTCAGGTCATGATCTCACGGTCCCTGAGTTCGCGCCCCACGTTGGTCTCTGTGCTGACCGCTCAGAGCCTGGAGCCTATTTCAGATTCTGTCTCCCTGTCTCTCTGACCGTCCCCCACTCACGCTCTGTCTCTGAAAAATAAACCTTAAAATTTTTTTTTTTAATTTAACATACCATTTATGCCTGTATAATGTGTATGTTGTAAATGTGTACTTCCACCTATCCCATTATTTATGGTATAATTATATTTTACTTCTCCATGTCCTAAATCTTAAATTTGCTTTATATTGTTTCTGGTTATACACTATGACATTCAGCAAACAGTTAATTGGATTTTAAATAAATAAAAATTATTTTTCTGGGGCCTAAATTATTTCTGGCACTCTTTTATCCTTCATGAAGATACATGTTTCATCAGATCTCATGTGCCTCCAATGTGAAGAACTTCACTTAATATTTTGTGTAGTGCCGGTCTTCTGAAGTCAAATTTTCTTAGCTTTCATAAAATTTAAAGGATATAGAATTTTATGTAGATAAAGCTCGACAGGTTTTTACTTAAGCACTATAAAGACACTGCTCCACTGTCTTCAGTATGTTTTTTTTCTGGTCAGTTGTTTGTTGTTTTGTTAATGAGTCTTTTTTCCTGTCTGCTTTTAAAATTTCCCCTCTATTTTCCAGCAGTTTGATAGTGATATGCGTAGGTGAGATTTCCTTTATCTTGTTTGCAGTTTGAGTTTCTTGGATCTGTGGTTTGTTTGTTTTTTGAAGTCAAATTTGGGCACTTTTCATTACTCCATATGTATTTTTCTGCCCTAGTCTCTCTTCTCCTTCTGGATTCCAGCTGTACATGTTAGGCCCCTTGTTATTTATCCTATATGTTATTAGGTCTGTTGGTTTCTTAAATCCTTTTACCTCTGTGCTTTCAGTTTGGAGTTTCTAATCTGCCCTCAAGTTCATCTTTTCTTCTTGTATATTTTTATGGTCATCTAATCAGTTTTTCATTTCAGAATGTATCTTTCAGCTGTACAGTGTTCATTTTTTTTTCTGAGATTCACTGCCTGTTCATTGTTAACCTTTTCCCTTACAATTCTGAATATAATCATACAGTAAATCAAAGTGCTTGTCTGCTATTTCTAACATCAGTATCAAGTCTCGGTGTTTTTATATTTTTCTCCTTAGTCATATTTTTTTGTTTGTCCTCATACCCAATATTTTTTTGTTGTGTGTTTGATGTTGCTGAGAATCTGCATTTTGTTGTCTTCCTTTAAAGAGTGTCAGTTTTGTGCCGGCGGGCAGTTAACTTATTGGCAGGTCGAGTTGATCCTGTTGTCTTTAGTTTTAGGCTAACTTGGACTTGAGTAATTATTCCCAAAGCCTGGCCTTTTTTTGAGGCCTCTGTTGAATGCCTGGGTGATCAGCAAGGTCTTGTTACTCTGTTTGTACAGAACTCCAGTATCTCACAGAACTGCATGCATCCAGGTCTTTTCAGTTTCAGCTGATGTTGCTCTTCTCTGCCAGGCCTTTTGGCCATCACCTTGTACTGTTTATCATTGAGACACATTTAAGAGAATAATCCGATTTCTGGAGTTGCTTCTCAGCGTACCTCCCTCCTCTCCAGTAACCTCATCAGATTGCAGCAAGGAACCCTAAACTGTGATGTTTTCTTCCATCTAGAGACACCACTTCCAGCGTCCTTTTGGAAAATGCCCTCGGGCAGTCTGGGTAATTGTATAACTCACCTCTTCTGTTCTCCTAAAAATCAGTCCTGGGCTGTTGTCCATTGTGTGAAAACATCAGTTTGTGTTTTTGGTGTAATAGTTGATTACAGTGAAGGGTAATCATTCCTCCATACTCCATTACTCCATCATTGTTGAAACGGGAAGCTGTCCTTTTATTTTTAAATTTAAATTTGATGGCTATTTTTAATTTGCCCTGCTACTTACCCACATACACCATTTTTCTTGAGTATCCTGGGGTGAAGGCAGGGACATTCACAAGCAACAGAATGTCTGGTCAGTCCTTATTCCATGTACTCTTTTCAGGTTAGGCTTAGGGATCACGGCCCCTTTTTTCTCCCAGGAATGTATACAATGTAGTTTAAAAGTCTGTATGATCTGATCAAAATGGCTTTATGCAATAAAGCTTGTAACCAAGTTAAATTTTTAAATGACCTTTCAGTCTAATTTTCATTCTGGGTGCCTCAGTGATTCTGGGACTTGCTCTCATTTAATAGGTTTAATTTGGAAGAGTTTTTACTACTTCTGTTGGCCACTTGTTTTTAAATACTTGGATTTTCAAAATTAAAAGGTTCTGAACTAAGTTCACATACTCAAGACTGCCTAAAACCACTAAGAGCCATGCCTAAATCTTGTTTTCAAACCCCGAAGTGATTTTTTTTTTTAATGTTTTTGAGAGAGCACACAAGCAGGGGAGGTGCAGAAAGGATAACACAGAATCCAAAGCAGGCTCTGAGCCATCAACACAGAGCCCAACACGGGCTCAAACTCACAAACCATGAGATCATGACCTGAGCTGAAGTCAGACACTTAACCAAGCCACCCAGGTGCCCAAGTGATTCTGCTTTTTAAACATTCTTTCCAGAGCTAGACTTTTAAGGGGTGAAGAAGACATCATTATAACTATCAATTAAAATTGAGTGTTTTCCTCTATCCCAAATAGCTGGTTGACAGTGATAAGGAAAAGATTTAGAATTATGGGACGTATAAGAGTGTAAGAATTCATCTGAAACAGCTCCTTGGAGAAGTAGATTTTGAATTATATTTTAAGGTGAATTATGATCCTGTAAGCACATAACATTGCAACTGAACAGAAAAATACAGACATTTTAGTCCTTTTTTATACTAAGGAAAAAGGAATAGGTATTCAATAAACCCATTACAAAAAGGTTAAGAAATTCAGAAGACAGACTTTTTATGCCTAACACAAATTCTGGGGACTTGTGTGAAAATACAGACATTAAGCACATCTAAATAAATGTAAATAGGGTATATAATTCAATAAACAGCCATAGGATAAGCTGCTAGGTCATGTCCAACAGATTTCAAAGTAATCATGAGAATGGAAAAGAAAGGTTTTAACCTTAAATAATTCTAGGAATACCCAAATAATATTACAATATTATAAGTATTTTTGCCCAAATATGTTAGTTTTAATGACAAAGTAACTCAAAATTGACACAGGGATAGTTTTCACAATTTATTGAATTGCAAGTTAGATTGTTATGTTAAAGAGAGAATAAATCTCCAAAAATATTTTGGCAGGTTTCTGAATGTTTAAGTGTATGCCAACATTATTGGACTCTTTAAATTATTAGAAGCTAAGAATATGAAGTACTTACCAAGTTTACAATAAAAATATTTTTTAAAATACCATATTTGGTAATAAATTAGATTTATAGAATTGATCATTCAAAATAAATTAAACCTGAGTTATAAATGCTTCCTACTCTGCCCACCCCCAGCATACCTAAGTTATAGTTCTTTTACACCAGTATGCCTCAAACTTAAATGAGCATACAGATTCCTTGAGGATCTCATTAGATGCCGTTTCTGATTTCAGTAATCTGTTGTGGGGCCTGAAAGTCCACACTTCTACCAAGCTACAAATGAAGCTAATGTTGGTCTTTAGACCACCCTTAGGTCACCTTGCTGCTCGAATATACAGTGAAGACAATTTCTGGTTTAATGGGACTGTATGGTTTTATCCATTATTCAAGGCTGTCAGATTTTGGAATCGAACATAACCACAAATGATCACCAAAAATAAGTCTTGGAAGAAAAGAACGTTTTTGTTAAGCGCTTAAAATATACCAAATTGGCAGTGTTTCTATTGGTCTGACAGTGATACCTTTGATACTATATAGATCAGGATGCCAAGTTCTTGTAACTGTAAAAAATAGTTACTATAGATAGCTTGAGGCTCTCTTCAGTTCATTCAAGTCCAGAAACTTCAAGCCAGTACACTGCAAAACCACTATTAAAAAATCTTTAATGGTAAACTGTCCATATAAATTACTTGTAAACTCACTTTAAGCTATCCCGTCTCCTCCTCCTCTTTCCACAAATAAATGTTTTTTCTTCTGCCTCATAGCTAAACAGCGTGTAACACCCAATGCCCCTCCCTTTAAAAATCGAACAAAATTGTCTCCAACCAAAGGACCCAATGCAAAAAGGTTGGCTTCTTTAACACATTCGTAGGTATATGCATCTATTTCCACAGGATTAGTCTTACATGTGATGGGCTGGCTTGAGTTGTGGCCCAGGTAACACCCTTGCTCCTTCAGAAAAGACAGATTGGGATGAGAACCTATCAGTACTACTGCTGCAGAGAGCTTAAATATTTTCTTCAATCCAGAGATGCTTTGAAGAATGCATTTCATGTCCGACTTAAAGGAAAGCACATGGTGCTCAGGAAAACTGGTATAATCAGAAAGAAGAGTGGAGTCTACAGAATATGACTGAGTACACATCATATGATAGACTTTATGGTATTCTGGATAAAGCTTTTTGGGAAGCTGTTTGAAAATTAAGCTTGGATCAGTTACTCGTCTGCGAAATACATGAATCACAGGAATATTATTGTTGTATGCACACAGTACTGCGTCAGCTGCAGTAAGCCCAGAACCCACAATTAACACTGGGTCCGCTTTGCCACGCAACTTTCCTTTGCCTATAGCAGCTCCAAATTCAGGCATTGAATGGAACACAAAAGGAAGATCTTCCCCTTCAATTTCCAGGTGGGCAGGAGAATCCAGCGTTCCAGTTGCCAGAGCTACGTTCTCAGCAAAGAGACAGAAGGGAACATGGGAACCATCCGCTACTCGCTGATAACCTCTGATCTCCCAATTTCTCTTGATAAGTTTTGACTTCTCTATCTGTAAATGCTGCGTTGAAATATTTCTGTCTTGTCCATCACCATCACCTTGATCTCTGTAGAGTCTTGATACAGAGGTGATATAAGTATTCTCTCTGAAATTCTTCTGCAGACCCATGACTTTTACATAATGTTTATAGTAACGAGCTATTTCCTCTGGCATAACACGATCCCCTTTTAGGTTCCTAAAAAAGGAAAAATATGCTATGAAGATAGTACTTTGATAGTTTCCATGATTATTCCTTTTCCATCTAGTAAGCTATGATATAGATCTTTTTAATTTCGCCTGTCTTAACTATAAGTTATCCTTTAACAGAGAAAGCCTTCTTTAACAAAGTTCAACATTTTTAAGTAAAGAATTAGTTTTATCAGTCAGTCCCCCAAGAGTAGAGACTGTATTTTAATGCATCTGTTTCCCCAGGGCTTTGCATAGAATCTGTTCAGATTAGCTACCTTTACCAATGAATTTTTTAAATGAATTAAAATGTGGAAATTCAGACTACAGTCTATCTCACAACTATAAATAATCCAATCTATATACTATTCAGTCTACACACTATAATAGAATGACAGATTATAACATTGATATTACACTGCAGGTCTAACTACAATACATGATTCTTAAAGATAATAGGATTCTGACATGATTTTTTCTAAGTTGCTATTTTCTCCTAATGACTGAAAATAATTCATAATCGGTCTTCTGAATAAAATCTTACATCTAAGTAGATAAAACAATTCTGTGTTTTCCTATTAACAGAGGTCTATAAATACACTTATGTACTTTTATTCAAAAACAGCACATTCATTTTCCACTTGAACTTTAAAGCAATAGGCATTAGTAACCCTCACTGGGCCCCAGTTAGAGAATAGCAGTAAAAACCTACCAAATCATTTCACATAATTCATTACAAATTGTAACTAGAAGTTCATAAAAGTTTTTTTTTTTTTTTTTTGAGAGCTAGCACATGTAAGTGGGTGTGCAGGCACGTGCGTGGGGGAGGGGCAGGAAAAGGTGCGGGACAGCAGACTCAAAGCCAGTATTTAATTACAAGATTCTTCACATATTGCTTCGATATACAATGTGCCCAATGTAAAAGAATGAATTCTTTTGGCACATAATCATAAAGCTTCCCACCCCCCCTATTTTTTAATGTTTTTATTTCTGAGAGATGAAGAGAGAAAGTGTGTGCAAGTGGGGGAGGGGCAGAGAGAGGGAGGCAGAGCATCCAAAGCAGGCTCTGCGCTGACGGAGGACAAACTCACAAACCTTGAGATCTTGACCTGAGCAGAAGTTGGACGCTTAACTGAGTCACCCAGGTGCCCCAAGGCTTCCCTTTTTTACCCCTATCACAAAAGGAAGAATGTTGAGCAATTTCACTTGCTTGCTTATGAAAATCAAATTGTACAACTTGCTTGATTTTGCTACTTTTCGTTTCAAACCAATATAAAACTCCTTTAAAAAAAAAAAAAAAACCCAAAAGCAGGGCTGGTTCAGTCAGAACGTGTGACTCTCGATCTTGGGGTCGTGACTTTGAGCCCCATGTTGAATGCTGAGATTAAACAAATAAAACTTAAAAAAAAATCCCAACAGGAATATTTGAAAGGTTTAATCTCTATGGCCCATGCTGGTCTGAATTTGTTCTCCTTAAATCTTCTCAAGGATAATTTCCATGGATTAATATGGTTTCTATCTAGCAGAAAGTCAAGCACTCAATGTTTACAACCCTGCAAAGATTAAGTAACTTCCTGCTTTACTTTCTTTCTGTGAGCAAATTAGGTTTCTCTATGTTATCTAATTTAATACTACCATCCTTGAATATAAGGTTTTTCCTATTATTTCTCTTCTTAAATTTTGGGTTTTTTCCTCCCAAAATTATATTATTCCAAGGAGAGATTTCTTCTCAGTTCCTTCTATTTTCGTATTTCTTATTAAATATTTACCTCTATAGTAGCCAACAGTGTAGCCAATCACATCACAGATTCTGGCTTATTCCATCATTCTAAATTATTAAGCACATACACTCATCTACTCTGAAAGCCAAACACTGTAAGTACGTATACGTGAGATATCCATACACAAACGTGTATATCCACTGATAACAATAAGCGTAGAAAGGATTTGTGGGTGGATGAGAAACTAAACAGAGTGGTTTAACAGGAGAGTGGGATAAATCCATAACTAACAAAAGTCAAAGAAACCCAATCTGTAGACAAACCTTTACCTGTGTGTGCTTAGTCTCTAAATGGAAACTAGCTCATGATGACTGGCTATGAAGAGGTTTTATTTGAAAGACACATGAATTTATACTATTCCAAGACGGTATCACAAATATTTTGGAAACTGCCAATGGACTTTCCCACTGTACATCAAAGGATTCTAACAGTTCGATATTTACCTTCGTTTGCTGGATACCCAGTCTTTAAATTTAAGTCCAGGTAGCTCCATCCAATTTCCAAAGCTGATTGTCAACATGGAACCTTCCATATTCTATTTGAATGAAAAATGCACAAACACATTTAAGCAGTAACATGGATTTGTAAAAAAAACCAAACCCATCTTCATTCACTATCATTAAGAATGTGGATAAGGAGAGCTGAAAGAAGTAGTTGTGTAAATTAAAAATACTTTTATCATTCTGTAGTATTTATATTCCTTTCATAAAGTATACATTTATAAAACAAGTTTATCATATTGCCAGATGCCTATACAATGTTGATAGCTTCGGCCTATAAAGTAATTCAGATACAGAATATGTTATAGGAAATCTGTAATTTCACTTTTTAAACAAGAGGAAAAAAGTTAATTTCTAACACTTTAGATGTCTACCCATTTTAACAGATTTTTCTTCATTTTATTTATTTAATTAGTTATGTATTGAGAGACAGGCAGAGAACGAGTGGAAGAGAGGCAGAATCCCAAGCAGGCTCCATTCTGTCAGCACAAAGCCCGATGTGGGGCTCAAACCCACAAACCACAAGATTATGACCTCAGCCAAAACCAAGAGTCAGATGCCTAACTGACGTAGCACCCAGGCACCCCTAACAGATTTCTAAAAACTGGGCAGTGAAACAACCTTTCCCCCTCCATCAATTATAATTGTGAAGTCCAAGGTGGCTTGGATACAGCAGCATCTCTTTCTAAAACTAAGGAAATAAGCAGTGGTTACCTGATTAAGAACAGACTCACAGCTGAGGCTAATGCTGCCTTTAAGGAAGTGAGCCCTTCAAGCTCCCTTGTCCCACTTACTTCTGCTTTGCTCACTTCAAAGCAACAAGCCCAAGGGCCAACAGCACCTGTCCCAATGACCCCAGTGATCTCTCTCAACCATTTCCTTTAGGCTATGGCTTTTTCTTAACTTTTCTTGTCCTGTTTTCTGAACAATCCGGTACTGGGAATGGTACTTATTATTACTAACATTTCCAGGCACTTACTATATGCTGGGCCATGTGAAGCCCATTATCTATGACAGTGTGTAGGTCACCACCGGGAGAGAAGGCAGCAAGCGGTCACTGCTCTGAGGCAGGCTGGGCCTGATACTATGATCACAACCAAGAAGACGGAAAACATCAGAAGGGAAACTTAAGAATTTATTGTATACAGAAATTATCTGGAGCCATAATTGTCTTATCTGGAACTCAAAACCCTTAGGGCACTAAGAGTCCACTTTCTGTCAATAATCTCAACTTTATTCCCCCTGCACCAGTTCTTCCGGTTAGTTGAGAGCCCTAGTCCCTGATCTCTTTTCTCATTATCTGCCTTGTTTTCCCTTATGTGATCTAAATGCCATGAATGCCTGCTGTCAGGGACACTTGGTATATTAAGAGATGCAAACCTGACAGGAGCATATAGAAAGAGAAGAAACAGAAGCATGTTTCTTAAAGGACACAAATGGGCTGTAAGGAGTGTAATATTAAAAAGGGAGGAGGATGTTCCTGGGTGGCTCAGTCCACTGAGCATCCCATTTGATTTCGGCTCAGTCATGATCTCACAGTTCCGGGACTGAGCCCCACATTAGGCTCTACACTGAGAGTACACGGAGCCTGCCTGGAATTCTTCCTGTCCCTCTCTCTCTGCCCCTCCCCCACTCTTGCCCACTCTCTCTCTCTCAAAAATAAATATCTTTTAGGGGCGCGCCTGGGTGGCTCAGTCAGTTAGGCAGCCAACTTCAGCTCAAGTCATGATCTTGCGGTCTGTGGGTTTGAGCCCCGGATCAGGCTCTGTGCTGGCAGCTCAGAGCCTGGAGCCTGCTTCAGGTTCTGTGTCTCTCTCTCTCTGCCCCTCCCCTGCTCACACTTGGTCTCTTTCTCAAATAATAAACATTAAAAAAAAAAAAAATTAAAAAAATATCTTTTAAAAAGGGAGAATATTCTAGATTGGATAAAGACATCACGTGACAGTTTATAAAGAGAAAGAACAGGAGTGCCTTCAAGGAATTATAAGAAGGTCAGCCTTGTGCAGGAAAGTATTAACAGGTTTGGGCTGCTTGAACTTACACGTTACTCAGAAAGGTCTGTCTTTAAGGACTGGCTTTTGGCTGCCTCCTATGAGAGCAACACTGAGTGCTTTGAATATTCTACGTAATGAGTGATTTTTTTTTTTTTTTGTAGGCCAGAGGCCTTGGGCCATGCTGTACCAGTATAACTGTAGTTTATCCTAACAACAAGATTTATGGTAAACACCAATGTTTGCTCTGAGAGGCAAGGCAATCAGTTACTGAGATCAGTCATGTGGCCACTGCTGTTCTACATGACTGCCTCCCAGAAAATCGTGGACACCAAGGTGTGGGTGAACATCCCTGCATCCCTGATTGGCAACTCTTTGCACACGTTGTCACAAATCATTGTTGGGAGAATTAAGTGCATCCCCAGTAAAACTCCAGTAAAAATGAACATTTAGAAACTGGAGCTTGTTTTCTCCTGGACTTCATCCTATGAACTTTTCCCCTTTAAGGATTCTAATCTGTATCCTTTCACTATAATAAACTATAACCATGAGCACAAGACCTTTAAGGAATCCTGTCAATCCTAGTGAATCTAGAGTCTGATGGTGAACCTGGACCCCCCAGCAAAAGTAGGAAGCCTTTCCAATAATATGGGTCAAGGATGACGATGGCCAATATAGCAAAATTATAATTACAATGGGGAAAAGTAGGGTAGACGGACTTACCATATGTTTATGAAAAATATGGAAAAGATAGGATAATTGGTTTGGAGTGGGAGTTGAGGAAAGAATAATCAAGAAAGGTTTCTTGCTTGAGTAACTACATTATAGTGCTATTCCATAAGGAATTTAAGAAATCTGATAATAAAAATGACTATTTAGGCATGTTGAGTTTGAGAACACCAAGGAATAATCAGGGGAAGGTAACGAGGTGACTATACAAAAGAAAACAATCTGGGCTACGGTTCTTGATTCAGGAATCACTCAGTGCAAGACAGTGGAGTTGTATGAGGAAAGCCAGGGAGAATGAAGAATATAACGAGATGACCTTGGCCTGGGACAGAGTTTACAGAAGAGTACATAAGGTAACTGAAAAAGAGAGTGACGAAACAGGAAGAAAAATGAGGAGATGAAAGGTTCAGAGAATCTAAGAGGGATATCAACACTACCAAATGTTGCAGAGGTCAGGAGGGATACATTCTGAGACTCAGACTGAGCAAAAAGGAAGTTACTGACCTTCAAAAAGAAGCTCCAGGAGAAAAGGCAGTGACAGAAGCTACAGTCAAGTGAGCTAAGGAATAAGAGGCAAAGGCAGAGAAATAAAGGATAGGTAACTATTTCAAGAAGTTGGCTCTAAAGCAAAGGATACAGATAAGCTGGCACATAAAAACTTTATTATTGTTATTATTTTTGAGACAGAGAGAGAGAGAGGTGGGGGCCATAAGCAGGCAAGAGAAGCAGAGGGGGGCAGAGAGAGAATCTCAAGCAGGCTACACACTCAGCACAGAGTCTGACGTGGGGCTCAATCCCATGACCCTGGGATCATGACCTGAGCAGAAATCAAGAATCAGACACTCAACCAACTGAGCCACCCAGGCGCTCCACATAAAAACTTTGTTTTTTTTTTTTTTTATGTTTGTTTATTTTTGAGAGAGAGAATCAGCACATGAGTGGGGGGAGGGCAGAGAGAGAGAGAGAGACAGACAGGGGGAGACACAGAATCCAAAGCAGGCTCCAGGCTCTGAGCTGTCAGCACAGAGCCTGAAGCAGGACTTGAACTCATGAACTGTGAGATCATGACCTGAGCCAAAGTCGGATCCTTAACTAAGCCACTCAGGCGCCCCTAAAAACTTTTCAATAAAGGATAATAATTTTAGTATATTCATATACTGATGAACAGAAGCCAGCAGAGAAACTCAAGATACAATGTCTCTGGAGAAGACAGGGATACAGGATACAGTCGGAAGGTAAGCCTCAGATAGAAATGATACCATTTCCACTCTAACAGGGGATAAGAAACAAGGAAGCAGTATGAATGGAGATAAGTTTGTAGGTTTGAGTACAAAATTAGAAAACAGAATCCATCACATAGGAATTAAGAATATTTCTAAATAGGAAAGTTAAAAAAGCAATAGAAGTTTGACAAGAACATTTACTAAGTAAATATCAAAGGATTACCAAACAGTGTTCAGGACCCAAATGAGGTTGGAGAATACTTTTCACAGTTGTACAACTTTTTTTCTGGCAATATTTAATAGCACAAGTATAGGAAAAGACAAAATTGACAGTTACGTGAATTGCTTTTACTGCCAAGCCTGTGTAGCAGAAGGACAATGAGGCAAGGGAATTAAGGAGAATGGCTAAAATCAAGGGACTATAGAACCTAAGCTGGGGCAGGTAAGGAGGTTAAGACCAGAGTTTCAAATGCTCTGTTTGAAAACTGGGTACAGTATGAACTGGGTAATGGAGCTGGAAGCATCAAAAGGTGTGGTCACAAAGATATTTGAGAATTTAGATTTTCACTGAGTAGTTACAGTGGAACCCCAGGAGTTCGTGTCTAAGGAGGAATGGAAGAGATCGTTAAGAATGAAGAGATAAGAGACTAAGAGGTTAAGGTGTTGCTTCTGTGTCACATATGTAGTTACTGAAGGTGACAGTAAAACTTGAGAGGTAATGGAAAACCCTATCTGTTGCTTAAGCCGCTCAGTCTATGTTATATCATTATAGCAGCCCAATAATACAACTTCACTGGGATGAGACGCTGTGTGAGATTTTGTAAAGTCTAAAATGAATTTAAAACTTTTTACTGTGCAAACCACTGTTGTAGTATTTTCTACTTAATTCTTGTAAAACAGTATAGAGAAGCTTATGCTAAGACTATCAGTAATCAAATGTGGCTTACCTTCTTGTAACCCATATTGTATTGAACAGCATTAAAATTCTCAGATACAAATGTGGTAAACACTGTACTTCATGTTGTAATGTTTCAGAATTCAAACAGCCTTCTCAAGACGACATATAATAACTCACATGGACTAAAATGCTAAGAAAAATATACTCACATGCCAAGCTCCACCAGGTGGACCTTTACCGAGAACTAGGTGAGGGATGTAATGATGTTGTTCTAATTTCCAATGCAAAACGGATGGATAATCGTACCCAAAGTCAGCATCTGGATGAAGAAGTGTGTCAAAAAGTACTGCCACTGGATTGGATGATCGGCCCTCAAGGCCCTCAGACAGGTATTCTAAGTCCTGAATGAATTTTTTAAAAAAGAAAAAAGGCAGGTAGAGTTTGAAGGAAAAAACAAACAAAACTAAAACTAAAACACCCCAGCTATTTTAATAGTGAATGAAAGCCATTACTCAAATCCAGCACTTCCTAGAGAGTGTTGCTACAAAACACACCTTGAGATCTTCATAGATGCTTTGGTCAAATGAATATAAGACAGGATTTCAAACAAAGCTAATCAGATCCTTTTACTGAAAATCTTGAAGATCCACTTAATACATTAATATGCCTTAATATTTACTATGACATTCCAGTAACAAAAAGCAGCACTTCCCAAACTTATTTGAACATACAGCACCTACTAAAACTCCCACCAGGAAATAATTTGGGAAATTCTGCTTTAATCAAAGGAAAATAAACAGAAGTAACTTGGCAGACTATATTTACAAATCAAAAATAAAAATGTTAGAAGATGTTGTCTAGAAGAAAGAATTTTCAATTAAGTTAATACAATACTTATGGGCACCCAGGTGGCTCAGTTGGCTAAGCATCCGACTTTGGCTCAGGTCATGATCTCACGGTTTGGGAGTTTGAGCCCCGTGTCGGGCTCAGAGCCTGGAGCCTGCTTCAGATTCTATGTCTCCCTCTCTCTCTGCCCCTTCCCTCCTCGTACTCTGTCTCTCTCAAAGATAAACATTAAAAAAGAACTTTTTTAATAAAAAAAATACAATGCTTATAAAAGTACAAAACTAACCTTGAGTATTAAAAAAAGGCAAAAGCACTAACATGTAAGAAATAAATACCTGATCAACAATGGAAAGATGTCTTCCTTCTTCTAATTTACTATGTAAGATTGCATTTGGATGTATTGCTTCTGATGATAAATATGGTCTGTAGCCCGATAACATGTAAGAAAGGCAGATTCCTGAGGGTCCATTTCCTATTACCAAAAAACAAACAAAAAAGGTGGAGACAGGTGCATCATGTGTTCAAAAGCATATTCATGAGTTCCTTCATTCAGGTGCCCTTTCCTTTAAATATCAACCCCTCTCAAAGTCTGGTGCTAACAAACTCCTAAATTAATCAGGTTCTGATTCTAAATCTATTTAATCACTATATCCATTCAGCTGTCTTTGTTAGTGTCAATTCTTATGATCTCAGAAGATAAAAGTCTCTTGATTCTCCTCAAGAGACTTGAACACACTTCTATTCCAAAATCCTTTCACATTCTACATTCAGATGAATTCTGATAACACACAATCCTCATCATGCTACCCCCCTCCATTTGGAAGGCCTTAACTGCTTGCTTTTAGCTATCCAGTGCTCACCATATTCTGGTCTCAATCAGACCAGACTGATCTCCTGATACCATCTTCCTATATTTTTATTTGCTTAAACTAAAACTAAACTGAATTTTTTGCTGAACTCTGGTGAACTGCATCCATTTCTGTAGTTCCTTTAGTCCGGGTTTCCACTTCTCTATTATCTCCAACTACCAAAAATTTAATCCAACTATGCTAACTGCCAGCTATCAGGAAGGAAATCCTCTTCCATCTCTAATGTTTTGCCCCAAATAAAATAAACTCCAAGATGTAAATATGAAAAGTAAACTCATAAGAATATTAGACAATATAGGCTAATTCTTCTACTTATAATGCTGAAGCCTTTAAGTATGACACAAAACTCAAAAGACAGAAAGGAAATGAAACCATGTGACTTCTAAAAATGAAAATCAAACAAGAAATACTAGAAGTTAAGACCTGAGGCAGAGTTAATTTCCTTTAATCAAACCAAAGAGACAAAACTAAGGAAGTAGTATCATATGATAATATCAATACAAATAAAAGATACAGAAAAAGCATTTAATAATATCCAACACCTATTCATAATAAAAATAAAAAAACCTCAGCAAACTCAGAAGGAGGATACTTCTCCAACTTCATAAGGAGTACAGTAAATCTACAGCTAACAGCATACTCAATGGTGAAAAACTAGATGCTTTCCAAGATCAACAACAAGACAAGGATATTTCTTCTCATCATTCCTACTCAACACACACCATGACAGAGGTCTTAATGTAATAAGAAAAGGAAAGACAGACTGGAAAGATATAAAATTGTCTTTGTTCACAAATGCCTTGATTATCTATGTAGAAAATCCCAAAGAACTGACCAAAAAACTCCTAGAACATCGAGATTGCAAGATACAAGGTTAATACACAAAAGTCATTTCTTTCTTATATACCAGCAATAAACAAGTGGCATTTTAGAATAAGTACACAACACCGTTTAATTTGTGAGCGTGTGTGTGCATGCACGCACACACACAAATACTTGGGTATAAATCTCTATACATTTAAGATAAGTATATATATAGAAGATGCGTACAAGGAAAACCACAAAACTCTGATGAAAGAGCCTGAAGGTGATCTAAATAGATGTTCACGAATAAGAAGATTCAATACTGTTAAGATGTTAGCTCTTCTCAGCTTGATCTACAGATTCAATGCAATCCAAATAAAAATCCCAGAAAGTTACTTTGTGAATATTGACAAACTAATTCTAAAGTTTACATGGAGGAGCGCCTGGGTGGCTCAGTCAGTTGAGCATCTGACTTCGGCTCAGCTCATGATTTCACAGTTCATGAGTTCAAGCCCCACTTCAGGATCTGTGCTGACAGCTCAAAGCCTAGAGCCTCCTTTGGATTCTGTGTCTCCCTCTCTCTGCCCCTCCCCTGCTCGCACTCTGTGTCTCTTTCAAAATTAAACATTAAAAATAATAATAAAAAACTTTAAAGTTTAAATGGAAAGGTGAAAGACCCAGAATAGCGAACACAATATTGAAGAAGAAAGTCAAGACCAACACCATCCAAACTCAAGTCTTACCATAAAACTATGGTCAACAAAACAGTGTGGAAATTATGAAAGAGGAGCAAATCAATGGAAAAGGACAGAGCAGAGTTAGATCCTCGCAAATATAGTCAACTTATTTTTGACAAAGGAACAAAGGCAACCCAATGGAGAAAGGATAGTCTTTTCAACAAATGGTACCATAACAACTGGACATCCACATGCAAAAATCTGAATCTAGATAGTAACCTTATATCATCGTTTACCAAAATTAACTCAAAATAGATCAGAGGCCTAAATATAAATAAAGCATAAAATTAGGAGACAAAACAGGAAAAATCTAGGTGACCCTGGTTTGGTAGTAAGTTTTTAAATATAACATCAAAAGCAGGATCCATGAAAGAAAAAACTAATAAACAGGACTTCATTAAAATTTAAAATTTCAACTCTGGAAAAGACATTCTTTTTTTTTAATTTTTTTCAACGTTTATTTATTTTTGGGACAGAGAGAGACAGAGCATGAACGGGGGAGGGGCAGAGAGAGAGGGAGACACAGAATCGGAAGCAGGCTCCAGGCTCTGAGCCATCAGCCCAGAGCCCGACGCGGGGCTCGAACTCACGGACCGCGAGATCGTGACCTGGCTGAAGTCGGACGCTTAACCGACTGCGCCACCCAGGCGCCCCTGGAAAAGACATTCTTAAGGGAATGAAAAGATAAGTCACAGACTGGGAGAATATATTTGCAAAACTTGTTTGATAATGTACTTGTTTCTAACTTGTACCAAGAACTACTGAGTCTCAACCATAAGAAAGTAAATAACCCAATCCATTAAAAAGCACACAAAAGATCTGAACAAATTATCTTTGACATCAAAGATAAACAGATGACAAATAAGCATATGAAAAAACACTCATCATGTATGATCACAGCACTGCAAATTAAAACAATGAGGTACCACTACCCACCTATCAGAATGGCTAAAATCCCAAACATAGACCATACCAAATGCTGACAAGGACTTAAAGAAACTGGAACTCTCATTCACAGTTGTTAGGAATGCAAAATGATACAGCCACTTGGGAAGACAGTTTGACAGTTTCTTAAAAAGCTAAACATAGTCTTATGATATGATCCGATGAGCATTTAGGTATTTACCCAAGCGAGCTGAAAGCCTAATGGCTATGCAAAAACCTGCACATCCATGTTTACAGCAGCTTTACTCATAATTGTAAAAAACGGGCAGCAACCAAGATGTCCTTCAATAAGTGCATAAATAAACTGAAGCATCCATACGATGGAATCGTATTCAGTGACAAAAAAGAAATGAGCTATCCGGCCACAAAAAAGACCTGGAGGAAACTTTCATGTATACTGTTAAGTGAGAGATGCCAGTCTGAAAAGGCTCCATACTGTGTAATTCCATGGATATGATATTCTAGATAAATCAAAACAACACACAGAGTAAAAGATCAGTGGTTGCCAGGGGTCGGGGGGTTGAGGAAAAGGACAAATAGGTGGACCACAGAAGACTTTTAGGGCAGTGAAACTATTCTGTAAGATACTATAACTGTGGATACATGAGGATACATGACATTATACACTCAGCAAACCTACAGAACTGTACAACATAAAGAGGGAACCCTAATGTAAACTACAGATTTTAGTTAATAGTAACCTATAAACAGAGTTTCATCAGTGATAACAAATACACCACACCAATAAAAAGATACTGATAATAGGAGAAACTGGAGGTAGCAGAAGGGGAATATATAGGATCTCTCTGTACTTCGTACTCAATTTTCATGTAGACCTAAACTGCTCTAAAAAATAAAATCTATTAATTAAAATAAATATTAAATAAACGCAAAATAGCGGGAATTAGGATCTGAGGCAAAGAGCGAAGTTCCTTAAATCAAAAAGAAAAAACACTCAACAGACATTGGCAATAAATGCACACAGGCAGTTCAGAGAGAAATAAATATGTAGGTAGAATGCTTCCTCACTCCCAAAGATGTCTCCATCCTAACCCCAAGAACCTGAGCTTGTTACCTTATACAGCAAAAGGTAACTTTGCAGATGTGACTGAATGAAGGAGCTTGAGATGGGGAGAATATCCTGGTTCACAAAGGTGGACCCCATCTAATCATACAGGTCCTTAAAAACAGAGACTCTCTCCCAGCTCTGCTGAGGGGGGAAAGGTGATGATGGAAGATGAAGAGAGAACCAACACTGCTGGCTTAGATGATGGAGAAGAGGTCCAGGAGCCAAGAAATTAGAGTAACCTCTAGAGACTAGAAAAGGCAAGGAAACATTCTACCCTAGAGACTCCAGAAAGGAATGCGGTTCTGCAGATATCCTGATTTTAGCCCAGTGAAACCAGTGTTGGACTTCTGACCTACAGAACAGTAAGATAATAAATTTACATCATTTAAAGCCACTAGCGTTTGTGGGAATTTGACAGCGGAAACGAGCTCTTGCTCTGTGCTCCGGCGGAGGGCTATTGCCAGCAGGAACAGTCCTAGAGTGTTAGGTTAAGCTACCCATTGGCTAGCTGAAGCAAAACACGAGTAGATGGTATTGGGGGGAGTGAGGTGGGCAGGTACAGATCACGGTACTTTTTCCTTTTCTGATGCTCCCACAGCCCAGCTGAAACAAAAATAGGGTTTCTTTACTCATGCCGATACATTTGGGAAGGAAAATCCTGGGCTCAGGATTGGATGAAAGTGAGAAAATGGAACATGAGGTATGGTCTCTAAGATATCCTGGATGCAAGCCACTAAAGACACCGTCATCTCTCCCATCTCCCCGAGAGAGAAATCTAGGATAGAACAATCTTGCTTTCCTCCTTTCCTTCCTTCCTTCCTTCCCCGCATCCCCCATATGCCAGTCAGAGGACAGCACTTTTCTCCCCTTCCTGTTAACTTTGAAAAGGGGCTATCAAAGAAACTAAGGAAGCTATAGGACATCAAGGTACATTATGCCCCATAATGCTTTCCTGCAGCAGTACCTGTAGTACTTGTCTGACCAGGTAAGTCTGAATATTAGATGCAAGATATATGTGACAGGTAGTTAAACACATGCAGTTACTTTATCATAAAAACTTCTGTAGTTTTGAAGTAATTAGATCTTATTAATTGCTTAATTTTTAGTATCTTATAGGACTATCTGTTGAGGTGGTACAAAGGATATAGAACACTAGCTATTGGTTAAGGTCATTATAAACATTACTGCAGAATACCATAACGTTCATTACTGAGAACTGGTTACTACTTGCATAAGTTACTCAACTTCTGAGTTGCCCTGAGTGTATCTACCCTACAAAAGAGGGCTCTAAGGTTGTAAGGCATAATCCAACAATGCACACAGAATGCTCTGTATAGAGCTCTAATAATACTGGTTATCATCATTGCCACGACGCTATCATAATTAACTCAATTGATAGTATAACATAATAGAGTAATATCAGGCTTTCAACAAAAGAGTGTTACATTCTAACACAGAATCTAGTATCAGATAAACCCATTACTCTCTCCAAAGATTTGGTTATTGGTTAAACATACCAAAAAACCTAAGAGTATTTTTCAGGACAATCCAAAGAACTTGTGCCATGTAACTATGAGTAGACAGTAAGGACCATAATTTTAAGAGACAAAATTTAGTAACTTACCTATTACTACCACAGGCAAAGTCACTGATGAATCTTCCAGTAAAGAAGTTTCTTCAACTAATGGCATAGCTTTAACTTTTTGCCCCAAATTATCACCAAAATATTGCACTAAGGAATTAAAAATCTCTCCTTCGGTTTCAGTGTCACTATAGTTTCTTTAAAAACAAACACACAAACACGGAACAAAAACAAGAGATATAGTCAATATAGCCTTTATAAAAGTCTTTCTTCAGATTTAGCCATAAAATATTCAAGTCCCATAAAAGGAGAAAAGGAAGTCCTTTCTGAAAGGAATGCTTTCAAATTAGTAGATTAGCTTGCATGTCAACCTGTACCATTGTTAAAGTCAGAAATCTTAAATGGCCGCTAAGGTCTCCGTTACCAGCAGGCCAAGTTCTAGACAAGTTCTAAATAAGACGCCATCTTCAAAGACAGAAGAGACAGCACTGTATTGGGGATTTTTATAATTCTCTGGGATTTCCTAGGAATGGCCAGCTTCTCTTTTACTTTTTTCTAGTTAATAAAAAGACAAGTGCACTAGAGGTGGTATATTTGGAAGTCACAAAGTATTTTAAGGAAAAGTTACTGTTTTTATACATTATAAACTACGCATTTTGGTAAAAGAAAGGTTTATACATCTTATTAATTCTTAAATATTGAAATATAGAGGGGCGCCTGGGTGACTCAGTCGGTTAAGCGGCCGACTTCGGCTCAGGTCATGATCTCACGGTGAGTTCGAGCCCCGCGTCGGGCTCTGTGCTGACAGCTCAGAGCCTGGAGCCTGTTAAGGATTCTGTGTCTCCCTCTCTCTGACCCTCCCCTGTTCATGTTCTGTCTCTCCCTGTCTCAAAAATAAATAAAACGTTAAAAAATTTTTTTTTAAAATATAGAAAGATCTCACATTTTTTTTTAATATTTCTGAGAGACAGAGAAAGAAAGCGAGAGAGAGAGAAAGAGAGAACATTTGTGCAAGTAGAGGAGGGGCAGAGAGAGGGAGACAATCTGAAGCAGGGTCCTGGCTCTGAGCTGTCAGAACTTAACATGGAACCGTGAGATCATGACCTGAGCCGAGGCTGGACATTCAACCAACTGAGCCACCCAGGCACCCTGAAATACGGAAAGGTATTAATGCTCATTTCTAATCTACCTTCTTCCCCAGTTACCTCCCTAGAAACTAATTAAAAAAATTTTTTTTAATATTTATTTTTGAGAGAGAGAGAGACAGAGCATGAGTGGGAGGAGGGGCAGAGAGAGAGGGAGACAGAATCCGAAGCAGGCTCCAGGCTCTGAGCTGTCAGCACAGAGCCCGACGTGGGGCTTGAACTTCTGAATCATGAGATGATGACCTGAGCTGAAGTCGGACACTCAACTGATGGAGCCACCCAGGCATCCCAAAACTAATTTTAACATTCTGACACACTCTTGCAATAAATAGAATATCCTCCAAACACAGTAAATGTTTTGCATTATACTAGTGATTATTTCAGAATAGAATCCCCAAATTATTTTTCATCTTCATATAGTCAGTAAAAGGCCACTAACTGGAAATATTAAACTGAGCACCAACTATGGGTGAGTATGCTTATTACCATTTCCAAAATGATAAACATGAGATGGGTCAGTTATTTCATAGGCTCACAGATCCTGGAGGACAATGATAAATGGAGAAGATGAGGCAAAAACCAAAATTCCTGCTTCCCTATAGCCTCCCAAGGTCCCAGTCTGCACCAGGATAGAGTGGGCTTCTCCAGAATACACCGACAACCTTCCTGAAGGTATAACCTCCACCCCAAATATCTGGACTCCCCTAAGGATACATGGCTCTTTGGGCCAGAATAGATACCCTCTGGACATGGTTACTAGGGATAGCCCCTCCTCAAAGTGAAGACTGCTCCTGGAAGAAGTGTCTTATACTCAAATTATCCCTTTCAGATCATTCCAACTACTTCTCTGATCAGATCCAGGTATACTAGCTGTCTGGCCTGCTTCCACTTCTTAACAGAACTCAACATCAGTGCATTATATTCATGCCTGTTTCTGATATTTCTCCAAAAAGCGTGCCAAGGGCAGGTTCCCTAGCTCACTTCGGATGCTTCTGACCAAAGTCCTTTTGGATACCCGGGCCTGATTAATATCATTGTGGAGGCTGTAAAGGCCACAATTCTTTGTCTGAAGATGAACACCTCACCTTCAGTCTCTTCCAGATTTCCCTATCTCAAACGTTGTTCCCATATATATATAATCTGGGAAATTAAAAAAAAATGATAATCACTCTTTTTGTTAAGGAGAGGTGTCCTTCAAACCTTAAACATTTCCTCCTTTTAAAGAGAACAATTCAAGGGCGCCTGGTGGCCCAGTCATGTCAGCGTCCAACTCTTGATTTCTGCTCAGGTCACGATCTCCCAGTTCAGGAGATCAAGCCCCATGTTGGGCTCTGTGCTGATAGCAAAGAGCCTCCTTGGAATTCTCTCTCCCTCTGCCCCTCTATTGCTCTCTCTCTAAATAAACTTTAAAGTGTACAATTCAGGGTTATTAGTATAATCACAAGTTTTTGCAATCACCACCACTAATTCTAGAATTTTATCACCGTAAAAGTGATAAACCGAGTTAATAATAGTAAACTAGTTAGTAGTAAACTGCTGCACCCATTAAAACTCAGTCCCCATTCTTCCCTCCCCCTAGCTACTGGCAACCATTAATCTACTTTCTGTCTTGTTGGATTTGCCTATTGTGGAAACTTCATACAAATGGAACCTCTCATACATTATGTAGCCTTTTGTGTCTGGCTTCTTCCACTTAGCATGTTTTCAAGGTTCACCCACGGTGCAGGATGTGTTGGTACTCCACCCCTTTTCACATCTAAGTAACATTCCACTGTATGGATAGAATATATTTTGTCCACTCACTAGTCAATAAACATTTGAGTTGTTTCCACTTTTTGGCTACACAAATAATGCTGTGAACATTCACATATAAATTTTTGTGTGGACAAATGTTTTCATTTCTCTTAGGAGTACATGCAATGGCTAGATCATAAACTCTGTTTAACATTTTAAGGAACTGCCAAACTGTTTCCTAAAGTGGCTGTATCATTTTACAACCACACCAGCAATGTAAGAGGGTTCCAGCTTTTCCACACACTCACCGACACTTTTTTTTTTTTTTTTTTTAGCTATCCTCATTGGTGTGAAGAGACATCTCGTTGCAGTTTGACTTGCATTTCCCTAACACATTCCCTAGTGACTAATAATGTTAAGCATCTTTTCAATTTACTTATTGGCCATTTGTATCACCTTCTTTGTAGAAATCTTCCATGTTTTGCCCACTTTCAAACTGGGCTTTTTATAATTGAGGTTTTTCTTTTTTTTAATTGCTTTAAAGCTTATTTATTTTGAGAGACAGCACAAGCAGGGTAGGGGCAGAGAAAGGAGAGAGACAATCCCAAGTAGGCTCCATGCTGTCAGCAAAGAGTCCGATGCAGGGCTTGAACTCATGGGCCAGAAGATCAAGACCTGAGCCGAAGGCAGATGCTTAACCGACTGAGCACCCAGGCACCCCTATAGTTCAACTTTAAAAATCCTTTACACGTGTAGAGTACATGTCTCTTTTCAAATAGATGATTTGCAAGTATATTCTCCCATTCTGTGGATTGTCTTTCACTTTCTTTGTTTTCTTATGAATCACAGAAGTTTCAATTTCTGATCAAGTCCAATTTACTTCTTCTTTTGTCGCTGTGCTTTTGGTGTCCAAGGAACCACTGTGTGCCTAATTCAAGATCACCAAGATGGACTACCATTTTCTGTAAGTTTTAGATTTCTAGTTCTTATGTTTAGGTCTTTCATCCATTGTGAATTAAATTTTTATACACATGAGGTGTCAGGTAAGACATCTTTTGCTTGTGGATATCCGTTTGTCCTGAAACCATCTGTTGAGGAGACTGGAATTTCCCCTTCATCTTGTGATCCCATGGAAAACCAACCAACCAACCACAAATGTATGGATTTCTGAACTCTTAATTCTATTCCACTGATCTATATCTTTATGCAAACACCATACTGTCTTGCTTACTGTTTCTCTATATTAAGTTCTGAAATTAGGAAGCAGTAATTCTCCAACTTTCTTCAAGTTGTCTTGGCTCTTCTGAGTTTCTTGTAATTCCCTATGAATTTTAGTATCTGCTTATCTTTCTGGAAAAAAAAAAGGCAACCAGGATTTTGATAGGGTTGCACTAAATTTATAGACCAGTTTGAGGAATACTGCCATCTTAATTAAAAATACTAAGTTTTCAATCCATGAATATGGGATTCCTTTATAGTTCTTCTCAATGATGTTATGTAGTTTTCACTATTCAAGTCTTACAACTTATTCCTATTCATTCTTTTTGATGCTAGTGTAAATGGAATTTTTTCTGAATTTCATTGTCAGACTGTTCATCACTAGGGAGTATAGAAAAATGACTGATTTTTGTATGTTGATCTTGTATTCTCCAATGTTGCTTAATTCATTTATTAGGTCTAATAGGTTTTGTGTGTGGACCTCAAACAATTTAACCGGTCTGTTCCAATACTCTAGTACATGAACTAGAGCCAGCATTCTAGCTTATCTAAATCCTGTGTACAGTGTAAGTAATTTGTTCTGATTTCCTACTGGTCATTAGTATAAACTGTATGTATATGTGTATTATCTATAATACTGGCATAAACTATTTGCAATAAACTTGCATGGTATTTGATTAATACAGATTAACAGAGAGAAAAAACTGAATCAAGAGAAACAAAAACCAAAAGTATGGTTCACTGGTTTTAGAGAAAGCAATGATAAAACGAAGGCCTACTGGTAAGTATTCTTGCTAAAAAATTCAGCTACAATTTAGTTTTATAATATATGCATAGTGTATCACAGGTCTATCAACATTTTCAGTTTCTACTTGAGATATCCAATTTGATGAATGTTGTATTTAAAACAAGTATTTATTCTAATAAAAAAAATCTCCTTTTCCTCCATTTGGAACACTAAATTAGAAAATACAAAATTACACACATGCAAAAATAGTTGTCCTACTATTAGGTATCAAGTTAAAAAATTATTTGAGGGGCCCCAGGGTGGCTCAGTTGGTTAAGAATCAGGTCATGATCTCACGATTGTTAAGTTCAAGCCCCGCATCTGGCTCTGTGCTGGCAGTACAAAGCCTGCTTGGAATTCTCTCTTTCCTTCTCTCTCTGCCCCTCCCCTGCTTTCTCTCTGTCCCCCACCCCCATGCTCTTACTCCTCAATACAAATAAAAAAAGACTATTTGATAAATATGATCTTGGAGACCTTCCATCTTTTATTTTTGAAATATTATAGTCCAGTCTCAAAACAAATTTAAGAGGATGGCACAGGCATAAAATTTGGGTAGCAAAAAGACTTTTCTCACATCTAGCAATATTACCAGAGTTTTTACAGTCTTTGGAAACATTATCCTAAACTGTTACCAAATTTATACTGCTATATGGGAAAAAAAGGCTCTAAAGTTACAAATGTTCACCACACTGTTCATCTTCCAAAATAGTAAGCATGGAACAGTTAGATGGTTGAGAAGTCAGTGGACAGTTCTCAGAATACCTGTTCCTTTCAGATATTGTGTAAGATCCAAAATACAGGTTATCACAACCTGTTTAAAACGTATTATTCCTAATAAAATCGCTCAAAAAAAAATAACATGAGTAAATTATAAACACCTTCCTAAAGAAGCCATCTTAGATGTTTTATTTTTTTTAAATGAGATACAATACAGTTTTTTTTTTTTACAATGGGTATATTATTTATTAATCATAATTTTCACCTTTTGGCTATCAAGTCTTGCTTTCCTTTAACCCTCAAGATCAAAACATATCAAGTACTTTGTTTTTGGGAAAGACAAATCCTCCAAATTTCTGTACAAAGAGGTAAGCGTATGGTATCCACAACCTAGGGTTAGTTAAATGGATACAAATCCCAACCTGTGTCTTTAGGGGTTCAAATGTACCAAAAGCAGTCAAAAGACTTTTGAACAGCACTTTTCTGAAAGGCATGTTTAATTTCTCAGGGGCTTCAGTTTAACAAGTTTTCACTAGAGGAATGGGTTTTCGAAACTCTCCAAAGTGGATCTGATACTCTCAAAACAACGTCTGTCAAGCAGTCAACAAACTAATTTGCCTAGAACCCAAAATTCAGCAGTTTATTAAATAAAACAATGTTTTTTAAATAGCCAGAAGTTAGAAATCCCTACAGAACTCATTGACTGAGAGGCTGGGCAAGCCTGGACTGTTGCTCTCTATTAAAGGAGTCCTGAACCTTCCCTGTGCCTTACACTCATTTGCAATTTGGTGAAGCCTCTGAACCTCTTCTTTGAATAATATATTAAACACATAAAAGATACATAGAATTTACAAGGAAACCAATTACATTAAAATACAGTTACAAAAAGTTTGTGACATTTATTTGCACTTCTCTATTGTATTAAAAAACAAGTTTAGTGATGTGTAAGCACTGTAATTTTGAGGAAATAAGTATACAGTGTTCCTAGAAATCTACCACTATGAAGTGAAAATGTGCATTCTATTGGTGACAAGGTCACAAATACTATGCTGCTTGTTGCTTATATTCATAGTTGAAGGACATGAAATTTTGATTGAAGTTTTTAGCCAATGTATCAGTTGTACCTTTCTTTACATACAAGTTCATGACCATGTGAGTTCTACCCATGAACTCCAATTTTAAAACTCTTGATCTGAGAGATGCCTGGATGGCTCAGGTCATGATGTCACAGCTTGTGAGTTCCAGCCCCACATCAGGCCCTGTGCCAACAGGGCTGAGCCGGGGGAGCCTGCTTCAGATTCTGTGTCTCCCTCTCCCTTTCTGCCCCTCCCCTGCTCGTTCTCCCCCTCCCCCCAAAATAAACGTAAAAAAAAAAACACAAAAAAACCCTTGATCTGAGTTTCATATTTTACTAGAAAAAATTTATACAGCATTATCCTAGCACATTCATAGACGCCAAAGTAAGGTGCTTTACTATTCTTTGCTAAGTCTAACATTTCTTCACAGGGTTAAAACCAGTTCCAAGTGTCTTTGGTCTTTCCACAACTGACTTAAGCATTGGCCAAGTGTGCTAGATCTAGAACACATAATATACTCACTTTTATTTTAAAATGCATTAACCTGATCATCCCTACAAACTTTGCCATAATGTGAGTCTGGAATGGCCACCTATTTCAAATTTCCACAATATATGGCTCACAATGACAAACATCTTAGAACAAAGTTAGCATCTACTAGATCATTCCAATTAAAAGAGTTCCCTACCTCCCTTCAACACAGTAACTTATCGCGTTTAAAATAAACACATAGATACTGGTATAGGTACATACGTATACATATATAGTAAAGGTGGGGTAGGGAGGAAGCTTCGCCAATACTTCCCTAAAACTTTGCACCACTTAGAAGTCTCAGGTCGCCGTAACCGACTCACTCCGGGCCTAGCCGGTTTCGAAGTCCCATGACTGGCACAGTCCAGGGAAAAGAAAAAGGGGACAACAGAGGGCAGTCCCCCGGAGCGAGGAGCCCCCAAGCACAGGCGGCCGAGGCGGGAACCCCGACCAGGCAGGAACCAGGAGGCAGCTGCGGCCGAGGCCGCTGCAGACCAGGCGCTCGCCCCCCATCCCGGACCCGTCCCGACCCCGCCCGGCCTCAGCCCATCTCGGTCGCAGCATCCAGGCCGGGAAGCGCTCCGCCCGCTCCCATCCCCTCCCCTCCCTGGCAGAGAAGTCACCTGAAATGACCGGCCAGGGAGCAGCGGCAGCACCACACCGGCATGGAGCGCGGCGCACGGGGCGTCTGAGCGCGACCACCGCGGCCGCCGCCACCGCCGCCTGCGCCGGCTGGGCTGCCCGTCCGGGGCGCCCGCCCACTCGCCCGGGGTCGCGGGGTCCGCGGGGCGCCAGCGCCCCGCGCGTCGCCGGCGCTGCCCGGAAGCTGCGGCTGAGCAGCCGGCCGGGCTCCGGCGCCCCGAACTCCGCCTCGGGATAGCGGCTTCCGCTCCTCGCCCGGGGGGAGCCAGACGCCGGCGGCGGATGATCTGGGGGCGCCGCGGTGGGGGCGGGGCGGGGACGCAGCGACGGCTGCGGCGGAGGCGCGCGGGCTCCTCCTCGCAGGTGCGGCGGAGACGGGCGAGGCCGGCGATTGGCGGAGCCGCGGCCGGGGCGAGGGGCCGGGCCTGAGCGAGCGGCGGCTGCGCGGGCCGGGGACCGAGGGCCGCGCGCCAAGCGGGACGGCTGCGGCGGCGGGCGGCAGCCGGGCCTCGGCCTGCGCCCTGCGGCCCTCCGCGTGCGCCCCCTCTGCGCCGGGCGGGATTGGCAGGGCTGGGCGGATGCGCGTGGGGAGGCGGGGGGGGGGGGAGGGGGAGAGGGGGAGGGAGGGAGGGGGGAGGGGGAGAAGGAGGGGGGAGGGGGAGGTGGTGAGGGGACGAGAGAGCTGCTAACCCGGGCAGCGGAATGGCTCGGGGGACAGACAGCCGCCGTACAGCGCGGCTTCCGCGGCCCGAGCCACGCGAGCTCGCCCCCAGGAGGTCCGCGCGGTTCTCCCACCCAGGAGGCCCGGAAAGGCCGACCTTCCCACCCAGGACACCCACCTTAGCGCCTTTCCTCACTAAGGCTGGGAGCTTCTGCGCGCTTCTGGCTCCCGTTCCTCCATCACCATCGCCAGGGGTGGAGAGTGGGGCTGAAGATACCCCGAACCACAGGTGCCCGGGTTCCAACCCCCACTGTTCTGACTGTGCAAGTCTGGCTTCTGGAACGGGAGAGCCTCGACCAGCTCACCCGTCTGCAAGAGTGTGAGAATCACCTGCATCGCTGGTTAAAAATACCAGTGCTTAGCCCCGCCCAAGGCTCACTGAGCCCGTTTCCGGGAGGGGGAAATGGCAGGAAGGTGTATCGTGAGTCCCTCCAGGTGAAGGTGATGCAAGAAGAGTTAGAAAAGTACCGCCTGTCCCTATTCGATGTTGTCAAAAAATATAGGCGGGAAAAACTCCTAGAAGTGGTTAATTGCATGTACTGTTACACACACGTGTCTCTAGCTCTACTTCAAAAAAAAAAAAAAAAAAAAGCCCAAGTATTTCTGCAATTAAAATGTGGGATACATCATTTCTGTTTTTAAATAGTTGTGTTTTTTTTAAGTTAACAAGTGTTGCTGAATGTTGTCATTGAACGAACTTACACTTAGGTATTTTAGATTTTGTGAAGCTTAAAAGAAAGTTGTAGGACTCAGCCTGCCTCCAGAACTATAAAAAATTTGTTTTTCTTTTTCAATTACTGGAAATTTGACACGTTCAGTTCGTTTTAATGTTTCGAAGAGTGAAGCATGAAGTTACTTTTCTGTTAATATTCATAACATTATCCTTTTAAAGGGCCTAGATGCCTAAAATTTATGCCAACCCAGAGAATTGAGATATTTAAAACTACAAGAATGTTTGTAATTATTTTCCGTAATTTTTCCCTTATGGCTTTGTTTTTAGGAGTTTTCTTGTAGTATTTCAGATCAAAGAGCCGAGCGGGCATCTCAGATTTTAGGCTGACTCTGGTTTGTATTTAAACCCTGTGAACTTGCTATCGTGGTTTACATTTGATAACGGCTTGTGATGAAATCCTGTCACAATGACTACATAGAGGATTTTTCTTACAGGAAATGGGGCATGTCAGAGTGTTTGTATTTTTATTCTGAACTGTAGGTGAGGTCTTATTTAAATGGAAAGCCCAGGTTTTGTATTATAAAATAGATATAAATTGCAGGTGACGTTGTGGGGCAACAGACTCAGATACAGCTGGGGAGAATGTAAATTAGTATGTAATCCAACGCTCCCTCACCTGCAGAGCCGCACCTCAGCCAACCTTTCAGTGTCCACACTAGCAGGTTGAGGGTGGGGTCCATACCACACCAGTAACCTTGTCACTCCATGGTACCCAGTGGGTTCCTAGTGTTATGTGGTTGTAGAATCCTTCCTGAGCGACTCTTCTTAACTGGTATATAGTGTACCAGTATTTCATACATTTAATTATAAAATAGTGGCTAAAAGGACTGTCTGTTGGAGTCTTCTGTTGTTGATCGTAGACAAGTTACTTAGCATCTCTGGGCTTTGATTCTTAATCTGTTATGAACTTAACTTCATTGGTTATAAGGATGAAATAAGAGAATACTTATAAAGCACTCACCACAGTGCCTGGCTCATGTTAGTCGCTGAATAAATGTTAGTTTTCCTTGTTACCCATAATAATAGTGTAAATTATTTTTACATTTTCTAAAGCAGAAATCCAGAAAGTATGGATTGAATTGTGCCCCTTGCCAAACTCATATGTTGAAGCCCTAACCCCCCAGTGTGACTATTTGTGATATTAGGGCCTGTGAAGAGTTGATTAAGGCTATATGAGGTCATAAGTGTGGGACTCTGATCCAGAAAGGCTGGTACCTTATAAAAAGAGGAGCTCCCTTTTTCTGACAGCAGAGGGTGGTAAGCGGGGAAGAGTTCTCATTAGGAACCGCACTGGCAGGCACCTTGATTCCAGACTCCCCAGTTTCCAGAACTGTGAGAAAATAAATGTCTGTTGTTTAAGTCACTCAGTCTCTGGCATTTTGTTAAGGCAGCCCAGGCTCACTAAGACAGTATGCTTTTGCATTTTCTAGAAGCAAACAAAAAAAAATTTAATGTAAACTATTCAAAATAAACCATTGCATTTCATAAATTAGGTATATCTGTCAATGGACCATCTCATGCAGTAGTTTGGCAGTGTAATACTCGGGTTTTTTTTTAACGTTTTATTTATTTTTAAGAGAAAGCGTGAGCAGGGGAGGGGCAGAGAGAGAGGGAGACAGAGGATCCAAAGTGGGCTCTACGCTGACAGCCTGATGCAGGGCTCGAACTCAGGGACTGTGACATCATGACCTGAGCCACAATCGGCCACTCAACTGACTGAGCCACCCTGGTGCCCCGATACTCAGTTATAATGCATTTTAGAAAACATTCTAGAAAAAAAACACTTCTTCCTTTATTGAAGCTCTGGGAAGCTCAGACGCTTTTCAGATTTCTTATCCTCAAGCCTTCAGTACTTTTTGGTACAGTGAATACCTCTGTTTAGCTGTTAGTTTGCAATTCTTATTAATTCACTTCTCTATTTCGATGGCAAATCGTAGGAGGATTTTCCTGACTCCACAGAAAACTGGAGACAGAAGCTGGTGCTGGATACTTAAGTTGAAGTTTGTTCCTGCAGTTTGAACTTAGGACAGAGGGAAAAATACCAAAAAGGCTGCTTGCTAAAAATGCAATTTATTTTTGTAAATATTGTAGCAGTCAGGTTCTGTTGCAGGGAACAGAACTCCTAGAATTCACTCTAAGAAAAAAAAATTTCTTATAGGATATTAACATGTTACAGAATCATAAGTAGACTAAAGAAACATAGGTACAACTCTGAGAAAAATACCTGAAGTCACAATGAAAGGTAAGCCATCAAGGGAGCTGCCTCCTGTCTGTGACCAAGATGCTGTCTGCCAAATTGACTGCTTTGCCTACAGCTGCTGATTCCAGAACTATACCTGACATTGCAACACTTTACCTGTTGTCTGTCTCCCTCTACCACAAAGGAACTTAGTTTTTCTGTTCGCGGTTATGTACCACAGCACTGAGGACAGATATTGGTTTGTAGTAGGGATAAACACAGCATCATAAGTAACACTCATCCAGTAAACCAGCAGGGCTGATGTTGGATAAGCCTTTAAATGGAAGGCATTAACATGAGTTACAACTCATTTGTTGGTCATTGCCTGTAAGGTCAACTGAATAGACTCTATTTGCATTTCTCCAAGATTAAAGAAAAGGAGAAAACTAGAGAATAGAGAGCGGTAGCCAGAGACAGAAAGCATGTCCTAAAAGGTAAGTCATACAGAATTAATCAAGGTTTCAACATCAGAAGATCCAGAGAGTGAGAGCAGAGAGGATGGTTAGATGAAACTTACAAGAAAAAAATGTTCAGAACAAAAGGGAGACATGAATCTGCAATGTGTAAGACCTATTAAGTCCTGAAAAGGAAAAAGTCTGTAATGGAGGCATATCTTAAAATTTAAGGATGGCAAGAATAAAAAGATCTTAAAAGCTTCCAGAGCGCAAATACAGATCCTCCATAAAGGAATGAGAATCAGGCTAGCAATAGGCTAGCTTTCCATCAACAGAACTGGATGTTGGGATGAACAAGCCTGAAAGTTCCATAGGAAAATGATTTTGAACTTGGAATTCCAAACCAAGCCAAACTATCAATACAATATGGGGGCAGAATGAAAAAGAACGGTAAACATAAACCAAGAAAGCTTTCTCTCCCAAATACTCTTTTTTTTAGGATGCTTCTTGAGAATGTGGGCTGGCAAAACAAGGGAATTATCCAAGAAATTGGAGCAGGTTGGATGTATGAACAATAGAACAATAGAACTGCCATGAAAGCAGACAATTTGAGATAAAAGTAAAAAGGCAATTAGAAGTCAAGCGGGTGTATGACCAAAAGTATACAAAAAACAAGTACAGTCTAGTCATGGAATGCAACTCACGAGGGCAGTGGATAAGTGGACAATGCGAATGTAGATGTAAACATTGTTTACGGATATTCAGATTTACACTTCACCTGTAGACGAAGCAAGAATCTCATAACAATGGTTACAAAATGTATTTTAAATGTTAATCATGACAATGTAAAGAGACCAAGAGAGGTGAAAAGAAAAGTATGGAATACAATATTCTTATTTGACAAAGTAAAGAGATACTGCTTATAATTGAAACAAGAAATATCTTTTTAAAATTATTATTGGGGCACCTGGGCGGCTCAGTCAGTTAAGCGTCAGACTTCGACTCAGGTCATGATCCCATGGTTCATGGGCTCTGTGCTGACAGCACAGAGCCTGCCTGGGATTCTCTTCTCTCCCTCTCTCCCCCTCCCTGACTCATTCTTTCTCTCTGTCTCAAAATAAATAAATAAACTTGAAAATAAAATACAGTAATTATTCAACATCATAAATGTAATTAATGGGAAAGCTAATGGTAGCCATATAATTCATTAGGAGTTGCAGGTAGGGAAAATCTGAGGTGGTTAATTTACTAAATTCTTACCTCTCTGGGCAGGAAGTGAGCATGCAAGATCTAAACTGGTAAATTCAGAATGAGCAGCATAAGCTGCTAATTAATAATAATAATATTATTAATAAATATTATTTTAATAAATAATTATTATAGGTAATAATATTTAGAGAGAAGAGGGTACCAATGAGGTAAATGTGATTGCCTCTGGGGAACAAGATTGGGGGAATTGGGCAAGGATGGGTTTGGGGCTCATTGCTTTGTGTTCAACCCACCTGACCTGATCCATTCATTCATATAACAAATATGTATTGTGTACCAAAAATGTGCCAGGCACACAAATGAAACAGAAGATTTGGAGACACCGTATATTTTCTATCACAACAAGGCCAAAGTTTAAAATAGAACATTAGCCTTGTTCTTAAAAAAATTATTAGGCAATTGATTCCAACCATGTTGTTCCTCCCCTCTCTTTAAAACCCTTCCTCTTACCTTGTCATGTTCTACCATAAACTTTTCAGTCATCTGACCCCCACATCCAGTCTTATTTGTTGGTGCTGTGGGGAACCTGGGGATGGGAAAGCAGAGGACAAATAAGCCTGTCTTACCTTTCTCTACCAGTTTGGGGACTGGGGGAGGTCCCACGATTTCTGTGGAGGCGATCTGTGGTTTTGGAGTCCCAAACTGACATGAGCACGAAACAAACATGATGAGGTATTGGGCAGACTACCTGGGAGCAAGAGTAAGAAAAGCCTTCTCTTTTTCACATATACCAGAGTAGCACGTCTCAAGCATGGCTGCATGTTAGAATCACCTGGAGGCGGAAAAATAAAAAATAAAAAGAATCACCTGGAAGTGTTTAAAAAACAATGCCCAGGTAGTATGAAGTACTACTGATGAAATGAAAAGTCCTTGGCGAAGGGACTCCAGGCACCTGATTCAAGTCATTAACGTGCAATTCACAGCAGTGTTTTGCATAACTGGTTGAACTGACAAAACAAATTAGAGCTTAAACCACTTTTCATCCTGATATTCATACCATAGTGAGTCTGAGGGAGAACTACACTCACTTCTTTGATCCCATAATACATAGTTATAGTGTAAATAGAAAACGAATAGCTTATATTTCATTAATAAAGTTAACTGATTGGTCAAAAGCCCCCTACACACACATAGCAGCTTACAGTTCTAATCTGTCCTTTTATTCTCAGTGTCTCCCCACCCCCCCTCGCTGCCCCCCCCCCCCGCCATACTGTTCTTTCCAAACATACCAAAGCAATCTCTCCTTAGGATTTTGCATTGACTGTTCCTTCCCTCTTTCTAGAACACTCTTCCTACCATATCACACGTGTAACTCCCTCACCTCCTCGAAGTCTAGTCAAATACCGCCTTCTCAATAAGGCTGACTCTGAACACCTGGTTTAAAATTATAACCTGCTCTCCTTGTCCCAAGTCGGTACTCTCAATCTCACCTTACTCTACTTTTCTTTTTATCATAGCACTTATTACCTTCTAATATATAATACTCCTGCTAAATGGATCGACTGTGTGATGTTTGTTCCCTCCCCTTCAAATGTGAACCAATAAGATAGGGTCTTTTCCATTTTCACGAATGAAACTTGAGTGTCTAGAATAGTACCTATCACATAGTTAGCACTCAATAAATATTTGCTGGGCTTCAGTGGGCTCTTAAATATCATTTAGCTCATTATCTCTATAAAATATATGTGTTCAGCCATGTTATAATAAGATGTGTTTGGAACGTGCTAGCCTTACACTGTTACATAAAGTCTTGGTGGAGTTGTAAATCTATCCACAAATGTTCTGTCTCCCAGCGGAGCATGCTGGATATCTGGGCTGGGAGTCAGAAAACCTGGGCTTTAGTCTTGGCCGTTAACTAGGTATATTCTATTGGGCAAGTTACCTTCACCTCTCTTAGCCTCACTTACATAATCTATAAAAGGAGATTTGTATAAATGAAATTCCAAGTTTTCTTCCTCTTCCATCATAAAATATTTTATTACCACTTGTGAGACTGAAACACAATGTAAAGTTTGTGTTGTCTTCCATTTTCCTATAAAAGCAGTTAAAATATGCACCTATTGCCATATTACAAGATGAATTTATATAAAATTTATATATAACTGTAGAGTGGTTAACAGTTATCTTCCGTGGAATTGGATTGTCCTTATTTTAATCCTTGCTTAGCTACTCATTAGCTATGTATCAAACAAGTTATTAAACACCTTTCAGCCTCAGGTCCCTTCTTCTGTAAAATGAATATAGTAATGGTGCCAATTTCAAAAGTCATTGTATTTACTGTGAAAATAGATAACCCATGCGAAACATTTAATATGGTGCATGGTTCTTGAGAAGGCCTCAATAATTGTTAGCTATTAACGTTTTATGAAATATTAATCTTAGCAATATTTTCTGTTGCATGGGTTTGTGGAAATAAATGAAGACTAATCAGATGAGAAAAGCGAAGGCTACTTATTCTGAGCTTTCTGTAGAGCAGAGTTGGCCACCGTCATTTGTATTTTGGAAGAAACTCAAAGGCAGGTAGATGAGTGGGAAGGCTTTCAGTGGAAAAGAGGGGAGTTTTCAGGTAGGCCCCTCTGGTTGGAGACCGATGGCGAGGGGAACTTCTAGGCAGGCTACCTAGAAGCCAGACATCCATGTGACTGGTTAGGGGTACATATTTGGCTTTCTATGCTTGCTACTAAGTCGGAAGCAGGAACAAAAAATAGGGGAGCTCGCAGTTATTTAGCAAGTCCCGGACATTTGGAGCCTATTATTACAGAAGTTATTTTGTAACTTGCCATAACTTCCTGGATTGTCACGAAAGATAGCAATCTAGCTCCCTGTAAGTATGACAAAACAGGCTGGCTTCCTGGGCTATTAATTATCGATAGGGGGCTGGATTCCCGGAGCAAGTTGCTGCAGGTTGTGGGTCAAAGTTCTATTTTTTTGAAATGTTTATTTTTGGGAGAGGGAGAGAGAGAGTGAGAGCGAGAGAGAACAAGCGGGAGAGGGGCAGAGAGAGAGGGAGACACAGAATCTGAAGCAGGCTCCAGACTCAAACTCACAAACTGTGAGATCATGACCTGAGCGAAGTCAGAAGCTTACTTGACTGAGCCACCCAGGCACCCCCAAAGTTCTATTTTTATATATGGTTTGATCATCGTCTGTTTGCATATTCAGTCTCTCAGATTTATAAGAATACAGTAAAAACTTAATTTCCTTCATTGAATGAGGCTTTTTAATATCTCAGAATAATATTAAATCTGGGCAATTTAATTAACTCAATTCATTAATTTACATCGATATAGTAGTTTTAGACTTTGTTTCCACTAAGAGTCATTTTAGTGCCAGAAGAAGATTCGATCTGGATGATGACAGTAGCTGAGACTTATTAGTAAGGTTATGAAGAATAGTGACTGCAGGAAAATAGATTGTTTTAGTTTTTTTAATAGATCAGTTATTTACTTGATTTAAATATTGACATTTTGTTGATACAAACATCCAATCAACGTCTTGCAAAGTATATTTACCTCCCCTTAATCAGTTTTATCCATAAAAAAGGATTAGAACAAATATAATTATAGATATCCTCTCTACCTACTCATCCTCTTCAATGATTGTTTGCTCATGAAGTTAGAGGAAATTCTGAGAGCTTGGCAAAGTTATTTTTGGAAAGGGACCCATTTCTGACATTTCTCTCCAGAGGCTTTAGCATTTCAATTTATGCCCCCAATAGGATAATTTCATAAGGGCACTGACCTTGCTTTCTTGCTTTAAAATGGATTTTTGTTATTTTGCTCCTAACTTTATTCTCTCATTTTCTGAGACTATTTGGCCTTCTCGGTTAATAAAAGAGTCTCATGTATGTATGACTCTTGTATGTGTAGTTATATGATATAGCAGTTCTTTTGCATGTGTGGATCTTAGACTCTTTCGAGTTACTTAACAATTAACAGTGACTTGGTTGAAGATTCTCACTCCTTTTGAACATCCACCGCTATTTTGCATTTATGCCCTATAGATTTGAAAGAAGGAGCTGTAAAGTGAAATACATCAAGATCAGATTACTTGGAAAGAAAAGTTGAATAGCCAACATTATATAATCTCTTCTTGACATGTTTCAGTGATAAAAGAGGAGGAATTGCAAACCTGGCATTTTAAAGCACTTACGATTTAAAAATTATTTTAAAATAAGACAAATACCCTGTATTTATGTAACAGGGATATCATCAGATAGATAGCATTACTAAAATAACTATGTATTTGTCCTTGCTCTCAATCTTAAAACAGGTTATTATAAATCCCAGAAATAATCGCTTTACCCATAAATGTGAACATACAGTTATTTCTTAAGTTGTGTTTTAGAATATGTACCAGTCGTAACATAGTTAAATTAATCTTTTATCGACTGTCTAATTGCCTGTTCCATTTCTATAACTAGAATGTTTGATAGGGTTGTACTTTTGGAAGGTGGCCAAGGACTGTGTTTATTTGTGTTTTATTTTTAGGAACAATAATAGAAGTCAATAAAAACTCAAGCAAAGTATGCTAGAAATTTAATGCAGCACCCGGAGCCCAGAATCAGAATTTGGAATCAATTTCTGTAGAAGCATGTAGAACAAATCTAGCTTTCACATGCAGTTCCAGGGAGGATGGGAGGATCAATTTTCTTTCCTGTTTAAAAATACTGCATATGCAAGGTTTGATCTCCAGAGTTAACAAAAGATACTGGAGCATTACAGAAATTAATTAAATAAAGAAATTTGAAATCTATCTACTCAGTACTGTTTTTCTTATGAATATATATTTTATTTGCAGAAAGATTCTGTTTGGCTTGTTTACAAATCTGTCTGCTCTTATTTAACGTACTGTCTTGTTCTTTCATTGTGATTTATATTCTTTCCTTCTTTATAAACACGTCAAAGTATCTTTCAGACTAGATTGTGACCTTTTTTCTAGTCCTTGGTGTGCAAATTCTTCTATTTGTTGTGTCTGTTAGCACCTTCTCCAGTGATTGATTTCCTCAAGAAGAATATGATCTCTAGCTATAAATTCATCTCCAGCAGGAGCCAACTTTGGAGCTTATGCTGGGGTCTCAGGATGTAGATACCACAGCCTAGTTGCACATTTGCTTCTGCTTAGACTGGGCCAAATCTAGACCAGTTTTAATGAAAATATCTCAGCTGAGGATCATTTGAGCCAAGCAGAGAGAATGAAGTTTGACTCGAGCTACCCACACGCTGAGATAGTAGGTTCCTGTGGGTGACTTCTTTTCCACCCAGCTTCCTTGCAGTTTCTTTTTTTAAAAAAATGTTTTTAATGTTTATTTATTTTTGAGAGAGGGAGATAGAGTGCGAGTGGGGGAGGAGCAGAGAGGGAGACACAGAATCTAAAGCAGGCTCCAGGCTCTGACATGTCAGCCCAGAAGCCGATGCAGGGCTCAAACTCACAAAGTGCGAGATCATGACCTGAGCCGAAGTCGGACGCTTAAATGACCAAGCTGCCCAGGCGCCCCATTTCCTTGCAATTTCCTAAGCAGGATCAGTGGCTGAAGTTTTTCCATTTCATGAGAAGGTCAGCTCCTTATGACTCCTGCTCATAGGCAAGAAGTTTATAGGTAGGTCTTTTGGCTAGGACATACTTCATTCATGTTTCTCAGAATCCCAGCACCCTGCTCTCAAGCATCATATCTGGTTTCAACATGTCCATTAGCTGGGAGGACCTTATAACTTAGCATCCAGATCAGGGCACTTAGAAAATTGGAAGGGGACATTGTTCTAACTACTCTGAAGCAGCAGGTGCAAAGCAAGCCTATCCTTATCAAACCAGTACATGTGTCACTCTAAAGTGTAAGCTATTTTGGCTTCTGCTCCTACTCTCTAATCACTGCCCCATGTTTTCCATTTCTTTATTTCTACAATCTGGAGAATTTCCTGTCAATTTCTAGCTTGATAGTACATACACAATTTCCATTGTTTGGGGTGATCCATGTGTTTGTGTTAGGAGGAAGAGGTCCTTCCAATATCAACTCGTTCTGAATCCGCTGACCTATATTTATGAATATCTTTAATATATGCAAGTCTTCCTGCTCCTTGTGAGTTCCAATTGAGTTTATTAACGATTTCCCTATTATTATACTCACATTTACTTGTATCCTAGGTACAAAGGTAGTAAATAACTTTCCCCTTGAAATAGTTGACTGAATTTTGTCTAGTCCTATATGGTTTCTGGATGTTCATCATTCCTAGGGTAACGTAAAATAGTTCTTTTATTTCTTTCAGAGGATCAAACTAGTACTTGAAACTTGAATTTACTACTGATGTGCCCAAAGCTTAATAATACGTTATTGCTATTTGACATGTAATTACAGCCAGAAAAACTTCTTTGGCAGTAGAATTCATACCTAATTGCTCATTGCTTAGAGTCAGGACACCATTCTATGAGAGCGGGACTAGCAAAAGCCAAGAAAGTTCTGAATAGACCGAAGACCGAGAAAACTAACAGAAAACAACACTGACACATGTGAACAAAGCAGGCCTGTTTTTCAATCTGAATTAAGTCAAAATGGGCAGTAGGTTTTTGGCCTACAACAAAAATCTAGTTACCAGAACTGAGTCACAAGGTAGATGAGCTGAACCCATCAGGCAGAGTCCACGCATGTACTGAGTTTCGATATTCATGGCACAGCTACAAATCAAATGGGGCCAAGTGGGCCACGAGCTCCCAGAGAAGAGGCTACTGGAGCGGATTCATTACACTCTTCTTCAGTCCCTTCTTTGTTATTCACGCCTTCAGACATGAACAGACATCCATCCCTTCCTTCCAACATGATCATTTGTTGCCCTCTGAAGACTTACAGGCCCAGGCAGAGCACTCAGGCAAGGAGAAACCTGGTGCAAAGAAAGCAGTTGGCAACAAGCCTCCATTACGACAACTTGGCTTTATTGCAACTCTGGCAACTGCATTTTCTACCTCCTCCACTAGTTCCGTTCCAACTTTTCCCTAGTGACCGTAACCCAGGTTTTCTTCCCGCTTTGTATTTCTATCTGGGGCTCTCCTACCATCAACCCATCCTGGTGGGTTTTGTTCAACAAAGCTTTTTACTTTCTTATGTTGAGGAATGCCCCAAACCCTATGTAATTCACCGATGTGTTACACTTCTTGGCTTCATCTTCTAAAGATATATTTTAGAGCCAAAACCTGAAATAAAATAGAGTTAAAGCTTTATTTACTCTCTTGACAGAAGAAAATATTATGTTCTTTTTTTCCTCTATAGATAGAGGTTACTTGAAAAAGTTACTTTTGACTACTTCTGGTTACTTGAAAAAGTACCGTATTTCTGATAGTGTTGATATAGTTACCACTTCTCCGATTTTCATAATGTGTTAACCATGTTAACCTGGACATTGAAAGAGAAACTATACATTTAATGCAACCACACAGAAATGACATAGAAATATACTTGTGGATCTCACCTATCCTCCATATTTAAATCACACACTCCAGAAAATTCCACTGGGTGCCACTGCTCTCTTCCCTGTCTTTGACTCCCTAGCCTACCTACACAGGTTAGGATTCCTTGACAATAAGTCAGTTCATGTTCTGTTGGATAAACATTTTCGTTTCTATTTATTTGATCTCAATACCTGCCTGTTTTCCATATCCTGACCAAAACAAATTGCAGAAATTATCCCTTCACCAAAAATATCAACCTTAAGCCTTTGCAGAGAATGCAGGGTATGAGGTCTATTTTAACTGCTGGTTAACCCCTTCCACTTAACTTTCCAGTGACATCCAAATCCTAGCAGTTATGGCAATACTCCAAGATAGTTCTTGTCTTGAGCCTTTGTGTCAGCTTTATTCTTTCCCTGGAATGTCCTTTTTTCAAAAAAAAATTACTGAGTGGTATTCCATGTATGGTATTCCATTATATAAACTACACAACTATTCATCAGTTGATGGATATTGGAGTTATTTCCCACTTGGGGTTATCATGGACAAGAATTTAAAAATAAAACTGCTGTAAACATCCTTGTAGATGTGTTTTCGTTTCATTCTGGGGAATACCCAGGAGTGGGATAGCTGAGTCAAACGGTAGCATATCCTTACCTTTAGAAAAAAATGCAGAACTGTTTTCCAAAGCGGCTGTATCACTTTCCAACCTCATCAGCAATGCATGGCAGTTTCAGTTGCTTAATACCCTCAACAACACTTGGTGTTGTCAGTCATTTTAATTTTATATATTTTGGTAGTATGGAAAGTAGCATCTCATTTTGGTTGTAATCGGCTTTTCATGAATGATTAATACTGTTGAGCATCTTTTTATCTGCTTATTTAGATTCTGAGTACAGGTTCTTTATATAGAGTTTCTCTATAGAAGGTTCTACTCAATTCATTCCTCTTAGTTTTCCCTGGGGCAATAAAGATGTGCAATAGTTTGTGAAGTCATACTATCAACCCTTGATGACTTTGCTCCACATTTCATGGAAGAGAAGTTAAGCCAGTTATTTTGAATTTCTCTCTCTAGTAGCTGAACTAGATACCAATCCAAACAGACACATCGTAGTATGTTGCCTGTCTCTTCTTAACCTCTGGGGGAATTCGGTTCATTAATTTCCTTCTAACAGTCTATATCAAAGTTGAAGGAGTTGGATTTGAAACATTAATGGAGTTCTTAGTGGTGGGGAGGGTGATTTGCATTAATGTAGGGGAGAATTACAAGGAAGAAAATTTTGGCTCAGAACAGGAAAACTTTCCAACAAAGAGCAAAATGATTCATGTAGAAGGAAAAGATGGGTTTTTAATTCAGCTGTGGGCTGGCATTTGCTAACGATGTGATCTAGACAAGTTACCTAAACTCTCAAAATTCTTTCTCCTAATGTATAACATGGGGATAATAATTTTTCATATCTCTACTTCAAAGGAGTTTTGTAAAGGTGATATGAGATAATACATGTGAAAGGTCTGTGCAAATGCAATAGAATTAGCAGTAGCAAGAGCAGTAGCAGAAGCAGTAGTGATAAAAATAAACATAGGTGTAGAAATTAGCGCTGGTCAGGGGCGCCTGGGTGGCGCAGTCGGTTAAGCGTCCAACTTCAGCCAGGTCACGATCTCGCGGTCCGTGAGTTCGAGCCCCGCGTCAGGCTCTGGGCTGATGGCTCAGAGCCTGGAGCCTGTTTCCGATTCTGTGTCTCCCTCTCTCTCTGCCCCTCCCCCGTTCATGCTCTATCTCTCTCTGTCCCAATTTGAAAAAAAAAATTAAAAAAAAAAATAAAAAAAAAAAAAAAGAAATTAGCGCTGGTCAGCATTCAATGTGCTGCCTCAGGAAGAACGAAGCCTCCTGCTTCCTGAGGTGTTATTCAGGCAGAGGCTGGACAACCAGCCTTCAGCATGTTGTGCAAAGGAATCTGTTGGACAGAACTTCAACCATCTGGTCTCTAATGTTCTTTCCAATTCTAAGCCTCTGTATCTTCGTTACTGTCAATCACTCTATGCTTTTTCTGGTCCTTTGGCAAAGTGCCACAGTCAGTACCCGGGGAAGCAGGGACACAGTATAAAATAAGAGGTAGTGAGATATTTTAAGTAGTCTAATTGTGAAAGCTGTTCATTTAATTTCTACCACCTCCTTCAAAACATTATTAGTGAAAAGCAAGTAGGATTCAACATTAGTCACTTTTAGGAATGCTGAGCTAAAGTTGATCCTTGTTAAAGATAAGGCATGGCTTTAAGTTGTAAACACAGAGCTCACGTTTTGAGATTCTTGGGAGCGAAGATTTCCAAGGTCACTGGTATTTTACTTAAGGTACTTACTTAGGCTGATAGCTATATCTGAGTAAATCAGTAATCAAGCAACAAATAAATGTTTAAGCTAAATGAATGATATATTTATAAAATGAATAAATTTATAAAAGTATAAATTTTTATTATACCCAAAGACTGGACAGATATTAAAGGGAAAATGGGATATTTCAGATACATGCAATTTAGTAATTTTTAAAAAACTAATGTTATTAGGAATAGGCGTTTTGGGGTTTATCAAATATCTGGATGCTTTAAAAGCACTTATATCCAAATACTTTTCAAACATGTTAAAATTAAAAACCTCCTTCCTTTAAGAATATATATTTGAATTTCTACTTTAGAAATAATACCTGATTATTACATAAAGTTAAGAAAAGTGTATACATTTCTATAAGGAGAAGAATGAGAATTATAAGAATCATACCACTAAATGTAACCACTGTTAATATATTTGCACATTCCATTCTGTAATATACATACATATATAAATTCATGAGATATATATATATATACTTTTATTTTTTTTAATATTTATTTATTTTTGGGACAGAGAGAGACAGAGCATGAACGGGGGAGGGGCAGAGAGAGAGGGAGACACAGAATCGGAAACAGGCTCCAGGCTCTGAGCCATCAGCCCAGAGCCCGACGCGGGGCTCGAACTCACGGACCGCGAGATCGTGACCTGGCTGAAGTCGGACGCTTAACCGACTGCGCCACCCAGGCGCCCCATATATATATATATATATATATATATATATATACACTTTTAAAATCCTGCTTTCATTAAATAGTTTTTGAAAATAATATTTTAATAGTTTCCTAATAGTATACCCTATATTTTATATCTAACATATTTAACAGTATTCCCTCTTGTTGAACATTTGGGCATAAAACATGGGACTTACTTAATCATCTAAACCAGGCAAATTCCATTCTGAACCCTTGTGTGTGTATGTACGTGTGTGTGTTTATCCCCCAGTGCAGTGTAAGTTTGGGTTGGCTCAGATTGTTGATGTCTTTTTGTATCAAATCCAGTTGTCTGCAGACAGCTAGGTCACTGTGGCCCCAGCTATCACAGTTCTCTTCCTCCTTGCCAAATATGGCCATGGGCTGACAGGGAGTTCTTCCAAAGAAAGAGTGGAAAGCAAACCATGCTGTAGTCCAATGGATGCCACATGCTCACAGATTGTATTAGGCATCAGACTGGTCACTGCTTTAAGAGGGAAGTTCTTTCAAGGTAAGTAATTCTTTACCAGAAAAACAAGGTCTTTATCTGGAATCAAACAATCTTGAATGAAAGAAGCTGAAGATGCAATGTTGTACTTTCTACAGAGGATATTTTAAGAAAAACTAATTTGATCTGAAAATGTAGACTCAGAAACACCAGCTGGATAAAATTGTAAAGGAAAATAACTTAAGAATCATATGTCCCTTATATTTTAGGAAAAACCAACCTCGTAACTATGTAAATAAGACAGAGCTTACTGGCTAGCTAGGCTAGGTCAGCAACATTACAATCTTAATGAAAAGTTAGAGATGTAGCTGGTCATAGGGGCGCAGAGCGCTTGGTGGGCTGGGAACTGAGGGTGAGGAAGAGGCTCACAACCCTCGTTCCCACAGCCCACAGCTGTCCCCTTCATTCCTCACAGAAATTGGACAAGCTCTCTACCATTAGGACAAACTCTGGGTTCATACCACGAACCTATAGCCACTTCCAAATAACTCAAATGTCCCACACCCAAGGCCCAGAGAGTGCAGAGCTAAGATTCTCTCCAAGACTTCTTCCTCAGGTGAACTTTTTAAGAACGTTTGTTTGTTTATTTATGTATTTATTGAGAGAGAGAGAGCATGAAAGAGCAGGGGAGGGGCAGACAGAGAGGGAGTGAAAGAGAATTCCAAGCAGGCTCCGCATTGCCAATGCAGCACGCGGGACTCGAACCCATGAACTCAGAGATTGTGACCTGGCTGGAAATGAGGAGTCAGTCACTTAACCGACTGAGCCACCCAGGCACCCCCCTCAAATGAATTTAATGAGGCTTGGGATAATGTGGAAGTGAGACCAATGGAGCCACATCTTTGGACTGTGGCCCTTTAGATATTGTGTTAATTTGGTGAAAGCAAATGCAGAATGTGTGACTGACATGATCCCAAGGGCGAGAATAAGGAAGAGGGAAACATCATAACTAATACAGAGTATTTGTCAGGCACTTCTAAGAACATTTTATATATCAATCCATTTAAACCTCATAAAAATACCAAGGAAATTTTTTCACTATAAAATATATTTTATTTCTGATTACATTATAACGAGTAATGTTTGCCTGTTAGTCATTACACATAAATGAAGCAGAGGAAGACCTAATTCTTGAGTTACATCTAGGCAATGGGGAAGAGTGTAAAAGGTAGTTAAAGAAGGGCAGGTCGATAACTGCTTAGAGGGAAGCAAGGCCTGAACAGCTCCAAGTTACCAGGCTGCTCATCTACATTCTGAGAGAAGGTGGGTTTGGGCTTCTGACAGGTTATCACTGGTGAGTCACTACTTTTTAACCCTCTACATGTTATGCCTTTCTAGGATAGCTGTTTCTCCCAGGTTATTCCCCTAGTTTAGAATGTCATTGGCTATTGGTTCAAAGTTTAGGTAAGCAATATCAACCAGAAGCAAAAATGTTGACTTTTCCTTTTACTTAAAAACATATCAAGAGATTAGAAAATGCTATTACATGGGAGGTGAATAAGAGTGAACACCTACAGAGCCTGACAGCTATTCCAGAACACAGCCCTGTGAAAATCCCCGCGGACAACATGGGGAGGTTAAATCATTTACACGAGACCACACAGCTCAGATATGTTGAAGTCAGGATTCCAGCCTTCCAAGCCTGGATCTCCAACCCACACCGTCAGCGACTGTTCTCTGAGAATATCAGATCTATGCCCATCTGGACGTGAATGCTTGAATACATCATTGCATTTCTCAATTTCTCTGTTTTCCTTTCCTTGATTTACCCACCTTAGTTGTTTGAGAGTGAAAAATGATATAGCACATGCGAATGTGTAAATAACACTATAAGGTATTGTTTTTCATTGTTTTAAGCACAAAGCTCTAGCAGTTGTGAGATCTCCCCTTAAAGATAACATTGTATCGGTAGTTCCTTTTACTCCCGATGGAACTCCTGGTGCTGACTCCACACAGCCGGCCTCAGAGTGTCTGTCTCCAGATAACACTGGGGAGGTGGGACCTGGGCTCGATACCCCTTCCTGCTTTCATCTACTGAAGGTGAACCGCAAGTGAGGTGACCCGCGGTGCCGCAGCAGTCACGCAGAGCGTGGTTACACTTCTGCTGGTTGGCTTAGTGCTGTTCATGTTCTTCTCTTCCTGGTCTTATTTTATTTACTTTTAATTTTTGTTTTAATTGAAGTATAGCTGACATACAATATTAGTGTCAGGTATACAACATGGCTTGACAAGTATATACATTACAAAACGCTCACCACATTATGTGTTCCTACCACCCGTCACTGTACAGCATTATTACAATATTATTGACTATATCCCTATGCTGTACTCTCCATCTCCTGGTTCTTTTCAAATAGGTGGCTGGCTGCTACTGCATCTGTCCTGGCGCCTCGGACTGCCGTGGACCCTGCCCTTACTATGTTCTGCTGTGCCACAGGTTGGAGCCCAATGATAGGGAAAGATGATTCAGTTATGAGGAAAGGGGGGGGGGGGAGAGGTACACTGGGAAGGAGAACTAGAAGCAGGATAGATACAACTTCTGCTCTTGACTGTGGGTAACTCACCCAATCAAGAGCAAAACCACAGCAGTAAGCATGTGAATCACAGAAGACTCACTTAAAAATTGTTCAAAAATTAAAGAATACATGTTTACACCAGAATATTAGACTAGACAAAAAAGAGAGGAAGATGATCTTTCTTTCTTTCTGATCAAACGCCTTTTCAGTTATTGTAACAATTCTGAGGAAATTAATTGTCATAAATAATGACCAGACCCCCTGCCAGCCAAAGGAAAAGATAAAACCTTATAGACTTATAGTTTAAATTGATCTTATAATTGAAAATTTTGATTAACATTCTGATGAAGAGCTTATCTATTTTTTAGGTAGTTTCATAAACAAAACTCTATAATGTGTATAATTCTTATCAAGGCCTGATCTTTGGATTATTGGATAATTTGGATTATTTGGATAATAAGGCCTTATTAAGGAGTTGATCTTTGAACATTGAAGAAAAAGCCTAAGTCCGATATTTTGGCATAAACAATTATTCTTTAATTTTTGTTATTTTTAGTGTTATACTAATTCTTAAACAAATTTCAAATGATTCTTCTATGATTCACACGCTTACTGCTGGGACTATATATTTTTTTAAAAATTTAATGTTTATTTTTTGAGAGAAACAGAGACACGGAGTGTGAGTGGGGGAGGGGCATAGAGAGAGGGAGAGGGAGACACAGAATCCTACACTGTATCCAGGCTCTGAGCTGTCAGCGCAGAGCCCGAAGCGGGACTCAAACTCACATACGGTGAGATCTTGACCTGAGCCAAAGCCCGACGCTTAACCAACTGAGCCACCCAGGTGCCCCACTGCTGTGACTATTTTTGATGTTCACTATAGTGTTGGTTCTTGTGGACTGAGATTACATTGGACAATGGAGGCTTTTTTTCAGATTGTAAAAATAAAACACTTCCAAAGGTCAAAAGTCAAAATATGAGGAAGACATACTGTTTCTATTTTGGAAAATTCCTGTAGAACTGGTCTTTTTTTTTTTCTTTTTTTCCTAAAAGACAAAATATACGTCATTGTTTACTTATCTATAACCATCCCATTTATTCTATTTGGGGCAGGGACTGTGGACCTTGGGGAGCGTAATGATATGAAATCAGGGTGAGTTTGGGAAGTAACATAAATGGCTCTAATAATACATGCCAGCTTTTAGCATTTGATTCTATTCTGGAAAAAAACAAGTTTAATTCTAAAGGAAAAAACTTGTCATGTGTTAGCTGAGTTCTATTTAAAGGTCTCGGTATTTTTAATTATAAACATAGTTCTCTCTGCTTCTATGGGCCTCAGCCATATGAATATGTTGTGCAGAGAGACCACGAGATGCAGTCAGTAATGTAATAAGTAGATTAAAAATACAGAATGTAAGTTTTCTGCAGCTAAATAAAATAAAATACCCATCCCTTATATGAAACACTTGGGTTCATATGTGTTTTCAACTCTTTTTTAAACATATGCCTTTCATCATGCACATAATAATCTTACCAGGGTCTGAGGAATCACCCTATAATCAAACACATTAATATGTTCACAACAAAATAAATATTCACACTAAGTGAAATGAATAAGGACTATAAATAACCTCATATCTTTTTAGGCAGGTTTTGCTGTCTAATGAGTTCACACCACAATTATAAAAAAGCTACAGAATTTTTGCATGTTGGAATTGAAGGGAAAACAGACCTATAATGATGCCATAAGGCAAAATATTATATTTTTCTCTGGCTATAATCTATGCTATGTCCAAAATAAAATACATATTTTAAAAGTTACTGGGTTTTAGGGGTGCCTGAGTGGCTCAGTTGGTTAAGCATCTGACTTCAGCTCAGGTCCTAATCTTGAGATTTGTGAGTTTGAGCCCTGCATCAGGCTCTCTACTGTCAGTGCCGAACCTGCTTCAGATCCTGTGTCCCCCTCTCTTTGCCCCTCTCCCACTTGTGCTCTCCTTCTCTCTCAAAAATAAATAAACATAAAAAAAAAGTTATTGGGTTTTTTTTTAGAGCGAATTCATTTAAAAGGGGAAAGAAATAAATGTCAAATTTATTTTTTTATCCAATTTCAGATATGTTGAAATATCTCAGAATAAGAAAATACAAGACTTTCTGGTATTTTGTAAATATTGACATTTAAAAATAGAGCTGTCAGGGGCACCTGGGTAAGTCAGTCAGTTAAGTGTCGATGTCTTGATATCAGCTCAGGTCTTGATCTCAGAGTTGTTGGTGAGTTTGGGCCCCATGTTGGGCTCCATGCTGGGTATGGAACCTACTTAAAAAAATTAAATTAAAAAATAAAAAAGAGCTGTCATACTATCTACCATTATCCACTTCATATATGTATGATTTAGTATAAGATAATATGATGTCTGAGATTTGCCATCATATGCTAGCCAAAAAAAAAAAAAAAAAAAAAGAATCGGGGGGAATAAATGAAATAAAATTGGCAAAATATTAGTAATTGTTGAAGCTGGATAATGAGGATTCATTATATCATTTTATTTTGGGGTGTGTTTGGAAATTTCTATAATGAAAAGTGTTTTTTTTGTTTTGTTTTATTATTTTTTTAATACAGATGAACAATCTGCCCTTTAGCAGTCTTATTTTTTTATATATATGTATTTTTAATTTTATTTATTTTTGAGAGAGCGAGACAGACAAACAGAGACAGAGGGTGAGCAGGGGAGGGGCAGAGAGAGAGCCTGAAGCAAGCTCTAGGCTCTGAACTGTCAGCACAGAGCCCGATGCGGGGCTTGAATTCAGGAACCATGAGATCATGACCTGAGCCAAAGTGGGACACTTAACCAACTGAGCCACCCAGGTGCCCCGTAAATTGCACTTTAATAATTCAAATGAAAAACAAATCAAGCAAACAAAATGTTGCACTTTTCAGTTTTTAGGGTTGGAATCAATTCGAGAAACAATTGGACTGAGTGGTTTCCAGCTCTGCTTGAGTTTGACTTTCCCTTTGAGATTTTCTCGAGTCTATCCAGGCAACACTGCTTGAGGAATGTGTTGCTCTCACTTCTTAAAATGTTTCTGTCTTTTGACTTACAACATATTTTCATTTAAAAAGTTGGAAGTAATGAAAAATTATCAAATCTTACAAAATTTAATGTTTCTTCCTTATCTACTTTTTCCTACAGCCCTCCTTCCTTAGATGTAACCATTTTTCTCAATTTTTATCCTATTACACCTTTCTTTATGCAAATGAAGATATACATATCTATTTTTAACCAAATTGTATCATGACTAACATATTATTCTGAAACTTGCTTTTTTATTCAGTGACATATCACGTGTACCTTTCAACTGCTTATACACTTGCTTCATTATTTTAAGTCTGAATTTTATTCTAGTGAAAGAATGTACCACAGCTTTTTAAACCGGTCCTCCACTGATTAACTTTAAATTTATTCTAATTCTTGGGGCGCCTGGGTGGCTCTGTCAGTTGAGTGTCCTACTTCAGCTCAGGTCATGATCTCTCAGCTCGTGGGTTCGAGCCCTGTGTCGGGCTCTCAGAGCCTGGAGCCTGCTTCGGATTCTATATCTTTCTCTCTTTCTCTGCCCCTCACTTGCTCACACTCTTTCTCTCTCTCTCTCAAAAATAAATAAACATTAAAAAAATAAAAAAATAATAAACTTATTCTAATTCTTAATAATTTCAAAAATGCTACTAAGAATAGTCTTGAACAGATATCCTTCCCATTTTATGTGAATGTTTCTGCTTAAGGGATAATAAGAAATGCACTTACTGAGGCAAAAGATATGTGTATCTTGACTTGTTTTTTTTTTTTTTTTTGATAGGTACTATTTTACACTCCTAAAAATAGTATATGAGAGTATCCTTTTCTCCACTGTGATATTTTGAATTTTTGCCTGATAAGGAAAATTGATATCTTACCTTAATTTTCACGTCCCCATTTATTAGTAAGGTTAAGTATTTTAAACTATGTTTATTAGCCATTTGCATTTATGTTCCTAGACTTGCCTGGTAAAGGAGAACAGAATCTCTCACCCCAGAATTTGCCACTTTGGCATATTGAATATTTTAAATTCAAGACATCTTGGAAACAGGAGGTACAAGAAGGATGCTCTGACCCACCTTTTCCCCCTGAAAGCAGGAGATAAAACTCCCATGTGAAAAGTACCCTCCCTTTACCAGAAAGAAGGAAGACATTCTTTTTATCATAGATGGGGAATCTGGAGCCAAGAAATCCGTACAAACAAACCTTGTTAAATGAATCCTTATCTTCCTGGTTAATTCCTCACCATTTACTATCCCTACCTTACATTCCTTTGTCTTGTCAATTCTTCACAAGTATGTTGTTGCTTTGCCCAAGGGATATCAAAGCTCCCTGCTCTGGTTATTTCCATGGGTCTTCAATCCTTGTGAAGGCTCCCATATACACACAAAAAAATTACATGAATTTGTATCCTTTTCTCCTGTTAATCTGTCTTGTACCAATAAAATTCTTAGGCCCAGCTTGCGATGCTAAGAGGATAATGGAGAAAGTTCTTGCCCTGCATTGGTCCTATCTGTAACTATCTTTTTTTTTTTTTTTTTAATTACATTGTCTATGGGAGTAATTTGTTTATAAAGGATATAAATCGTGTGTCTCGCATGTTGCAAATATTTTGTTTAGGTCTTAAGTCTATGAAGGCAGTGATTGGAACTATGCTTGGCTTTAGAGAAGACTTAATACTTTATTATAAATTGAGAAAACAATGGTATAAATCATGGGCTTCAAAATAATTCTCACTGACCACCAGTCACACTAAACACCTGGTCTGAGGCTCAGTTTCTTTCTCTGTTTACTAGGGATAATAATACCTACTGCATGAAATTCCCGTTTGCTGTGGTGCATGTAGTTGGCCTGGTTCTGTAGATGCTCAATAAGGGAAATTGTTTTGTGCATTTTTATTATCTTGGTCTCCTGAACTTCCAGATACTGTTTCATCTTGATTTGAACCCAACTGTTATTGTTCTGACACTTAAAGATACACAGTTTTAAGGGGCGCCTGGGTGGCTCGGTTGGTCGGTTGAGCATCTGACTTCAGCTCAGGTCATGAAATCACGGTTTGTGTGTTTGAGTCCCGTGTCAGGCTCTGTGCTGACAGCTCAGAGCCTGGAGCCTGCTTCAGATTACGTCTCTGTCTTTCTCTGTCCCTCCCCTGGTCATGGAATCTCTCTCTCTCTCTCTCTCTCTCGCAAATATAAACATTAAAAATTTTTAAAAATAAAATGAAGAGACACATTTTAGGAAAATAACATATATTAGTTGTGAAGGAGTTGAAGGTAAATCTGTTATAAGTTTTCCTTTAATTTTTTTTTCTGAAAAGAAGAATAGTTTCACATTTAAACATTTAATGTTTAATATTACCTTAATAATATTATATTTTAAAATTGCTGCTACAGCAATAAGTGCATTATCATCACCAATTATTTATTGTTTCACACAAGGTGAAAAATGTGTGAAAATTTATCTTTTAAGTAGCCTTTCATAATTTTTTTATATGCTACATTACTCTATATTCTAACGTATTCTATATTTAATAGAACTTAAAACTTTTAAGCTATTTTCCCACCGTAATAAACTGCTGGCTTGTAAATTGATATAACACCTATGAAAACTAATTTGGCAATACAAGTGTCCTGGTGCATTGAAGATGTATCTTAAGATACAACTTTGTTTTATCACAAGGAAAGAAATAAAGCCTGCCATATACAACGGCAGATCCAATGATTTCTTTCATGTATAACATTGATTTTATACTTAACAAGTTTAGACATTTTTAGGCATGAAATTGTGTTATTTATAATTGTAGGTCATGTATAGAAAAGAAAAATATAAGCCAACTTCTTTAAATTTGGAATTCAACTCTTCTGTGTCACTCTTGCACTTGGAGTTGTTTGTGTACATGTTTTTCTGCATAATTTTGTCCTCTGTGCTATCAAGGGTGAGATGTTAATGACCTTCCTTCAAAGTGAGCTCGAAGGGGCTAAAAACTGTTTTGTGTTTTGAGACATGTGCTTTCCTCACCCGGGAATGGGTGTCAAGGGAAAGTGTTTGGAGAATAACCAGGGCTCATTTCTTCTTCATATGGTCTCAACCAGGTTTGTTGACTGAGTTGGGGAGGGTCACAGAGCTCCAGCTGTCGCCACCAGGTATAACCACTACATTCACACATACACAGGAAATGACAGCCAGGTCTGGGCTTGGAAAACCATGATGTTGACACCGTGGATTTTATGTTGCCTTCTGATTTCAGAGATATTAAAATGCATCATAGAGCCAGTAAAATATTATTTGCAATGGTGAACAAAATTATATTTGATTATATATTAAGTGAAATTAACTAATTATATCTTTTGATCCAATTGCTAGCAACAATTCTTTTGCTAGGAATCTATCTTGCATAAATAACAATAAATGCAGAAAAGTCTGTATTCAAAGATGTTCACAGGGCACCTGGGTGGCTCAGTTGGTTAAGCGTCCAACTCTTGATTTCAGCTCAGGTCATGATCTCATGGTTCGTGAGTTCGAGCCCCACGTCTGCGCTCTGAGTGCAGAGCCTACTTCACATTCTCTGTCTCCCTCCCTCTGCTCCTCCCACAATCACTCTGTCTCTCTTTCTCTCTCTGAAAAACAAATAAATGTTAAAAATGTTTAAAAAAAAAGAAAAATGATGTTCACAACGTTATTTATAATCATAAAAATTAAAATATTCTCTGACTACAAAGTAATAGTTAAATAAGATATGATAAATTCACGCAGAGTGCATTTCAATTATATATGGTTTTTTTTCTTTTTTTTTTTTTAACGTTTATTCATTTTAGAGACAGAGAGAGACAGAGCATGAATGGGGGAGGGTCATAGAGAGAGGAAGACACAGAATCTGAAGCAGGCTCCAGGCTCTGAGCTGTCAGCACAGAGCCCGACGCGGGGCTCGAACTCACGGACCGTGAGATCATGACCTGAGCTGAAGTCAGTCGCCCAACCGACTGAGCCACCCAGGCGCCCCAATTATATATGTTTTTAAAATACCCCAAATGTTTAGAAAAATGTTTAGAAAAATGATAGGAAGAAAATACATTAAAATGTTAGTATTCAAATAAAAACTTTAAAAAGTATTATCATTATTTCTATTCTTAGATGGTTTGAGATTTGTCTTTGCTGTTTACTTTTCAGTATATTGAACTTTAAAATTTTCTTTTTAAAATTTCTTTTTTTAAACATCTTTAAAAAATTTTTTTTTAAATGTTTATTTATTTTTGAGGGACAGAGAGAGACAAGTAGGGGGTGGGGCAGAGAGAGAAGGAGACACAGAATCTGAAGCAGGCTCCAGGCTCTGAGCTGTCAGCACAGACCCTGACAGGGAGCTTGAACTCACGAACTGTGAGATTATGACCTGAGCCGAAGGTGGATGCTTAACTGACTAAGCCACCCGGGTACCCCTAAAATTTCTTTTTAAATTTTCCAAAAATATACACTACTTTTATAGTTGGTTTCATATTATTAAATGTTTTATTATTATTTAATGAAAATCACAACCCCATATTACATAAAACAGTTCTTGCTGTTTAGGCTTTCCTTGTTACCACAGCTGCAGGCATTTTAGTGATTTAAAAACCCCGTAAAGGAAAATATTTATCAGAATGTTTAATATGTGTGTTCCTTTCCAAAATCTTTAGCTGACAACAAAGTAATTCTTTTAGAAACTTAGAATATAACATTTCAGTGTGAAAGCACCATTGCAAATTAATCAGTTCAGCTGCGTTTTAGTTGCAAGCATTTTTCTGTCTCCTCGGTGATCTCGAAATAGCAAGGTATGTTGTTGCTGAAATATCACCTGCCTCGTCCTCTAGTCATGAATGCATGAACAATACAGACTTATACCAAATAAATCTTGCCTTTAACTCTCCTATGATACTTCCATCTGGTCAGTTTTAATAGTCAGTTTTAATCTGATCACCTGTTAACATGATCACCTTTCCTGTTTATACCCCTAAGTTATATGTTACAAAAAAAGCAACCAGGTATTTCAGATAATCCTGGTTTTAAATCTTTTTTTTTTTTTTTTTAATATATATTTATTTTGAGAGAGAGAGAAAGAGCACTAGCAGGCAAGGGGTGGAGAAAGAGAGAGGGAGAGAGAGAATCCCAAATAGGCTCCACACTCAGTGCAGAACCCTACACGGGGCACAATCTCAAGACTGTGAGATCATGACCTGAGCTGAAATCAAGAGTTGGACACTTAACTACTGAGCCACTCACGTGCCTCTAAATCTGTTCTTTTATCCCTGTAACTACATTTTCTGGAATTCCAATCCAAAAGTCGTTGAAAGGGAAGGAGGTATGATGTTTGTTTCAAAATCAAGATAGCAAATTATCTACCCTGGCTTTGGAGAACAAGACAGTTTTATCAAATCTCAGAATATTAACAACACCCATGTCCAGACATAGGTATAGAAACTTATTCCAAAGCTTAAGAAAATTTGTCTTTTATTGTCTCTCTGTATTACTCACACTAATGTTGCTTCCCAGAGTACCCGAATTAGCTAAACCATAGTATTTTTCACATACGTTTCAGTTAAAGAAAGTGTGTTGGGGTTAGTGTGGTATTGGGATATGGAGTCATATGGCAGACTTTGTTTTCTCACTGCTGGTTAGGGGAAGTTATTTAAATTCCCCAAAACTTGGTTTCCCTGATTGTAAAATGGATAAAATGAAAATATTTATCAGAGAAAACAGCAGTCCTTTTGTTGGATCACTACAATCGGACTCAACAACAGCTTGATAAAACATCTTATCTTTATAGTCTCATTAGTTGATATTCCTATGTTATTCCACCTCTGACCTAGAAATTTCATACAGGGCACAATTCTTCCTGTCCTTGTGAATCATCACAGGGTGCTGTATTACAAAAGAGAAACATGTCTTACCAGTAAGATAAAAGTTTCCAAACTGGTTTTGCCAAGAAAGTGCTTGCGGACAGTCTATGCTATTTGTAGTTGCAGATACTGTAAAGTCAAAAACACTGGTCAGGGCATCGTCTTGATTCTAGGAGTAGCTGGAGAGAGGCTCTTCTTATTTCATACTTTGATATGTATTGTTAACTTTAAATGTGTGAGACGAGACTGTAACCCCTTGATAATTAACATTTTACACATTACACCCCAAGTTTTAATTTGTGATATATTGCCAAGCTCCGCTGTCAGTGAAAACAGAATTATATTGAGCAGTTTTCTTCGCATTAAGTACTGTCACTATACAAACTTCCAGACCAAATTTCCTTCCATATGATTTCTGTGTTTACCTTTGATGGAAATACAAGCTTTCCCCAAACATTCCACTGTAGAATGAAAAAAATAGCCTTGAACAAGCTGCTGCTGAATAAACTATGTTGGGGGTCATAATAAGCATCAAAATCACTTTGCTGTCGCTCAGTTTACTAGATAAACCACTTAGAGCTATACCCTTGCGCAAATTATTTCCAGCAGAAAATATTTTATGAGTAATCAGAAAATATTTGGTTTTGCAAAATGGTTCAAAAATCTTGTTTAAGGTGTCCATTGACATTATTTGCAAGATTCAAAGGAGTCCCTTTTATTTCAAAGGGTTTTATGTCTCCCCTTCCCACGCAAAAAAAAAAAAAAAAGGTTAAGAAACTGGTTCCATCTGAATAGGGGCCCTGTGTGACTCTGGGAGTTGTCTTTATGAGTCAGCAGAAGCGAGGTCGGTTATCTGGAAGCGAGGCAGCCAGCATGGGCAGCCTGGACCTAGAGGCCTGGACGAACTTCAGAGTCTGATTATACCAGAAACAAAGGATTGTTGGCCTCATCAGTTCCATGAACAAGCAACAAGTGGCCATTCCATTCCAGGTGGCATTGTGTGACCTCACGATCTTTCCCCAACTGTGAGAAAGTTACCTTTAGCTCAGCTATTAAGAAACAAAGAAAGGTTTATATTTTGTGAAAACTGTAGCTTGAAGGGTTTTTTGTTTTTGTGTGTTTTTTTTTTTTTCTGGAACTTTTGTTGATTGAGAAAAACTAAAAATGTTTCAAAGGATGCTTTGTTTGAAATATTAGATATTCAAAAATTAGTTCTTTCATTAAATATTTATTGTGCTTGGCTAAGTACTAGAAATAGGAAAATGGATAAGACTTGCTGTCCTCAGGGTATATACAGTTTAGTGCATAAACATCTACATGTTTTCTGTATAAGATAAACTCAATCTCTCTGATAGTTAAAGGGCCAGCCTGTAGAAAAGATCTGGGATGCCCCTGTCATGTTTTAAACACTCAGTTTCCTGATCTATAAGATGAAGACAATACGAGTCCTCCTTACTTTAAAATATAACTGAGGGGATGAAATGATATATCTACAAGTATTTTTTTTTTAACGTTTATTTATTTTTGTGACAGAGAGAGACAGAGCATGAACGGGGGAGGTCAGAGAGAGAGGGAGACACAGAATCTGCAGTCAAATGCTCTACCCCTGAGCTATACCCCCAACAGAGGGAGACACAGAATCTGAAACAGGCTGCAGGCTCTGAGCTGTCAGCAAAGGGGCTTGAACTCACAGACTGTGAGATCATGACCTGAGCTGAAGTCAGATGCTTAGCCGACTGAGCCACCCAGGTGCCCCTATCTACAAGTATTTTTTAAAAAATCCTTTATTAATGTGTCTCAACTTGTGATCTACCAAGGTGATATGTCACTTTGGGTGGGTGGCTCTTATTAAAAAGGACAGATTCCTATGCTCCACCCAGACCTGCTGGGATTTGGGGGATTGGAGCCTGGGGACCTGCATTTTAACAACAGCCCTCAAGTGATCCTTATACATATTTTGTTTGAGAAATTGATTTGGGGGTGCAGACCGTTGTGCAGGCAGCCTTCTGAGAAGGTTCACATGTCCCAGACATGTCACATAAGCTGGAAAGAGCCTTAGACCTAGTGAGGCCATGCAGAAAGAACAGTGGACAGGTAACATGTGGACCAACAAGCAGTTCCTCTCTCAATTCCTTTGCCCTGTGTGGACCCAGTGTCTATGGATCAGTAGGGTGTGAGGCGGGCAAGATGTAGAAACCTGTCAATATGACTGGGTTAAGTCTTCTGCCAGCCCTGTAGAATAAGGACTCAGAAGACAGAATATTAAATCACATTTCTTGTCTACCTGAGATGGTGAACTTTGTTAACCCAGTCACTGAAAATTTGTGACTCCATTTATTCAAGAAGGGTTTCGAGGACCTGTTTTTGCTAGGTACCATGTGAGTCACTGGAGACGCTGTGCGGAAACAGCAGACTGGATTTCTGTCCTTGTGCTTTTCACAGGCCAACAGAGTTAAACAAACCATCATACAGTGAACCATGTAATTACAATCATGAAAAGTACTAGGAAGGACAAGTAAAAAGTACAATGAGACATTATAACAGAGACCTAACTTAGACCGGGGGCTCAGAAAACTTAGAAAAATGATGTTGGGGGAAGGGGACGGCTTTTCAGAAAAAGTGTTCAGACAGAAATAAATTTCTCAAGTTTTAAAAATTTTAATTTAAATTTAATGTAAATTTCTCAATTTTAAGATTGGCAAAGGTGATGATAGACTTGGACAATGTTTCATAAGAAGTTATTGAGGAGGTAAACATATTTTACTTTTGAAACAAGTCACTTTTAAAAAGATGAAAAGATCTTAACTTCCAAAATACTAAGAAACTCAAACATAAGAAAATAACACAAGTGTCTTGCCACAAATGCATCTGCAAGAATTTTTAGTGAGTTTTCTAATAGCCAAAATGCAAGACTGCCTCAATGTCCAATAATAGTGGATTATTTAAATAAATATGCTACAAGAACACAGTGGAGTACTATTCAACTTTAAAAATGTTGCTATAGATGACTTATTGGTTGGTTACATGAAAACAAAACTTTTTTGAACAAAACGGATAATCCTCTATTTTTGCAAACATATTTAACAAAGAGGTATACAATGACATAGAAAAATAAATTATGAGCAGTAATGTCATTTTTCTTCGTTTGGGAAGTCTGAATTTTCTAATTTCTCTACAAAGTTTTATCCCAAGGGAAGAATGAGAAAAGTGTATTTTAATTAAAAGTGTTGCAAATGAGCCGGTACTCTCTTGGCTGGCTATGAGAAGCTTTGGTTGGGGGAGGGGGTGGGACTGGGAAAGGAGGAAGGACAAAAAGTCCACAATGCCTTTCCTGAGAACCAAGAAAGAAGACTTTTGACTTTCAGCCAAAGGGCAGAATGAGAATAAAGTACAATGTTATATAGCAGAAAGATGAAGTTCTGAAGATAGATTCTTTTGCAGAATTGGAGCTATCCGATAGACGAAGCTGCCTTAGCAGGCGGTGGGAATCTCCTCCGTGCACCTGAGCACCGCGCAGCCTAGAGGCCGCAGGACGTTTCCCGTGTGGGTAAGAGATAGACAATGGCTTCTGAGTTCCTTCCAAACTGAAGGGTCTGTGACTTTATGAACTTTAGCTTTTCCCCAGGACATGCAAATAACCATGTCCTGAGAAACTTCAGGCTCTTATTTACTGGCTCCCGCTTGGAAAGCAGAAAGGAACACTGGAACCCTTGTTTTCATTATGTTTTAATTCCTCACTACAAATCAGGCTTGTGAGAAAAGACATGTGATGTTAATATACTTTTCATTTTTTTTTTTTTTAAGTTTATGTATTTATTTTGAGAGAGAGAGAGAAAGTGAGGGAGCAAGTGGGGAGGGGGCAGAGAGGGGCGGGGGGAGAGAGAAAATCCGAAGGAGGCCCTACACCACTAGTCTGGAGCCTGATGTGAGACTCAAACTCACACACCCTGAAATCATGACCTGAGCCGAAGTCCGACACTTAACCGACTGAGCCACCCAGGTGCCCCTTTATCCTTTTCATTCTTTTTTACGAGTCTCATCCAATTATTTCTCTGAGACCCAGAATTATCTTTTATTTTTGTTCAAAAGCCCTCAGCTGCAGGACTTGGTGAATGTTTATTGTCTTCTAAAAGTCTCATCTAATCTTTTTTTTTTTTTTTTTTAAACAGCTTGAGTCCAAAGTTCAGTGGTTTTGGCCATGAACAGTGGTGACAAAATTGAGGTCTCCCTTGTTTTTTAAAAAAATGCATCTATCACAAGAGGTGTATTTATGAGCAGTTGATACATTATAATACTGGGGATTTCCAGGCGGAGCTTCATGGAGGCTCACATCTTGTTACTGACCATTCTAGACCCTCGTCCTGAGACAGTAGGCTGCAGCACGCTTCATGCATTGTGTTCCAGTCTTCACTCATCCATTCCTTTTTGGACGGTTGCAAAGAGCATGAGTCACTTCAGAGGGGGCATTCAAAGAAGTGTATGTGTTATTTTGACAGTGGTGCCACAGGGACACAGGCATTTCTCCTTGCTCCAAATACCATGAAAAGCAGGAGAGCTAACGCTTTCAATCACTTTTCTTTACTAGGAAAAATAACGACATTGGTTTGTTTGGAAGCCCTTTTACACAAAGCCCAACAGGATGCAAGCTGCCTCGTGATGAGACTGCCAGGGTGCTGGACTCAGAATACAAATTAAATGCTGAGCTCCCTCTAGTGTCACGATACAGCGGCATTTAAGAACTTGGATATTGTACATATTTCACAGTATGAGTCAATTATTTTTAATTCCATTAAATTTAGTTACTTTCCATTCCACTTAATTTTATACAACATATTGCCTTTTTTAATGTTTATTTATTTATTTTGAGGGAAAGAGAGTGTGTGCGAGCAGGAGAGGGAAAGAGAGAATGGGAGCGAAAGAGAGAATCCCAAGCAGGCTCCACACTGTCAGCACAGAGCCTAATGTGGGGCTGGATCTCAGGAACAGTGAGATTCTGACCTGATTTGAAATCAAGAGTCAGATGTGTAACCAACTGAGCCCCCCTGGTGCCCTCATGCAACGTTATTTCTTGAGTCAGAATTTTGTGAAGAAACATTTAATAAACTATAATTTGAAAACATCACTAAAAATGGAAATTACAACTGAAAACGTTTCGTGTGATTATAGCATAGGGTAAATAAGAGAATATTCCAGAATACTGTGTTCGTATAAGACACCCCTTGTCCCTGCAACAACAACAACACCACACACACACACACACACACCCACACACACCAGTTCTATTTCAATATACTCTCCTTGATGTCCAACAAATAGGGGTCTCCTTCATTTGCATGTTGAGAGTAAGATGTGGGTTACTCCCTGGATATGGAGGGGATAACTGCTACCACTATAGGAAAAACAGAGATCCTGTAAGCATGTCTTATTGATGAACCATTAGGGCTATGTTCATGCCTTTTCTTTAAAAAGATATATAATTGATTGAAAACACTGCAAGGGAGCAGTGAGCAGGACAGCAAAGGAGAGACTGTCTGCCCGGATGCAGTGGTGACGAGGGGCTACAGTTAAGGGGGAAGTGAGGAGGTATGGGAACACACGGAATTTCCCTTTTTGGTAGCTGTGCCTGGTGGTGAGTAGCCCATTGGTCATTTAGGGCCCATGGTTATTTTGAGGAGGGCTGCCTAATGAGCCTGTTTGCATTCAGGCCGGTGGTGGTGGCTGTGGTGGCTATGGTGGCTGTGGGTGCTTTTACCTTACTCGAGTTTGCATTGCTCAGGCCTGTTGCCTAAAAGAGGTCTCTACATCCCCCTGCCCCCCACACACATATCAATAATGACAAGTCTTTGGCATTTAGACAGAGGTCTCATCTTCTGTAACTGCTTCATGCTGGAAAGGAGGGGGCACCCTGTTCCTACCTAAACTGGTCAGTCCATCAGGGGGTTTGTGCAGTTTTAGACCAGAGCATGATATTGTATTAATGTGATGATAGGCATCTTGAGTGAAATTCCTTGGTGGCCAGGTCTGTGGGATTTAGAGGGGAGGGGACCATCTGATGGTATGGGCTGGGATCCTTGTTGAACCACCATTCGGATATGGAATTGTTGGATTCACTCAGACACATAGGAACATGTTTTGCCTGCAGATCAAGATGGCGGCTGGATGCACAGGAACAAAGGAAAAGGAGGGGCCTGAAAGAAGCGAGGTAGCTGAGAGTCAGCTAGCATTAGGAAAGGGTCCCAGGTGAGCCTGTGGCATGTGCAGATTTGCCCCAGATGATCCATAGACAGAGTGGGAGTGGAGAGAAAAGGGGTCCTTCCCTTCACAGGTGCAGGCAATCCAACCTGTTGGCCTTCAGACCTTTAGATCACGTGAAGGAGTCATCCTGGCCAGAGACCTTCAGTTGTCTGAGGAGTACTAGCTAAACCACCAAAGGGCTGAGAAGAGAAAGGAGAGGGAGAGAAGGATCCCTTTGAAGGGCAAGAGGGGAAATCCCTCACCATTTGGGGCAAGAAGGGTCCTACTGGCTCCTTTTGGGGCTTAAGATCCTCACCAAGGAGTAACCTCCCCTAGAGATCATCAGTTTCCCAAGGACTACTAGAGTTGGTGCACTGAGGGAAAGTCCCGAGAAAATCCCAGAGAACCTGAGAAGAGCCCCAGGCTGGCAAAGCCTCCATGTACGGGCCACCAAATGTGGGGCAACCGGATTGGGTGGAGGAGGCCAGTGGCATGGGTGGTGAAAGAATTCACCCAAGGCAGAACAAAGGAGATAAAAGTTTATTGAATATACCGAAGGGAGCAGGGGCAGGACAGCAAAGGAGAGACTATTTGCTTATTTATGCCTTTTGAATGTGTTAAAAAAAAAATTTTTTTTTAATGTTCATTCATTTTTTTTTTCAAAAAATTTTTTTAACATTTATTCATTTTTTGAGAGTGAGAGAGACAGAGCATGAGTGGGGGAGGGGCAGAGAGAGAGGGAGACACAGAATCTGAAGCAGGCTCCAGGCTCTGAGCTGTCAGCACAGGGCCCTATGCGGGGCTTGAACTCAGGGACCACGAGATCATGACCTGAGCTGAAGTCGGACACTCAACCAACTGAGCCACCCAGGCGCCCCTTTTCATTTTTGAGAGACAGAAAGAGCACAAGCCTTGCAGGGGCAGACAGGGAGGGGGATAGAGGATCTGAAGCACAGAGCCCTACACTGGGCTCAAACCCACCAGCTGTGAGATCATGACCCGAGCCGAAGTCAAATGCTTAACCGACTGAGCCACCCAGGTGCCCCTTTTTAATGTGTTTTCAAAAGTCCAAAGAGGCCAACATGGTACTGGTTGTGAGTTTTGATTTTCTACACCCAAACCACTCATCTTACATATCATCTATTCTCAAATCTTGTGTTCATGATTCAATATAAGAAAATTGCAACCTAAAATAGTTACTAGAACAGAAACATCTATTGGACACTTGCTGTTCCCCTCCTATCTTCCCCCATCTTAGCACCAGAATGACATTTGAAAAGCCCCATCTTGCCCTACTTACGAGGCCTGAAGGAAGAGTCAGCAGTGACAGGAGCTAGGGATCCAGAGTCACACTGCTGGGTTCATGTCCTGGCTGTGACCCTTGCTGGCTGGGTGATCTGGGGCAAGTTGGTACACTTTGTCTGAAAAATGAAGATAAATAATAACAGTACCTACTTCCCAAGACTAGATAAGCCCCTCGCATGTAACAAAACCCCAGCAAGGTGATAGGCTGTCTGAAGAAGAAGGCAGAGGCCAATTCCTGAGCTGGTTATTTTACATAGGTCTCTCAGCAGCAGGCTTTCCCGAACAGTACTTTTTCTGTTTCAAGAAAGGTTTGTGAGAGTGTCCTCAGTAATAAGACAAAAACCTAATTTTTTTCCTACCTGATCCTATTGACTCCATGGAGTCTAAATTCTTTTGCACGTGGCTAAAATCTCTCAACCATCTTTCCGAGACTCCCTTTTATAAACAAACACTCTACTCTTTTTTTTAATGTTTGTTTATGTTTGAGACAGAGATAGACAGAGAGAGGGAGAGAACAGGTAGGGGAGGGGCAGAGTGAGAGAGGGTCAGAGGATCCAAAGCCGGCTGTATACAGACAGCAGAGAGCCTGATGTGGGGCTCGGACCCACGAACTGTGAGATCACAACCCGAGCTGAAGTTTGACCCTCAACCGACTGAGCCAGCCAGGAGCCCCAAGAACACTCCACTATTTTGAATACAGATTCTTTACTGCTGCCAAACTGGTTTATTCACTGTCCTCAGACATACCCTTATCTCTTCTTTAACCCTTCCTTCTTTCTTCCCTCCCTCTCTCCTTCCTTCCTTCCTTCCTTCCTTCTGGACTGCCTGTACCTCAATCTTCTCTGTCACTATCCTTACAGATTAGCTAAAACACCGTTTCCTCAGTAGACATTTAGCTCAGGAAAGTTACTCTGGAGTATAAAGTATACTATATGCATCTCTCAGCAGCTAACTTGAAAATATTGTGATGCACTTGTGTGATATTGGGGTGTCTCAGGAAGTCCACACTTACGGACTTGCCTCTGAGTGGCGAGCAGAAAGAATCCAGCTGTCTCACTTTCATGGTGACTCCTATTGTGGGAAAGGATGCCAAGCTTACTACTCACCAGAGGTTGCCTGGTTACCGTCAAAATATTTCCCAAGTTTCTGATTTTGTCAAAATTAATAGGCCCTGATACTTCTAAGAATATGACACACAAAAAACTTATCTGTAGATTTTCTTGTGTTTAATTTAGAAACATTTGGCATTTCAAATTAATATTGGTTAAAATTGCCAATTTTGATTACCTGAAGACACAGGATAATTTATCCTCAAAATTTCACATGATCATCTATTTTTTTTAAGTGAGCAAGAGAGAGGCAGAGAGAGAGTGGGACAGAGGATCCAAAGCAGGCTTCGAGCTGACAGCAGAGAGCCTGATGTGGGGCTCAAACTCACAAACCGTGATTGTGACTTGAACCAAAGTCTGACACTTAACTGCCCCAGTGTCTCGCACTTTAACTTTTCAAAAGAGCTTCCACATCTATCATCTCATTTCATCTTTCCTACAAATTCAATAAAATTATTTTTCAAATGGGCTTTAAGTGACCAGGATTGAGAACTGGAGAAGCATATTTAACTTCTGAAGGTCCCAGTGGGTCCCTGAATGGAATCCTTTCATTGGGACTCTATGTGAATCACCGATTCCCTTTGAATGATCTAAGGCAGGTCTTATCTCAGAAACCCAAGGCTGGATTGGATGTCTCCACACCTTCCTGTGTGACTCTTTTTGCTATTATTCAACATCTCTCATCAAAGATGCAGAGTATGGGCAGAGGAGGAAAGACATAGGAAGGAAGAGAGACATGTTCAAATTCAGAAAAATATAATACACATCAGAAACGGTGGAAGCAAAGGACCTTCTGGAGGAAAGACAGGGAAATGCACAATCAGCCGTTCTCAAAGCCGGGTGTGGTTATCTGGGCATCGTACAAGCCCTGGAAAGATATGAGGGTTTTCCAGTATTGCAGACTCTGTCATGCTGCTCTTAGGGGAGGATTGATTCCAGGGAGAAAATAGTCATGAAGTAATTATTAAATAAAGGGAAAATATTTCTCAGAACATTCAAGAATATATGAGCTCATGTAGCTATTTGTCAAACCATGAAACACCTATTACATTCAAGATTCCGGAGATACAGTTATAAAGAACACAGCCTTTATTATAATAAATAAATAATAATATATTAATAAAATTAATAATAAAATTATTACCCTATGTGAAACTTTTTTACACTTGACATTACTTAATCTTCACAACCCAGTGATGTGGTTAGCATTATTTTCACTTTATAGATATGGCGACTAAGGTACAGTTAAGGTACAAGTTAAGTAACTTGTCTAGATTTCCACAGCTGGCAAATGGCAAAACTGGAAATTTGAACACAGCGAGTGAAATACCAAAACCTTCGCCCTTCAGCTCTTATCTCCCTAAACAGTGCTTCACTGATTTCCTTGGGAAACATTGTATGGAACAATTTCATTGTGTCATCCTCGTAAGGGATCTGTGGATACGAGGGGTTGGATTCACTCATTACAAAGATGGAGGCCAAAGATAATACGAGGCAGTGTGGTAAGTGTTAGTAGAAGTCAACACAGGAGCTTGGCGAAGGCATTGGTTAGGAAAAGCCTCCTGTAAGAGTCAATATCTGACCTGATCCTGATAAATGAGTAGATATCAGACAGGCAAAGAGGGAGGAAAGTGCCTTCTGGGCAGAGGAAACCGGATGTATGAATGCTTGAAAGACCATGGTTTGCTGAGTGAACAGAAGGAACCAACATAGTATGAAGCAGGGGCCAAGGGAAGGACTAGAAGAGAGAAGAGAAATGAGAAAGCTGAATAAGTGAAGGCCAGGTAATGAAGAGTCTCTTTATTTAATATTTTAAACATTTTATTGTTTCTGTAAAAGTGAGATGTGTTTATTTTTTGAAAAGGATTCTGATATTTTATATATATATATATATATATATATATATATATATATATATGATAACAATTCATAAAAGTACAAAGAAGAAACTAAAAACCCCCTGCACTACTCTCTCTCACTCTGAGATTACAACTATGACATTTCACTGAACATCCAGTATCTTTCTCTATGTATATAAACATATGAGTACAAGGATAGAGATATAGAAGTGACATCATACTGTGTATGTTGTTCTGTACCTCCCCACCATTTATATGGCAATGATTAGAATCTTTGGCTTTATTCGGAAGTGAAGGATTTGCAGCAAGATGGTAACATAATCATATTCGTATATTATGAAACAACATAACAGCATCGCCTAGTATAAATTTGAGGTCATGTGGTGGCAGGAAGGAAGATCAAGGAACCCAAGGAGGCAGTGATGATGACATGAACCAGGGAATGGTGATGAATTGGAGAAAAAGGGATTGATTCAGATAACAGGAGGCAGGCTCAGTGGCCTCTCCAGCTGTGGAGGCAGGGGTTGTTCAGTGGTGGGAGGTGAGGAGTGAGAGAGAAATCTCCAATTGATTTCTAGGTTGCTGGTTCTGGATTGGATGTGTAGGTATTAGCACCAGTCACTAGCAGTTTGGGGTGCCTATGGGATATCCAATTGAAGAGAGCAGGTAACTATTCAAATATATAAGTCTGGAGCTCAAGATAGAGACCAGAGGTGAAGATAGAATTCTGGACATCATCAGAAGTTAAAACCAAGGGAACTAAGAACGGAACAATGAGGACACACACACGTGTGTGTGTGTGTGTGTGTATATATATATATATATATATATATACACACACAGAGAGAGAGAGAGCTCCTAAAGCCCTTATAATTTCTTTCGTAATAACAATACTAGGAGTATCTCTTATTCTTATGGTTGTCTTTGCCCCAGTCCCTGACAGAACTTCTAAAATGTTGTAAATCCCTAAGTGATAAGAACATAAGTAGCATCTCTTGCTCTAATGAGGTAGTTCTGGGTGGGCTCCTGAATAGGGGCTGGTCACAAGAAAGTCCAAGCCATTATTAAAAGCTTGGAATTTTCAGCCCTATTCCCCACCTCCCAAGAAGGGAAAGGGTCTAGAAATGGAATTTATAATTGATCATGCCTACATGAGGAAACCTCCACAAAATCCCAATAGTGGGATATTCAGGGACCTTCCAGGTTGGTGAACACACCCAGTCACAGATAATTGCTTGGCATGAGGAAAAACCTACATGTATTTGGTGACCCAGAAGAGAAGCATTCTCTGTGTTAGAAGAGAGATACAGAAAAGAAACATCATAAGAAAGAACTGGGGTTTACCCCACACAGAAGGAGAAAATTGAGTTTTTCTTAAACAGATGGCTTTTCTCTTCTTTACAATGTATGAGACCTCAGCTGGGAAGATAGGAAGGCTGAAATGACTTGATGCCTAAGGCTAGAATCATCTGAAAGCTTATTCACTCATGTCTGGCAGTTCAGACCTCTGCTGGAGCTGTCCAGCTCTCGGGTTTTATGAGCAAATGTCCCAAGAGAACAAAGCAGAAGCTGTATTGTCTTTAAATTTTTTAAAATGTTTATTTATTTTTGAGAGAGGAGACAGAACACAAGCAGGGGAGAGGCAGAGAGAGACAGAGACACAGAATCTGAAACAGGTTTCAGGCTTTGAGCTGTCAGTACAGAGCCTGACGTGGGGCTCGAACTCATGGACCGTGAGATCGTGACCTGAGCCAAAGTTGGAGGTTCAACCAACTGAGCCATCCAGGTGCCCCAGAAGCTATATTGTCTTTTAAGACTAAGCCCAGAAAGTCCTATGGTGGCACTTCTGCCATAGTAACGAACACGCTAAGTTTCAAGGGGAGGGAACATAATCTGTAGCATTCAATGGGTGGAGTGTCAAAAGTCAAAGTCACATTGTAAATACACGTGGGGGTGAGAGAGATATTGTTGTGGTCATCTTTGCAAACTACAATCTGCCACAACTCTTCTGTTCCTCACTATTTGTTCATTACTATAGCCTTTTATTTATGCTTCTCTTGTCAGCCATGCCACAATGTTGACATTAAGTAAGCAATCAGCTAAAAGCCCTACTTTGTTTCCAAATGAACGGAGAAACTAGCTCTTCCCCTTTCTCCTCATACATACTTTTAAGCTGAGGCTTTGTGATAATTAATATTAAATTTAATTATCAATCAATATTTATTGAGAATCTGTCATTTGCTAAATATCTCTTCGACAATGGAGATAGGCTGAATATAATAAAGAAAAATGGTTTCTTTTTTTTAATGTTTATTTATTTTTGAGAGAGAAAGAGAGAGAGAGAGAGAGAGAGAGAGAGAGAGAGAGACAGAATGTGAGTGGGAAGGGGCAGAGAGAGAGGGAGACAGAATCCAAAGCAGGCTCCAGGCTCCCAGCTGTCAGCGCAGAGCCTGACATGGGACTTGAACCATGAAATGTGAGATCATGACCTGAGCTGAAGTTGGCACCTGACTGAGCCACCCAGGTGCCCCAAGAGAAATGGTTTCTTATCTTAAGAAGTTTACTATCTGGAGAAAAATACAGATCAATGAGAGATTTAAAAAATAGGTGAGTGGTGCCTTGAGTGGCTTGGTCGGTTAAGTGTCTGACTTCGGCTCAGGTCATGATCTCACGGTTTGTGGGTTTGAGCCCCGCGTTGGGCCTGTGCTGACAGCTCAGAGCCTGGAGCCTGCTTTGGATTCTGTCTTCCTCTCTCTCTGCCCCTCCCTCGCTTGTGTTCTGTCTCTGACTCTCTCTCAAAAATAAATAAACATAAAAAAAAATAAAAAAAATAGGTGTTATAAAGTTCTATCAGCTTGTTTTATCAGTCACTGGTAGGACATAATTTGTTGTCAGGGTATTGTATCATGAAACAATTTAATTTTTTTTAATGTTTATTTATTTTTGACAGAGAGAGACAGAGAGAGAGAGAGAGAGAGAGAGAGAGAGAGAGAGAGAGAGACAGAGCATGAGCGGGGGAGGGGCAGAGAGAGAGGGAGACAGAGAATCGGAGGCAGGCTCCAGGCTCTGAGCCATCAGCCCAGAGCCCGACGTGGGGCTCGAACTCAGAGACCGAGAGATCATGACCTGACCTGAAGTCGGACGCTCAACCGACTGAGCCACCCACGTGCCCCTATCATGAAACAACTTAATGGCCTGCTAGATTCCAGACAGACACCCCATGCCCCTGGCATTCCCTGATCTACCAGTCTGATGACCTCGCAAAGAAGGAAATGAAGAAATTGAGCCAGCACTTGTGTTCATAAGGTCATGCTGCCTCAGAGTGATCACTGCTTCCCCTTTTTCTCCTCATTTTCTTATTTTGAATGTTTGGATAATCTTAAGCACCTTCCTAAATGTTTAGTAGCTCTCTGTACTTCCTTTTATTATAGACTCAGAACTCTCTAGAATCTTTCTGAAAATATCAAACATGACTATTTTAGCATTTTATTCTCTGGCCTATATTGTGTTTTCTCAGGGGTTATTTCTGCTTATTGGGTTCAGTGCTTTCCTTGCCAGCTTCTTTGTTGTTTGATTGTTCTTGGTTGTTTGGCCATATTTGTAAGTGAGATCTTAATTTGAATATTATTGGTGGCTGGAGACAGTAAGAATTCTTGTTTGCTTGGCTAGAAGCTCAAGTTTATTTGTTTTATTTTTAATTTATTTTTAATGTTTATTTTTGAGAGAGAGAGAGAGAGAGAGCGAGAGCATGAGCAGGGGAGGGGCAAAGAGAGAAGGAGACACAGAATCCCAAGCAAGCTCCAAGCACAGTGGCTCGAACCCACAAACCCACAGTGAGATCATGACCCAAGCTGAAGTCAGGCTCTCAACTGAGCCACCTAGGCGTCCCGAGAAGCTCACGTTTAGATTAAATCAGCTCTGACTCCAGTGGTGGTGGGCTTTCCTTTAAGATGTGAGTATGGTCTATGTTGAGGACATGCGGCTCTCCTTTGCCTGTGACAAGGTCCTAATTCTCTGCACCAGAGAGAATCGTGAGATCCTTTTTTGAGAGAATCTTACCTGAAAAGTGACCATACGTAGCCTGGGCCATGTGTCAGCATCAGCGTTAGACAGCACAGGGACCGGCTTGGCTTCACAAGTTAGCTTCCCTCCTGGCCACGGTTCACTTCCTCCAGCCGGCTTCTGCCTATTTTGATGGCAAGGCCTTTGCAGAATTCTTCTGGGAAAACTTGTATTTTTTAAATTAAGGTTTTAATTTTATTTCCAGTATAGTTAACATATGGTGTCATATTAGTTTCGGATGTACAAAATAATGACTCAACAATTCTATAAATTACTCAGTGCCCATCATGGTAAGTGTGCTTTTCTAGCCCCATCACTGATGTCACCCGCCCCGCCCCACTCTGGTATCCATCCATTTGTTCTCTAGAGTTAAGAGTCTGTTTCTTTGTCTCTCTCCCCTTTTTTTCCCTTTTGCTCATTTGTTTTGTTTCTTAAATTCCACATATGAGTAAAATCGTATAGTATGTATCTTATTCTGACTTATTTTGCTTAGCATTATGCTCTCCAGCTCCATCCATGTTTTTGCAAATGGCAAGATTTCAATCTTCTTTACTGCCAAATAGTATATAGTATTGTATATATGTACCACTTCCTCTGTATCCTTTCATCTATTGACAGACACTTGGGCTGCTTCCGTGTTCTGGCTATTGTAAATAATGTTGCAATAAACATAGGTGTGCATGTCTCCCTCTGAACTGGTGTTTTGTATTTTTTGAGTAAATAACTGAGCAGTGTGATTACTGGATCTCAGGGTAGTTCTATTTTTAACTTTTTGAGGAACCTGCAGAGTGTTCCACAGTGACGGCACCAATTTGCATTCCCACCAAGAGTGCATGAGTGTTCCTTTTTCTCTATATCCTTGTTAACACTTGTTTTCTTCTGTTTTTGATTTTAGCCATTCTGACAGGTGTGAGGTGATATCACATTGCAGTTTTGATATACATTTCCCTGATAGTGAGTGATGTTGAGCATCTTTTCATGTGTCTTTTGGTCACCTGTATATCTCTTTGAAGGTTTGTTCATGTCTTCTGCCCATTTTTTAATCGAATTACTTGTTTTTTGGGTTTGAATTATATACATATTTGGGTTTTGAGCTCTTTATAGATTTTGGATACTAACCCTTTATCAGATATATCATTTGTAAATATCTTCTTTCATTCAGTAGGTTGCCTTTTAGTTTTGTTGATTGTTTCCTTTGCTGTGCAGAAGTTTTTTATTTTGATGTAGTCCCAATAATTCATTTTTGCTTTTAGTTCCCTTGCCCCTGGAGACATGTCTAGAAAAATGTTGCTATGGTCAATGTCAGAAATTACTGCTTGTGCTCTGTTTTAGGATTTTTATGATTTCAGGTCTCACATTCAGGTCTTTAAGGGAAAACTCGTATTTTTAAAGTTTTCTTTCATGGTCTGGATTTGTGGGTTACTAGCTCTGTTTCATTTCAGCATCTATATATTCCAGAAATTTCTCACTGTTCAGGTTGACTATTAGTAACCCCCTTCTGAATTTTCTAAAACTTATTTAGATTTATTTTGCTTTAATGCTACTCTTCTGACATTCCTTTGGGATTTGGGAAGAGAGGTAAATGTGTGTGTTTAGTCAGCCAGCTTTGGTGGGAAGCCACCACTGCCCCCCCCCCCCCCACCTTCTGTGATAACCTAGGGTTAGAAAGTTCTAACAGGGATCACAGCAACCTTGCCCCACATATGGGGCAATTCTCTCTAAGAAGAGAGCATTTTTTTTTCTCTGTTCTTAAATTAGGGCATCTCTGTATCCCGTTCTCTTGCATCTCAACCATTCTTTGCAATTTTCAAAGATTACTGACAGTAGTCCTTTGCCGACACTGACAACTCACTCCTTTCAGTGCTCCGGAAAGTATTTCACTTGAACACTGAAAATAGCTAAATGATCGTATCATTCTTCACCTATCAAATGGACTTCAGCTCCTTGTTAAATGTGTTTGGTTTATCTTTTCAAGTGTTGGGAACTTTTCATTGATTATCTTTTTCTTGATAGGAAAGAAGAAAGTCAGATGGAAGTTATGTATTCTACTTTTTTTTTTAAGTGTTAAACAGGACCTCATCTATAAGGATAAGGAACCCCTTTTGTCTTTATTATCTCTGGCCTTTTTCTTTTTTTTTTTTCCCTCAAGTCTAACCTCATTTAAAGCTTCAGCATTCCTGTCATTATTCATAGAGGGCTGGCCACAACTCTAAATTTGCTTTGGATTTTATACCACTATTGTTTTCTGTACCTGTCCTTTTTTTTTTTATTTTTTTTTAACATTTATTTATTTTTGAAAGAGTGAGACAGAGGATGAGTGGGGGGAGGGGGGGAGAAACAGAATCCAAAGCAGGCTCCAGGCTCTGAGCTGTCAGCACAGAGCCCGATGCAGGGCTCAAACTCACGGACCGGACCGCGAGATCATGACCTGAGGCAAAGTCGGCTGCCCAACCGACACCCAGGGGCCCCATGTACCTGTCCTTTTTAAAGTCTGAGTGTTTGAAAGAACTCCATGCACAATGTTAGTAGCTCAGGGGCATTAAGGTAGAGGAGAAACTAAAGATCAGAGAATAGTGAACCGTTGGTGTTGAAATACAGGAGGCATGAACAGCAAATTCTGAAGACCTTGCTGGTCGAATATCTCCTATGTAACAGCTCCCCTGCTGAGGCACTAGATTCCATCCATCACCTCTGACCTGTGTTGCAATAGCTCTTTCCCATAAAGGGGACATGTCTGAATCATCTAGACCAGCAGACTATTCACCTGACTAGTCACAGACACAGCATTTTACTGATTGCAGAGCTCCTTCATGTTTGCGTTTTGTACTTCAGTTTCTTTGCTATTCTCATAACAATTCTTTGTTTGTTTTTTAACGTTTATTTATTTTGGAGAGAGTGAGAGAAAGAGCACGAGTGGGGCAGGGGCAGAGAGCAAGAGGGAGACACAGAATCCTAAGCAGCTCCAGGCTCTGAGCTGTCAGCACAGAGCCCAATGCGGGGCTCAAACTCAAAAGCCCTGAGATCATGACCTGAGCCAAGTCAGACTGGGCCACCCCGGTGCCTCTCATAACAATTCTTTGAAAGGAAGGAGGAAGTTACTAGCCAGGCGAGAACTGGCTATTTTCAGGCACAGAGGAAGGTGTTGGGAATATGCAGTAAGTACTCTCTTTCCCTGGCTCTGTTTTATAACCCCTTCTTCCTCTCTTTGAAACTCTTTCCTTGGATTAATTAGTCCAATGTTCTCTTGAGTTTCCTCTTATCTTTCTAGTCCTTCTCAGTCTCCTTTGCTAGTTCTACTCCCTTTTGTCCATTAGAACTTGAATCCTTTTGAAAAGGCAAAAGCTTGCAGCGTCCAAAATGATTTTTTTTTTTTATGGAACTTAGAACATTATTTTTGCCATGTGCAAAACAGTTTACTTTTAGGTTATTCCCAATGAAAGTTGGAATTGGAAAGAAAAGAAAAGGAACCAGAAGCATGGTAGGTTAAAAATGTGCTGAGATAGCTCCTCACAATTTGAAAATAAAACTGGCTTCTTAACAAATGGCAGAAATGTCCTAGTGCTTTTACTAATCCATTTAAAATCCGGTAAAAATAGGGCACCTGGGGGGCTCAGTCAGTTAAGCGACTAACTCTTGAATTCGGCTCAGGTCATGATCCCAGGGTTGTGGGATGAGTCCCTTGTTGGGTTCTATGCTGAGTATGGAGCCTGCTTGAGATTCTCTCTCTTCCTCTCTCTCTGCCACTTCCCCACTCACATCTCTCTCAAAATAAATAAATAAACTTGAAAAAATAAATTAAAAATAAAATCTGCTTAAACCTATTTCTAATTGCATTCAAAAACATTTTTGGCTACATCAAATTAGTTAATACAATTCAGAATAATAATAACCATTTGTAAATAAAATTAGGAACTCTCATTGGAAATGCTAAGAACTACCTGAATGTGTGCAAAGAGTAGACCATTATCTCCCTGCCAAGTCTGTATGTCCATGTTGTTATTGATATAAAGGGCGGTTCTAACATCCATATATATATATTAACTCTTTAAATTTCATTGGAAATGAATTTTATTGTGTACCTTTCATGGACCACTTAGCTAGGGTGCTTAACTTTTTAGAGTGATTGTGGGGATGGGGGACAGGAACAAAGATGTGTGTCAGTTGGGGGGTGGGGTTGGGCAGGTAGTGGTTATAGCTATGGCCAAGAAGCGTTCTCAGATCTTGACCAGTTCTTTAAAAAAGGTATGTTTTCATCAGGAAAAGGAGAAGTAGCATAAATAATTTAGGGAACCCTACATCAATACTTTAAAAGGAATTAGAACACACCCTTCTAATTATCATTGAATCTGCTTTTATAATGAAAAATAGTAACTTTTTCCCTCATGATGAAAGTAATCCATATTCATTTATTTAATTTAGAAAATATAGACAAGCAAATGGAAGAAATCACACCTGTAATCCCATCACCCACAGATATACTTTCTATATTCTTCCATTCATTTTGTACCAAATGGTGTCATAGTATACACCCCATTTGTAACTTGTTTCTTTCACAGAGCAATATTGTTACTATCCTTTGACAAAAATCTCTAAATCTAAATCTATCAATATCTAAAGCATGAAATGGGTAATCCTTAAAATTCTAGTTTTTATTACCACGGAACTAATAAACTTAACTTTCAAGTTAAGTTTACAGGCTACAGATGTGTTCACATAGTCATAATACGTTTTTGTAAAATTTGCGGAAATAAGATATTAAAAAATTTTTTTTCTTAAAGAGAGCCCTCCCCAATTTTACAAGTGTGAGGTCTCACAAAACCTGCATCAATCCCTGGTAGTACATCCTTTCCTTTTCCACTTCCATTAATTCAGCAAATATTTTTGAGTATTTATTATGGGCCACACACTGTTCTAGGTACTTGAGACACATCAATGGACAAAACTGAAAGAGACTCACTCTGCAGTGAGGAGAGGGAGGCAGCGAACACAAGGAAGTAATTATGTTGTATGCTGTCCAGTGGTATTTGCTGTGGAGAAACAGCAGGGAAGAGGGTAAAGGAGATTACTATTTTGGCAAAGAGAGAAGTCTGGTAAAATTAAAAAAGATGGGTAAAACCTCATAGAAAAGAGAACATTTGTGCCAAGACAGGGAGCCCATTTTTTTTTTAGAGCATTTATACATCCTTCTCATTATTATTTCAGTGTATACAAATATTGAATCATTGTGCTGTATACCTGAACTAGTATAATGTTAGATGTCAATTACACCTCACTAAGAAAAAACTCACAGCATTTTAAAGTTTTATCTCTAACCAGGATTAAATACATATAAATTTTAATTTTTAACCAGGATTAAATACGTTACGTACATAGGTGCATATGAACATATACCTATACATAGTTTAAAATTTTGTTTTAAATATAGTTTTGCTTGGTAACAACTTAATTCTACTAACATGAAAATAATAGATTTTAAATGGAAATGAGAGGAATGGCTGTCCTGAGTTCTTGATCCTTTCACAATGATTTACAAGAAATTACATAACCTTGATTTTAAAAATCATAATTTAAGGGGCGCTTGGGTGACTCAGTCAGTTAAGCATCCAGCTCTTGATTTCAGCTCAGGTCATGATCTCACAGTCATGGGATTGAGGCTGCATCGGGATCTGTGCTGATAGCATGAAGGCTGCTTGGAATTCTCCCTCTCTCTTTCTCTCTCTCTCTCTTTGCCCCTCCCCTGCTCGTGCGCTCGCTCTCTCTCTCTCTCTCTCTCTGTCTCTCTCAAAATAAAATAGATTAAAATAAAAATTTTTTAAAATCACAATTTAAGGCTTGTCTAGCACAGGCAGCCCACAGAGAGTAGAATCTGATACTTTTTACAACTGCTAAAGTACACATCTGAATGATACAGAAGTTCCCAAATTTAAAGGGCACTGCTGTACATGGTGAAAAAAAACCTCTTGTCAACAGAATGCAATTTATACTAATCCTAAAATTTGATGGCACTTTTGATTCTGCCTATTTTTAAAAGGCATATATTTATGTATAGATTATACATAAGAAGCCTAGAATGATATGCAGGAAAATGTCAACAGTACTTATTTTTGTGCTTATTGGTAGCGAGCTTATTTTGTGACTATCTACACCTTTTGACTTTTCCACAATGTGCACGTGTTACTTGAATAAAAACATAATTTTTATGTTTTCCATGCTTCCATATTTGACCTTTTTTTTCTTTTTAATTTAATTTAATTTTTTAAATTTACATCCAAGTTAGTTAGCATATAGTGTACAAAGATTTCAGGGGGAGATTCCTTAATGCCCCTAACCATTTAGCCCATCCCCCTTCCCACAACCTCTCCAGTAACCCTCTGTTTTTTCTCCATATTTAAGAGTCTCTTGGGGCGCCTGGGTGGCGCAGTCGGTGAAGCGTCCGACTTCAGCCAGGTCAGGATCTCGCGGTCCGTGAGTTCGAGCCCCGCGTCGGGCTCTGGGCTGATGGCTCAGAGCCTGGAGCCTGCTTCTGATTCTGTGTCTCCCTCTCTCTCTGCCCTTCCCCTGCTTACGCTCTTTCTCTGTCTCAAAAAAAAAGATAAACATTTAAAAAAAATTAAAAAAAAAAAAGAGTCTCTTATGTTTTGTTCCCCTCCCTGTTTTTATATTATTTTTGCTTCCCTTCCTTTGTGTTCATCTGTTCTGTGTCTTAAAGTCCTCATACGAGTGAAGTCATATGATATTTGTCTTTCTCTGACTAAATTTGCTTAGCATAATATCCTCTAGTTCCATCCATGTAGTTGCAAATGGCAAGATTTCATTCTTTTTGATTGCTGAGTAATACTCCATTGTGTGTGTGTGTGTGTGTGTATATATATATATATATATATATATATATATATATATATACCACATCTTCTTTATCCATTTATCTATCGATGGACATTTGGGTTCTTTCCATACTTTGGCTATTGTTGATAGTGCTGCTATAAACATTGGGGTGCATGTGTGCCTTTGAAACAACACTCCTGTATCCCTTGGATAAATACCTAGTAGTGCAGTTACCGGGTCATAGGGTAGTTCTATTTTTAATTTTTTGAGGAACCTCTGTACTGTTTTCCAGAGTGGCTGCACCAGCTTGCATTCCCGCTAATAATGCAAAAGAGATCCTTTTTCTCCGCATCCTTGCCAACATCTGTTGTTGCCTGAGTTGTTAATGTTAGCTGTTCTGACAGGTGTGAGGTAGTATCTCATTGTGGTTTTGATTTATATTTCCCTGATGATGAGTGATGTTGAGCATTTTTTTCATGTGTTGGTTAACCATCTGGATGTCTTGTTTGGAGAAGTGTCTATTCATGTCTTTTGCCCATTTCTTCCCTGGATTATTTGGGTTTTTCTGGGTGTTGAGTTTGATAAGTTCTTTATAGATTTTGGACACTAACCCTTTAGCAGATATGTCATTTGCAAATATCTTCTCCCATTCTCTCAGTTGCCTTTTAGTTTTGCTGATTGTTTCCTTCGCTGTGCAGAAGCTTTTTATTCTGATGAGGTCCCAGTAGTTCATTTTTGCTTTTGTTTCCCTTGCCTCTGGAGATGTGTTAAGTAAGAAGTTGCTGTGGCCAAGATCAAAGAGGTTTTGCCTGCTTTCTCCTCGAGGATTCTGATGGTTTCCTGTCTTACATTTAGGTCTTTCATCCATTTTGAGTTCATTTTTGTGTATGGTGTAAGAAAGCGGTCCAGGTTCATTTTTCTGCATGTTGCTGTCCAGTTTTCCCACCACCACTTGCTGAAAAGAGTGTCTTTATTCCACTGGATATTCTTTTCTGCTTTGTTAAAGATTAGTTGGCTATACGTTTGTGGGCCCATTTCCGGGTTCTCTATTCACTTCCACTGATCTGAGTGTCTGTTTCTGTGCCAGTACCATACTGTCTTGATGATTACAACTTTGTAATAAAGCTTGAAGTTCGGGATTGTGATGCCTCCTGCTTTGGTTTTCTTTTTCAAGATGGCTTTGCCTATTCAGGGTCTTTTCTGGTTCCATACAAATTTTAGGATTGTTTGTTCTAGCTCTGTGAAGAATGTTGGTGTTATTTTGATAGGGATTACATTGAATATGTTGATTGCTTTGGGTAGTATTGACATTTTAACAATATTTGTTCTTCCAATCAGGAAGCATGGAATATTTTTCCTTTTTTGTGTGTGTCTTCTTCAATTTCTTTCATAAGCTTTCTATAGTTTTCAGTCTATAGATTTTTCACCTTTTTGGTTAGATTTATTCCTAGGTGTTTTATGGGTTTTGGTTCAGTTGTAAATTGGATCAATTCCTTGATTTCTCTTTCTGTTGCTTCATTGTTGGTGTATAGGAATGCAACCGATTTCTGTGCATTGATTTTATATCCTGCAACTTTGCTGAATTCATAAGTTCTAGCAGTTTTTTGGTGGAATCTTTTGGGTATTCTATATAGAGTATCATGTCATCTGCAAAGAGTGAAAGTCTGACCTCCTCCTGGCTGATTTGGATGTCTTTTATTTCTTTGTGTTGTCTGATTGCTGAGGCTAAGACCTCCAAGCTATGTTGAATAACAGTGGCAAGAGTGGACATCCTGTCTTGTTTCTGACCTTAGGGAGAAAGCTCTCAGTTTTTCCCCATTGAGAATGATATTAGCATTGGGTCTTTCATATATGGCTTTTACGATCTGTATGTATGATCCTTCTATCCCTACTTTCTTGAGGATTTTTATCAAGAAAGGATGCTATATTTTGTCAAATGCTTTCTCTGAATCTATTGAGAGGATCATGTGGTTCTTGTCCTTTCTTTTATTGATGTGATGAATCATATTGATTTTTTTGTAGATATTGAACCAGCCCTGCATCCCAGGTATAAATGCCACTTGGTTGTGATGAATAATCTTTTTAATGTATTGTTGGATCCGGTTGGCTAATGTCTTGCTGAGGATTTTTGCATCCATGTTCATCAGAGAAATTGTCTATATTTCTCCTTTTTAGTGGGGTCTTTGTCTGGTTTTGGACTCATGGTAATTCTGGCTTCATAGAAAGAGTTTGGAAGTTTTCCTTCCATTTCTATTTTTTTGGAATAGCTTCAAGAGAATAGGTGTTAACTCTTCTTAAATGTTTGGTAGAATTCCCCTGGAGAGCCATCTGGCCCTGGACTCTTGATTTTTGGGAGATTTTTGATTACTAATTCAATTTTTTACTGGTTATGAGTCTGTTAAAAATTTCTATTTCTTTCTGTTTCAGTTTTGGTAGTTTATATATTTCTGGGAATTTGTCCCATTTCTTCCAGAATACCCATTTTATTGGTGTATAATTGCTCATAATATTCTCTTATTATTGTTTTTATTTTTGCTGTGTTGGTTGTGATCTCTCCTCTTCACTCTTGATTTTATTTATTTGGGTCCTTTCCTTTTTCTTTTTGATCAAACTGACTAGTGGTTTATCTATTTTGTTAATTCTTTCAAAGAACCAGCTTCTGGTTTCATTGATCTGTTCTCCTGTTTTTTTGTTTTGTTTTGTTTTGTTTTTGGTTTCGATAGCATTAATTTCTGCTCTAATCTTTATTATTTCCTGTTTTCTGTTGGTTTTGGGTTTTATTTGATGCTCTTTTTCCAGCTCTTTGAGGTGTAAGGTTAGGTTGTGTATCTGAGACCTTTCTTCCTTCTTTAGGAAGGCCTAGATTCCTGTATACTTCCCTCTTATGACCGCCTTTGCTGTGTCCCAGAGGTTTTGGGCTGTGGTGTTTTCATTTTCATTGGCATCCGTGTACTTTTTAATTTCCTCTTTAGCTTCTTGGTTAGCCCATTCATTCTTTAGTAGGATGTTCTTTAGTCTCCAAGTATTTGTTACCTTTCTAAATTTTTTCATGTGGTTGATTTCAAGTTTCATAGCGTAGTGGTCTGAAAATATGTACCGTATGATCTTGATCTTTTTGTACTTGTTGAGGGCTGATTTGTGTCCCAGTATGTGGTCTATTCTGGAGAATGTTTCATGCGCCCTGAAGAAGAATGTATATTCCGCTGCTTTAGGTTGAAATGTTCTGAATATACCTGTGAAGTCCATCTGGTCCAACATGTCATTCAAAGCCACTGTTTCCTTGTTGATTTTCTGCTTAGTTGATCTGTCCATTGTTGTAAGTGGGGGTGTGGAAGTCCCTACTATTATGGTATTATTATTAATGAGTTTCTTTATGTTTGTGATTCATTGATTTATATATTTTTTTGCTTCACATTTGGAGCATAAATGTTTACAACTGTTAGGTCTTCTTGGTGCATAGACCCCTTGATTATGATATAATGCCTTTCTTCATCCATTGTTACAGTCTTTATTTTAAAGTCTAGATTGTCTGATGTAAGTATGGCTACTCCAGCTTTCTTTTGTCAACAATTAGCATGATAGATGGTTCTCCATCCTCTTACTTTCAACCTGAAGGTGTCTTTAGGTCTAAAGTGGGTCTCTTGTAAACAGCATATAGATGGATCTTGTTTTCTTATCCATTCTGTTACCCTTTGTCTTTTGATAGGAGCATTGAGTCCATTGACATTTAGAGTGAGTACTGAAAGATATAAATTTATTGCCATTATGTTGCTTGTAGAGTTGGAGTTTCTGGTGGTGTTCTCTGGTCCTTTCTAATCTTTGTTGCTTTTAGTACTTATGTATGTATGTGTGTATGTATGTATGTATGTATGTATGTATTCTTTTCTCCCCTCAGAGTGTCCCCCTTAAAATTTCTTACAGAGCTGGCTTAGTGGTTATGAACTCCTTTAATTTTTGTTTGTTTGGGAAACTTTTAATCTCTCCTTCTATTGTGAATGACAGCCTTGCTGGATAAAGAATTCTTGGCTGCATATTTTTCTAATTCATCACATTGAATATATCCTGCCACTCCTTTCTGGCCTGTCAAGTTTCTGTGGATAGGTCTGCTGAAACCTGATCTGTCTTCCCTTGTAGGTTAAGGACTTTTTTCCCCTTGCTGCTTTCATGATTCTCTCCTTGCCTGAGTATTTTGTGAATTTGACTATGATATGCCTTGTTGATGGTCGATTTTTGTTGAATTTTTATGGGAGTCCTCTCTACTTCCTGGATTTTGATGTCTGTGTCTTTCCCCAGGTTAGGAAAGTTTTCTGCTATGATTTGTTCACGTAACACTTCTACCCCTTTTGCTCTCTCTTCATCTTCTGGGACCCCTATGAATCTGATGTTGTTCCTTTTTAATGAGTCACTGATTTCTCTAATTCTTAAATCGTACTCTTTTGCCTTAGTCTCCCTCTTTTTTTCTGCTTCATTTTTCTCCATAAGTTTGTCCTCTATATCACTGATTTGCTGCTGTGTCTCATCCATCTTTGCCACTGTGGCATCCATTCGAAATTGCAGCTCAGTTATAGCATTTTTTAAATTTCATCTGGCCTAGCTTTTACTTCTTTTTTCTCTACAGAGAGGGATTCTAATCTATTTCTGACTCCAGCTAGTGTTCTATTATCGGATTCTAAATCTGGTTCAGACATCTTACTTGTATCTGTGTTGGTTAAGTCCCTGGCTGTTGTTTCTTCCTACTCTTTCTTTCGAGGTGAATTCCTTCGTTTTGTCATTTTTAAAAAAAAAAATTTTTTTAATGTTTATTTATTTTTGGAGAGAGACACAGAGTGTGAGTGGGGGAGGGGCAGAGAGAGAGGGAGACACAGAATCGGAAGCAGGCTCCCGATGCGGGGCTGAAACCCATGAACTGTGAGATCATGACCTGGGCCGAAGTCGGACACTCAACCAACTGAGCCACACAGGCGCCCCTCGTTTTGTCATTTTGAAGGAAGAAAAGGAATTAGTAAGGTAAAAAAATTTAAAACAATTAAAATTAAAAAAATTAAAATTAAAAAATTTTTAAAAACATACACACACACAAATCAAATAAATGATGTTAGATCTTAGGTGTGTTTTGGTCTGGGTGTTGAAAGGGGCTTGATAGATTAGAGAAAACGGGGGGGGGGGAAGGAAACCGTTTGAAAATTTGAAAAAATGAGTACAAGTACACTGAAATAGAATAAAATGAAATTATGGAAGTCAAATAGAATTTGAAAAATTTACAAAAAAGTAAAAAAAATATAGTTGAAAGGAATTTTAAAAATATTTTAATAAAAGTTGAAAATAAAAATAAATATTTTCTTTCTATATTCAAGAAAAAGAAAACAGAAAAGAGAAAAAAAAGAAAATTGAATAGATGGACCAGCAGACTGAAATATGATTGAAATTACTTTGTTTTCCCCTAGAAGTCAAACTATGTAGTACTTTATAGTCCATAAACTCAGCAGGCAGAGACTTGTGTTCCTGAGGAGCAGAGTTGGTCCAGTTGGGCGGGGCTTAGTGTAATGGCTCCATTCTCCACTAGATGGCATTGCTTAGCTTACTGGGGTGGATTGTTGTGGCGCTCGTATGTGCATATGCGCATGTGTGGGAGTGGTGAAAATGGTGTCACCCAGCTACCCAGTCTCTAGTATCGGAGTTCTGTTTTCCCCAATTAGCAATCACGCACCTGTCCTTTGTCTCTGGCTTCCATCCACTTCCTGCTTTCACACTGTCTGTGATCCAGCCCCAGGCAGCATCTCCCTCCTGAGTTTTATCTCAGATGCGGCTGTGTTTCCCGACCCCTCACTTCTGAGGGACTGTGGCTTTGACCCATTCTGCCCCTCTGCCGGAGGGTCTCACCGAGCAATGCCTGGGTGCTGGCTGCACCCAGGAATGTTCGCAGGACTGTGCTGCTGCCGATGCCCAGAGACTGCGGCTGGGTTCTAGTCAACCCCAGAAAAAGTTCAAGCGATCATGTAGCAGCAGTGTTTCAGAGATTATGGAAAATCACAACACACATCTGGCACTAGGTTTCACCCTTTAGGACCTTGTTCCGGCACCAGCAAATGTGGTTGTTTTCCTGGGTCCACTGGGGCCTTTGCCTGTGGGAGAGCCACACAGCCTCTACCAGGTGTCCTCCCAGCAGGGGAACTGGCTCTCCCCGTGTGGCCCAAAGACCTCCGGACTTCACTTTGCTCCTGAGGATTCACCCTTCTCACCAGACCACCACCAGGTTCGAGCTGCGCTGTTTCAGACTCTGTGCTCCCCCGTTTATAGTGTCTTAATGGAATTTAAACCCTCTCCTCTCTCCTCTCTTTTTAGTTCAGTCCCTGTGCCTGTTTCTACTTTACCACTTTCTCTCCAGCTGCTTTTGGGGGTGTTTTTCCTGTATTGTCCCCCCCCCCCCGACTTCCCCCTCCATCCTCTGTCCACAAGCAAAAACAGTTCCCTGCCCTGCAGAGCTTCTCTTTCCCCCAGTTCACCTCTCCATGCCATGTACCTGCTGAGTTCTTTGGTTCATGTTGTACAGATTGTTGTGTTAATCCTCAGACCAGTCTAGGTGAGCAGGAAGGTTTAGTGTTGATCTGGCTGTATTTCATGGATGCAAGATGCAAAAAATACAATTCCATGCTGTTCCACCATCTTGGCTCCTCCCGACCTTCTCTTTTTCTAATGTAATCTCAGATATAATCCTCACTCCTGAACATCACTGAAAAGTACCAGGGAAATGTCTCTCTCCTTGCTTCCTGGTGACACCTTTGAGCAACTGTTCTCCTGCCATCGTTTAACAACCTCTCTTTAGTCTATGTCACTTCCAGATCTCAGTCAGCCATGGCCTGGAGTAAAAGAGGTGAGCATAAGGACACAGGATAATCCACCATATTTCTCCTTTCATAGAGACACTCAGCCTCAATCAACTGTATCTGTTGTTTCCACACCTCCCAGTGGGGCTTTCTCTGTCTTCCTGATCCATTTGGACAAGCCAAGGCATCATCTCATATGATGTCTTCATATGAGAGTCCAAAGCAGGCTTTTTTTTTTATTTCTAGAGGATAAATTCAGACTTATGAATTCTTGTAAAATGCAGTATTTCCTAATCTTTAATGGTAGAAATTTTAGGCAACTTTGAAGAGTAAAGCCAGTGAATTAAGGTTAAAGTGCCCATGGTCACATTACTGGACAAAGATAGGCCTAGAATTCAGACTCTAATTCTAGCGCTCATTCCTCTAAACCAGAATACCTTGGATGTGGAACCTAACTGAAGACCATGACATAGCCTCGGTTTACTTAGAGAAGGAAATGTGACAAAGCATATGTCATTTGTTTCTGTTTAAATGTTCAAGTTACTCATCTTTTTTTTAAAGTTTATTTACTTTTGAGAGAGAGAGACAGAGCGCGAGCAGGGGAGGGCCAAGAGAGAGGGAGACATATAATCTGAAGTAGGCTCCAGGCTCTGAGCTGTCAGCACAGAGCCTGACCTGGAGTTTGAACCCATGAACCATGAGATCATGACCTAAGCTGAAGTCGGATGCACAACTGACTGAGCCACCCAGGTGCCCCTCAAGTTCCTCATCTTAAAGAATCTGTTGCATAACAGCTAACACTCAGGTTGGATGTTTCAGGAAGATTGTTTAGAATGTTTTTTAAAAAATGTGCTGGAGATTTTCATAGAAATTTCTACTTTCCTGATAGCCTTTTATTTCCTCATCTTTCTCTTTCTTCTCACATATACATGCAAGTTTTTCTCTTCCTACTGTTTGCACAGAAACAGGATATGTTGAGAACAAGTTCAAAGAGGTACCTATGTGGAAAGGTTCACAGTTGACACAAATCAAGAATAGATCAGTGAAGTGGAAACCAGTGGAACAATGTTATTATTGTTTATATTCCGGCAACATTGGCAAAAATACCCCGCGCACTGTGACATGAAACTGAGCTTCTAAATAAGCGATAACTACTTTAGTGTAGAGCTTTACTTTCGTTAACTTGTTTACTTTATGAGTGTAATGCTACTTAGTAAATTTCTGTTAATGAACTTCCTAATATCATTAGTGTATAGTCTTAAAATTAGGCATGCATCCTTGTTTTAATAAGAGCTTGCAATGCACAGGAGCCAGCTGTCACATTTTCAGTTTGAATATAAGAATTATCCTACACGCCCCTACTGAATCAGTATTGACATCTATAAACAAGACTAATAGGAGATATAAAAATAATAAATGATTACCCCTGTGAATAGGCATGTGGAATTACTTATTGCTTTTCCCTGTTCTGTTTGTTAATGCTTATTTATTTTTGAGAGAGAGACAGACAGACAGACAGACAGAGTGAGAGTAGGGGGAGGGACAGAGAGAAGAGGAAGACAAAGAATCCGAAGCAGGTTCAAGGCTCTAAGCTGTCAGCACAGAGCCAAACACAGGGCTCAAACCTACCAACCGTGAGATCATGACCTGAGCCGAAGTCCGACGCTTAACTGACCTGAGATGAAACAGGATGCTTAACCTACTAAGCCACCCAGGCGCCCCTCCCTGCTCTGGTTGTTAACCAGAGTTTGATTACCTGTAATAAACACAAGCAAAATGTATATTGTTTCATGGGATAAAAAAAAAAAAAAAGAATGTTTCAGGCACAATATCCTGAGTTAACTCTGACAATACTTCTTAGAAAAACATGATCATCCCCATTTCTAGTAATGAATAAGGTCATTCCCAGGGAGGAGAAGCAAGTGGTGGAAAGAAGATTCACACTCATCATCCTTACACCACACTACAGGCTTTTTCTGCAATGCTTGCTTCCTTCCCTCCTTTTCAAAGTTGTGTGACCTTCCTCACAACACTTCTCATTTCCAATTCTGAGGCAAAGCATTTATACAAATACACTGACAGACACTTGCTTACTCATGATGGGTTATTTCCACTGTCCTCTTTTGAGTATTCCCAAAACTGAGGGGAAAAGGCTGCTTCCGATCAGCCTTTTCTAGTGTTACATATCCTTTCCTCTCCCTCTAATCTGAAGGAATGCCACAAACATAGATATAGCACTGAAAGTCATTCTTTTCTTTCTTCAACTATGTTTCTCCTTTCTCCTTCCCATTTTCTATTCTGGCACTGGAGAAGCGCTGGAAAGCACATCCTTACAGACATGCTCTTTTTTTTAGGGACCCTATTTTTTAAGACAATTAATTGCAAAAATACATGATGTAAAATTCTTAAGCATTCTCAAGTGTATAGTACCTTTACTATATTTACATTGTAACAGATCTCTAGAGGTCTTCTCTCCCAAAGCTGATGCCCTATATCCATTGAATAACTCCTCATTTTACTCTCCTTCACCCCAGTCCCTGGCAACTACCCTCCTACTTTCTGTTTCCATAATTTTGAGCATCCTAGACATCTCATATTTGTGACTGGCTTATTTCACTTAGCGTGGTGTCCTCAGGGTTCATCCATGTTGTGGCATGTAATAGAATTTCCTAATTTCTAAAGGCTGAATAGTATTTGATTATTTATATTTACTACATTTTCTTTATTCATCTATCACTGGACATTTGGCTCCTTCCACCTCTTGGCTATTGTGAATAATGCTGCAATGAACATGGGCGTATAAATATTTTGGGGGGATCCTGCTTTAAGTTCTTTTAGATATATACCCACAGGTGGGATTGCTGGATCATATGGCAATTCTAACATTTAGTTTTTTGAGAACCTTCCCTACTAGGTTCTACATATTTGCCAAAACTTGTTATTTTCTATTTTTTTTTATATAGTGGCCATCCTAATGTGTCATTGGGATTCTGTTTTCCATTTCTGTAATGATTAGTAAGTATGCACTATTTTTTTAATTTAAAATGTTTTGGTTTTATAATTGAGAACATACTATGTGCTAGGTACTGTGTTAAGTGCTTTGTATGCAATAGCTTATTACTTTTAACAACCGTCCTGTGGCCTAGTGGTATTATCCTTACTTTGTGTTTGAAGAAACTGAGAATCAGAGTTTGAGTAGTTTTCCTAAGGACAGAGAACTGCTACACGGTGAAATCAGAATTCAAAACCAGTTTTGATACCAAAGCTCACATTTCTAACAGTTGAGTTATCTCCCTGCTTTTTGCTTTAGCCATTAATTCGCTAAGCCAATTTTTGGTGATGTATACAGTTCTATACAAAGGAAAGGGAGAGTAATATTTGTTAAGTGCCTGGCTTGTGCCAGACACCACTAAATGCTCACAGATACGTAGGTGTGAGTGTGTTTTGGAGTGGGGTGAAAGAGGGAAGTCCTTGGATTTTACACATACAAGCTTTTATTCCATTTACATGGTTGGCATTGCAAGTCACAGAGTGAAGTGGAAACAAAGTTGAGTTTGTTTTCTTACCATAGTCTTTGTAAATTTGAAGGTCATTTTTGCTGATAAATATACTCTTAAGAAATATGCAGGAATTCCAGATAAATTCCAATTCCAATTAAGGAGTTGACTGTATCTCATAGAGAGGGTACACAAGCAATAAACTACAGGAAAGAAGAGTCTTAGCTAGGATAAAAGGAAACAAAAATAAATGAGTACGTAAAATAGGAACTACCAGTTAGTTTATTCTCTTGAGCACTTGCTCTGCTGCACCAGCTCTATTTTCCCCATGCAGAGTGCCTACAACTGCTTCCATATTGTCTCCCCTGTTCTACTTCACCTCATGGTAGAAACAAAAACAGTGGGTCAAGAGGTATTTTAGTTTTGCTAACACAGTGACAAATTCAGAACTTATGGGACATTTAAGATGACCCTAAACCCAGGAAAATTGAGTCACGTGAATACATGACTCTTGACTGCCTATGGTAACCCCCTAATACTGACATCTTTAACCCAAACTTCATTTGGTCATGAAAAGCATGAAGAGAATGGGAAGCTAAAATCATTTCATCTGTGCCTTACATTTAAAAAGCATATTAACCTCTTATCTGGATTGAAATAGTTTGGGATATATTACTGCAATATTTCAAATTCGTAATACCAATTATAAACAAAAACATCTTTAGGTAAGAGTATAAATCTCCCAATAAACTTACAAAAGAGGTGATAAAAATGGCTGCTGGTATTTATAATATTCGTCCAGTGCTGCTAATGTTATAGAAACCAATAAGCTAGCTAGTTTTTGTAGTTAAATATGATATTGCCACAGCCTTACCCCTAAAACGCAGGGACAGTGTAAGTGCGGTAATGTATTTTGTGTCACAGCCTTCAGTGTAAATCATGAGCCAGACACAGCACGCCATATTATCTCAACTTTTGTAAATTTTATAGATTTAGAATTGCTGAATTGAAATGAAACTACCAAGTAAAATTAAATGCTGTTCATAGATATCCTATACCACTGTTGGGAATCACAGCCATCTGTGAAAATTATACCCAGATTTATTGCTCCAACCCATTGCATCTGTGCTCTTTAGCAATGTTCTTTCACTCTTTTTGCTTTCTTTTCCTCTTATTTGTGATTTATTATCTCCTTCTTTCATCTCTATTAACAGTTCAACATCTCTTAATTATACCTGAATGAGAAAACAATTCAAGAAAACAAATGAAAGCCATAACTTCGCTATGTTATTAGTACTTTATTTCATATTGCTTAGTCTTAGTTCTTAATTTTTATGTATTATTCACCAGGAAGTTTGAATAGTTAGGCTTGCAAAGCACCCCATAACACAGTCGCAGGTTCTGTTAATTATTTTGGTGTTGAGATATAAAAGTTAAGTCTACAATGTAATGTATATTTCACAATTTTTCAGAGTCCATGGCTTTCACATGAATATTTTTTTTTTAATTTTTTTTTCAACGTTTATTTATTTTTTGGGACAGAGAGAGACAGAGCATGAACGGGGGAGGGGCAGAGAGAGAGGGAGACACAGAATCGGAAACAGGCTCCAGGCTCTGAGCCATCAGCCCAGAGCCTGACGCGGGGCTCGAACTCACGGACCGCGAGATCGTGACCTGGCTGAAGTCGGACGCTTAACTGACTGCGCCACCCAGGCGCCCCTCACATGAATATTTTTAATGAGGCATTTCAATAAAATTTTTATAAATGAATTTTAGTTAACAAAAAATTGTCCCTGTGAAATAGAATTGCTCTATTGGTATTTCTTAGTTTATTTATTTATTAAAAAAAATTTTTTTTTAACATTTTTTCATTTTTGAGAGACAGAGTTAGACAGAGCATGAGCAGGGGAAGGGAGAGAGAGAGGGAGACACAGATTCTGAAGCAGGATTCAGGTTCTGAGCTGTCAGCACAGAGCCCAACATGGAGCTCGAACCCATGAACTATGAGATCATGACCTGAGCTGAAGTCAGACACTTAACCCGCTGAGACACCCAGGTGCCCTGGTATTTCTTAGTTTATAAATGAGAAAACAGTAGCTTAGTAAGGTTAATGGAGATACCCAAGTCATATGGGTCATAAGTAACTACATGTAATTTGGATGTATAAATATGGATGTCATATTCAAAAATCTGTGTTTGACCCAACATATCATACTACTAATGCTATCTTATGTTATTTTCACTTAAATATTTTGTCATGTAAGTATTTCTATCATTTATATGGCTATTATTTTTATTATTCATATAATTCCCCACCAAGTTGATCGATATTTTCTCTGGTTTGTTTTTGCTCTTGCAAATAAAGATATAGTGTCACACATATGCTTTCATTTCTGTTAAATTTTATCTTTAGAATAAATTCCTAGCTATATCCATGTTGAGTAAAGAACGGTGTCTTCAAAAGTTGTCTATGCTTCTCATAGGTTATTTTATTTAAAAATTTTAACAAGAAATAGGGCGCCTGGGTGACTCAGTCGGTTAAGCATCTGACCTCGGCTCAGGTCATGATCTCATGGTTTGTGGGTTCGAGGCCTGCATAGGGTTCTGTGCTGACAGCTCAGAGCCTGGAGCCTACTTCAGATTCTGTGTCCGTCTCTCTCTGCCCCTACCCTGTTGATGGCCTCTCTTTTCTCCTCAAAAGCAAATAAACGTTAAAATAAATAAATAAATAATAAAAAATGTAAAAAGAAACTATATAAATAATGCATTATACTAGTTAAAAAATTATCAAGAAATGTAGTAAGACATTTCCAGATAGTATATATGTTGCTCATTCTGGTTAGCCTTGGTCTTTCAGACTGTGTTTTCCTTACATTCATTAATACTATAATGGAGAGCCTGGCATAGAACCAGTAGCAGAAGGAATGATGAGAGTTGAAAGATGTCTTCCACCAGAAGATTCATCATGGCTACCATGCTCTACCAACGTAATGAATGTATTTCTAGTGTTATATGGATGATATTTGAGTTCATTGGTTTATATTTCCAGGATTTCACAATGAATACATTCACAATGAATATAGTAATGCTTGCTATATTAAGATCCTCTTAAGAACCTTTTATAACACAGTTCCTCACGAATTATTATTTATGTCTTATCAACTCAGCCTTTAAGTTTTCTACTCTAGAAAACCCTACCCAGAAAATTTCTTTAAAATAATCTCATTTCTCCTGATTATGAACACTCATCAGCTTACTCATCCTCATGACAGTGATTCATTCCTTTATCCAACAGATGATTGCCAAGTTCTCTAGATACTGAGAACAGAGCAATGTCTAAGAGACAGATTAAGATCTTTGTTTCCACAGAGCTTACAGTATTGTTGGAGAAAGCAGATAATACAAAGCAAATAGTCATTTTCGGTTTAATCAGTACTATGAGGTTATATGTAAGATAGGGAGATTGGACAAAGATAGTCATGTGGTGGGTTGGGGATAGATGGCTTCTATCTTCGAGTGCTAATGAAAGACTTCTCAAAGCCTTTGAACTAAGACCTGAAAGCTGAGGGATAAGGGGGCCAGGAAACAATAATTGCAAATGCCCAGGAGAAACAAAGGTTTGTCCTGTAAAATAGAAAGAAAGCCAGAGGGACTGGAGTGTGGTCGATGTGGCAGGAGATGAGCTTGAAGAAATTCTCAGGGCTGATCATATTGGGCACTGTGGGTCATGCTAAGGAATTTGGATTTTTACTTTGTTTGTAAGGAGAACCTCCCTTTGGAGGTTATCGAATAGGAGAATGGAATGATGTGCTAAAAGATCATCTGGCTGCTGTATGTCTTGTCCCAGGTCAATCACTTACCCATCTGGCGATGACATCTAGTATCTAGCACATAGGAAACACTGAACAACTAAGTACAAATTATCCGTTTTATGTTCAATATCTTCTCCAATATAATCTCTCTTTTTTGACTATCCCTTTTTTTCCTGTTTCCCTGACTACAGGGAAATTTCCAATTCATGACAACTCAGCGAAAGCATTACTTACTCTTCCTGGGAGCCTTCCTATCTTTAGAATCTACATCTTGTTTACCCCTGCTCAGTCTTTGGCCCAGGGTCTTAGTTCCCTCATAGAATAAGATGCTTTAAGATGCTGTTCTCCCTCGGGACTCGGCAAGACATAGGCCCTTGCATTCCTTATTTTATAGCTGGGCGGAGAGCTGAATATTCTCCAGTAAATGTATATAGAAAATGAGTGGGACAAGTGAGGAATTCTTGACAATAACAGTTTCTGTAAGATGTACATTGGATTCACTTACTTTGGAGAGAAGAGCAGGGACCAGTGTGAATCATTCCACAGGGATCATGCTTAAACCACAGGGAAGGTGCCCTTCCTTTGGGCCCACATAAAGGAGCCTGAAAACTGGGTGTGAAGAATGAGAGGCTTTGGCTGCCATCAGTTAGGTGCTCTGCAAACAGAGCACTTGGCATTTCTATTGTAAATATTTAGGGCAAGAAAAAGAAAGAAATTCAGATGGCACACATAATGAGGTACTTTTTTTTTTTTTTTCTGATTACTCCGGAAAAATCAAAGGCCACACAGAAACCAGATAGTAGAACTGGAAATCCCCTTGTACTTCTCATTTTGTTTAGTTGCTTATTACGAGTAAGGAAAAGGATGAGCAAAGAGCAGATAGGACTAAGTGCTGCCACTGAGGTTTTGTGCAACCACTAAATAACACAACCGAGAGAAAATGAAAATGGGAGCCAAATCCTGTCTTTCACTGGATGGAAGCAGAACTCAGGCATTAATAGCAAGGGGAGGCATGGTGAGGTGGAAAAGCCGTAGGGACTGGAGTCAGAAGATGTGAGTTCCAAGCTCTGCTGTTTACTGATATGACCTTGGATAAATCCGTTAGGTCACATTGAATGAGCTGGGTTTACTCAACTCATAATGATACTATCATTAGCAACAATTTCGCATGTTTGTTAAATGAAACAAGATTAGCGAAACTGATTTGTTATTATCATTTCAATAAAAATAGCTGGGACCCAGAGGGTGGTGGGAACTGCTCCGTCTTTACTACACCCCATCCCAAACTAGAAACATTTTCCCCAAATCTCCTTCCAGCACACCTATACTGTAATCTCTCCTCTCTTCACAATTACTTTGTTGAGCAGTTTTCTGATGGCCCATCATGATGCTAGCCAGCTGTAGGGCTAAGGTGGCTAACCAAGGGATCTGATTTTAAGTACACTAGGTGAGCGGGTGTGTATTAGCATTGATTTTTCACAGCCTGTTTTGCTGTGTTCATCAGTTGGCTCTTCTCCCTTTGGATTCATGCACTCAGCACATTTCCACATTTGTACTTTGCTTTGCAATTATCCCTGACAAACAACTATTTGCAGTATGTGATGTTACTAAACAGTTTTCATGCAAACCCTGCTTTCCCACATCCCGGAAAAGATTGACTCTTTTTTAGAGTCTATTTAAAATGGGCCGCATTTATGCACTGACTGGTGAAAAAGACAAACATGACCAAACAGAATCTCTAGTTTAGCATTTGAAATCCCTGAAATAGGTTGATGGTAAAAGCAAGACCAAGAGGTGATCAAAATGCTTGGCTGTTGTTCATTAGTGGCATTAAACATAAGCAGTGATTGATTTCCCTTAGCTGAGCTTTGAAAACACAAATAACCTACAGCACATTTGATTTTCTTACCTGGATGCTGTAATGACTGATTGAGTTCAGTTCACTGACACAAGCCATGGCCACTGTAATAGGAATTAGTCCCTGAACACGGCTTTGGACCTCATTACCAAATGTCTGGGGGCAGAGAGGGAATAAGAAAAGAAAGTTATTAGTGAAAAGAAAACTCAATATTGGGAATCTAGTTTATTTTTAGCACTAACCTCAGGATACAGAAATTTGGAATGAAATGGACTCAATACTAATTAAGAGACTGATGATCCCTATGGTTTGCGTCGAGAAGTATCAATGAACTGTAAGTCAGTCAATTAACATGTAAAAGATAAATAATACTTATATCACACATGTTTGCAAATATGTCTCTAGGTTGAGTTCCCCTCAACTACCTAACACTGAATTATAAGTTCATACTAGGCCAACACTACTCTCATGTGAAGCCTCCCAATATTTTTCCTCCTTCTTTTTTTCTTGATTTCATAAGAAATTAGAATATCTATAAAAATGTGGCAGTTTGGGAATCAGATCTAGGGGTATATAATCTGGAGTTTTTCCAAAGGTGGAAATAAAAGGTTAGAAAAGAAAAATAGCTAAACAAGACTGTATATTAGGATATTGTGGACACAATCAATTCCTCACACAAGTTTTATCAACCAATCGCCTCATATGAATTTGTTATAAATGCAGTCTTAGTCTTTGGGCAGGAAAGTAGATAATTTAACTCAGGCCCTTTGAAAACCACGCAGGTCACCAACACAGTAATGTAAACATGGCTGGAAAATTCCCGTTTCAACTCTGGTGACTACCTTGTCTGTAAGCAGATTTGACGAGGAAATCCTATGCCTGTTTTTGTGGGTCCATTGTAAGTTTCCACAGGGAAACAGAACCACCCCTCCTGATGCTGCCTGGTATGCATAATGTGGTCCTTAGTGGAAAATTGTGACATTAATGCGTGTCTCATCCTGATCTGGAGTTAGTGCAACAACAACAATTGAAGAAAGTGAACCTTTATTCCTGTGCCACACTTTGTGGTAAGATATGCATGTATTAGCTCACTTAATTCTCACAGTGCTCCCATGTTATTATTTTTCTCATTTTTTTCCAACAACCAATCTAGCACAGAGAGGTGCAAATTGCCCATATTTTCCTCTTATGAAAAAATTCTCAATGGAGGCAAGGAGCAGTGGATCATTTCAAACTTACCACAGCAACAGCTTCGGGAAAGAAGGCATATGTAAGATGACAGTGTAAGCCACATTGGTCAGCAAATAAAGGACGGTCACAACGGGCATGGATACAGAAACGGACACTGGTAGAGTCCAAAGAAGAAAAACAAAAGGACATTTTACTGTTTGAACATTTGAAAAGAACCCAAGAATATAAGCATTGCATCCAAATGGAAGATTTTCCTGTGGGCAAAGGTGATGACTCTCCTCACAGTTTAGAGCACTTCCTCCAAGACATCTTTTCTCTCACTTTCTCTTTAATACATTAAGAAACTGTCATCCTGATGAGCACTGGGTGTTGTATGGAAACCAATCTGACAATAAATTTCATATGTTGAAAAAAAAAAAAAAACAAAACTGAGAACAAACTGAGGGTTGATGGGGGGTGGGAGGGCCGGGAGGTTGGGTGATGGGTATTGAGGAGGGCACCTGTTGGGATGAGCACTGGGTGTTATATAGAAACCAATCTGACAATAAATTTCATATTAAAGATATAAAAATAAATAAAGTTATATAATGTAAAAAAAAAAAGAAAAGAAACTGTCATCCTGAAATAAATAAACTGGTATGATCTGTTTTGAAAAAGTCAATTATATTCACTTTCCTACAAGCATATTTATAGCTTCCCATCAGAGAAAATATCTTCCCTTAAACTTTTGCTAGGTGACAAAGGAAGATATGCTGAGGCATTAACAGTGTGGAAGAAAGATTTTGTCCCCCTCAGTCTAAACCCAGTGTCATGCCTGTGAATATGCTGCATAGGTGGCAAAAGGAAATTAAGGTTACAGATGGAATTAAGGGTGCCAGTCAGACTTGAAGAGATCACCTTGTATCATTTGGAAGAGGGGCAGGAGAGGCTGAAATTTACAGAGAGGTTCTCCTTGTCCTTGTTGGCTTTGAACGTGGAAGTGGACCATGAGCCAAGAAGTGTAGGCAGCCCTTAGAAGCTGGGAACAACTCTCAGAAGACAATGGCATAAAATGGGGACCTCAGACTTACAACTGCAAGGAACAGAATTCTGGCAATAACCTATATGAGCCAGGAAATGGATTCATTCCTAGAGTCTAAAAAGGAATGCAGCTTTGCCTACACCTAGATTTTAGCCTCGTGAGCTCTGTATCAGGGGTCTTACACACAAACATAATAAAATACACACATATATACCTACGTGAATAAAATAATAAAGTTCACTCTCTGCTATTGTGTGCTATGTCCAATGCAGTGCTACATATATGAACACGGTCATATCCTGTAAAAAGTATGTTGAGGGGCGCCTGAGTGGCTCAGTCAGTTGAGCCTCCAACCTTGATTTTGGCTCAGGTCATGATCTCAGGGCTGTGAGATCAAGCCCCGCATCAGGCTCCATGCTTTGTACATTTTGGATAATTCTTTGGTTTTGGTTTTCTGCTTTTATACTGAGGCTGATCTCTTTATTTTTATTTTTTTTTAAATTTTTTTTCAACGTTTTTATTTATTTTTGGGACAGAGAGAGACAGAGCATGAACGGGGGAGGGGCAGAGAGAGAGGGAGACACAGAATCGGAAACAGGCTCCAGGCTCCGAGCCATCAGCCCAGAGCCCGACGCGGGGCTCGAACTCACGGACCGCGAGATCGTGACCTGGCTGAAGTCGGACGCTTAACCGACTGCGCCACCCAGGCGCCCCGAGGCTGATCTCTTTAAAGGCAAGAATGCTTCTTTTTCATTTTTTTTCCCTAAGCATTCAAATATATGCTTGTTGAAAAATAATTTTGTGAAGGTTTTGACTTACTTTGAGGTATTGGAGCTTCTTTGGATGGCGCTAATATGCATGGCTTATAAGTACATTAGTAGTAAATAAAACAAATGCTATTACCAGAAGGTTTTAGTAAATAAAACAAATGCTATTACCAGAAGGTTTTTAAAAAGTAGGTACTTTACAAAAATCGCAAGCTAATAAGAAAAGGTATGTTCATCACACAATGATGTGAATGTTGACTTTAAACCTGTAAGTAGCAATTCTTAATGTTCATTGAATTTTTGGTACTGGCAGGTTCTTAGGAATTTCACCTGAGAGTCACTCATTTAATGGCTCTGAAAATTGCAAGCTGGTATATTTCAGTACTTTTCTCAAGTGGCTCTGTGCTGCTAGAGTTAAATTGGAATCTAAGTTTCCTGACTTGGTATTAGGGTACCTTTTCCATAGTCTGTTAGAGCATTTTAAAAATTTTCCTACATATCTAAGATTTTGAAGACTTGCACTCAAGATGGGATGTGGCTCCTCAAGGACAGGGATGTGCCTATTGATCTTTGATTAGCTAAAGCTTAGCACTATGCCTGGGCCAGAGTCAGCATTTGTCAAATGAGAGGTTTCATGAGTGTCTTCCCTGGGTAACCTTGGGAAATCACTTCGTCTTCCCAATTCTCACTTCCTGATCCATAAAATGGGAACAAAACTCACCTTATTTATTCCTAGGTTGCTTTAAAATATATATTTATGTTTGCTTATTAAGAAAATTATTATAGTTTTTCAAAATGGTAACTTTATTATGGCATACATATAATTACCATTTTGAAAAATACATACTTATATACATAGGAAAAAATATATACATTATTTTATTTGATATATTAATAAGTTAATATTTTAAAGATTTATATGTATCAATTATTCATATATTTATATACCTGGATATAGCTAAATACAAACATATAAAAGTGCATTGTTAAATCTTTTACTGCAAATTTTTATATGAATGAACAAAAGGATAAAGGATTACAATCAGAACTTGGGTCTTTTTTTTCTTTTCTGTAAAATGACTAAGTTATTTTATGCCTGAAATAGTAAAAATTCCTTTTGATCCCACACAACTGTTAGTGCTTTTTGACATTCTCTCAAATCATGTTGTCAAAGATTCCTTACTTTAAAAAAATTATTTCTAAAAATATTGTTTCTAATAACCATTGTTGTTTGTTGCTGTGTATTTTGACAATGTTGCCTGTGAATATTTCCTATTCTTCAGTATTTATGACTTATATTTGGTCTTCTTAACAATATTTTTGATTTTGCCTATCCCAAATTCAGACCCTGTAGTCAAAAGTAAAAAAAGAAAAACAAAACTATTAAGATGTCTTTTGTGAATAAACAATATTTGGATTTCCTAAAATGGCCATCAGGTAACACAGGTTGGCTTTGATGATTAAATGAGACAATTATGCTGAAAAGCTATCGAGAACTGAAAAGCTAGATAAATTTACTTTTCTCAGGGCTGGAACATTTCCTAGTGGCTACATGTGAAACTGCATAACGTAACTTGGAGCCTCCTCAACAGTCTAGCTTAGTCTCTGAGAACTATATTGTAGGTTAATATTCATGTAATACAGTAGTTTGTATTCGTTTAACTACTTCATAGGTGTTTTTTGTTTGTTTAATTACATATGCCCAGCTTTTGGTCTTACCTTTAAAAACAAAATAGCCATTCATCGATATAATTAAGGTGGACATCAAGATCTTCGCGTACATGAAGATATCCTTCACTCAGCTTTCCTACTTCACACTCATGCAGTGAGTAAATGCTGTGGTTCCTATAGAAAGAATGAGTGTAGTGAGTGAAATACAACGTGCTGCTCACATCTGAGGCCTGGGCCCTCACAAGAATCAGGGTTCAGGAAGGACGCTCCACAGGATAAAAGTCCATTGTTTAAAAAAACAAAAATCCTACACTTTCCGTTTACACGGTAGTTTTCAAACTTTATCTACTTTTATTTTCCTATCTACCTACAACCCATGGTGAAAGTGGCTTGATGAGTTCGGAAAATGATCCTGAAGTAGAACTTGGTCGCAGCGCCTCCCTGCATCTCACCAGGCTTCTCTTCTGCATATGTGGGAAAAGTGGAGTTCACCTGTTGCACCCCTTGGGGAGGGCATTCCCACAGAAGACCTCTCTTGTTTGCCTGTCCTCAGACCTTTGCTTGGCTGTTTTCTACAGATGGCATCCTCTACTGTACACGCCCTTGTGTTTGCCAAAATCCAGTGTTGCAAAGTCTATCTTGATAGTGACCTTCTTTAAGAAACTTCTCCTGACCCCCAGTGCAAATGTGAGCTCCCTCACTTTTGAAATTTTACAGCACTTGTTTATACTTTTCTGATGGAATGTCATTTTTGCTTATGCTGTTCTTTATATGTCTTATGCTCTCACTAGGATATATATGCTAATTGTGGAAGACCCTATTTCTATGTCCCCACAGTTTCTAATGTGTAGAAGGTTCATAACTGAATAGAAGGGAACAGAATTAAACTATCAGTCCAGGTTCATGAACTGTTAGTGGGTAATGAACCTGGAGTTACCAGTTATTTTTCATAAAATTTGTAAAATCAATATGAAATAAATGAATGTAACTTTCAGGGAGATGAAGGCCCCAAGTTAAAAAATCTCGTATTATCAGAAATACAAATGACTATTTTCCACAAATAGACTAGTCGTCAGCTAAATTTGAAATATTAGGTTGGCAGGGCTTTAAAATAGCCTACGAAGTCTCCCTCATTAGAGTAAGATTTTATGAGTCTGAAGGGAAAAGTAATATACTCACATATGCAGGCAGTCACGATCCATTTCCCTTCCTCATAAGCGACTCACAATTTGTCCAAAGAGGTGTGATAACAAATTTCATAAATGTGATTGTCTTTATGGCCTGTCTATCCTATTGGCTCAATGAGTAAAGATGACGAAAGTCAGATGAAGACAGTAAATCCACAAAATGCTTCCAAGATGCATAGCTTGTCCTTGACCACTGGGTGGAGCTTTCCATAATATAAAGCCCCAAACAGTGAAAAAAGTCTAGTAATAGCTCAAACATTCAGGAAAAGCCTAAGCACCTCTGTGGGTGATACAAGTGTGCCCGAGCCTCATATATCCCACTATGCGACAGATGCCAGTTAGTACAATATTATGCTTAATTTGGACTTTTTCTTCTTGGTCCTTGTCTTGCTTGTCTTCTGCTGGTTCTCCATTACTGGGTGTGACATGTTTACCACAGCACAAAGAAAAATGACCAGCCATTTTGTGCTGGAACATTCCTGTGGGTTGGTGAAAAGAAAAAAAAATGATGCTATTCATGAGATGACACAAGAGAATGACAAAAACAACTTTTGACTCAAACCATAATAACGTAAAGAATGGTTGAAGGATATCCAGGAGAAAGTTTTGAAATGGTGTCACTGAGGGAATACACTATGAGTCAATTTTCAGCATGATCCACCCATTCATTTATTCATTTCGAGAAGCAGTTAAAGAACTCAGGAGGCATAGTTCTAGGAACACAAATAAGAAAGCCTAGTCCTTGCCCTCAGGGCTCTCAGTCTGCTGCAAAAAGTCAGAACTCAATGAAAAAATCACTTGGGCTGCAATGAGCTCATGAAGGAAGCAGCAACTAACCTGTCTGGGATTTTATGAGAGTGTCCTTATGGTTGGGAATGATGACTCAGTGTCCATGGGGTGCATGAGAGGAAGAGTAAGTGGTATTCCAGGTAAAGTTCACAGCACACGCAAGGCGATGACAAAACAAAAACGCAAACAAAAAAGTAGTCTGGTGTAGCTGAAGTTTAGGGCATAGAGAGGGTGATGCTAGAAGCGGAGCCTGAAAAGCTACATAGCTGCTAACTTAAATGGTTTCTTGCCATCAGGAGATTGGCCTCTCTCCTGTGGATGTTTGGGGGACCCTTGAAGATTAAACAGGTGTGACATGATACATTTCTATTTCAGAAAGGTGGTCTGGCATTGAATGACAGGGCATTTCTTTACAGTAATTTAAAAAAATATTAAATTCCAGCAGTTCAATTTTGAAATCAGGCCATTTCTATCCACTGTAGTCAAGACATCTACTGAACAGTCTCTTAAATGGCTCTCCCTGCTCTAGCCCCTCTCCAGTCATCTTTAGTAATCTTCAAACATATCAACCACAAGACGTCATGTCATTTCTCTGCTTGAATTTATCTAGTGGCTTCCATTACACATATCATGACACCCAAACTCTTCCTCAAAGTCCTGTGTGATTCTGGCCTCTGCCTACTACTTTGGCTTCAGCTCACAGCTCCCTTGACCTCAGTCACCACCTCCAATAACACTGGCCTCACTCATTCTCATCTTCACCTCAGACTCCTCCTCTTCCCTAGGGGAAATCTCTCCGAGCTCTCCCTTTTCTACCACAACAAACTCCCTAGGAATGAGAAGTGGGAGTGAGAAGTGGGACGTTTTTCAAGAAGAAACAGTTGCTGGGTTACTATTTTGAAGATCATAGCTTGAAATTTTTCTAGATTTTACTTTGTGTCTACGTCATAGCAACTTCTACTTTTAAAGATATTCCCACTCAAATCTCTCTAAGGGTATTACTTATACCTATTTTAAGGTTGTCTTCTCGTTAGTCTTTAATTTTTATTTTCTTCAGATGTTGAATTTGGGGATTCTTTATACAGCTGGTCTACTTAAATCATGAGATTTTGGTGGGCACAGTGCCTTGCACCTAGATTTCATAAGCAGAGCCTGAACAATACCATATTGTTTCTATGTAAGGACAGGAGACAAGTTCCTTTTAATATTTAATGTACTCACCCCCCAAACACCCAACAAAAGTATGCTTACATTGAAACACATTTTAGATGAAAAAATAAGCCAATGCTCTAAAAACTGACCTGGAAATAGATACTATTTTGGTTAAACGTGTAGATTACATAGTCTTTTATGATAATGTGTAACACTTTAAGAATATTTCCATTATATTCATTAGTGAGTAGGTGCATAGTTGTACCTAAATAGTGATGATTAGTTGAGCTTTGTCAAGTTAAGGGAGGAAGCCTGTGGCATTCTGCAGACTCTTCCTTGGCCCAGTACCATTCAACATTTTAATTAGTAACTTGGAGGAAATTACAAACAGCAACTTTGTCAAATTTGTGGATGACAAGCTGGGAGATTCCAGATTTAGGAATCAAAACTATACTGAGTGGGTGGAACTAGGAATGAATTTAGAAAAATGAAGAGGGATAAAGGCATAGCCTTATATATGGGCCCCAAACCCAACTCAACTTTTAGTACAGAAAAGGCAAAATAGCATAGTTACAAAAGACAGAGGATTTTTAGCTCATAGTTAAATATCAACTCAGCATCATGTGAGTGTTAAAAAATGGGCTTTTAATATATTAATTACAAGGGAGGAGATATCCCAACTGTGCTGGTAAGACCTAAATGGATTAGAAGCAACAGATGCAGTTGTGGGTACCATATGTTAAAAGAAATACAGATCATACCTCTTAAATAGCCATTGAAGGAAGGGATTATTTTAAAGTACAAAAAAAGCCATCAGGAACAGAAGTTACCTGGAAATATATAGAGTTGCCATATGGGTAAGGGAATAGATGTACTCTATATACTATCCCAATGTTTGGAACCATGACCAATAGATACAAACAATAGGGAAATAGATTTTTAAATCACTGTAGGAAAGAAGTGACCTGTCTGGAGATGAAGCATATTGCCTGAATAGGTAAATGTTTCCCCCCTCATCAATACAAGTTTTTGATCATGAGATACTTATCTATCTAAAGTCTTTGAGGAATTTGAGGCATAACCTTGCATAATTATTCCTTTCAACCTAGACATTCATTAATTCTAGGACATCAAATTTTAAAAGATTAAGAGTGAAATTGGTAACAAGATTAAAGGCAGCATAATTTTCCAGGAAAAGGTTGAGAAGGGACAGATCAAATAAAATAATTTTGTTTCTAAAAGAAATCTGGGTGTGTGACTTTGAAAAGAAAAAAAGTCCAGGGAAGGGGAGGAAAAGCAGGAGGTTGTTTGGGAACTGGGCTTGAGAGATGAGAGTACAGAGAAAAAACGCATTTCTGAAACCAGTGAGAGGTTTTGAGGATGGCTACACATGAAAGATTACTGATTCTCCTGTTCTCCCAATTGGTCATAGTTTTTCATCGTAAATTAGGAAATTGAGTTGGGGTGGGGGAGGGTGAACAGAGGATTACCGACAGAAGGGAGATAGAAACCAGCTGCCGCTGCTGGGTACCTCCACTGCCACGCCCCGGTCTTTTCCCCGTGATGCCAGTTTCTCTAGTATAACTTTCAACGCATCCAGTCTTGCTTCTTGGCTTTCCCCACATCAGCTCTGCTCTTCTGCTGTCGTAATTCAAGTGTCTGATCCCTTCTAAAGTACTTCTTTAAAGAGCCGAGTGATAGATCCAATCAACTGATCTGATTATCATATTTAAGCAATCTTTCCAACATGCAAAACATGTCTAATATTGTTTTGGGAATTCAAGTGGATGCAAAAAAACCCAAAAGTTAAATTTCCTAATCACACCTCAGTTCTGAGACTACACCTCCTGAAGACAAGTGTGGCAGACACAAGGAAAACTGATCTGTGAACTAAAGGGAAATTAGCTTATGCATAGTTCTATTTTGTTTCCTAAAAACAAAGGGGCTTGAACTTTAGGACACACATAATGGTCTGGATGGTTTATTGACATAGATTTCTGAACCTTACTACCTGAGATTAGTTCAGGTCTGAGAGAAGGGCCCCGTGAATTTGCCTTTCTCACAAGTTCCAAGTGATGTGAATGCAGCTGTTCTGTGGACTACATTTGTGGGTAAGACTGTTTTAAAACAGATGAACATAAGGGAAACAAAAATAATATAAAAACAGGGAAGGGGACAAAACAGAAGAGACTCATAAACGTGGAGAACAAACTGAGGATTACTGGAGGGGTTGTGGGAGGGGGGACGGGTTAAATGGGTAAGGGGCATTAAGGAATCTACTCCTGAAATCATTGTTGCACTATATGCTAATTTGGATGTAAACTTTAAAAAATAAAAAATTAAAAAAAATTACAAAGGAATGTCTCTCTCAAAAATAAATAAACATTAAAAAAAACCAAGGGGCGCCTGGGTGGCGCAGTTGGTTAAGCGTCCGACTTCGGCCAGGTCACGATCTCGCGGTCCGTGAGTTCGAGCCCCGCATCAGGCTCTGGGCTGATGGCTCAGAGCCTGGAGCCTGCTTCCTATTCTGTGTCTCCCTCTCTCTCTGCCCCTCCCCTGTTCATGCTCTGTCTCTCTCTGTCCCAAAAATAAATAAACGTTGAAAAAAAAAAAAAAATTTAAAAAAAAACCAAAAACCAAAGTACAAAAAAAAAAATACACTGCAAGGAATGCCACTTTCAGATTATCTAGTACTATCTAGTTAAAAAAGAGATAATTACAGATTATTAGGTCCCTTCCTTAAGTGACTGAATCTTACTATCATCCTTCTACTACGCTTCAATGATAGCTGGTACACTCACATTCTACCTATAATTCAGTATTTTGGATTGTCTTGATTATAAAATGAAACTTTATATATTATACATACACAATTAGTACCACTTGTGACATGTGGATCATTTTCAAATAAAATACAATTTTTAAAAAAACTGTAAAATTCTTGCTAAATACTGTTTCTGAAGTTCTGAGACTGAAGCCTATTCTTTTTCTTAACAAGGGGGATTAAAACATGACAGCACAACTGTGACATTCTCCTTTACTTAATTAGAAGGCTCAAGGAAGAACTGAAAGAACTTCTGTACCATATGACTCAAATGTTATTTGGTGCTGTATCTATGTACTACCTAAAACAATCTCATTTTCTCAACTTATTTCCCAAATTAAATCCTTATCCTAACATTTAAAAATAGGAGATAGAATAGATAACTCATATACCTAATTGGTTTCCAGCTTTCCCTAGTAATTTCCATATTTCTCAGAGATACAGTAATGAGGCACCACCAGTTAGTGTCAAGCTCCAAATGGAGATTAAAACACTCATTGTATAATCTTAATAAAATATTTAATTGCCCCAATACCTTCTGGTCATTTAAAAAAGACGTTAACAGGGAAAGAGAGGGAGGAAGGGAGGGGCAGAGAGAGAGGGGGACGGACAGAGGATCTGAAGTGGGCTCTGCATTGATGGCACATAGCCCTGTGAGGACCTTCTGATCATTTTGACTCTTACTTTTTTTTATAATACTGTGGGTCTGATACCTCTTGAAAGTCTGTACTTTTGAATTTATCCTGCATCACACTTTTTGCTGACATTGGTAATAAACATTTTCAGAAGAGAGATTATGCCTTGTAAGTTTTCATTTAGTGACATAAGCTGTTAAACATAAAAATAACTCATGCTCTATCTTTATTGTTTTGGCTAAATCTGGTGAACAGATTAATAAGATAAAGATGCAGCCTTGATATTATGCAGCAATTAAAAAGGATGAGTTAGATTTATGTATGATCTGGAAGGCTACACATGATGTACTATTAAGTGCAAAAATTAGTGCCATATAACATATTAAAATGATAACACTAATGAAAGACCCTTTCCCAAATGAGCATATACTTTACATAGGAGTAGGAAGAAGGGTAAACACACATTATGTTGTTAACTTTGGTTACCTTGGTTGCTGGTTGTGGTTAGAAATGAGGGTGGAAACATGTTGAAAGATACACTTTTTCTTCATGTATTTTGTATTTTACCTTGGAAATATTTTTTTAAAGAGATTCCAATGAATAAGATTTAAAAATGTAATCTGGATAATAAAGTTTAATGAACAACTTTTTTGGAGAGGATTTGAACCTGGGACTACGCATGAGAAATGCTGTACTATCTCTAATTTAAAGGTTACATTTCAAAAAGCCAAACTTTATCTGAGACAAGTAATAAATAATCCAAAAGAAAGTGAATATGAAAATGGCTTCCATGAGAAATGCATGATACCTTAAGACATTGTTATGTACAAGAATGACATTATATTTGAAAACTAATTTAATTAACCAAAGAGACAAATCGAACTATCTAGCAAAATGCAAACTTTCTACTATATTAATTAAAAAAAAAACAAAACTGTAATGTCACAGGAGAAGACTAATATTTACCTGAGGAAGAAACTCCATTAAAGCTTCTAATACTCATGTGGATTTTGTAAAAACAATATGATAAAGGCAACAGAAATATAAAATACTCTCATAGAATAACTTTTCTTCTTGAAAGAGAGTCACTTACAAGCTTTTATTTTGACATAAATTTAAAGATTGTGATAGAGAAACCACAAGTATTTCCGGGTAAGGCTGAAGACCCATTTGCTTGTTATCTTTCAACTTTTGTACTATAACTCTGGCAAATTCTTCTCCTTGAATGTCAGTGGTGTCCAGTAACTGTCTGACTTTTGAGGTTCTTGTAGGTTTGGTACTAATGAGTTCATAGTCCTCCTTCATGATCAAGTCCCTGGACAGAAGAGCATCCAGCGACTGGTTAAGGCAGGCTTCTGTCATCTGGCTCACAATATCTTCCCTTTTGCTCTGGATCCACTGTTGGGCTATGCCAGGCTGTAATCGCTCTGTAGGAGAGCAAGGGATGACAAATGAGTTGAGGACAGAGAGACAGCTATGAAAAAAATCGGATGAAAAAAGAAACAGTAAGGAATAAAACCCAATTTTACCGTGATTAGGCTAATATGAAATACAAGTACTTTGGGGGATGCTGTTAATTTTCAGGAAACATACAGATATTTGGGTTCTCTCTTCTTTTCCCTTCAGTTCCCTTCCCAGAAAAAGCCTTTTTATATGCTATAGATCCATAGGAGCAAGCCCCACTCTGTTGCAGATATCTGTATCTATATTTCTATAACTATCTATATATTTAATATAAAAGACACCTGCATATTTTAAAAAAAAACAAAAATAACCCTACCTTTAGTAACATATTAAGTCACACCTCCTCCTGGCAGTCCCTCACTAGATAGGTGTTCATGGAATACCATGTGGGCCTATTATTACATGTCAGCACTCACAGCTTCCAGGATTGGAACTGCTTTCTTTCTTAAGAAGGTACATATTTATCATGTTGAAGAAATAAAGACAAAACTTCCTGTATGGCAAATCTACCGAACATATAGCTGTGAAGTAAACGGCATCATTTACAAAGTGTTGTATACTTACCTGAATTTCCCTCAGCTGAGAGTGGATTTATCACTGCTAAAGAGCATGGGGCGGTCCTGTGATCACAACAGGTCACCTTTTGAGCTACAGAAATGTGACTGTCACAACTGTGATTTACTGGATAGTGACACAGCGTAGAGAAGTCTTGAGTTTTTCCTATAAAACACAGTGTCTTCGTTAGGGGAATAGTCCTTAGCTATTCTTATTAGCTACAATATCAACATCTGGATCATACAGAGTATAGTATTCAATGTCTTTACATTTTCATTGGAATTAAAGCTGGTTCATAAATCTAATCCACAAGTAAATACATTTTAGAACAAAAAGGGTTTATGAAAGTTTTTTACCATACTTTTGTGTTTATGTAAATTATAAATTATGGAATTTTACTTCTTCACATAATCCCACATTTCTTCTGTTGTCTTCTTTCTCCTTCAGCACGTTAAATGTGTCCTCTAAATCTATTTATGATGTGTGTTTTTCTACACCCTTCTCTGGTAATCCTATTCAATCTCAGGGCCTCAACTGTCACCTCTCTTCCCAAATCTATGTAATTAAATTTTCTGTCTTCGTTGAGCCTTAGTCTTAAATTTTCAACAGCCCACTGGACATCACCCTCATGTGTGCTGCTAAGCACCTCAAATTAAAAACAAAACACTAAAAACTTAATTACACATCTAACTCTAAAATCCGTTTCAACTATTTCTGTTAATAGCACCAATGTTCTCCCAGTCACCAGGCTTGATAACTTGTTCAGTTCTTTTGTCTTCCTTCCTACAAGTGGAGATCTATAAATTCTTTCTTCCCACAAGTGAAGAGCTATAAAGCCCCTCAGTGTGTTCTCCATAACATCCCTTTCACTCTTTCTTCCTTCTTCTACTCTGAGGTCTCATAATCTCTCGTGTACTGCAGTAACAGGCCAAAAGTCTAACTGATTGGTTTCCCCACTTCCATTCTCCTTTTCCTTCCAAAATATTCTACATATTCTAGACAGGATGAGTCTTCCTAGAGCAAAAAGTTTTTTATCAAGTCACACCCTTGCTCAAAAATTTGCAATAGTTGCTTCCCACCCAAGAGAAAAAGCCCAAATAGCTTAGCCTAGTGTTAGAAATTGTGATGGTATGATTCTACCCTACTGATCTTTTATCTTTATTAATTCATATCCTCTTCACCAGCTAAACCCAACTACTCACTGTTCTTTGTGTTTTCTTGCTTCTGTGCCTCTATGTTGTTCCTTTTGCCTGGAAGGCCCATCTTTATAACTATAGGTCCAACCTTCAGTCAGAAACAATTTCTTCATGATGACAACATGGTGTAGTGGAGTGACATGAAAATATTTATCAAAAGACCTGGCTTCGAGTCTTGGGTTTGCCAGCTACTAACTATGTGATCCAGGAAGTCTTGATCTTAAAAATCTGTAAAATGAGGAATATCTCCCTCACAAGGTTGTTGTGAAATACTTTGTAAAAACTGTTACTTTTCCAGTGTATTACCATAGCTCTACATCCATATCACTTTCTATCTCTTTACTACGGTTATTTAGAAATATTACTCTTCCCTTAGAAGATATGTTTTTTAGAGTCTAACACAATGCCTTCAATATTTTAATGTATTTGTAGAACATCCCAGTACTATTTTCACATCTTTAGATTCTGACACTTAAAAAAAAAAACGAGTCACGACTGCAAATGAAAGACATGTTCCATATAAACCATGACTGCTTACCAATGATACGATCTTTAAAAAAAAAAAAAAAAAAAGGAAACCTTGCCAGCAATACTGATTGAAAAGTTTACATACTAGGTAAAAAATCACTGTCTTGAGACGCTGACAGGGACTTTGAGGCTCCAGTGGAACCACTAGTTTTATGGAGCTGAGAGGATCCACACGATTCCTAAAGTAAACAGAGGATAAATGATTTAGATTAATAGAAAATCATTTTAAAAGTTATACGGTTTTAATTTCTAAATAGTTGTTGCTTTTGGTTTACTATAAAAAAGAACAAAACTATTACAATTTATACCTTACAAAATTAAAGAAACACATATATAAAATAATAAGCTTTATATATTCTTAGGAGAAATTATTAACTTGAAATATGAATGAATGCTACTGAAGAAATCTTTCCTTTTAGATGGTCATGCAAATGGCATTTTCCTTCCAGTAATCACTGTAGGAGGTAAGGATAAGGGTGTACATTGGATAGTTTACATTTGGATAAATACAATGGTAAAACTATAATCAATGATTTGTCTATATACCACACAGGAATACTGCTCATTGTATAAAACAATGACAGGACAAAAGTTAAGGGCAAACAGAAAAGCAAGGACGATGTAGGATTCAATGAGATGAACATGGCATGAGAATTAGGAGCACTGGATTCCAAACCGGAGATTGCCACGGGCTACCTAATAAATCCTAAAATCTCCCTAGCTTTAGCTTCCCACATATTAAGGAAGGAATTAAGACTAATGACTTGTTTTTTAATTTAAAATTGTTTTAAATGTTTATTTTTGAGAGAGAGAGATAGAGTGTGAGCATGGGAGGGGCAGAGGGAAAGGGAGATCCAGAATGTGAAGCAGGCTCAGGCTCTGAGCTGTCAGCACAGAGCCCAACGCAGGGCTCAAACCCATGAACCGTGAGATCATGACCTGAGCCAAAGTCAGAGGCTTAACCGACTGAGCCACCCAGGCACCCCAAGACTTAATGATTTTTCATATTCTTCTCACATTTTGAGTTTATCGACATAATTTTACCTCTTGTGGCTCATGAGTTACAGGTATGTTCAGAGATGACGCCATTTCCTTCTTGTCGCATAAGTGAATAGTGCTCAAAGTACTCTGTAACTGGAATGAATGCATACATGTACTTTAGTTGGAAGTGATTAGGAAGCTTTATGAATAAAATACAATCTACTTAACATAATTTATGTTTGTACAAAACAAATGGAAAATAAAGTTACATCATTTGAGGATATATGATCTAAATGTAGGGACAGTGTAGTATAGGAGTAATAACTTTATAGAGAAACAAACTTTGAATCCTGCCTCATATTAATTGGTTACCTTGAGCACATTTATCTTTAAAGATTGACTAATACCTACATGCAGGATCGTTTTAGAGATTAAGTGAGGGAATGAATATAAAGTGTCTGATACAAACTAGGTACTTAATAAATTTCAATTTATGTATGTGTATGTATCTATCCATAATTCTTAAGCATTTACTATATTTTAAGCACTGTGCTTGTAAGTACAGTATTATTTTACAGATAAGAAACTGAGGGCTGGAGTAAGTAAAGGATGCAGAGGGTACTAATGGAATGATGGGGGCTACGTAGCCAATCAGGTCTGGTTTAGAATCTCAGGGTACCTAACCACTGGATTTTAGGTGTGAGACTTAATTTCAGTTTACTTATCTGCAAACTGGAGATAAGAATACCTACTTTTCAGGAATACCGTAAGGAGGATTATAAACAAAAAAGCCCTAAGATTACTTAGTTAGCCTTCAATAAATGCTACTAGCTATTAAGCAGATGAGTTACATACATGCTATACCTCTCTATTAAACTCATTTAGTGATTTATTCCCATCTCTATAAAGCAATCTTGGATTAACTGCCATCACTAGTGAGTGATTTAAAAAACAAACCTATCACTATGCTTTTTTTTTTTCTCCAAACCAACATAATGCCAACTGCTCCCAGCCCTCCATTATTCATACTTATTACGGTCTTCTCCATTACCGGGTAAGGAATTTTAGAAGAAAAGCAACTATTCATCTGTATATATAATCTACCTACCATAGCACTTTGCACAAAGTAGTCCAATGAACATTTGTTAAATACATTTTTATGTGAACTTTTAGAGTTATTCTTTGGGTCTGTCTCTGTTATACAACGCTTTTCTGTGATTTTAAATTTACTGAAACATTTTTGATAATGTAATATCCTTGAATTAGTAACATTATTTTTCATAACTAATCAGTTATGATAATTCAAGTTATTTACGAACTAGTAAATCAATCCCTAGAAGGAAATGAAATGGAATATTAAGGAGAAACTCCTTTTGGTTCAGTTGTTATTATTTAATTTATAAGAAAGGCTATCTGTGAAAACATAAATTATGGGACCTGGTTCAAAAAAATGAAAAAAATGTAGGAACCTCAAACGAGTCACCTTAACTGGTGGTCTTTGTTTTCAGAAGTTTCTTGATGAAAAATCTTATTAAATTTGTATTCTATTGTTGGCCCTGCCATTAACTAGCTACGTAGGGTATTATGTAACTTTCCTATACCTCAGTTACCTCATCCATCAAATAGAAATGATATTCTTTCCCTACTAGTTTCACAGAATTGATAATTTCTTTTTAAAAAAATTTTGAGTGAAAACAATACAGCTATTTAAAAACGCCAAAGAAAGTAATGCTTTTTTAGTAATTTAGCAATGCTATCATCAAAGGGTATTCAGGTATTTGAAAATATGTACTTTAAATTATTTTATTTAAAAAAACAAAATTTCTTCTAAAATTTAAAGTTTATTTAATTTTTAAAAATTTATGTTTAGAGAAAGACAGAGACAGTGTGAGTGGGGGTGGGGGGGGGAGAGAGAGAGAGAGAGAGAGAGAGAGAGAGAGAGAGAGAATGAATATGAATATATCCCAAGCAGGCTCCATGCTACCATGAAGAGCTGGACGTAGGGCTCAAACTCACAAATAGAGATCCAGACCTGAGCTGAAACCAAGAGTTGGACACTTAACTGACTGAGCCACAGCCCAAAATTAACCATTTTGAATATAGGTCATAGTATTTAAGTAGTTTGGGGACAAGAAAAAAAAAACTGATATGGTTCTCTTCCACTTTACAACCAAGAGAACCAATTCCTCTATTCACCTTTGCTTGGCAGAAGAAGAAAAAGCTGGAAGGAGACAAAGAGAACTGAAAAGATAAAGCAAAAATAAGTATTACAGAAGTCTGTAGCTACTAAGAAGTGGAGACACTGGAATGTGCTAAAAAAGATTGTACCTACTGAGAAGTAGGAAGGTCAGTGAAAAGCTATCAAAAGAATTAAAACACAGTTCTTTAGTGCCTTAAAAAGAGGCACTGATACTGCTATCTTCAATTTTCAGTTTGGCTAAAGGTAGTCGTTTTCTTCATACATTTCCCTTTTAAACCAAGGTTATGTCAAAGATACAGCAAACTGCAAGAAGCAATCAAGGTCATGTAGTGATACATAAATTGTAGACTATGCTTGTTGACAACTTAAGACTCTGGTTAATAGCTGATTATTTTTATTATTACATCTCAAATGCAATTTAATGAAACTCAGCACTTGCTGAGCTCAACTATGCTTACTTTGTCCCTCAAGTACTGTATGGTTACTTTTTAATACATTTTGATAAATTTTAAAAAATGTTTATTTATTTTTGAGAGAGAGAGAGAGAGGGAGACAGAGAATCTCAAGCAGGCTCCACGCATTAGCACAGAGCCCAATGTGGGGCTCGAACCCATGAGCCATGAGATCATGACCTGAGATGAAATCAAGAGTTGGATACTCAATCAACTGAGCCACCCAGGCATTCCTCAAATCTATAATATTAAGAAAACGTTTCAGTAATAGGGCCCTTCAATTGTTCTGATCTACAAAAGCCAGAATGAGTCAATAAGACAATTGTTCTAAGTAATTCTTAGCAACGGTTACTTTGATTTATGTAACATGGAGTGTTTGAGTGGGAAAACAAACCAAAATAAAGCAATAAAAAATACACATTTTAGTCTCAATTAATACAATTCTATAGCTTAACTTTTTAGAAATCTAAAAAAATCCCAAGAACATTGAATAAAAAGAAGTGAAAGAACCCAGATTTCTTTACTCTGTATATATTACAACATTAAGGAAGAAATACAGGTTAAAAAAACTCTAGTGACTTAGGGCATTCATTGTACATAACTGGTATTCATTACACATTTTAAATTTACATTTGATATATGGGAGTTCTAGAAATGTCTCTGAAATCTAGAATTGGCTATTTGAATGAAATGGAAAAGCTCTTTGGTGACAGAGAAAACAGTATTCATAGTCTCTGGTAAATTCTATTGCCTTAATACTGTAGCCTGTATTTGTGAAAAGTAGATACATAAAAATGGAATTTAACTAAGCTGAAAATCTCCATGAATTATATATGATTATTTAAGGTTCAATTTCCATTATTTCATTTAGCAATTTACCTTTGTTTTCTTTAGTTGAATAACAGCTTCAAGAAAAGTTATCTCTTCAAATGTCCTCAGAACTGGTTCAAGTTCTATTAAACATTCTACATGAGAAAAAAAAAAAAAACTATTTGAGTTCAGATCTAATCATTAAATTGAAAAATATAAATGCTAATATTTACCTGATAAGGCCCTAGGTCAATTTTTCCCCAAACTGATGACACTCAACTCTGTTAAGAGCCTTTACATATGCATATAGATAGAAATATAGATCATGGAATACACTTGAGAGTCTAAAAATAAACCTTTATAGTTACGGTCAATTGCTTTTTGACCAAGTTGCTGAGGCAATTCAATGGGAAAAGGATCATCTTTTCAACAAGTGGTGCTAGGACAGCTGGATATTCACATGAAAAAAGATAAATAATTTAGACTCTTACCTCATGCCATACATAGAATTAACTTGAACCGTATTGTGCACTTAAATGTAAATACAGGAGAAAATCTTCATGACCTTTGGTTAGGTAAATAATTTTTAGATATGACATTAAAAACAGGGTCCATAAAGAATTGTAAATGCACTTCAAAAAAATTGAAAACTTTTGCACTTCAAAAAGCTGCTATTAAGAAAAATGAAAAGACAAGCCCCAGACTGGGAGAATATTTTTTGCATATCATGGATCTGGCTAAGACTTATACCTAGAATATATAAAGAGCTCTGACAATAATAAGGCAAATAAACCAATTCAAAAATGGGAATATAACATGATGCAACCATTTTGGAAAACATTTGGGAGTTTCTGAAAAATGAAAGATAAATTTACCATGCAACTCAGCAACTCAACTCATAGGTACCAATATAAGAGAACTGAAAACATGTTCACACAAAGATTTGCATATGAGCAGCCACAGCAGCATTATTCATAATAGCCAAGAAATAGAAACAATCATAATCACTACAACAACAACAACAACAACATATAAACTTGTTGCCAAAGGGAGAGGCCAGGGCTCCGGATATAAAACTGAGCATCACTAACGGATGGTAAATAAAGCTTTGGTCTGGACTGGATCACCTAGGGGGAGAGTATAGATAGTAAATAGGTAGTAAAGGATCCACGTTAGAGCTCTGAAGCATTCCAACAGTTAGAAATTGAGTAGAGGAAGTGAAAGAGACTGAGAAAGAGAGGATGCTGAGAGTGTAGCTTCTTCTGTCTTGAAGCCACCAGAAAGAAAGTTTCAAGGAGGGAATGTCTAATCTGGTGAGAAGCCAAGTGAGATAAGCAGGATTTTCTAACATTACCATCCTTGGTAACTCCAAGAGTGTAGCTTTCGTGGAGATATGAAAACAGAAGACTGATGTAAGTTTGTCAAAAACTGAATTAGACGGAAAGAAGCAGGGAAAACAAGTACGGGTAATTCCTACAAGGTGTTTAGATTTCAATGGGGGCAGAAAAATGAGGTGACACTGAAAGATGATATGGGGTTAAGATTTTTTTCCTATATAAAGATAGGAGACAATAATGGAATATATCTATATGACAGCTGAATGACCCACTAGATAGGCTGAGATGGACACTCAAGAACAGAGACAGAATATAAGGACGAGAAGCTGAAGAGGGCTTGGGAACTGTATCCAGAGCACAAGTGATACGTTTACATTTGTGTTAAGTATATATATGGACACTTTTTTCCACTGGAAAAGAGATAAGGCAGGAAAGATGGATACAAGTACAAGGAAGTTTGAAGTTTGTGGATACGGTAGTGGAACTGTGAGGTAGTACTCTCTTATGGTTTCTATTTCTTAGTGCAGTGTGAGAACAGGTGATCTGTTAAAGGGAAGATGGAGCATGGGACGAAGGAGGTTTAAGAAGGGATGCTATGGGGCACCTGGTTAGCTCAGTTGGTTGAGCGTCCCACTCTTGATTTCAGCTGAGGTTGTGATCCCAGGGTCGTGGGATGGAACCCTGCATAGGGCTCCATGCTGACTGTGGAGCCTGTTTAAGATTCTCTCTCCCTCGCCCCTCTCTCCACTTGCACTCTCTCTCTCTCTCTAAAATAAAAAAAAAAATTTTAAAAGAAGGGAGGCTAAGGTATTAACCCTGTCTTCTTTTCCTAAGCTCAGAATCTACCAAGAAAAGCCACAAAAAAATGATAAATGATGATTAAAGTATCACCTTTATGACCAATAAAGATTAATAGAGAAATTACCTTTAGATCTATAGCCAAAGGGCTTGGAAAGAATTCACAGCTTTACTCAGCCAGAGTCTACATCTACTTCCACATGGGGGAGCAGAAAATGTACGTATCCTTTAGATAGGCTGACTTCTAAAAGAAGGAAAAAAAACCGAGAAGGGACCAGGTAAGCATGCTCAGTTTTTCTCCAAAATTAACAAATAAGATAAAGTCTGAGGAAGACTGCTGAGGGACACATAGAAGTTAGAAAATATTCTCCCTATACTTTGCTTTTTTGGGGATTGAAATGGAATTTCATCTTCACTTTGGAAACATAAAAAAAATGGGATTGTGTGTCTCCGACAGTAATACAATATAATCACTGATTAAGACAGCAAATCTCAAACTTTTAGGTCTCAGGACTCTTTAAAATTATTGAGTATCCCAGTTTTTGTATATGTGGGTCATATCTATTGATACTTACTATATTAGAAATTATAACTGAGAAAATTTTAAAACATCGGAGTGCATGAGAACACATTCCATTAATTGCTGGAGCAGTGAAACCATCATACCTGATTTAGCCTCTGAAAAAATCCACTGTGTACTCATGAGAGAATGAGAATAAAAAGGGAAATTAATATATTACTATTTCTTATTCTGAAAACAGTTTTGATTTTGTGAATCCTTGTGAAAGTCTCAGGAACCAACCACCCCAGGGGTCCTTGTACCACACCTTAAGAACAGCTGATCTCTGAGAATAGAATACTAGAGATGTATTTGAGAAGCATAATAGAATTGCTAAGTAGTGTTTAGTGTGTAGTTTTGGCCACTAATTTAAAGAGAAACCAATAACTTCCACTTCTGAAGCAATAGGGTAGGATTTACCGTCCTGCCCTAAAATGACCAAAAAAACCCAAACAAAATACACGAAACAGTGGTTTTCAATACACTAGATACTGGGCAACAAAGGACAGAGATCTCTGAGGTGGGAAACAAATAAGGTGAGCCCTAGGACTGCCCAGGCTTGCTGCCTAGAGAGAGTTTCCAGCTGCAGCTTATAGGGAAAGTAAGGTGGGACCTCACTTCTCAACTGAGTGGAAAGTTAATTGAGGAGAGGGGGCTGAGAGTCTGGGTAGACCAAGGCAGATAGAGTTCAGAGGACAGTACCAGAGAGGGGAGAGGTAACACAGAGAGACAGCTCTGTGATCTGCAGAGGGCTCCTTTAAGTACTGATCAATGCAGGGTAGAGAAATCATTAAGCCAAAAGTCAAAGTCTTCAAAGAACAATAAAGAAAAACCAGGAAGTCTATAGAAAAGTAAGTATTGCCTAATGGTATGATCTTCATAGGAGCTAGAAGTTTTAGAGAATGGAAAAGAAATGAGTATTTGGAAGTGGCACTGGGGACAAGGGAGATATAGACCCTCCCAGATAGCTCTGGGAAATAAATGTGAATCCATTACAAGCAACTTTTGATTTTTTAAATATAGTAATGATAAGCAGTGAACACAAATTGCGAGTAAAAAATATATTTCATTGCTTTTATAGTTAAAAGATGTTTAACTATAATTAAATATATTTTAATTATATGTTTAAAATATGTTTTAATTAAATATATTTCATTGCTTTTATAGTTAAAAGCCTAGTCTGTGGCTTATTTTTCTCTTTATCTTAATCACATGTCTTGAAGTGCAAAAATTTTCAATTTTTTCCAAGTCCAATTATCCTTTTTTTCATGTATCTTGTTTTTGATGTCATATAGAGAGTTCTTTGCTCACCATAAGGTCATAAAAATTTTCTATGTTTACATTTAGATGATGATCCATTCTACCTCTGAAATAAATCTTAATTCTATCTATCTAATTTTTCTATCTAGGATTACCACCTTAATTAGTAAACTCTTGACAGTCTCTTAGCTGGTCTCTTTGCATCCACTCCTGCCCTTCTTCAGTCAATTTTCCACACAGCAACAAGAGTGCTGTCTTCAAAACTTAAATCAGATCATGTCATTTCCATGCAACACACATATTAATGCTATTCTATTGTACTTGGAGTAGATTTACAACCTTTTGGTGGTAGCCCAACAGCTTCTCCTTATCTCTCTAATCTCATCTCATAAAATAAAAACAGCACCTGAATTAAAAAAAAAACCTTTAAGTTTGCCATCTAACTTGTGTAATTTTTCAAGGAATATTTTATTCATAGTATAGTCACTATTTTTCTAATTCCAAATGTCCAAATTAAAACTGTACACTCACTTAGGAAAGATGGTCTTTCATCTGGATTTTGTGCCCATCCACTTTCTATTAGAGAGATCATGAGTGCTCGATGAGGTATATCCAATGGTAAATTTTCTTCATTAGTGTCAGGTCGATGTCCTTGTGACACACTATACATGATCTGCAAAGGATTGGTGACTTCTGTCAAAACAAATATATTTCATTTATTAGAAATATATTATGATCTAATAGATTACTTAAATATGAGGGAAACTTAAACTGATGGGAATAATGCATTATCCCCCCCCCCCCCCCCCCCGCTTTCTGTTAAAGAAATATATATGTACAAATATATATTCCAGTCATTGAGATTTGTCTGCCTCCTGTGGTGGAGTTTATAGCTTCACCTCACCTCATTAATTTTAAGCTTGGTCATGTATCTGATTTGGCCAATGGAATGTGAATACAGCAGAGCACAAGTAGAACTGAGTAGAACCTAGTATAGCCAAGGATGGCCACTCATATCATACGTGAATGAGAAATATACGTTTATTTAGTAAGCTACTGAGATTCTGAGGTTGTTACACATCAAACTGACCCTTATGAACAGAATGGAAGAATTAGAATAAAGAAATGGACAATATTATCAGAAAACTTTGAAATTATTCTTTAATGATTGCTGGTTATTACAGAAGAAGCATGAATTAAATTTTCAAATAAAGAATTTTAGAACTGGACTGAATCAAAAATAAATATTCAAAAATTTCATTTTGCAAATGAAAAAAAAAAGAGGACTCGAGATTTAGTGGCGTGATCACAGAGCTAATTACTATCAGAACAAGAATTATAATCTACCTTTTTCTGACCCTTAATCCAGTATAGTTTCCAATATACAGTGGATTCAGAATTGATAAACTATTATGTTTTTATAGTATGTTTCCACAAAAAGGCAGATTCAAAATAAGATGGGCTTTATTTAGATAGTTCTGAATGTGGCCTAACAACATGATGTCATCCAGAACAAGGAAGTGAGGGGAACCTGGGTAGCTCAGTCAGTTAAGCATCTGACTTTGGCTCAGGTCATGATCTTGCAGTTAGTGAGTTCAAGCCCCATGTTAGGCTCTGGGCTGACAGCTCAAAGCCTGGAGCCTGCTTCGAGTTCTGTGTCTCCTTCTCTCTGCCCCTTCCCCACTCACACCCTGTCTCCCTGTCTCTCTCTCTCTCAAAAACAAACATTAAAAAAAAAATTTTTTTTTAAAGATTTAAAAAAAGTACAGGGGCGCCTGGGTGGCTCAGTCAGTTAAGCGGCCGACTTCGGCTCAGGTCATGATCTCGCGGTCCGTGAGTTCGAGCCCCATGTTGGGCTCGGTGCTGACAGCTCAGAGCCTGGAGCCTGTTTCAGATTCTGTGTCTCCCTCTCTCTGACCCTCCCCCGTTCATGCTCTGTCTCTCTCTGTCTCAAAAATAAATAAACGTTAAAAAAAAAAATAAAAAAAAATAAAAAATAAAAAAAGTACACGTACCTTCAAAAGGCTGTTTTCTGGATAAGACTTCCCATGTGATAACTGCATAGCTGTTTAAGATAAAAATATACATACAATACATTATAAACTAACTATGCATAATAAACTAAAATAGCACTGATTTTAAAAGCTGACTACGGAGAGATCATTTTTGAAAGGGACAAGGTAGTGAAATACTATATAAAGAACTACCAATACAACCAAGACCATGAATATTTATATACAGGTTTGTTTTGAAAGGGAATTAATCCAATTTGAAAAATTAGCAAATTACTATAATAAAAATTTGAAGTTATAGGAAAGGATAATTTGTTGTGGATGATTCTTTAAAGACCTCTAATTACATGATTCTATTATTCACACAAAATAAACAGCAATAAAAAAGATGGTTTTATGCAGCCCTACTCTATTGACTTTTTTTGGTCTAAATACTATCTCCTTTTGCAGTGTTAAGTGTTGACCACACTGTTTCCTTCCCTCCTCCATCAATGTCAGATATGATTAAAAAAAAAAAAAACCTTTGAGTACTATATTATAAATTCACAGGACAAAAAATGTGCCTTAAATTTTTTTCAAGGATGTAAAAGTAGCTTAAAGCAAGGAATCTTTTATTTGAAAAATATTAATCACTGTGGTCTCTATTTTTGCCACACTTATGAGAGAAGAGTAAAAATCACATTTTAAAATGTAGCTTTGAAATTCTGATTAATGTTATTTTTATACAAAGTTAACTCTGAGCAAAAGTAACAAATTATACCTATATATATCATGCTTGACACTGGCCCTTGATTTTTGTCCAGGTTCATAGTTCTCAGGTGGCATATAGATAATTGTCCCTCCTTCTGGTGAAGATTTACTACTTCGTGATTGTGAGAGGGACATCATACGCCATTTTGATAAACCAAAATCTGCAATCTGTAAGGGAAAAGAGTAAATAACTGAATTTAAAATTTTTTTCTTTAAAAAAACAAGAATTGACTCTTTGTCTATATTCACTGTATTGAGATATGAGACTAGAGGAAATGTTCTATATTAATATTTTCTTTCTAAATATTCTATCAGTTTCTTTATTAATTCTAGAGTACTGAGCCCAATAACTCTAGAAGCAATAGATACTGACTTGAAGTTCAGCATAATATCACAGATTTTAAAATGGAGAATGAGTTTTGAAAAATTAAGCAGGAATATTTTGTGCCTTAAATTCTGAATGAGCATATACACCAAACACTACTTTTTAAGACAAGTAGTTTTATAGCATGTGCTTTCAAAATTCACCCACACCCCAAAGAACTGCTAAACTACTGGTATCTAATATGATTGCCACTGGGTATTGTTTGCAACTCAGATTTATATGTTCTTATTTATAATGCCCTAAAAATAGTAAGCTTCAATTGTGAAGTAAAATTTCGATATAGTATAGGTCATTATTATATGATTTATGCTTACTGCTAAAAGAGTCACATCTGTTGGCAAGAGTCTATTTAGCATATAAAGCATATTTATGTCCATGACAAGGACTGCTTGAAGAATTATGGGTGACATTCTGTGCTTTTGATATATCCTTTAAAGTTCTGCTTCACTTGTAAATTTTATGCAGATATTCTACAACACCTTATAACTCTCTATTGAAAAGGTTCCTTATTGGGGCGCCTGGGTGGCACAGTCGGTTAAGCGTCCGACTTCAGCCAGGTCACGATCTCGCGGTCCGGGAGTTCGAGCCCCGCGTCAGGCTCTGGGCTGATGGCTCAGAGCCTGGAGCCTGTTTCCGATTCTGTGTCTCCCTCTCTCTCTGCCCCTCCCCCGTTCATGCTCTGTCTCTCTCTGTCCCAAAAATAAATAAATGTTGAAAAAAAAATGTTAAAAATAAAAAAAATAAAGGTTCCTTATTTTTTTTTTAAAATGGAAGACAAAAGGGGCACCTAGGTGGCTCAGTAGGTCGAGCATCCGACTTCAGCTCAGGTCATGATCTCAGCTTGTGAGTTCGGGCCCCACGTTGGGCTCTGTGCTGACAGCTCAGAGCCTGAAGCCTGCTTCGGATTCTGTGTCTCCCTCTCTCTGCCCCTTCCCCGCTCATGCTCTGTCTCTGTCTCTCAAAGATGAATAAACGTTAAAAAACATTTTTTTTAAATGGAAGACAAAATAACAGAAATAGTATTTTATGGACAAAAGGGTATAGGACTCTAAAAATATTTGAATTACTTAGACCTTCACACTGCATAATTTAGGATCAACAGAGGGAAATGAGCTCTATCCAGCACATCATTTGTGTTTCAATTACTTAACTCTTCCATTTTTACTAGTTTTAATAGAAGAAACAATTTGTTCAGTGTTTAGATAAATTCATTATTAAAAAAAAATTATGGCTCCACTCTAAAAAGGGAGGGGGTACACTATATGAATTTTTCCATACATTATTAAAATAAAAGGGTAAGTCTAAGGAAAAAAAAAAGTAGAAAAGACCCAGAGAAAATACGGTGCCAATACATGAGAGCTACGCTGGATTGACTGTGAAAGGCAATATACCATGTGGCTAAGAACACGGGTTCTGGAGCTTAGGTTATTTAGATTTAGATTCCAATACTACCACTTAATTAACTATGTGTGAACTCGAGCAAGTTTTTAAATTTCTCTGCCTCAGATGACCCATCTGCACACATGTGCAGTGGGGACAACAACACTATATCACAGGTTTGAGAAAATTAAATGCCTTATTCTAAGCAAAGCCCTCAGAACAATATCTGGCACACAATAAGTGATCCGTATGTGTTAATATTATTGTTTTGTATCTGGGTTGCTCTTATTCAATACAATCTGCTCTTCCCACCTACTTTCTAAGGGCAAAAACAGCACTCCAGTTGCACATTTGCTAGAGTAATAAGCATTACTATAAGTAGAGTTTATTTTTGTGCCACAAGTGAAAAATTCTAAAAAAAAAATCTGAGATGTTGTCTCACCTTATACCTGAACCATAATTTGCAAACTCCTGGGATAAATGTTGGTTTGAACACAGCGTTAGAGAAAATGTATTCCTGAGCTTGCCTCCTTATGTGCTTTTTCACCTAAGATCTTTATCTTCCTCTTTTCAAACTTGACCTAAAAACCTAAATCAGAATTCTCTCTCTGAGCTGATTTAGTTTGGTTTTCACATGGAGCTATACTTCTCCCCTTTCTCTATTACAAACAATACCATTACAAAAGGCATGATGCAATAAATCTGGATCTTCAACAGGAAAAAAGTGAACAATGTGAGGGAAGGAATGATTTCTTGAAGGTCTTAATAAATCAATCATTCAGCCATGAAGACAGAGAATAAGAACTTTCCCATACTATGCAAGATTTTAACATGCATTTCAAAGCTAAAGGCTTTCTTTTTAAATAAGAAGATTATTTTAAAAATTAGAGGAAATTAAAACACACTACTATAAAAATCATCCACAATCCTACCACCCTACTAGAATAGCTACTTTCATTTACATATACTATCCATTATCTATAAAACTATAAAATCAGCAGCAGCAAAATGTTTTGAAGATTAATCCTGAAGTATTCTGTTTTCTACATAAGACTGACAGAATAGCAGAGAAAGCAAGTATGGTACATATAAATATTTTCATTTCAAAGAAGCCTATCACTGGTTCATTTGTATATACAGTACACTAATGAACACCTGACAGATTACCAAACTTAATGCATTCTTTTTAAAGTAGAAAAGTCTCAGTTGATCTAAATCAGTAGTAAATATTTTTCTTTCAGCTATTATGCTTCTGGCCAGCATTCCAGTGAAAAAACTTACTTCAGAAAATGGTAGCAAGGTGTAAACATCCATTTAATTTTATTGAGTATTTTTAAAGATACGTACTTCATTTAAATGCCTTTCCAAGATGATAGGTTAAATAACTTACTTTTTTGAGTCAGTGATGAACTTTGAATTTTTTTTTGAGAGGGAGAGGGAGAGTGAGAGAGAGAGAGAGAGAGAGAGAGAGAGAGAGAAAGAGAGAGACAGTGAGAGAGAGAGAGAGAGAGCATGAGAGAGAGCCAGCAGGGGAGAGGGGTGGAGAGGGGCAGAGAGAGGGAGGGAGTGAGGGAAAGAGACAGAATATCAAGCAGGCTCCATTCTCAGCACAAAGCTTGATGTGGGACTTGATCCCACCATCCTGGGATTGTGACCTGAGCCAAAACCAAGGGTCGGATGCTCAACCAACTGACACACCCAGGCACCCCCGAACTGTGACTTTTAAGGGACATTTATAAAGTAAAAAATAGAGACATACAGGATACATGTAAAAGAATGCTACTAATTTATAAGAATAGTATTAGAAAGGTCACAGCTCTCTGTACTAAAATTAATAAAAATTACAAAACTAAACAAAGTCAAACTATTTTAAATTCTATTCATTTCAAAGAAAGACCAAGAAAGGATACCCTATTGATCAGTGAAAGAATCATTACCTAGTACTTTGCTCCTATTTTCTCTATTTAGTTTCCAGACTGAGATGAAGAAACTCAAGTTCAAGGATGTTGAAAAGGTCAAGAAGGGCAAATCTCAGATTATTATATATATATTTCAGGTTATTGAGAATAGCAAAACTTTGGTTTGCAAGCATAATTCATTCTGGAAACATGCTTATAACCCAAAGCACTTGTATATCAAAGCAAATTTCAAGAACCATTGGCTAAGCTGTGATCATGCGACGTACAATGTAATGTATTAATCATATTGCAAGACACTGTTCATTTATCAAGTTAAAATTTATTAGAAATGTTAGCTTATCTTGTGGAACACTCGCAGGACAAGTTACTCACAAACCAAGGTTTTACGGTACTTGCAAATACCTCCATGGTGCTATTAGTGCTCTTTGTGGGACAGAATGAATAGTATATGAGAAAACTAAATGTCATTCTGACTTTTAAAAAGGAAAGAAATACTCAGCAATCAAAAAGAATGAAATCTTGCCATTTGCAATGCCGTGGATGGAACTGGAAGGTATTATGCTAAGTGAAATTAGTAAGAGAAAGACAAAAATCATAGGACTTCACTCATATGAGGACTTTAAGAGACAAAACAGATGAACACAAGGGAGGGGAAACAAAAATAATATAAAAACAGGGAAGGGGACAAAACAGAAGAGACTCATAAATATGGAGAACAAAGTGAGGGTTGTTGGAGGAGTTGTGGGATGCGGGATGGGTTAAATGGGTAAGGGGCATTAAGGAATCTACTCCTGAAATCATTGTTTCACTATATGCTAACTAATTTGGACATAAATTTTAAAAAATAAAAAATAAAATTAAAAAAATAAAAAATAAAAAGGAAAGAAAATGTTGATTTTGCAAATCTACATACTGGTAGAGACTGTGCTTACTCCTTGTTTAAAAATTTTAGAAAATTTAATAAAAGGGGTATGTTATGAGTAATTAATGGAAGAGCCAGCAAGAAGTCATGAAAAACAAATTATATTGACTGGTGGTCAATTTCAAATCTAATCTGATATATCCCAAGTACTTGGCACAATGCTTGCCATACTACTGTTGCTCCATAAATATTTACTGAATAAAACAATGACCAATTTCATTTCCTTTTTTGACAGTAGTATGACTGTCAAAGCATAAATGTTAAAACAGTTGTATTTTACAAAACACTTTGTTATTCAAAGTAACATGTTTGACTATTAAGTTATCAGGCCTATCTGGTATACAGAGCAGATCTAGAATTCAGTCATTTGTTTATTCAACAAATACGTAGTTAATACTTCAATATGGCATGTACTGAGAAGGTGGCAGTTAATAAAATAGACTAAATTTCAGTCTTACTGGAGTTTCTATTCTAATTGGGGGAGACAGTCAATAAATACATTAACAAAAATATTATGACAGGTGGTGAAAATAATATGAAGGAGCATAAATCAAGGTACAAACACATAGAGAAATTGGGTGAGTTGTCAGGGAAAGCCACTGTGAAGAAGGTGAGGGAATAAGCCAGGAGGATACCTGGGAAAGCAGTCCACTCGGGACTCTGATAATATTCTTAAGGACAAAATGGAGAAATATGGGCTGTATAACAGCTCTCTTAGAAGTATTCCAAACAAAATTAATGATTATTCTCCAAAAGTGCTAATTAAAGATTGATAGTGACCTAGAGCGTGAGTCCTAGCAGCATGTTGTGCAGCTCTGATCTGAGTTGTGTACTGGTTAATACATAATCATTAAAGACACAAAAACTAGTTAATTAAATCTAGGGGTGACACCAATCTGGGAAATAAAATTAAAACGCTTGGACTAGAAAAGTAAAACTGAAATAGATCTTAAGAGGCTGAAGTAATCAATCAAATCTAACAAGACAAAATGTGATGATGTTCAAAAGTATTCTGCAAAGTATGTGATATGGCTTAAGCAACAATACCTGAAAAAAAAGAACCTCTCAGGACTTGTTGTTAATGCTATTTAGGGACCTGGGAAATGACACTTCCATCGAAAAGTACATTCATCGGTCACATCAGGAGTATTTTCTTTGTGAGGATAAAAATTGAGATTTACCCACAGAAGCATCTAGACAGCACCTGTGATTAAAATCCATGTAATAAGGAAATTTGTTGAAAGAACTAAGGATGTTTAGAAAGGAGAACAAAACACAAGTGTATGTGAGGGGCAGGGGGATTAGAGTCATCTTCAAACATTGAAAGGGCTCTCATGCGGAAGTAGAATCGGACTTACTCAGGTTATCACAAAGAGTTAAACTAGGACCAATGGACGGAAACAAACGGAAGGTGTTTTGATAGATCATATAAGAAAATGTCACAGTCATTTAAGGATGGATATTAAGACTCCTTGTTATAGGATATTTGCCTTGGGAGACAAGGGACTATCGCAGTGAGGATTCAGGGGACTAGCTGACCATTAAGGCACTTCTACCCGCAAGGTTTTATAACTGTTGTAACAGATTAGTTTCTTTTTTTTTTAGTAGTACTGAGGCAGCACCTAGCTTCTGTTTCCTTTCTGCTCCCATTTTATTCTAGGGAGAGGAAGTGCCTTTAACAGAGGTTTAGTTTTTCCTTTAACTTTTCTCACACTTTTTGTATTAATTTTTCTATGGTTCCAACTTCCCTGTTACTTTTTTCTTTGAACATTTTTTGATATTTACAATGATCTTCAATTATATATATTATTGTAAAAGGTGTAGCAAAATAACATAAAAACAAAGCAAGTTACATTTCGTATTAGCTACTTAGCAACTACTTTTTATTTGCTGTCATCAGTTAGATGTAAACTATGGAATCACTACATGTGATGCCTTTAGGTACCTAAATCTCATGCTTTATACAAAAAATTCAAACTAGATCCTAGATTTAAATATAAAGCATAAAACTCTAAAACTTTTAGAAGGTAACGTAGAAGAAAACCTTCAATACCTATGGCTTGATGAAGGCTACTTAGATATGACAGAAAAGCATTGTCATAAAGGGGAAAAATTGATAAACTGGACTTCATCAAAATTAAAACTTCCTTTGAGAAAGACCCTGTTCAAAGGATGAAAAGAACAAACAATCAACTGGGAGAAAATATTTTCAAACTACATATCTGATGAAGGACTTCTCTCTAAGAAATCTAAAGAACTCTCAAAACCCAATAGTAAAAAGCCAAAAAATTCAAATAGAAAACGGCTTAAGACATGAAGAGACATTTCACTGAAAAGGATATATAGAGAGAAAATAAGCAAATGAGAAAGTGTTCAATATCACTAACCATCAGAAAAGTGCAAATTAAAACTATGATAAGTTATCACAGTATACCTATTACAATGCTAAAATAAAAAACTGTGACAATACCAAATGCTGGTGAGAATGTGGAAAAGCTGAGTCAATCATACATTGCTGGTAGGATGTATGGTCATTCTGGAAAACAGTTTGGTAGTTTCCTAAAAAACTAAACAAACCCCCCAGCCGTTGCATTCTTGGGCATTTATCTAGAAGAATGAAAACATGTTCATTCAAAAAGTTGCACAGGATTGTTCATAGGAGTTTTACTGTAATTTCCAATGACTGGAAACAATGCAAGTATCTTTCAATAGGTAAATGGTTGAACAACTTTGGTATACCCCTACCTACCATTCATCAATAAAAAAGAACCAATTACTGATATAAGCAACAACTTGGATGGATCTCAAATGTGTTGTGCTAAGTAAACAAAGCCAATCTCAAAATATCACATACTGCATGATTGCATTTATACAGCATTCTCAAAATGACAAAATCATAGAGATGGAAAACAGATTAGTGGTTGTCTGTGGTTAGGGATAGAAGAGGGTGAGTATGAATATAAAGGGGTAGCAGGAATGATAGCTTTGTGGTGACAGAACAGTGCTGTATCTTGATTGTTATGGCGGTCACACATGTGATAAAGTGACATAAAACTACATACATGAATCTGTAAGAACTTCAAAATCAAAAGAAAAAATAAAGGTTTACGTGACAATTTCAATTAAGGACATAATGACTTTGTATTTCGTACCATAATTCTATCTACGTCTGGAGTCTAGAAAGAACTAAGCCACTGCAACAGGAAGAAGGGGCACTGAAGAAAAGAATTGCGGGCTATGGAAAAGTGAGGTATTAAATCGGCTAGGTAGAATGAAAAAAATCCTAAAAAGTCTTCAACACTATTAAACTCAAGGATGCAGATAAACTTTTTTCCAAATTACCTTAACATGAAATTCATTATCCAATAAGATATTTTGAGTCTTCAAGTCATGATGAAGTAGAGGAGGATTCATATTGTGCAGGTAGTTTACACCCAGTGCGATTTCATGCAGAATGCGAAATCTCAGTGGCCAAGCAACAACAGGATATTCCATTTTCTTCATATGTATGAAAATAAAACCAAAATAAGTGACCACATTCATTACATTTCCACTTAGAAAATTAAATATTCCATGTGGAAATACAGCATAAACTCAGGTCAAAACATATACTCATTTTTATTTCATAGTATCATGCTATCAATTATTATTTAACATTCTTGTATCTTATTTCCCTCAGTTTTTAGAGAAAATAATGGCTTTATAATACTGATATTTCCTTTTGGTTTATGTCAGTAATATAACTACTTGGTATAGGCTCTTCTTTCTTCATTTAACACAGTTTCAATTTTTTTCTGTGTAATACCTGAACACATATACTCACACCTATCTCTTCATTCTATGGTTTACATCAAGTAACCTACATGTACCCACACAAACACAAACAAAATTTGCTTCTAGTACCTAACAAACCATTAATACAAAATTTATATATTAACTTTCCTACTGTTATGAAATCATACTTTATTATAATTATCATTACATCAACTAAAATTAGGACCATATTATATTTACTATACATTAATATCTCATGCTTCTTATATAATTTTTGTATTCTAACGAAAAATTAGCCTTTGGACATTTTGCTTTTGTGAAAGAGACAAAGATCATCTCCATTTCTAAGCATATATAATACAGACATATTTAAAATAGAATCTTTTATATTTCCTTGTACTTCCAAGTGATATTAATCTGAGCTTTAGAACATAAAAGTTAGGGTAGCTTCCAAGGAAAATGAATAAACCCAGAAAAATTTGGTAATTTGGGAAGATCTGACAATGAATCATCAGGCACCAAGCTACTGAATACATTTTAAATGACATGAACAAGTATGCTTTTACTAAAAGCTCAAATCTGTTGTTGAGAATTTTTTCTACAAATGGGTAAGCTTATAGCTCATTGACTAGACATCACATGTTAATCCACTCATTGACAGGCTCAAAATACTCGGTTTTACATTGCACTTTGATTTTTTTCAACAATCTTTTTTGAGGTTGCAGGAAGAATACTTTCAAGGTAAATCCCACCCTAATAATACAACACAGGAAACCAAAAGAGACATAAAACATTACTTCCTTTGGTATACACAGACCCCCGCCTTGGTGAGTAACTGAATCTTTTAATCCATAAAAGGTCATTTTTTTCTGAAAATTATGTAGTTCAAAGGAGTAACGAGGCCTCTGTGCAGAACGGTATCATATGGAGGGTTTTGATCATGGAGATGGAAATAGAAGAGCACTCACTCTATATGTTCTGATTCCTTCTAGGAGTTGGCAGTCCACTGAAGGAGGCTCTATAATTTCTAATGGGCTCCAAATTTGGGTACCAGAGTATCTAATGGGTACTGGGGTGTGGGAAGAAAATATCAGAATATATATATATACACATATACGCACATATACATACATATATGTATATACACATGCATATATATGTATATATATGTATTTTTTTCCCCTTAGAGAGAGGGGGGGGTGCCAGTGGGGGAGAGGGCCAGAGGGAGAGAGAGACAATGTTAAGCAGGCTTAACGCAGATAATATTAATAATATAAGATCAAGCAAACAATAATAGGTGAATACACATAGTTTGAGATTAAGGATCCAAATTCGCTTACTGGTAGGATCTGCCCGTCTAGTTGGCTCACTGATGGGATTTGCAATCAAAGCCTGAGTAACTGGTACCTTGACAGAAAGGTAAATGGCACATGCCATTGTCTATTATTGGAAAAACTAATATATTTGGTACTCAGAGACAGATTTATTTGGCCTATTCAGAACTTAATGGGCTGGTATTATTAATACTTAATCTGAATCTTAAATTGTTTTTAACATAAAATAAAATCTGGCTTACCTAACAGGGTATTATATAGTGTGCAGGGTTTATCTCTTCTCTTTCCTACTCCTTTCTCTGTATATACACATGTGGATACCGGAATTCAGCTTAAACCTCAAAGTCAGTAACCTAAGCAAAATAATCTAGGTTCCGTAGAATGCATGACCTGACTCTATGGTATTTTTAACAAAACAAAAGAAGACATAAATTGTGTAACTTTACTACTGTAATTGTTTTCCATTATTCTTACTTTGATTCATGTATATATCTCTAAATAATCTGATCATATGTAAAAGCAAAACACTAGATCACTTGAATAACAGAATTATAGCTACTGAAAATACACAATACTTACCCTATGTAGGAGTTCATTTAATGATCCATTTGGCATGTATTCCGTAACTATTCCCAAAAATTCAGGCTCATTGCAAATTCCCAAAATTGGAAGAATGTAACTAAATCTAGCTTTGTGTAAAATTTCAGCTTCTCTTAAAACATCATTTCTTTCGCTAAAGAAACAAAATGCATAATTATTTCATGGTAATGAAAAATACACAATAATCATATCTATAGTATTAATTAAGCCTAGATTTTTTTTCATTAATTGACCTCATGTAAATTATGCAACTTCTCTGTCCCTTTGTTTCTTTATATTTAAAGAAGGGATAACACCTGTCCTATGTATTTCACAGGTCTGTTTACAAATCAGAATAACTTCTCTAAGCCACTGACAGAAAAAAACGTGCTATACACAGGTTATTATTATTATACTTTCCTAGGAAAGGGAAAGGACACAATATTTTAGTAAGTTTATAATGTCTATATTAGCATGATTGCTGTTTGAATTAAAGTTTACGTTGTATTATTACAGTATTATATTAAATTTTACGGTTGCATACCATGTAAATTTTTTCCAGATATTCAAACCATATAATTTAAATGACTAGATGTAGATTTAAATGACTAGATGATAATAGTTGCATAAAGGTCAAAAATACTTAGAAATTATACAATGGAATTCAGGAAAAGAACACTTAGAACAAGTAAATGCTTGCAACAGATCCCTGGGTAACTCTGGATCTCAGGTTGATTTGCCTATTCATTCACAAAACAAATAAATAAGTATTGAACATTTATTATGAATAAAGGACTATGCTCAGCATTATGGAGAATATAAAGATAAACATGGTCTGTGTCCTCAAGCTGCCCAGAAATCTTTTAAGAAAAACAAATACTCATTGTGGTTTTGGTTTGCATTTCCCTGATGATTAGTGATGTTGAATACCTTTTCATATATACCTATTGGCCATTTGTAGGTCTTCTTTGGATATGTTAATTATGTTGATCTTGGTAATATGTATATGTTATGTATATGTTCATCAAATCATGTTGTATACTTTAAATATATATAATTACATTTGTCAATTCCTCAATAAACTTAAAAAAAGGAAAGCATATAAAAGAAAGAGAATACGTACTTGAAATATAAGGTAGAATGTGGTAAGTGCTGCCAAAAACAAATAAGTAAGCAAGCAAATAACTATAGGAAACTCGGAAAAAGAGTAAACTGAGGGCTAGAGGAGTTGTCAGTCTTTAGAGAGGGATTTCAACTGTACTTTAAGGATGGATAGACTATCAACTACTGGTAAATGGGCAGTCAAGATGGATGTGGTCTCCAAGAGGGGAGGGACTTTTTTTTTCACCTGTGTGTCCCCAGGACCTGAAACAGGGCCTGGCACCTGGTAGATATGTAATAGATATGTATCAAACGTATTCAAGGGAGTTGCAGTGAAGATTGTGTTTGGAAAATGGCAAATTGTTTCATATGAATCAGGATATGTAACAGAGCATGTAAAAGGAATGCAGGTAAATAGGGCAGGCTACAGCCTCATCTCAGAGCCTAAAGCCAGGTGAGGGTGTTTACACTTTATTTGGTAGTCACCAAATCATGACTGCAGGCTTTCGAGCAGGGTAAAGGCATCAGCAGAACAAACTTTTAGGATGATTACGTTGGCAAAAAGATGTAGGATTAGCACAAAGGGGCAGAATATTCTAATATTCTATAATATTAGATTATTATAATACTAATGAAGATGTGAAGCAATGAGAGTCTGAAACTATACAGGTCACAGTGAAAATGGGAAGAAAAACACTAGCTGAATAGAATGCCCAGGCTGTGGTGACAGACTAAGGTGGATGTATTTAAAAAAAAAAAAAAAAAAAAAAAAAAAAGAAGAATTAAGGAAAAAAAAAAGGCAAAGGAATTGGAGATGTCACCGTTTTTACCCTGGATGGATGTATGTTGGTAGCAGCAATAATAAAAACATCTCCAGGAGAAGCTTATTAAGTAAGCAATGATGATTAGTTAGTGCTTAAACCACCCAAGCCCTGGATGAATGGCTGTTGAAATAAGAAAACAACAGACATTCCAGACCAGACTACAAGGCTTGCTTTAAAAACAAAAAGCAAAATAAAGCAAAACTTTGGTAATATACTTACATATTTTAAAATTCAAGAGTTACAAGTTATCATAAAGTAAAAAACTTTTTTTACTTCTCCCTGTTCTTCAGCCTCCAACTCCTTCAGCCCCCTTTTTAAGACCCCAACCGTAAGGCAACCAGTTATATCAGTTTATGAAGCTTATCCTAATTAAACTTATCTTCCCTAAAGTTAAACAGTTCTGTGTTTGCCTCAAGAGATGTAGATCAACAAGAACAACATATTCTTCAGCACTCTTGCAGTGAGACAGAGGATGGACTTAAAGATTTTTGGATTCATTGAAAAAAAAACGAGAGAGAGAGAGAGACAGAGAGAGAGACAGACAGACAGACAGACAGAGAGACAGAGCACATGTGCGCGAAGGAGCACGAGCATGCTGGGGAAGTCTCAGTGATACTTAATACACTTGTTCATTCTCCCATCAAGAGTATCTGGCATTCTTCCTTCTGTCATCCTATTATGTGTCAGCCACTGTTTATGGACTATCATCTAAAGACCAACCCTCTAAACCTGGTTTTATATCACCACCTTACATATGAGGGCACTGAGGCTCAGATAAATAATTTTCTAATAGGCCAACATTAAGTGGCAGAGTTGGAGTCAGATTTGAATCACAATTGTAGGACTCCAAAGCCTGTGTTCTTTCCATTCTGGTGTTTGATCTGAGAAAAGAAAGAATCAAGTTTTTGAAGTCAGATTTCAGGAAGATTGAGTGAGTGGCAAAACAGAAAAAAGGTCAAAAGTAGGTTTTTATTTAAAAAAAACACAAAAATGTAAAATAAAAATACAGCTTTTATAGGTACATCACCAATAATACCCAGATCAAAATTTGAATCACAAAACAGTTATGTGATCCATATGGGATGTTTGAACAACCAATCAGACTCATCTACACATACGGAGTTAGGAGATTGTTGGGAAGGCCCACTCACTGAGCAGAAGTCAGGCTTGGGAGAATGACTCGTCACCGATCATTAAAATGAGAACACGTAACTGAAAATAAACTTTTTGCTTCCAGGTGGTCTCAGAGAACAATGCAAACATTTTCCACGCCAGAGCTCAAGAAGTACATGTATTTATTATTCCCACTTTGTAAGTGAGGAAATGGACACCCTGTGAGTCAACTGCATAGCCCAGCCCTATGCTCAGATTACATAAATACTGCTAATGTTAACATCATAGGCAACAAGTGTGAGAAAGAACGTGATGCAGTAATGCCAGAGGGTTTAACTGGTCCTCATGGCTTCTTTGACAACAGAATTTCCTACTGAAGAATTTTAGGTTATGAAAATTGTTAAAAACAATAGAAAGGGAATCCCCCTCTTCATTCCTTTGCTCTCAAATAGCACAAAATTTGGATAAACGAAAATCCTGAGCAGCTGCATCCAAGATGGGAAGATCACTTTGCTTTAAAATACCACAAGGCTCCACTAGGGCCAGATATCCGTAATCTACACGGCTGATTCTAAACTCGATTCACCCCTTCTAACCAACCACCACTCTTCAAAGTCGACTACATGTACGTACCCACGTGTGCCCAGCACTTGCCCCACAGAACTCAAGGCCCCGGTGAAACAGACACCACATCTTATTAATCACTAGACCTGGTTTAGGATATACAAAAGGCGGGAACAGTCTCGAATCTACTGTGAGAGTGGCCCATTCAAGCCTGATAGCAACACAGCAAAGAAAAGCCACAGGCAGATGAAAGTACAGTAACTTTGGCAGAGCTGAAACTGAGGAATTTATCTGACACTGGATACTAACAACCTCGGACCAATCAGGCATCTAGCATGATGAATTCTGACATTAGATACACGGGAGGTGAGGCGAATGTTGCAATCATGGATGTTAACTCACTGATTGCGGGACTCAGTTATATCTCTACTGGAAGGGAAAGTACACAAGACTAACGACTAGACCCTACTGACCAGTCCCTTCGCTCACAGGTCAATGGTATAGGGTTGAAATGTTTTCCTGTTAATAGAAACTAATGCCAGCCTTCCCCTCTGAAATCTAGACAGTGCATGTAAATGGTTCCAGGATGTGAGAGGCATTCAAAATTTCTGGCCATGTAATAGTCTTCTGATTCGGTTTACTGTTAGCCAAATAATCCACACCCCCTGGGGACAGGCCTCCCTGCCGGAGTCAGAAGAGAAACTAAGCCAAGTCGAGTTTGGTATCTAAACTTTCACGACCACACGTAGTAAACCGCAAACAAAACAAGAACAAGAGCAAACCCACGCCGAACAGACTTTGGTGTGGGGAGGGACGAAGCCCAGAGTAAGAGGGAAGGAGGAGAGGGCGGTGAAGGGAAGGGGTGAGCAGCAGAGGAATGCGACGGCTGCAGCTCCTCCACACAGCACAGTTCTCCCCACCACGCGGGCCCCAAGCCTCGAAGGACGTGCCCAGAGGCGACGAAGGGGTGGGGCCGACCCCGAGTGTCACCGCCGTGTGGGCTCCAGAGCCCGGGGTTCGGGGCTGCGCGCGGGCGCCCTACCTGTCAAGCACCGGGGTGTGGATGTGCAGGTGCTTCACGGCCACCTGGACGCGCCAGTCTGCGTGGCGGGCGGACGACACGGTGCCCGACGCGCCGCGGCTCAGGTAGCGCAGGTCGGCGAGCTTGTGGTAGGGAATGGTGGGCAGGGCGCTGCAGATGGCCTCCCGGCTCATGGTCGCGCGCGGCGCGGGCGCTCGGGCCGGCGGCCGGCTCTGGGTGTGCCCGCCGCTTCGGAGGCTTCCGGGGCTCCTCGGCCGCGCTCGGTCGCCGGGACCCGCCCCCCGTGCCCGAGCTGGAGCGGCCGGGCCCTCCCAGCCGCCGGGGACTAGGTCACGAGGCAGCCCATCGCCCGCGCGGCCCACGCCAGCCGCTGCTTTTTGGAGCCCGAGCGGACTTTCCCGGGGGCCGGGGTCAAGTTGGGCTGCGGCGACGCGTCGAGGAGGAGCTTCCTCGCCCGACCTGGCCCTCCTAGGCGCGCCAGCCGCCCGAGCCCGCCGGTCCGAGCTCCTCCCTCCCCGAACTTCTCGGGCGACGTCAGCGGCGGACACTGAGGCGGGGTGAGGGCCCCCGTCCCCCCGGGCCCCGGGATCCCCGCCGCTCTGGGCGACACCCGCAGGGGCGCGGGCGGGGGGTTGGGGCGGGGAAGGGAGCCGGAGAGGCTATTTGTCTTCTTTCCCCCCAGCTCCCAGGTTTGGAAAAGTTTTCTCTGAGGGCAAAAAGTTCCTTTTAGTAGCCTGCCGTCCGGTGGGTCTGTGGGCTCTCAAACCGGGAAGGAATCTCCTTTGAGATGGCGTCTTGGGGGTGTGGCCCGACCCCACATGTTGCAGCAAATACTCGGTGCCCGGGAAGAGACAAACAAACCAGGCGCACTCGGGGAATCAGAAACAACAACAACAAAAAACTGTGTTGGCCACTGGTGTGCCCTCCCAGCGGAGTCACCTCCAAAGGCTGAGCCCCCGAACCTTGGCATCGGCCTCCTTTTACGGCTGGGATGGTAGGGGGTTGAGAGACCCGAGAAAAAGGGGAGGGAGCCTTATCACCGGTGCTCCGGCCAGGTGGTGGACACAGGAGGCAAACGATTATAGAAGCCAAAAGAATGCAAGGAGAGGATCCAGCCTCGGCCATCTGGCCGGCCCCTTCTATCTCGTTTCTACGGGCTTTTCTTCTCACCCGCAGGCGGCAGGGTGTGGGTCGGAGGGCCCTGGGTTCCTCGCTCCGCGCCTGCACAGGAAACGCTTTGGGTGGGGAGGAGGCGTGGCGGTGACCGCCCAGCGCCCCTCGGTGAGTGGGGAGAACCCCGTGGGGGTGTAAATGCACCTGCCTACCCTCACTACCAGTGTTGCTTCCAGGTGCGTCAGGAGGGACAGGTGGGTGAGAGAGCTTGTCACGGTTGAACTCGGTCAACAAATCGCGGGTTGAGCTCCTGTTCCGTGCTCTTCTGCTAGGGACCTACTTTTCTCTCTTTTGCTGTCCATAACTATATAGAGGGTGAAAAATAACGGAGAAGAGTCAATCCCTCTGATTCCAGGTAAGACTGCAAAAATTTCCTTCTCACACATCTGGGAGGAACGCAATTAACGTTGAATGTCAACCCAAAGCAACCAGAAATCTTTTCTTTTTTTTTACCTTAGAACGAAACACCTTTTCTACTGGGATGACGCTCTTGTAGAGTGTGAGTGCAAATATTATATACAATACCAAGTCCATACTAGGCATTTTACTTCTTTATTTTTATTATTATTTTTATTTTTCTGGAGAGAGAGCAAGTAGGGGAAGGTGGGAGGGGGAGAGGGGGAGGAGAGAGAAAGAGAGAATCCTAAGCAGGCTCCTCCCTCAGCACGAAGCCCACTCAGGACCTAATCGCATGACCCTGGGATCATGACCTGAGCAGAAATCAAGAGTCCCCATGCTGTACGGACTGAGGCCCCTAGGTGGCCCCATACTAGTCATTTATTTTTATTTTTATTATTATTTTTTTAAATTTATTTTTGACAGAGACAGAGCATGAGTGGGGGAGGGGCAGAGAGAGAGGGAGACCTAGAATCCGAAGCAGGCTCCAGGCTCTGAGCTGTCAGCACAGGGCCCTATGCGGGGCTCGAACTCAGGACCCCGAGATCATGACCTGAGCCGAAGTCAGACGTTCAACCGACTGAGCCACCCAGGCGCCCCCCCATACTAGTCATTTTTAATGAATTCTAAGGCCACAGTAATAAGGAATACCTGACTTGAATAGGGGATTTCTGCCTGTAGAGAACCAGTGTTTCCTGTATTTTTGTGTTGCCTGAGATGAGAGTAGCAATGTTACTACAATACTGGGAAGTTGTAATGAAACACTGTTTTTGTTGTTGTTTTTTGTTTGTTTGTTTTTGATTCTTGAGAGAGGTCAGGCTGGAAAGGGACAGAGGGAGAGGGGGAGAGAGAGACAGAACCCTAACCAGGCTCCCTGGACCCAGCGCTCTATCTCACCACCTTGAAATCATGACCTGAGCTGAAATCAACAAGAGTCCGATGCTTAACAGACTGAAGCACCCACATGCCCTGAAAACACCGTGTTTTAAAATTTTGGTCATTTAAAATAAAATGCTTAGCTTTAAAGATATGGTCTGATGCTTTGTGCTTTTTTCTACAAAAAGTGCTCAGAAACTTTTTCCCTTTCATTCATTCATTCATTTTTTTCCCAGTCAGTTAACAAACTAAGAATTCCAGAAAAAAAGAACAAAAAATAGGAAGGGAGGACATGATCAAAATAATAATTCAAGAAATTTTGGCAGGATCAAAGGACAAGGGTCTCCAAATGGAAAGGGCCACCAAGTATCCACAGTGAATGAAAAAAAAAAAGCCTACGTGTAAGCACGTTATTAACAAGGTCAAAACCCTGAGAATAAATAGAAGATTCTAAAGGTTTTCAAAAAGAAGAAACAAGGATAAAGTGATGGGGATTAGAATGACATTAGATTTCTCAGCAATAACACTAATGCTAAAACACAGTGAACTGAAATTTCTTCAAAGTCTGAAAGACAGTAACTTCCAACCTACAATTCTATAGTCAGCTGAACTATCAAGTGTAAAGGCAGAATAAAAAATGTTTCCACATATACAAGGATACAAATGTTTCCTTTCCTTCCATCGACTTTTTTTTTTTTTTTTTTAATAAAGAAAGCTACTGGAGGATGTGCTCCAACAAAACATGGGACTAAATCAAAGAGAAAGACATGGGATCTGGAAAACAGGATCAAGAGAAAAGGAAGGTAAGCCCAGGATGTGGCAGAATTAGCAATCATTTTTTGTTGGAGTGGGAGATGACAGACTCCAAGAGAAAGACTCTAGTTAAAAAAATTGAACTTACAGATTATCTAATTTTGAGTTTTGGGGAAATATTATAGATGTTTGATAAATGAAATATGTGTTAAATTGGAAAAAGAACTTACAAAACTCCAAGTGAAAAGGCAGCAATTTGTTGAGAAATAAAAATTATACAAAAACATTTCTACAGACTGTTCAGTGATGGTGAAAAGAATAAGACTTTAGAGCTTTTGCAATGCTAGTAGTTTACAAATGTCCAAGGAGAGTATGAAGCATAGAACTCTATAAAATTTATATTTTAGTTACATTGCTTAAAAAATAGGTAATATAGGGGCGCCTGGAATGCGCCTGTTGGTTAAGCGTCCGACTTTGGCTCTGGTCATGATCTCACGGTTCGTGGGTTCGAGCCCTGCGTCGGGCTCTGTGCTGACAGCTCAGAGCCTGGAGCCTGCTTCGGACTCTGTGTCTCCCTCTCTCTCTGCTCCTCCCCCACTCGCACTCTGTCTCCCTCTGTCTCAAAAATAAATAAACATTAAAAAAAATTTTTTAAAGTAATCATGTGGTTCAACATTTAAGAGTATAAAACATAATCCCATGGAAAACTGGACAGAAGACCCAGACAGCTCACAAAAGAGAGTATCTTAAAAGCAAATAGCAAATGAGGGAGTTGAGGCTCTTTCAACACTGTTAGTCATCAGGGAACTATAAGTTAAAACCACAGTGTGATACCGCTATACAAATAGTAGCTAAAATCAAAAAGATAGAATATACCAAATGTGGGTGGAGATTTATAGCAGTTGGAACTCGTACACTGCTAGTGCGGGTGTCAGTGGTACAACCAGTTTTGCAAACTGTAGAGCAGTTTCTGTTAAAATTGCAGCTGTGCAGATTCTGTGACTCAGCAGTTCCTCTTCTAGTTATGTGGACACACAAATGCTAGTGTTCATAAAAGTGCTATCTATAACAGCGCACACTGGAAATTACCTAAATACGCGTAAACAGTAGAATGGGTAAATAAATTGCGGCATATTTATGCAGTGGAACACTAAACAGCAATGAGATTGAACAATGTACAACAAGTTAATCACACAAATATAATGTTGGATGAAAAAAACAAAAGAATAGATTGTATGAGTCCATTTCTGTTAAGTATAAAAATAAAACTAATCTGTGCTTTTAGAAATCAGGATACTGATCACTACTCCTACTCTCATAGGGAGAAGGGTAGTGACTAGAAGGGGCATAATGAGGCTTCTGGGTTGGTTGTAGTGTTCTGTTTCTGGATCTAGGACGTGGACTCTAGGTGCCAGTTACATGGGTGTGTGTTCACTTTATGAACATTCTTTGGGGTTACACTTAACATGCACTTTTTTGTATATCGTTATCCTTCAACAAAAAGTTAATAGGTTTCAACATAAAGTAACTATATATGTGGATATGTATTATGTCTCTCACTTTATGTAATTAGTTTCACACTATGTTCACCTTGCTTGTTTTTTACTTAACAATCTATCTTGGATATCTTTCCATGCAAATACATAAGATGTTTCCTTATCCTTTGTTTTTAATGGTTAGTGTCTATACCATAATTTATTCCCCATTGGTGGATACTCAGATTGTTCCCACATATTTGCTATTACAAATAATGCTGCAATAAATAATCTTCACAAATATCATTCACAAATATCTACATATGTAATTCCTAGAAGCTGAATTGCTGGACCAAAGAGTTAAGCCTATGTGTAATTTTGGTTTCTGTTGAATTTCTCTTCACTGAGGTTGTACCAATTTTTTTCCTACAAACAGTAAGAGTGCTGTTCCTCCACGCAGTGGCTTTCATTTTCTTTTGAGATAGATGCTACAATGTCGTCCTGTTGATTGCTGGAGTTCAGTGCTTAATCTTAAATGCTAAGATTCTTTTTCTTGCAAAACTTCTAAATATTTGGGTTCAATTTATTTGTCATGACCACATGCCTTTAGCTTTCATGATAGTGTTCACCATTATGCGGTTTAAAAATGTATTCTTAGTCATATATATTGTTAAATTAATTTCCATAATTAATAGGCTAAAGACAGAAAACTTAAAGAATATTGATGCTGAATTACATCAACTAAGTGAAAAAAAATTATGCAAATTAGATGAGAAGACAAGTATCACATCTGTCTGTTGAATTCATCTGTTCAGAATTCTGTAAAATCACATTAAGGATTGTTTTTCCATTAAGTGAGAATTAAGGTTATTTATACTGCAAGTGCTATTTTAGGAAATAGCAGTTTAAATCTCTAATATCTCTTTAATTAGAAAAAAGATGGAAAACTGAAAAATAAGCCACTTAAATCCAAGAATTTCAAACATCTCATATACATTTTTTTTTTCTAATTTTTTCAGTCTGAAAGCACCTAGTAAGTTTTGCATGGGAAATCTGACATTTAGGGCACGTTTAGTATATCTTCCCCCCCCCAAAATCTCAAAAACAAACCTGATAAACTCTGTAATGACATGGAGTCTGTAATTATGAAGAGTCAGAAAAATACACGTTTTTGCAGTTAATGAGCATAATCATGTTTCTCATTTAGCATTCTAATTGTGCTCAATCCTAAAATTGAACATGTAATTTTAAAATTGTTGAAGATGATGCTTTTTCTGGTAATTAAGCTAAGTTAAACAAAATTTTCATCTCAATTGGAAAAAAGTAAGCATTTCTCACACTAGAATTATTAATAAAGAACATTAAAGTCAACCTATAAGTATAGTTAATATAGATAATAGTTTTCTCAAACATTTTTCTTTTTTTTTTTAAATTTTTTTTTAATGTTTATTTATTTTTGACAGAGAGAGAGAGCGCGCGCGCGCGCGCGCGCGCGCGCGCATTAATGGGGGAGGGGCAGAGAGAGAGGGAGGCACAGAATCCGAAGCAGGCTCCAGGCTCTGAGCTGTGAGCACAGAGCCTGACGCGGGGCTCGAACTCACAGACCATGAGATCATGACCTGAGCCGAAGCTGGTGGCTCAACCAACTGAGCCACCCAGGCGCCCCAATCTCAAACATTTTTCAATCTAAACTTGCATCTTTATCATTGAGCAGTCAGAGAAAAGTGAAATGATTTTTACAAATTCCTAAAAAGTTAACATTTCACTTTCTGTGAAAGTGCTGAAAAGTTTAAAAAAAGAAAAAAGTTGGAAGACACTGAACTAGTACAATCTCCTTTCTAAACAGCACCTAGGAAAGAGTTGTCCGGCTTCTTTTGAGCGTTTCCTGGCAGTAGGGAATAAACTACATTTTGAACAAGATGTTTTTGTTAGTTATAAGTTTCTATTATTAAAATTCTCTAACATTGAGTTTTACGAAGTTCTGGTCTTCATATTAGCTGTTTATGCTGTATTGAATAACCCTAATTGTTCTACCTAGACAATTTGAGTTTTGTCATTCATTAAACAAACACAAATGGGATGCCACTTTTTTTTTAATGTTTTTTGTTGTTTGTTTTCATTTTTGAGAGAGAGAGAGAGAGGGAACAGAGCGCGGGCTGGGGAGGGGCAGAGAGAGAGGGAGACACAGAAGCTGAAGCAGGCTCCATGCTCTGAGATGTCAGCAAGGAGCCCGATGCAGAACCTGAACTCAAGAACCATGAGATCATGACCTGGGCTGAAGTTGGTGGCTTAACTGACTGAGCTACCCAGGCGCCCCACAGGGATACCACTTTTTAAGGTGATATGAGGGATTTAAAAAAATGAATACTTGGAAAACAGTTTTGTCATCTTTAGTTTTTGGCATCTTAATGTATCTCATTTACCTCAGTTTGGTTTTCAGACTCATGGTGGTTTTCCTATGAATCTGCTTCACTTCATCAGTATTCTCCAAAATCCATATAGATTAAAAAATTCCATATGAAGTTTCATAGCTGAGAGGGGCATGTGGCTATGCCTGTCTGTGATCTGAATCTATTAGTCCAATGAAAAACAATATTTATTTTTTAAAAGCAGTCTTATTTAACTATTAATTTAGGTTGGACCTGTGGTCAACTAAAACTGGAGATTTTTGTTTATTAACTTGTTTCTTTGCTTCCTTTTAAATATAAACTGCCTTTAGGCCAGGTTTTCTCTCCTGCATTTGTGCAGTTGATTCTTTTAACCACAGAGTTAGGGGTTGAATTGTATTCCCCCAAAAGATGTAGAAGTCTTAGCCCCCAGTAGCTGTGAATGTAACCATATTTGGAAATAGCATCTTTGCAGCTGATCAGTTAAGATGAGGCCATTAGGATGGGCTCTAATCCAATAGGACCCCTTATAAGACAGGGAAATTTTGACACAGACAGACATATATAAAGTGAAGATATTGTGAAGACACAGGAAGAAAGCTATATATAAGCCAAGGAATGCCAAAGGAAGACAGTCTTGGAACAAATTCTTTCTCATAGTCCTCAGAAGGAACCAGCTCTGTTAACATATTGACTTCTAGCCTCCAGAATTGTGAGACAATACATTTCTGTGGTCTGGGCCTCCAAGTTTATGGTCCTTTGTTATGGCAGCCCCAGGACACTAACAGGTACAATTTTTAAAGACTTTTTTTTTTTTTTATTTGGGATAAAAATAGATCCATAGGGAGTGGCAAAGATGATACAGAGTGGTCCCAGTATCCTTCACCCAGTTTCCCCCAATGATTACATCTTACATAATTACAATGTAATATCAAACCCAGAAATTCAACATTCATCCAATGTGTGTATGTTGCTCTGTGTCATTTTATCACATACATGGATTCCTGTCCACCACCTCAGTCAAAATACAGAACTATTCCGTTACCACAAAGATCTCCCTCCCACACCCCCACACCCCCGCCTCCCTTTCCCCATACACTTCCATCCTTAAAGCCTGGTAACCACTAATCTGCTTTCCATATCTATAATTTTGTCATTTCACAAATGTTATGTTATTGATACCTATGTGATATTTTGAGACTGGCTTTGTTCACTAAGCATAATGCCTTTGAGATCCATCCAACTTTTTCTTGTATCAGTAGTTGATTATTTTTTATTGCTGAACAGTATTCCATGGTACAGGTATACCAAAGTTCTTTAACCATTCACCTATTGAAGGACATTTTCACTTTTCCAGGTTTTAGCTATTACAAATAAAGCTGCTATGAATTATTACATACTGGTTCTTGTTTGGATATACATTTTTGTTTCTGAGTTTTTTTAAAGAAACTGCCACACTACTTTTCAAGTGACTATGCCATTTAACATTCACACCAGTGCTATAGGAGAGACTCCATTTTTCTTCATCCTTACCAGCATTTTGTATTTTCTCTATTTTTTTTATTTTGGCTATCTAATAAGTGTATAGTAATATCTCATTTGTAGACCCATGTTCAATTTTTGAGTTTAATCATATTGTTTTACCATATCTTTGTAGGTCAGTTCTTCTACCCTTCCATGATTCTCTTAAATGTGTACTTTGCCATATTGGCAATCTTTTCCAGGAAATGTGATGTTTGGAATTATACATATCTGACTCAGATCTCTGCTTCTTTATTTATGAACTGTGTAACTTTGGGTAGCCTGTTTAAATTCTTTAAGCCTTATTCTCTCCCTTTGTGAAATTATTGCTGTAACAAATTTTTTAAATATGAAGTATGATAATGTATGCAAAACGGTTAGTATATGGCATATCTTCAGTAGATGCTATGTTCATTCCCTTCTGTGTTTTTAATTCAACAAAAACGTAGACCAGAGCAAAACAAGTTCAGAATCTAGAGATAACTACTAGAGACCTCTCTTTATTAATTAACCAGATAAATTACTATATAGAAAATATCTTATTTTAAGCATATTTATTTATTTTGAGAGAGGGGAGGAGAGAGTGTGGAAGTGGAGAAGGGGCAGAGATGGAGAGAGAGAAAAATCCAGAGCAGGCTCTGCACTACCAGCTCAGAGTCCAATGCAGGGCTCAAACCCACAAACCTCTAGATCATGCTCTACAGAAAGTATCTTTTACATTCTAGATTATAACCTGGGAAAATTGCTTGTTTTATTTGTTCACTGAAACAGATCATGTTGTTAAGACTTGATTTTATTTTATCGTTATGTTTTTAAAAGTGAAAATATAAAGCATGACTTGGCAGAAAATATTCAATTAGTGTATAAATTCGGACTCAAATCTTTTGACATCAGTATGATCTTATATGTATGGCTAAAGAAACAGAAGCCCTTTAGAAAGACTAAAGGGTTTATTGTGGTCATTCAGAGTAAGATGATCAGCGACGGAAATCTTTGGAAGTATTCCATGCAGGGAAAATTGGTTACTAAAAAGTGCAAATTGCTAGTGGGTGGAGTTAGGGATTTTGGTGCTATTTCATAGTATTTGGAAAAGAGACTCAAGAGTAGCTATATCATGCCTCAGCTATCTTGTTCCATAAGGTGCACTGATAGAAGCCAAATATACAAAGAACAGTGGCAAAGAAGGAAAAGTCATACTATACTTTCAAGGCTCTGATTAGCTGACTGGAGCACTAGGCAAAAGATGCAATTCATCTTTCCCCTCACTGTCCTCCTGCACCTAACCTCAAACTGGAATGTTCTGAATTTAAGATAGAACTGGCTGGTCTGTCACTTTTTCATAATAAAATAAAAATTTCATCCATGTAAATTTACATTTTAGTCCTCAATTTATACATATGGTTTATTATGTAGAAAAATATAGAGAAAATAATTTGCCTAAATCACCGACTTTGATCCCATGCTTAAACAAGAAAGGCAACTGAACAGTACTGAGTGGCTACTATTCCTTTACCAACTATTTGTTGGCAAGAAATATTTTCTCCCTTTTTTCTTTTCATGTAAATATTATTTTTCGTTAAAAATAAATACGTGTACCAAGTCGGCATAGTAAAATATTCAAAATTTATAAAGAGGTATGTAAAAGAAAAGTAAACCTTCCTGATTCTCCAGGTCTCCAGTTCATTTCCCCTAAGGCAACAAATACATTTTACAAATATTTTATGTGCCATAACCCTGGAAGTACAAGGGTAAAAAAGTACATATGGTCCCTACCCTCTAGATGCTTCTAGTGTCCTAAGTGGGACAGAAACCTGAACATAGAGTGTGATAAATGTTCTCATAGGGAAGTCCAGGGTACTCTCAGGTCATAGAGGAGAGAAGCATGCCTGGTAACTTAATGAAAGAGAGGTTAGATGAACTGCCCAGAGTCACAGGGCTTGCGAGTTACTGTGACAGGATTTCCTCAACAAATCTGAATCAGGGCCCGTAGTCTTTCCGAGAACTGCTTGATATGTCAGTAGAATATTCTATTTTCAGTTTCACTTTATATAATGTCTCAGGAGAGAACTTTAATAGCAAGAGGGAAATTCCCAGCTGCAGAAATACAATGCTGGACAAAAATTCACTATAAATGGACATTTCATGGGAAATTCCATTTTCCTTTGACATTTTCCTTGTCTGGTTTTCAGAAGTGTGGAAAGATATGTTTTTAGCAGTTCAGTTTGCATTCAAAAATTCCAGCCCCTGAATTTAACAGGATATTCTGCTTTTTAAAATTTCTTCAGAACTCAAAATCATGTTTTCCATCTGCCATTCTGATATTGTAAGCAATGTATACTATGATATATTAACTCTTTAGGCAACACACACACACACACTTTTTTTTCCCCCTCTAGGAAGTGACTGTGAAAGAGGTTGGTTGTAAGTTCAGTAAACTTTCTAGCATCCTGTTTTGGGTAGGCACAAAGTTGTAGAGGAAGAGGGCAGAAGGCAGAACTTTTCCTATTTAGTAGGCAGTGTAGTTTAGGTTGTAACAGAGCAGGCTGAAGAAATTGTGAGGAAATGGAAACTATGACTGAATCAAGGATCTAATAACAGCAGCTGAACAGGTTGCCAGAGAGAACTCTAGGGTTTATTGGGAAATAGAGAACACTCAAGAAGTTTCTCTGACTCAGTTTTCATAATTGCAAAAAGGAATAGGGCAGATGTATTCATATTACACAACTCTAGGGGACACTTCACATTGGAGAGGTACCAGTCAATGGAATATATTATGAATGGGCCCCCTGGAGTTGTGCAGCATAGGGGCCCGGGTTCTACTTATCTCCCAGGATTGTTCTGAGAGGCTCAAGTTATACAATGAATATAAAAGGACTTTATAAACTACAAACCTGTCAATACGTGTAAATAATAACAGTAATAGTTGTTCTTTTCCTGGCCAGCTCTGCCCTTCAAGCAAAACATTCTCCTCTCTTTTGAGAAAGAGAAAGGCAGCCCCTATTACTGGGAGCTGGCCTGGCACTCACAGTGAACCTGTAAAGTTCTCGTGTTGAGTATAAGCACTTTCACTAAAGATCAACCTCAGACAACACTGCTTTGTGACTCAGTGGAGCAAGACCAACATAGGACCACTTCATGATTATGTCTAAACAGACATAAGAACATCGTCCAAACCACAAAAGAGAGTAAACATCCTCTTTTCCTGGTTAATAATGAGTGACCACTGCTTTTTTTACTAATTACTTTAGCTCAACTTCATTCCTCTCGTGGATAAGAATTATTGAGATACTCAATCAGACCATAGCCCCCACTTGCAGACAGCATCCAAGGTGAGGAAGATGCCTGTTTTCCTGAATACCGCCCCCCCCACCCCAACAAATCACCTAACACAAGGCCAAACTCTATAATGTTTTTTCCTAACATCTTTTTACTGAGATGTCCTATGGTTCCCCATGACACACATTTCTTTCTCCTTGCAATGAGTCAATATACCCAGCTTTCTAGAACTGCAGATGTGGTCGTGGTGGTCTTTGGCCAGAGAACCTTGATAAGTTCATACAGCAGTTATACCCAGCCAGGAGTCCTCACTATCAGCATTTCAGTCAGAGAGCTGACTCCTGTGACTTCTCTAGTGTCTTGTCTATGGTGTTGGTGCTCCAGAACTCCTGAAGAAGAGACTTTGGCCATGATCTCCACAATCTCATCTTTCAAATCCTTTGTGGATTATGGGGATGTAGACATCAGGTGCCAAATTTCTAAAACAAGAACAACAGCCATAACAGAACACTTATTTAATGTTTGCTATGTGTCAGGAACTTTTCCAAATAATTTATATATAATAACTCATTTAATACAGCATTGTAGGCATTAGATGCCGTTGTTATTCTCATTTTAAAGATGTGGAAACTGAGGTACAGAGATGTTAATTACTTAAGTGGCACAGCCTGGATCTGAATCAAGAAAATTATATTGCTGTATCCTGAATCTATTCAACTGCTCTCACAAAGTGGTACTAGACTACTGAGAGATGGAGTGTGAATGATTTGGTAAAGCTCAACACACTATTATATGAAGAGTTATTTTATATGTGACCAAGAATATCTTTTAAAACAGTTCAGTCTAACAATTATAAAAATGTCGGTGTATCTCTTTAATAATAGCTTACTGTTAGGAATAACGTAGAATTTATGGAACCAATTCTATTGAGTATAATTTGCTTTTTCTTTTTACGTATTAACAATTTAATCCAACATTTATTGAGTGTCGATGATGTGAATGGATCTTTGGTATATGATAAGGGACACCAAGAGATAAATAGGCTCCCTACATAGTTTCCTACAAAGCTGATGACTGAAGTCTTTATGGTCACCATTTTTATCCTTTAAAAATCTTTCTCGGGGCGCCTGGGTGACTCAGTCGGTTGAGCATCTGACTTCGGCTCAGGTCATGATCTCGTAGCTTGTGAGTTCAGCTCCGAGGCTGACAGCTCGGAGCCTGGAGCCTGCTTCAGATTCTGTGGCTCCCTCTCTATGCCCCAACTCACTCGCATTCTGTCTCTGTCTCTCTCAAAAATAAATAAACATTAAAAGTTAAAAAAATAAAAAAAAATCTTTCTCGTTATAATAACAACTCTGACTTGGGATATAATTGACATTAACTGATTCATTTTAGCAGGAAAAAAGAAGGGCTTTTGGAATCCGATGGCTTTGAGTTAAAATTCTTCTTCCTCATTGACCAGTGTGCAGGACCTCTTTGGCAACATGTGATTTCAATGAACCTTTCTTAAAGGTGTTACAAGAATCAAATCAGGATTATGTGTATAAGGTCGTATCCAATAAATATTTGTTTCCCTTTTCAAAATGAAGCGTTTAGAACCTAGCCGGTTTTAGTTTAAGTGGGAATTAGCAACTTTGTAAGATGACTATTAAGCCTGGTTTGTGAAAAATTGAAAAGTGATTTGAAAACTATGTAGCCATGCTCTTTTTTAAAATAATTTTTTTATTTGCTTATAGTGGACACACCATGTTACATTAGTTTTGGATGTACAACATAGTGATTCCACTTCTTTATACATTATTCTGCGCTCACCACAAGTATAGTATGTGGTCGTGTTCTTGTTTCAAATGTGAGCTCTGTGAAGACAAGGGCCATGTCTGTTTTGTTTACCAGTGCTTAGGACAATGAATGAACATGATAATAACTCACCTACTATCACTTTAAGCTGTGGAAAGATGTTGTTATAGCCAGTCAAAGGCTGCAATTCTTTGGTTAAAAGCATGCAGAATTATCTGATGTGCTCATTTCAGGCTTTTGTCTATTCAAAGTTATAAGTTCACATTTAAAAATCCTTGTAGTTGGCGGAGGTAAAGTTATGAAAAAAGTACCAGATTTTAAAAAAAATCTTTGCAGCCAGTATTCCAATAATTATCTAAACTCTAGACTGTATCCAGTGCAGTAGTATTTTCTGTCACCTACTTAGAAAATTAAATTTTATTAACTATTAAAAAAATAAACCATGTGGGGCGCCTGGGTGGCTCAGTCGGTTAAGTGGCCGACTTTGGCTCAGGTCATGATCTCGCGGTCCGTGAGTTCGAGCCCCGCGTCAGGCTCTGTGCTGACAGCTCAGAGCCTGGAGCCTGTTTCAGATTCTGTGTCTCCCTCTCTCTGACCCTCCCCCGTTCATGCTCTGTCTCAAAAATAAATAAACGTTAAAAAAAAAATAAAAAAAAATAAACCATGTACAGCTGAACACATTGGATGGAAGATAATTTACTTTAAGCATAATTAGATATTGACTTAAGCTTATTCCTCCCAGCAGATTTAGTCAAAACTCTGTCATCTCATTGAATGAATAAATGAATCTTAAAAATTTACTATGAAATAAATAGATAAAAGAAGTATTAAAATTTCAGTACTGCCTACTTATACATTAAAAATGTCTTACATTCTATAAAATACAATATCATTAAGACAATCTTATGTTCTAACCGTTATCCCTATTGAGTTATGATGGGGCTAATAAATGATATTCTTTACTCAAAGTTCAAGGCCAACTGAGAACCAAGTAAAAGAGCAGTGGGGATGGAGGCCAAATTGCCTACTTTTACTAAATTTGGAGAACATGATTTAGAGATATTGGGCAAGTGGATTTGCTAATCTTGTACCCACTTAATCATAGGAAGAACAAACTGAGGCCTGTCCTCTTTTTAGGCAGTGTTACACACAGGAGTAAGGCAGAATCTATTCTCTCTGAATGCAGGAAGATTCCAAAGAGAAAAGGAAGAAAGGAGATGAGCACCTATGTTCCTAAACTCACCAGTCAGGTAAGATACTCTTATTGCCCTAGGAAGCAGTACTGGGAATAAATGGTGTGGCAAGAGGCCAGGTATGTGATTCCAATGAAAGAACTCTTCTCCTAGAAGGAAATACTGGAATAGGGGTAGGGGTGATAAGTGTTTTACTCAATAATTCCCAACTTAAAGATGGAAAAACTGAGCCTTAGAGTAGAGTTCCTGACCTCAAGTATTACAAGTAGAAGGTGATAGAGCTGGGAGTAACACAGATAGTCTAATTCAAGTTCATTGCATCAGAGAGCTCTTATTTTTTTTATTTTTATTTTTATTTTTTTTAACATTTATTTATTTTTGAGACAGAGAGAGACACAGCATGAACGGGAGAGGGGCAGAGAGAGAGAGGGAGACAGAATCGGAAACAGGCTCCAGGCTCCGAGCCATCAGCCCAGAGCCTGACGCGGGGCTCGAACTCCCGGACCGCGAGATCGTGACCTGGCTGAAGTCGGACGCTTAACCGACTGCACCACCCAGGCGCCCCAGAGAGCTCTTATTAATTAAGTCTTTGATAAATATCTTAGAGCTACAGTAAAACAAGGACATAAACATAAAAAAGAGCTAAATATCATAAATTTCCATCTTTATTTTATTTTATTTTATTTTATTTTATTTTATTATTTCTTTTTTGAGAGAGAGCATGAGAGCGAGAGTGCATGTGAGGGAGGGGCAGAGGCAGAGGGAGAGAGAGAATCCTAAGCAGGCTCCATGCCCAGTGGGGAGCCCAATGCAGCTCAGCTTGATCTCAACTGAGCCTGGGATCATGACCTGAGCTGAAATCAAGAGTCCCCATACTCAACTGACTGAGGCACCCAGGAGGCCTTGCATCTGTCTTCGTATTTTCTTTGTGATTAGTTGATGAATTCTATAGAATAAATGCATTGTGTATATTTCTACTTAGTGAGTACTCAAATGGTGCATCTGAAACTAAATGCCTGAGATTACGTTAGTTATTTAACGTAGGGGCGCCTGGGTGGCTCAGTCAGTTAAACGTCTGACTTCGGCTCAGGTCATGATCTCGTGGTTTGTGGGTTTGAGCCGCATGTCAGACTCTGTGCTGACAGCTCAGAGCCTGGAGCCTGCTTGGGATTCTGTGTCTCCCTCTTTCTCTGCCCCTCCCCTGCTCATTCTCTATCTCCCCCTCTCTCTCAAAAATAAATAAACATTTAAAAACTTAAAAAAAAAAGAAATACTTAAGGAGATTCAGTAATATTCAAGCTAAAACATGGAGGTTGCTAGATAGGTAATGAATGACAAATTGAATCACTATTATTTTGTGGAGTATAAGTGATTGGGAAAACATGTCAAGAGGTGATCTGAAGGTGCAGTTCAAAGGAAGGAACCATTTTTTGTTATTATAGATAGGAGAAAAGCTGTTCCCAGAAACTTTTTGGTACATTAAGAGAGGACTGCAAAGTCCAAGAGTGAAAACCATGCCTTTCAGGACCACTCATAGGCCTGCAGGATGCAAGGGAGCAAAAACCATAGTGAGTCAAATCGGTACTCTACTATACTCTGGGACAATAAAATGTTTTAAGAGTTGAGTTCCATAATATGAGTTTGTAATATCTATATATATGGGTGGATGGTCACGGGCTCTAATTCTGTATAATGTGTGTGTGACCTTAATCACACATATAAAAACATGTTAATAGTATTGTGCTCAATTTCAAGCTCAGTCTCTATTTTAGTATCCATATTGCCTGTCCTTACTGAACTTGCTGTCCTCATTCATAAGGGTTAGGAGAGGAGTGAATGAGATAAGAGATGTGGAAGTGCTTCCTGAATTGTGACACATTTACTTTAGTTTTGAATCATGCCTCTGCTTTAAGATTTTCTTTATTCTAGTTCTAGAATAGTTCTTTTTATTCTAGTTTAGTGTCATTTGAAGGCAAGCACTGTGCTAGGCACATATAGAAAAACACAGTATTTCCTGCCTTCAAGGAGTCCCAAGAGAAGAGACAACAGTTCTTAGAGCCTTAGCAATTATTCACCCTTGTATCTTTTCCTGTTAACATAGTTTCTAAAATTTCTCTCCTGTGGGGACCTCAATAAAGGTTTCTGCACTGACTAACATAAGGCAGGGGGATTAGGTAATTGATGTAACACTTTCATTCACACAATAAAGCATGTACTCTTACAGATGAAAGTTGGTAAAATGTGCAGAGAGTAACCCAACTGGCTTTGGGATCTAGCTGTGCCAGTCAATTTTGGTTTATTACCTCTCCTATGCCTGCTGTAAGTCTTTTGTTTATACAATCTCCTGTGTAATATCTAAGCTCTTAGCAAGAGTTTAATACAATGGCTTTGAATGCAGGTAAGTCACAACCTGATTAAGGAATTGTTTTTTAATGCAACTCTTTGCCTAAGTCCCCAAACATTTAAAGTGTTCATTACAAAGCCTTCAGATGCCTTAGTTACTGCTTGTAGCACTAATGCGGCAGGTTGGCTGCCTCAGCGTCATAGGGTGCTTGCTTTGACTATTGAGCCTTCCAATACTCCAAGAAAGCATGGATTATTCATAAAGTGCAAAGGTTCGATATCTTCCCACAAAAACAGTGGTGGAGTTATTTCATTAGCTCTTTAAAACAAGATCACAGTAGGGTACCTGTTGATCTATGCGATAAAAAAAATTCCTTTCAATTGCCAAGTAATTTATTTAGTTATTTAATGTTTATTTTTATTTTTTTCAATATATGAAATTTATTGTCAAATTGGTTTCCATACAACACCCAGTGCTCATCCCAAAAGGTGCCCTCCTCAATACCCATCACCCACCCTCCCCTCCCTCCCACCCCCCATCAACCCTCAGTTTGTTCTCAGTATTTTTATTTTTGAGAGAGATAGAGACAAGAGCACAAGCAGGGAAGGGGCAGAGAGGGAGGGAGACACAATCCAAAGCAGGCTCCAGGCTCTCAGCTGTCAGCACAGAGCCTGATGTGGGGCTCAAACCCACAAGCCGTGAGATCATGACCTGAGCTGAACTAGGACCCTTAACTGACTGAGCAAGCCATCCAGGTACCCCTAAATTGCATAGTAATTTAATAGACAAGCATTGATGCCAATCCACTGTTGATGAAGTGGAGCCTAAGGTGTGAGCATGAGGCCAGCTGGCAGGCACTATCTTTGAGGCAGGTCAGAATGTGTAGACCTTATGACTTTGTTACTGATCATGGATCGTGGGGGTAAATGACATGATCCTGTGAGATTTCTGAGTCAGTTCTGAAGTAGGTTCTCATGCATGTTGGGCAAACATGTAAAAGTAATGCAAAATACCTGGGCACTAGCCCAACCCTGAGTTAGTGCTTAGAATGAGGTTGGTAAACAAACAAAAAAAACCCTAAAAAACAAGAACAAAAACAAAAACAAAAAAACAAGGAGCAATTTTTTAAGCCAATGAGAAAATTCCTGAAGTAGTTTTACTCAGGGGCAGGGAGGGGCAGAATGACAAGTGGTTTATCCTGAGCTCTTAAGTGTACTGAGAGTAGAAACCTGGTTTTACTGTATAGCACTTTGAGTCTGTAAAGATGCTCTTATATACCCATATCAATACATTTCAGATATAGATTATACACATATTGTATGTGTGTGTACATATATGTGTGTGTGTGTGTGTTTTGCTAGCTAATACTTGTGTATTACATACAAATTTAGAAGAATCAAAAGGGGATATATGAAAACTTAGTCCCCGCCCCCTTCCATGCCTTCCAGCCATCCAATATCCCTCCTGAAAGGTAAATTAAAATACAATTGCCAGTTTCTTAATTCCTTCTTTCTTGTTCTTTGTTCTAACTGATTAACCTCTCTAAGCCCAGGAATTGCTACTGCTCAGAAGCTTTTCAGCCTCTGCATTTTCCTGCCTGGTTAAATTTTTCCTTATTTACATGTCTTTCAAAGCATCGGTGCTTTATACATTCTCCTTTAGTCTCTTTTTCCAGTTCGCCCTAACAAGCTGCCTACATCTCATCTTTCAATGGACTTTTCCCCGTTTCCTAGGTATCATTCATATTCTCCGTTCTCTGTCTGTGAAATTTCTGCTTCTTGGAGACTTAAGTCAGACCCCATTTCTTCTGGCAGCTCTTCATCCCCATTGATTTCCTTCTTCTCTGAACTCCTAGGCATCTACAAAGAGGGTTATTTGAGTTCCCATCTTCAGTATTCCAAAATGATGCCAAAACATATTAAACAAATGCTGTGTTGCATTATTTTGTCTGGAACTATATGAATCCAAAAAGAGGCAAAGAGATTAGCTCAGAGCTACCAGATGTTACAAGTAACATCAATTGTCTTTGATTAATGAAGAAAACATTTAATATACAAAATCTTCCAAAATAAGGTCCCTGGGGGGAAAAAGAGTAAAAAGAGTTCATGATGGGGAGAGGTTGCTAACCACTAAACATATACATATTTAATATTTAGTTATATGTAGGGAAGGGGTTAATAGCATGGTGTTTGAAGTCAGTCAGAGTTTGACATTATCTGTACGAATTGAGTCAATTTGTATTATCTCTTGGAGTCTTGGTTTCTCTACAAGGAAATGAGCCAAGACAAGTCAAGCACTCAGCACAATGCCTAGTAAATGCTCAATAAACATTATGTGTCATTATGTTGTTGTTATATCTTGCTGTAGGTAGTTTGTCTCCCAAGTGAGGCAGTACTTGCCCCTCCTACTCCTCCAAATGTCCACATCCTAATCTCCAGAACCTCTGAAGTTTACCTTGCATGGCAATAGAGAGATTATTCTGGATTATTTAGGTGGATCCAATGTAATCAATCGCTAGGGTCCTTAAAAGGTGGAAGAAGGCAGAAGATTCAGAGAAGGAGATGAGACAACAAGTCATTGTCAAAGTCAGAGTGGTTTGATGTGAAGTTTTAGCCTGCTGTTGCAGGCTTTAAGGTGGTGTAGGGGGCCAGGGGCTAGGAGCCAAGGAATATAAATAGCCTCTAAAAAGGAGCTAGAAAATGTATGGAAATAGATTCTCCCCTGGAGACTCCAGAGACGAATAGCCCTGTCAACACCTTGTTTTCAGCATGGTGAGACCCAGTTCAGATTTCTGACCTCTAGAACTGGAAGGTTATCAAATTGTGTTGCTTTCAGCCACTACGTGGTAATTTATAAAGCATCAGTAGGAAGTGAATGCATCTTCTCAGCTAGACTCCTTTACGAAGACCAATTTTGTGCAGCCCCTAGTGTCCAGAATAGTGCTGGATGTAAACATAGATCAGTGACTTAGGTTTACTGCGGGTTCTAGCAGAGAGGCATAGCAAAATGTAAATTACCCTTTCTAGTGGAGAAGAGGAAACCCAGGGTTGGCCACCAGTCAGCTCTCTTGCCAATGTGGACTTCCATTACAGAGCAAGTTAAAAATACTGGGGAAATTCCCTATCTCACTGCCAGGGATAGATACTCACTGAAGCCCAGTCATGGTTTTCCCCTCAGTGTCTTTGCCTCCTAGAATTACAGCTAGCTTACAAGTTCAATAAAAATTACTACCATGTGTCGAGCATACAGTATGTACTAGGCCTTGTGCTAAATGTTCTGCACACATGTGCCTATGTAATCCTCACAAAATTCCTATGGTTGTAAAAAAAAGGTAGTGCCTTGTTTTTCAAACTTCAGGTTATGACACGCAGTGGATCCTGAAATTGGTTTGGTGGCGAGTGATCAGCAGCTCTAAAAAATAAAATACAGTAGAAAATATCAATGCATCACATGAAGTAAGAGTAAGAATCGTTTCATAAAATATGAAAATGGTTTTCATAAAAGAATGGTTATATATATATTTATATATCTAATACACACATATGTATGTGCATGTACTGGCTTGTATTATAGAACATATTTCTTACTTTCTGTGGGTTATAGTAAAAATATTTCTTGTAGTAGGATATATTTAAAAATTTTAAAAACCACCAATGAAGTGGTTGAGAGTATAGTCTCTAGCCACAGGGCTACCTGGGTTTAATCTCCATTCTTTATTTTGTCACCTCTGTGATGCTGATCTTAAGCATGTTACTTATTCTTTCTGTTACTTCATCTTATAGGGTCCCATCTCATGAGATCTTTTTGAGGGTTAGGTGGGTTAATCCAAGCAAAACACTTAGAACAATGCCTTACTAAATCGTGTTGGGTTAATCTTACTTCCCCATGCTAGACAGCGAGTAAGCAGAGAACTGGGCAGATTCCTGTTCTATCTGACAAAGTCTAGCCTTGACTTTGAATTCTAAGGCAATTTCTCGCTATCTTAGGTGTCTCCTCAAAACAAACAAATAAAAACAACAAAATAAGTCTCCCTTTACAATGTTTCCATCAAGTTAAAAATAAACGTCTCCTCAGGAAGTTGGCCTAGTTGGCAGTCTTGTCCCTGAGAGAGACTCTGTGACTTGTTCTCTGAGTTTCAAGAGAGAATATGTGGAAGGCATTCAGTGGCATATATAGAACAAACAGATGTCTCACTTAAACCTTTTCTGTAGGGGCACCATATTATCAAGGGACTCAGATCAACTAAGAATTCTACAAGAATCTTGAGGGAGGTCTGTTATCTAGAAGCATAGCAAGTGATTGGAGTTCTGGTTTTGTTTTGCAGTTTTGTTTTTGTCTTTTTTCCCCCCTTGCTTTGTTTCCTCCTCTGCTCTAGCAGGCAACACAGGCATTTTATCAATCTCTTAAAAATGTTTTGACCCTATGTGGTGGTAAGTGCTCTGAATGCTAATTGAAATATATAGCCAGGCTGTATTGCTTTTATAGTCTCTGAAATGTTAAGAATTTAATAAGTTAATGACTCTCAAGTTATAGCCAAGTCTTAACTGATAAAAATTATTCTGGGCCTTTAAACTATTGATTTTAATGTTCAGCCAATATCCAACTTGAAATGCATTCTATGCCACTTCCAACTTGCTTGACTGTAGTTATTTTGTTGCGAGTTAAGATTTTGTTGGAAGATGTATTTCTAGGCTTTAAGATTTGGGAAGGGTATGCATCCAACCTGTGTGCTAAGATCTGGCAAGAAGACAGAAGTGTCTGAAACCAGCAGGGAAAGGAAGGAGGTATATTTAGCACCCCTGCCCTATTTCAGCACATCCGTTCTCTCGTCTTGACATTTCTGTTGGTTTGAATGTTTTTTGCAATATATGGCCCTGCTGCCTTAGAACACTAAGTAGAAGGGAAAATAGTGCCAATAATTCCCTGACAGGAATGTACCTCTCTTTCACTTATTATTTTCTTGAAGAATATGACCTTCCTTCCTTCCTTCCTTCCTTCCTTCCTTCCTTCCTTCCTTCCTTCCTTCCTTCCTTCCTTCCTTCCTTCATTTCTTGACTTAATTTTTAGAGCAATTTCAGGTTCATAGCAAAATTAAGGGAAAGGTACAGAGATTTCCCAAATATCTCTGCCCCAACACATGCATAATCTCACCCATTATCAGTATCCCTCACCAGAGTGGTACATTCATTACAACTGATAAATGTACATAATCACGCAGAATCCATACATTGAAGTTCATTCTTGGTGGTGTACATTCTATAGGTTTGGACAAATATATTATGGCATATATCCACCGTTTATAGTATCCTGCAGAATAGTTTCACTGCTCTAAATAGTTTCACTGCTCTGTGCTACATGGCTCATGAATTCGAGCCCCACATAGGGCTCTGTGCTGACAGCTTAGAATCTGGAGCCTGCTTCAATTTCTGTCTCCATCTCTCTCTCTCTCTCTCTCTCTCTGCCCCTCCCCTGCTTGAGCGCTCTCTCTCTCTCTCTCTCTCTCTCTCTCTCTCTCTCTCAAATATAAATAAACATTACAAAAAGTCATCCGTTCTTCTCACTCCCACCCATGATCCCCACCATGGTAACCACTGATCTTTTACTGTCTCCATAGTTTTGCCTTTTCCAGAAATAATACAGTTGGAATCATATAATATGTAATTTTAGATTACCTTCTTTTACTTAATAATATGAATTATAGTTTCCTCCATGTCTTTTCATGGCTTTATAGTTCATTTCCTTTTAGCTGAATAATATTCTATTGCCTGGATGTACCGCAGTTTTTTGTTTTTGTTTTTTGTTTTTTTATCCATTCACCTACTGAAGGACATCTTGATTGCTTTCAAATGTTGGAAATTGTGAGTAAAACTGCTATAAAAATCCATGTGCAGATTTTTGTGTAGACAAAACGTTTCAGCTCCTTTGGGTAAATATCAAGGAGCTCGATTGCTGGATCATATGGTAAGCGTATATTTAGTTTTGTAAGAAACTTCCAAACCGTCCTCAAAAGTGTCTGTGCCCTACCCTCTCTGTCTTTTTAAGTCTATGAACAATCTTCGAGGTCAGCAGTAGCCTAAACAAATAAATATGTGTATGTGTGGCCACTTAGCAGCTGTAGTTTTGCAAGGCATTGTGTAGAGCTGGTTATTAATTGATAAGCATGTATTTACAGCAGCTGACCCCAGACTTCTGCAATCCAGTTTAGGAGGCATTTGTAAAAGCCTAGAGAAGCTCAACTCTGCCCCATTGGTCCTTAGTGGGTAGTTCCAGATTGGACAAGTGGCCTTACAAAGATACATGTGGAGGTCTCTGATCCTCTGAAATATGCTGGAGAGTCATTGGCTTTGTGAGAACACAGAAAAAGCAAAAGTATGTTGGCCTTTTAGGTGGAGCTTAGTGTTCCTTTCCATTAACCCAGTATCCTTTCACACCTGCTGTCTCAGGGTCAGGATGTTGTATTGGACCACGGATACTCTGAGCCTGGAGGGGTAAGTGAGAAGGGGTGGTGCTCTCATTCCTCATGGGCCCCCTTTCCACAGTGCATTTAGTGACGTGTATATTTGCTTATTGGACGCAGGCTCTTTACTCATGCATGTTAGAGAGTTGTAGAAGCACACAGTGTAGTTGACATTGCTTTTAAAAAGTAATATAGCTCCCTAATTAAGTCCATTTCAAAGCAAAAGTTTTCATGATAAAAGTATTGTGATTTGAGTATACCCACCAAACAATATCTTTCCTCTCCTCTTGAACTTGGAGTCAAGTAAGAGTTGAGCTCAGTGGTCAGCAAGTAGGTATCACATGGCAACTGTCGTGCTAAGCAGCAAGGGATTGAACACAAACACAAGGCTTGGTGCAGCCGTAGTGGACTTTTCAAGTTCATCTCTGAATTCGGTGAGTGGGCTCGTCTTCAGCACTGCTGGACAGTTGCCAGCCTCTCTCGCAGGGCAGGCAATTCACCGCATAGTAAAGAGTAGAGGAATTTACTGACCTAGTCAAAAAAGTATTTATTTAGTGTGCACTCTGTGAGTGCTGACGGTGTTCTAGATGCTGGAGACACAGAGGTGAATAAGACAGGCAAAATCCTTGCTCTCCCGTATGTTTTTTTCTTCTGTTTGTGGGGGAATGGGTGTAAAGCAGGGTGCCACAGGCAGCAGAGACAATAAAGAAATACATGCTTCTGGTTGACAGACCAGCTCTGAAAAGATTGAGAAAGGGCCCGAGAACTGTCTCAGTGTCTTGTTCTAATTCACCTATCTGATAATACTTAGGAAGGAGCCTGCCAGAGAGGGAGAGATGCAAGGAATTTTAGTATAGTGTATTTACTTAAATACATGAAGCTAGGGAGTGGAGGTTTCCTTCCAATAAAAAGTCATATTTGTACATACAAATTCAACAGATGTGAATAAACCAAAGCCCTCCCCAATTCTCAAAGTATCACTCCTTCTACCTCCTACAAGATAGCCATTGGTAGCATTTTACATTAATATCAGTAATTACCCAATCAATATCAATATATTTTTCTCTGAACATGAAACATACATAGTATGTGTATTTAACTGTTTAAAATATTTGCCAGGCAAATATTTTAAGAATATTAAAGAATAAAGTAGAATATTAAAGAATTAAAGAATTAAAGAATTAAAGAATTAAAGAATATTAAAGAATAAAGAATAAAGAATATTAAAGAATAAAGAATATGGAAGAATAAAGTAGGACAAGATAAAACAAATGAATGTGCATACCCTTTAGGTATCCTTACTAAATACACCTGCTATTTTGTTGTAAAGCAGTACTATTTTCTTTCACTTTCATCTTTTAAAAATTTTTAACTTTTTAATTTACTTGCATCTACTGTGATCTTAGGTCTTAATGTCTTGGGTCTTTTCCTTATTCGTTAAGTATGCATTATTTGCCAAATAAGATACCAGAAATAGCAAGATTAATAAACACTAATATCCTTAAAGTTCATGCCTTTATGGTCTGTGCCTGCAGGAAAACTGCTTTTGGTGGGGCTGCTGAGAACCTTTTAGCTCTCTCTCCTGGAATGTGCACTGATTGAGAGTCCTTATTTCTTGGAATGGTGTCCTGGCATCTCCTGAATTAGATTGTTCTTCTTTTGAGGTAGAGATGTCTTAAACCTCTCCAAGAAGGTCTCATGTCATGTCTCTAATACCTCATGTTCTGTAATTGCCTTTCTCACTCTCAAAGACAGAACAATGGTAAAAAGATGTTGCCTCAATTCTTTCCCTCTCTGGATTCGAAAGGAGTTATATATTGGAATTTTGGTGCTGGCTTACCCCTTACAGGTCCTCTCTCCAATGCCTATCACAGAGGGTCAAATTATTAGTGAGTAAGGAAGCTCCTGTGTTTCCTTGTAAAGAGAATCATACTTCTGTTTCTTTACAAAATTTCTATTTTTCTTAGAAAATTTTTTTAATGTTTATTTATTTTTGAGAGACACAGAGACAGAGCATGAGTGGGGGAGGGGCAGAGAGAGAGGGAGACACAGAATATGAAGCAGGCTCCAGGCTCCGAGCCATCAGCCCAGAGCCCGACACAGGGCTCGAACTCACGGACCGCGAGATCGTGACCTGAGTCGAAGTCGGATGTTTAACCGACTGAGCCACCCAGGTGCCCCACAACATTTCTTTAAAAAAAAAAATGTTTATTTATTTATTTTGAGAGAGAGAGAGAGAGCACGCATGGGTGTGCAATTAGGGGAGGGGCAGAGAGAGAATCCCAAGAGGGGCCTGTGCTGTCACCACAGATCCTGACATGGGGCTCAATCTCACGAACCCTGAGATTATGACCTGAGCCAAAATCAAGAGTCAGATGCTTAACCGAACGAGCCACCCAGGTGCCATTGGTTCTTTATGAGATTTTTTCTTTAAAAAAAATTTTTTTTTTAACTTTTGTTTGTTTTTGAGAGACAGAGCATGAGAGGGATAGGGGCAGAGAAAGAGGAAGACACAGAACCTGAAGCAGGCTCCAGTCTCTGAGCTGTCAGCAGGGAGCCCAATGTGGGCTTGCATCCATGAACCGTGAGATCATGACCTGGGCTGATGTCAGCCACTTAACTGACTCAGCCCCCAGGTCCCCTCATTTACAAAATTTCTTAAAGGTTGATGCAAATTCTGCATTTTTAACACCCTATGTGTTTCCCATAATTTTTGAATAATTTTTTGAATAGTTATTTCAAAAAGAGCAGAGTAGTTTTCTAGTCAATCAAAACTATAATCTTTCAGTCAACTTACTTGACAATAAAGCCTGGATCAGCAAATTATGGACTGAATTCCACCCTTTACCCACTAGGCAGGTGTGTGACTGGAGAATGATAACAAGCATTCACATTGTGCTTCCTAATTACAAAGCAGCATAGCTGAAGGACTTCATTTGATTTTTCATGAATACAGGACTCAGAATCTAAGCCAAAAAGAGTACAAAAAAACCGGTAATGAAAACATGGTATACCAGTAAAGTAAATCCTTATAAAAAATGGCAACCTACCAATGGAATGGGCTCGGTTACTCTAATCTTTTCATCTCCAAATATCCCTTATTATTAAAAGCCATTATATGAAGATACATACATGAATCAAGCAAAGTGATTCACAAAGGCACCACAAGAATTTGGACTCCTACCAGCTCACGGGAGGTCTTACGTAGAGGAGGAATTAGGTGGAAGTCTAGAGACTGTTTTCTGAACATGATTGTTATGACTAAACTGGTTATACATGTCTAACTTCTCTAACTAGTCAGACATCCAAATAAAGACTAGGGAGATATGTATGTTGTTTATGCACACTTGTACAGGGCTATAAAACGGATACCTTTTATTGAGAACAACATCCAATTATTCATGATCCCCTACTGCAATAGTACTAAGCATTTAACATGTTTTACTCTCCTTTGTGTCTGAGTCATCGTCTTGGATTGTAATGTCATGTATATTACATGACATTAAGTCTTTGAAGCCACCAAGATAGCCTTTAGTTCTGTGCTCTGTTATACTAAGCTAGTAAGATTTAATTATGAAATTCTGGACATTTACAATCATCTGGCAGAAAAGAAGCCTCGAAAGTTTCTGTATGTTCTCTAACGTAGTGCTTCTCGAACCTTATTGCATGTATGAATCACCTGGGAATCTTCTGATTCAACAAGAATGGGTGGGGCTTGAAACCCTGCAGATCTAAGAAGCTCCCAGGTACTGCCAATGCTGTTAACCCATATGCACCATAGGTATAGTGGCACAAGATAGAATATTTGAAGGGTCTCAGGAGATAATGTGGCCTAAGTAAAATTGCCCTCCCTGATCTTCTCAATGAGTACCTAGTGCATATAGCACTGCATATAGCATTTTACCACAAACAAATAAAGATCTTGTCCTTGTAAAGATACATATGTAATTTCCACAAGACTTCAACAATAAGTAAGACAATATTTACTTTATTGTTTTAGACAGCTTTAGAGTAATCTTTATGGAAGTAGGAAAAAAAACTTAGTAAAGAGAGGGTATCAGGATAAAGGAAAAGCATGAAAGACATACAAGAAATGAGTTGGAATAAGAAATTAAAGACAAAAATGTAAGTTTCAAAGAGGTGAGTTGGCACAATTGGACAGGAGCAAGAGTAGAAAGTGACAAAATGAAGGCAGAATTGGAAGGAGGGTTTTGGGGAAGGAAGGAGTCTGGGAAGGAAAGAGAAAGTATTTTTAGTCTACATTTCAATGGGCTCCAAGTAAGCAAACCAGTCAGTCATGCTGGCAAGTTTCATTTGGCTTCCATTGTGTCCCTGGCTCTACTTCCGCTCAGTTTTGACAAGGTAAAGAATATACATTTAGTCTTTGATGTATGACTGCAATTGTAACACTGGCTACATTATAATCCATCTTGCAGTCTAGGTTTGTGAAGAACTTCCTCTTTAATCCCCCTTTAAGGATATCCCTTCTGGTATGTCATTCCCATTTCTTACAGAAACCCCTTAATTTTCCACAAGGAAAATAGAGTTTTCCTCTCAAAAGAAAGCCCATATTTGGGATTGTAAAGAAAAGGAAAAGATTTTGATGCATCTTATTTTAATTATGTATTATGAAGAAAGTCACTGCAATCAGTGTTTACAAAGCAGCTTGTGTCAAAAGTTGGAATATTTGGACACCTAGTTAAAGAGTAATTTTTTTTTTTTTTGTTCCACACAAAATAACCTTTCACCTGATTTAAACAATTCAACTGTGGGGGAAGGGACTATGGGACCAGGTGCCCAGGCCTTAAATCCTCTGTCTCTTGAGGATCTCACTAATCATCATTGCCAGCACCACCCTTGCCCTCAGGGAAGAGGTTGACACCTGCCGCCATTCGCACCCAGGCCTAGCTAAAGACACACACCCCTTTGGGAATATACCACAGCTAGCTGAGCCCGCTCTGTTCCCCCCAACAACGTTTACCAGAGGTTCAGGGCTAACAACAGAGAATTACAATATAATGAGATACAGGTAACTGCTTGTATGTGCCTTGCTCTTTAGAGCACACAGAACCCATTATCACCCCCCCCCCGCCCCCCCACTTCACCACCCCAATCCCCAGAGACTACCGGGAAGAAGAGAACAATTTGGGATGGTCTCTTTATTTTGGTCTTCTCAGGATGCTGTCCCTTCTGTCTTTGGCAGACTTAGGAGGAAGTTCTCTGATGATTGAAAAATCACTTCTTCACAGCCTTGAACTGGGAGGCTTATCTGCTATGAGGGGAGGAGCCTAGTAAAGATTACATTATGGGAACTGCTGAAATAAAATGCCTTGAGAGTTTATTACTGCCATTTTCAAAGGGTAAACTGAGTAGGTTACAGTATTTTATGTTATTATTTATTTATTATTTATTTATTTATTTATTAGCCTTATATAGTTGTTAGCAAATCTAGCTCCTTTATTTTAATTTTTTAAAATTTTTTAAAATTAAGAAATTTTTTAAATTTTATTTTTTAACATATTGAATTTATATATATGTCTATACGCATATACATATATGTATACATATACAATTTATACATATATACATATATGTATACATATATATGTATAGATGTATATGTATACATATATGTATACATATACATCTATACATATATGTACATATATAAGTTATACATTATATTTATACATATATACATATATACATATTTATACATATATGTACATATATAATTTATACATTATATTTATACATATATATTTAATATAATTTATTGTCAAATTGGCCAACATACAGTGTGTAAAGTGTGCTCTTGGTTTTTGGGGATAGATTCCTGTGGTTCATCGCTTGCATACAATACCCAGTGCTCATTCCAACAAGTGCCCTCCTCAATGCCCATCACCCATTTTTCCCTCTCCCTCACCCCTCCGTCAACCCTCAGACTGTTTTCTGTACTTAAGAGTCTCTTATAGTTTGCCTCCCTCCTTCTCTTTGCAACTTTTTTTTTTCCCCCTTCCCTTCCCCCATGGTCTTCTCTTGGGTTCCTCAAGATCCACATATGAATGAAAACATAGGATATCTGTCTTTCTCTGACTGACTTATTTCACTCAGCATACCTTCCAGTTCCATCCACGTTGCTGCAAATGGCATGATTTCATTCTTTCTCATTGCCAAGTAGTATTCCATTGTATGTATAAACCACATTTTCGTTATCCATTTGTCAGTTGACGGTCATTTAGGCTCAAAGCAAGCAACCAATCAAACAACAGGCATCTTTTTAAAAAATCCAGAATAACCTGTAAGCCAATACTTTTACACACGACAATTTCTTTAAAAAAAAATGTTTATTTATTTATTTTGAGAGAAAGAGAGAGCACAAGCAGGGGAGGAGCAGAGAGAGAGGGAGAGAGAGAGAGGAGAGAGAGGAGAGAGAGAGAAACCCCAAGCAGGCTCTGTGCTGTCAGTACGGAGCCCTACGCGGGGCTCAGTCTCAAGAACTGTGATACCATGACCTGAGCTGAAATCCCAGAGTTGGATGCTTAACTGACTGAGACACCCAGGTGCTCCAAGAGTTACACACTACAATTTCAAAATGAAAAAGATTCTCAGAATGTGTATTATCTCATGTGGTGTTAGTGGTCAAGTGGAGATAGTAGTTGTGGTGTATGCCTTCTTTCTGCTGCTCATTTCTGTAAACGTTTGTCTTTTTGTGTTGTCTCCATTGGGAACAGAGGCGTGTATTCTGGATGATGTGACTCTTCAATTCATGTGAGAATATTTGGTTCTACATTTCTGGAGTTAGGTGTTATGCATGCCACCTTCTGGCCATTATTAAGAACACATCTAAAATGAAGGTGGGAAACAGGAGCATGGGAGAGGGTGAATTGAGCCTGAAAGCAGTGCTTTCTGAAGCCTGATACCCCAGCCTCACCACCACAACTGCCTGTGGTGCCTGTTCAATGCAGTTTGCTGGACCCCAGCCCATACTCAACATGACTGGTGTCACTGGAGGGGGGATCTGGGTTTGTAGCAAGAACTGGTGGTTCCTTTGCCCACTAAAGTTGGAGGAGCACTAGCTTAGAGACATGCAACATTTTTCTATCCCTAATTAACTATGTACCTTAGCTCCCTTCTCTTCCTTTCCCTTCTCCATGCCTCCATTGCTATCAGTGCCCTGTATGGCAGTGGCCAAAGTAGTCTATGTGTCCTCTTGGTGGGCACCGAAACTTTTACTGTCCTGACAGCACAGGTGCCATGGTAAACCCGACGCCCTGACTTACTTTTTGTATCATAATAAACATGAAAAAATGTATTTTGCATTTTTAAAACTTAATTTCCTTTAAACTTTGCAAAGCATTTTTTGTATACCTTATTTCATTGGTCCTCAAAGTTTACTTTCTATAGATCCCTTCAGAGACCATAAAACTGAGTTTTCTTCAATTTTAATATGCATCTTTTATATTCCATATGCATAGGAGAGAGGCATATTAAAATTGATGAAAAGTCAGTTTATCATATATATTGAATTATCATATATATTGAATATATATATACCCAAAATGAATAGGGGTTGACCTCCTCTAAATGATCAAATGCCCTAATGTGTACTCTTTCTACAGGTTCCTAGATTGTATAATTCCTGTTTGTACAAGTTTTAAATTTGCAATAAGCTCCTCAAAGATATTCTTTATAATTAAAAACTCCTTAAAGTTTTGTTGTTATTGTTATTTTTTTAAATGCTACCCTGGGATTCCTGAACTTCTTCATCATTCTAGATGTGGTCTCTGAATTCAAAGGATAGATGCAGATTGAACATTAAACTTTTCCTGGTAGAATGACTGGTTCTCCCTATTAAGACAATTTATTTATAATAATAGAGCATTGTTACTCATGCTAGCTTACTGTTAATTCATTCCATAAATATTTATTGAGTGTCTATTATGTATAAGGCACTATTCCAGAGGATACAGAAATGAATAAAACATATAAAAATGACCTACCTTCCTGGAGTTCACATTTTAGTGGGAAGAGACAGGTAATAAACAATGTAAAGTATAATAAGTCCTATGGAGAAAAATAATGCAGAAATGATGGCTAGGGAGCATTGAATGCTTTGAAATGATAAATAAGTCATTCTGGGAAGGCTCACCAAGAGGGTTATATTTGAGTAAAGATGAGAGGCATGTGAGACATCTGGGGGAATAATGTTTTAGATAGAGGGCAATATAAGCACAAAGGCTCTGAGAGGCAAATTATCTTTCCAGTTTTATTGAGAAATAATTGAGGTACATCACTGTATAAATTTAAGGTGTATGCATGATGGCTCAATCTACATATATTGTGAAATAATTGTAGTAATAATTTAGTTAGCACCCATCATCTCATATAGATACAATAGAGAGAGGAAAAAATAAAAGAAAAAAATTTTCTTGTAATGAGAATTCTTAGGATTTACTGTCTTAAAACTTTCCTGTACATCATTCAGCAATTGTCTATTAATACATTGTATATTAATTACATCATATTGTATATTAATTACATCCCTAGTATTTGTCCTTTAACTGGGAGTTTGTACCTTGACCCTCCCCTTTCTCCAATGGAGATAATACAGTATTTTTCTTTCTCTGCCTGACTTACTTTACTTAACATAATGCCTTTAGGGGCGCCTGGGTGTTTCAGTCGGTTAAGCGTCCGACTTCGACTCAGGTCACGATCTCAGGGTCCGGTCCGTGAGTTCGAGCCCTGCGTCGAGCTCTGGGCTGATGTCTTGGAGCCTGGATCCTGCTTCCAATTCTGTGTCTCCCTCTCTCTCTGCCCCTCCCCTGTTCATTCTCTGTCTCAAAAATAAATAAACGTTAAACAAAAATTTATAAAAAAAAAAGTAAAAAAAAAAAACCCATAATGCCTTCAAACTTCGTCCATGTTGTTACAAGTGGCAGGATTTCCTTGTTTCTTGTGGCTGAATAATATTTTTACACACACACACACACACACACACACACATCACTACTTCTTTATCCATTCATCTATGGATGGACACAGGTTTTTCCCATGTCTTGGCTATTATAAATAATGCCACTATGAACATAAAGGTGCAGGTATTTTTTTGAATCAGTGTTTTTGTTTTCTTCAGATAAACATGGAGAAGAGGAATTTGCTGGATCATGTGGCAGTTCTATTTTTAATTTTACGAGGAACCTCCCTACTGTTTTCCATAATGTCTGTGCCAATTTACATTTCCACCGACAGTGTAGAAGGCTTCCCTTTTCTTCACATTCTTAGCACCATTTATTATCTCTTGTTGTTTTGATGATGACCATCCTAACAGGTGTGAGATGATGTGAGAAAGGAATATGCGCGGAGTATTCCAGGTTAGCAAGGAGGCCTATGTTACAGGGACTGAGAAAGTGAGGAGGCAATGGTAGAAAATGAAATTAGAAGGTGACTGGGTGCTCGACTGATCAAGACATTATAGGCCATTGTGTGGACTCTGAGTGAAATGTGTAGCTATTGATGGGTTTTTAGGAAAGAAGGGACCTGGAATGTTTTAAAAAGATCACTCTGAATCTTATGTTAAGAACAGACTGAAAAGGGCCCGAGAAAGAACAGGAAGACCAACTAAGAGGCTGCCGTAGACCAATTCAACAAATATTCACATTCCTATCCTCTACATTAGGTAAATTTTACCCACCCACTAAAACTGGATTTGCTCATTGAACTTGACTTAGCCAATGAAATGTGAGTGAAAAGTTACCGTATGCCAATCTAGAGATGAGGCTTTAAAAGACACAGCTGGTTTTCTTCAGCCCTGTTGTGCTTTGTCAAAAGTGTAGCCCAAGTAGCAGGTGTTCCTTTAGCCTGCGCACCAGAATGAGAGACATGGAGCAGATAGGAACTTGACCAACAGCCTAGAGCCAAGACAAGATGACCCAGCAAAGCTCAGCCAAGCACAGGAAAGTCACAGCAGACTTGTCGATTTATGAGCAAGAAGTAAATTATGTTGGAAGCCACTGAGATTTGGAAGGATATTTTTTATGCAGTAAAGCCTGCTTCATGCAGGTACTAGTATAATAATTTAGGCAAAGAGTGATGGCAAACTAGAGTGAAATCAGATGGTTGTGGTAGGATAAGAATCTGGATATATTTTTGAAGACAGGGAATACTGAAAGAGGGACATGATGTGGGGCATGCACAGGAGATCAGAGGTAAACTTTGTACATGTTAAATTTGATATACCTATTAGATTTACAAATAGAGGTGTCCAACGAGTGGTTTGATATTTAAATAAAGTCTTCAGGAGAAAACTACTTCTTCTGGCCATGATAGATTAACAAGGACTGAATTATTCTCCTACCTTTAAGAACTAGAAAGTTGGAAAATGATGTTTTCAAAACATTGGATAACAGGCACTGGGGATCCTGAGAGAAGGAAAAACAAACAAGATGAACCTTATTGCCCTATTTTGGCTTGCCATCTGGAAGCAATTTTCAGTTTTCAGTTTTCAGTGGGGGGAGGGAAAACTCAAACAAAGCCTGTTGGTCTCACTGAATGGAAGAAATAGAGATAGGAGTTCAGAGAGGCTAAGGCGGCTAGAATCTTTTTTGGTGGGGGGAGGGAGGAAGAGAAACAGTGAGACAGAGAGAGAGGAGGAGGGAGAGAGAAAGATTGATTCAGAAATTTTCAGAGGCCTCTTGACCTTAGTCTGAGTACTGATAAATGCATGTGAGAGAGGCAACTACCCCAGGCAGGGGGAAGGACCACTGCAATGCAATAAGCCAAATAATTCCTAAATCTCACATGAGACTGGGATGATTTTCAGTGGGATCATTTTCACCAGTCAGAGAGGAAAGACCTTGTGTTGTGTGGGGCATTGGAGAGAATCCTCAGAAGGGTACCTTAGTAGTTAAGTAGTAGTGAGGCTAAATTAGCACTAGGCTAAAGGATGTTCTGAGTCTCCCTCACGAAGTTTAAAAATAAGCCTCAAAAGAGTCAGACTGATTCAAAGCAACTTAACTGTGTGCCAGAAGAAAGCCCAACACTATTAAAAGGAACCCAACAAAATATGGCACCTATTTATGTAAGGTCTCAATGTCCAGTGTTCAGTAAAAATTACTAGAAATTCACAAAGGCAGAAACATGACCTATAATCACAAGAAAAATGTCAATAAATAGAACTAGAAATTACAGAGGTGATAGAATAACTAAAATTGGTTATTATGAATTTACTTCATATTAGCACAAGAGTAGGGAGAAACAGAATGTGATGAAAAGAGAAACGGGTAATATGAAAAAGACCCAAATCAAACATCAGGAGATAAAAAAAATAGGTACCCAAAAGGAAGAATAAATGGGCTAGATAAACTGAGTAGAAACTGCAAAAGAAAAGAACAGACCAATAGAAACTATAGAAATGACGTACAGAGAGGAAAAAGGGTTGAAAGAAAAGGGAACGGAGCATGAATGACCTGAGGTACAATGTCAGGAGATGATGCATATTTAGAATTGAAATCCTAGAAGCAAGGTAGGGAGAGGGTAGAAAATATTTAAAGGAAAATGGCCAAATTTTTTCCAAATCTGATGAAAACTCTGAGCGCACAGATCCAAGAAACTCAACAAATTCCAAGGAGGAAAATTATAAAGAAAACCACACCAAGACACGTTATAATCAAATTTTAGGAAGCAATGATAAAGAGAAGATCCTAATAGTAGCCAGAATAAAAAAGACATATTCACATCAGGAACTTTTTGCCAGAAACTATGCAACACAGAAGACAATCCTCAGTATTTAAAAAAAATTTTTTTAATGTTTATTTCTGAGAGAGAGACTGAGTGTGAGTGGGGGAAGGGCAGAAAAAGAAGGAGAAACAGAAGCAGAAGCAGGCTCCAGGCTCGGAGCTGTCAGCACAGAGCCCGAAACCCACAGACCGTGAGATCATGACCTGAACTGAAGTTGGACCCTTAACCGACTGAGCCACCCAGGCACCCGGCAATCCTCAGTATTAAAAGAAAAAAAAGTCAATCTAGAATTCTACAGCCAGCTTTCCGATTTTTCACAAAGGGAAGTGAAATAAACACTTCTCAGACAAACATATGTGAACAAAATTAGTGTCAGCAGATCTATATTGTAAGAAATGCTGAAGGAACTTATTCAGGCAGAAGAAAAATACCCGATGGAAATTTGGATCTTTATTAAGGAATGGAAAGTACTAGAAATGGTAAGTATATGGTAAATATAAAATGCTTTATGTTCTGAGTTTTTAAGTCTTTTAAAAAGATAATGGACTGCTTAAAGTGAAATAGAAATAATGTATTTTTGGGTTTAAAACTTATGTAGAAATAAAGTATATGATAAAATAGCTCAAAGGACAGGATGGTGAAATAGAAATATTGGGTTGAAAGTTCCTCATAATGTGCATGAAATGACTTATCATTTGAAGGTAGATCATTGTATTAGTTACCTATTCCTGAATAACAAATTATCCCAAGTTTAGCAACTTAAAACAGCAGTGAACATTTGTTATCTCACATAGTTTTGTGCTTTAGGATGGGCTTAGCTGGTTGGCTCTGACTCAAGATATCTCATGAGGCTGCAGTTAAGATTAAAAGGGGTTTCTGTCATCTGAACACTTTACTGGGAATGGAGAATTTGCTTCCAAGATGGCCCACTCATGTGACTGGAAAGTTGGTGCTGGGTCTTGGCCAGAGTCCTCAGTTACTTTCTGTGTGAACTCTCCTTAGGGATATTGAGTGTCCTCAGGGCGGCAGCTGGCTTCCTCAATGAGTGATTAAAAAAAAAAAAAGAAAAAAAAGTTGGAAGCTGAAATATCTTTTTTACCTAGCTTAAGAAATCACACACTGTCAGTTTTATTGTTTACACAGGTCATCTCTACTCAGTGTGGGAGTAGACTATATTAGGGCTTGAACATTAGAATACAGAGATCATTGGAGAACATCTTGGAAGCTGATTAACTCAACTGTAGTTAGAGTAACATACTGTAAACTCAAGAGCATCAGTGAAAAATTCTTTAAGTGAAACTTTAGCAAATATAGTCCACCATATATAAAAAAAGATAATACATCTTTTGTCCCACTTTTGCTGAGAAATAACTTACATACATCATTGTATAAGTTCAAGGCACACAACATGATAGTTTGATGTACATATATTACGAAATTATTACCACAATAGGTTCAGCTAACATGTATCTTCACAATAGATATAGGTACCTTTATATCTATATACCTTCACCTTTATATAGGTACAATATAAAAAAAAGAAAGAAGAAAATAATAAAGGGAAAGAAATTCCTCCTTGTGATAAGAAGTCTTAGGATTTACTCTCTTAACAAGTTTCCTAAATATCATACAATAGTATTAATGATAATGCTCATGTTGTACATCCCTACTACTTATTTATCTTATATCTAGAAGCTTAATCCTTTTGACTACTTTCCTTCAATTCCTTTTCCCTCCACTCCCTGCCTCTGGTAACCATGTCTCGGCTGTTGTAAATAATGCTGCTATGAACGTGGAAGTTCAGATATGTTTTCAAGTTAGTGTTTTCGTTATTTGGATATATTCCCAGAGGTGGAATTGCTGAATCAATGGTAGTTCTGTTTTTAATTTTTTAAGGATCCTCCACACGGTTTTCCTTAAGGGCTATACCAATTTATAATCCTACCAACAGTGCACAAGGATTACCTTTTCTCCACATCTATGCCAGAATTTATCTTTTGTCTTTTTGATATTGGTCATTTCAACAGGCATGAGGTAATACTTCATTGTGGCTTTAATTTGCATAGGGTAATACATTTTAAAAAATTTCCATTCATTTTTTTTTGAGAGAGAGAGAGAGAGAGAGAGAGAGAATGCAAGTAGGGGAGGGACAGAGAAAGAGGGAGACACAGAATCTGAAGCGGGCTCCCACTCTGAGCTGTCAGCACAGAGCCTGATGCAGGTCTTGAACCCACAAACCATGAGATCATGACCTGAGCTGAAGTTGGACACTCAACTGCGCTGCCCAGGTGCCCCAGGATAATACATTGTGACCAATGAAAGTTCATCTCAGGAATTCAGTTTTAGTTTAACTTTCAAAAATAAATATAATTCACCAATTAACAGAAAATAAAGAAGATAAAATTCATAACCACCTCAACAGATGCAGTAAAAGCATTTTTTTTCCCTCAAAATTCAACACCCAGTCGTGATAAAAACTCTACAAACTGGAAATAGAAGAGGACTTCTTCAATCTGATAAAGGGCATCTACAAAATCCTTACATCTAGTATCATACTGAATACTTTCTCCTGAAGACTGGCAACAAGGTAAGGATGCCCACTCTCACCACTTCTTTTCTATTTTCATTGTGATTTCTAACTAGTGCAATATTATAAGAAAAAGAAGCAAAAGACATACAAATTGGAAAGGAAGCTGCTTTTATTTGCATATGACATGATCATCTACATTGAAAACAATAATTAGTGAATCTACAAAGAAGATACTGGGGAGAAAAAGAAGCTACTGGAACTAATATATAAATAGCAAAGTAGCAGGATACAAAGTCAATATTCAATAAATTAATTGTATTTCTATATATTCACAACCAACAATTGGGATTTGAATTTAATATAATAATACATTTTAATGGCATTAAAGTATTTAATAGTTTTAAAATATGAAATATTTAAGTTTTATAAAATATGTGCAAGAATTATACACTTAAAAATATAAAATTTATTGAAAGAAAGTAAAGAAAATCTCAAAGATGGGGACACATACCAGGTTCACAGATTGAAAGACTAATTATTGTTAAAATGTCAAGTGTCCCTACATTATCTATAGATTCAATGTAATCTGTCCAATCCTAGCACCTTTTATTATTTGGTAAAAATTTATAAATTGACTCAAGAATCTATAGGCAAATTAAAAGTGCTAAAGTAGCCAAAACAATTTTTGAAAAAGAACAAAATTTGAGAACGTATATATTATCTGATTCCTAGTCTTACTCTGAAGTTTTGCAGTAATCAAATACCATGGTATTGGCATGAGAATAGACATATAGGAAAGTGGAAATAAAAAGACAATCCCAAAATAGATACATACATGTGTAGCCAACTTATTTTCAACAAAGTTTTCAAGTTAATTCAGTGGGGAAAGGACAGTTGTTGCCATAAATGGTGTTGGAACAACTGGATAACCACATGAACCTTGACCCTTAGCACACATTCTCTAAAAAATTAACTTTAAGTGGATTATACACCTAAATATGAGCTAAAACCATATGACTTATAGAAGAAAACATAGGCAAATATCTTTATAACCTTAGTTTAGGCAAATACATTTTAGGATACAAAATGTATAAACCATACATTTTGTTTTTAAAAAAGGTAGTAAAATAAGAATGAATTGAAATGTAAAATTTTGGCTCTTCAACATGCTCTGTTAAGAAGAGGAAAAGGCAAGCTATAGTTGGAAAGAAAATATTGGCAAAACCTAGATCTGATGAAGAACTTGCGTCCATAATAGAACTCTTACAACTTAATAATAATAAGATAAATATATGACAACAAAAATGGGTGACAGATTTGTAGACACTTCCACAAATAAGTTGTATGAATGCTAAATGTACATATGTATGTATGATATGTATGGTATCATATGTATGATAGCTTATGTACGATGTTCAACATTATTGGTTATGAAAGAAATGCAAAATAAAATCACAGTGAAATATCCACATGTGCCAATTTTTGGTAGCTTTATTTAAACTCAAATTTCCCTCAAGTGGGAATGAATAAACAGATTGTTGTGCATGCATGCAAGGAATTCTACATAGCAGTAAATAGGAAAGAACCAATGATTCATGTAATAATGTGAATGGGTATCGAAAATTTTTTGTTAAGTGAAAGGCCATTCTCAAAATATCACATAATGGATAATTCCATTGATATGAAGTTCTAGAAAAGATAAAACTCTAAAGACAGGAAGCAGACTGGTGGTTGCCAGAACCTGAGGCAGGGTATGGGGGGAGGTTTTTACTGCAAAAGAGCAGAAGAGAACATTCTGGATGAAAGAAATGTTCCACATCTTGCTTTTGGTGGTGGTTATATGACTGTATTCATTTGTCAAAACTCATAAATTGTATAATTTTATTGAATGTAGGTTATACCTCAAAATAGCTAATTAAAAATTTTTTAAGAGAGGTCTGGGTTAGAGATACATGTGTAACTCATGTGTATATAGATGGAATTTAAGGCTATGAAAATGGATGATATATATGAAGCTCAAAGATTGAGCACTGGGGTACTACAATGTTTAGAAACCAGGGAGATGGGTAGGAAGTAGCAAAAATGACTCAGAAGGAGTAGCCAGTAAGGAAAATGGACTATTTGAAATGTCTTGGAAGCCAAATAATAAAGGTATTTCACAAAGAAGTGAGTGATCATCTGTGTCAAATGCTGTTGATGTGTCAAAAAATATGAGGAATGACTATTTCTTATTGAATATAGCAGTCAAATATGAAGGCAATTCATATTTTGCCTTGAACAAGAGAATATTGACTGGGACTGCATTGGTTTGGTTCAAAAAAAGAATGGGCGTAGTCAGAGATAATGAAGAGGCAACTCCAAATTAGTTTTGCTGTAAACTAATTTTTTACTTTTTGCTGTAAAGTAAAGGAGTGTAATGGAGTGTAGGTAATGAGGTACTAAGTGTAGGTAATGAAGTAGTAAGGTAATGAAGATGATGATGATGATGATGATGATGATGATGATGATGATGATGGTGGTGGTGATGATAACTTTAGGTGCAATGTTAACATGTTTTTATGCTTGTGGGAAGGATTCATCAGAGAGAGAAACATCTATGATATAGGAAAAAGAGGGAATATTTCTAGTAGCAATATCCTTGAGCAAGAGAAAGTTGATGGGATCTAGTGAATGAGTTGAAGCATTGGCCTTGGATAGGGGTACAGACAGTTTGTATTAGTAGAATAATTCAGAGTGTATGGACACATGTACAATGAGATGGATAGATGTGGCGATGGAGCTTATGGGAATTCAAAACAAGTTACTTCTGTTTTCTACTTCTATTTTCTCAGAGGTACAGGAAGCAAGATTATGAACTGCAAATGAAGATAAAGAGGAACTTGGAGGACTGAAGTGAGAATAGAAGTGAGAAATGAAACAACCATCTAGGATGCATGTGTGAAGGAACCAGGGAAATAGGGTTTGATTGTTGGGCAGCATCAAGAGGCTACTTCTGCAGAATGACTATCCCTTTCAAATGAGAACAGTCAGGTTTTCTCTGGATTCATCCAGCTACAAGATGCAGGCACAAAGTAGATGGAGAGATGAACTTACCCAGTATTAAAGTTTTGCTACAAGAGAATGAGAAGGGGGAAGAGAGGCAAAAGAGTTGAGAATATGTACAAGGGAATGATGATAAAGATGGGTGGTGTATTTAGACTGAAAAGAAGTGAGGACACAAGGAGGGTGGTGGCCAGTAGAAAGGTGGTAGGATTAATGGACTGTAGGATGTAAAAGGGAGTAAGAATTGTTTAAACCAGAGTACTAGAGATAGTAAGTTTGAAAGACAAAAGCTATGATTGGGGAAGGGATTTCTTAAAAGTGAAAGTCAGGAAGAGGTAACTACAAGGCCAGGGGTTGACTATGCAAGTGACTATCTGAAATGGGTAGAGAACAAGGTTACTGAAAAAGAAGAAGTTGCAGTGACATTTTCATGCCCTGGGTCACATCCCCTCGGTCTAGCTCGGATTTCATCAGCAGTTGTGGCAAACAGTTCCTGTTTGTTTTTGCCTTCCTGCCTTGAGCACCTATCTCACCTCTGCTTTTCTGCCTCAGGGGTTTCCTTTGAGAGCTCTCTAAGTGCAGGGAAGGGTAGTCTGGAATTGTGGAGGAGTGTATACTTCTGGCGACAAATCTAAACCAGTTGGGATCAGGAGTTGATGGAGCCCCAGCTTCCCTTCTTTGGAAGGCAGTTCAGTTTAACATGGTTCCTCAGAAGGACTGAGTAGCTCTTGTGTATTCTGGTAACTAATACAGTAGCATACACCCCTTCTTGCTCCCTCACTGTTACTTCTGGGAATCACCTCTCTAAAAAATTACCTACAGCCAAGTCCTTATTTCAGGATCTGCTTTGGAAAAACCAAATTAAGGAACTCAGAAGCCAGCTTGTTCAAAGGATGATTCAAATGGACATTTAAAAGATCATAGTAATGTTGGAACAAAGTAATATAGGAAATACAATCTACAAGGAACAGGGGGAGCATTACTTAGCCTGGTGCCTAGCACTCGGTAATGATTTGACAAATATTTGTTGCATGAATAATGCAGGGAGCATGATGATCCTTTACAATCCATTCTTAAGAATTTCAGTTTCCTACTGTAAGAACTCCTTGAAGAATCATTCTGAGGTCCATTGTGTCACATCCAAACCACACTGACTTGATAAATAGGAACGGTGAGACAGGTTTAAAGGCAGGTTGAGGACAGAAACTACCAGTAAGTAGGAAATTCAATTATGCTGCTTTGAATTATCTGTGAAAGGAAAGGTCTGGATATTTGCTGAGAACTGGCAAACTGGAACCATTCCGTGTAGGTTGAGGAACTGCAATGAAATATCTGAAGCCCACTCAAGGTGATCTTCCTTACCTTCCTCCTCAAACTGTGCTCGGAAAACCTCCTTCTGGGCACAATCACTTTCACAGATTACTTTAATAGAATGAAGAGGTTTTTCTATTGCTGCACTTCTTTGTATGAAAGGGCTTTAATGAAATGTTACTGTAAATTCATTAAGAAACACATTTACAGCTTTAATATTTGTGTTTCCCTAATGCATACCTAAATGGTTCCTGAAAGTGAAACAACAATGTAGGCAGTTGATTAACTTTAAACATTATCTCTAAATGAAACATAGCATATTTACAGGGAAAGAGCTGATTAATGTTGAACAGGAAAATAAGAGGAACTGATGGAAATATTCATCTAGGAGTTATACCTGAGATGCTGAGTTTCTAAATGTAATGCCTTTCCTTATCTCTATAATGAAAATTGTCATTAGGAAGATGGCAGAAGTAGGTTGTTACTCCTGGTAATGAAATAAGTCATGAAACACTTGAGAGTATACTCATTAAACATACTCTTGTATTTATTGGTAGAAAGGAAAATGATCTCATTTATGTTTTAGAGAGAGATACTAATGGACACATTAAAGACACAGATTCTGTTCTATTATTCTAACACTTTTAAGCATATATACAACATAGACCATTTGCTTTTAAATGACTGAATACCATGAAAGGGGCACTTTACATTTAAAACTTGTTTTATATTTTATAACTAAAAACCAGCTTATACCTATAAATACACAATTTGGTATATCTGTTTACGTACCTATGTGTCTGTCTATTATGAGAGTTGCTCCTGGGTATCTCAATTAGTTCATTATGGAAAATATGGAAAAATTGATAAGTAATAAAAAAGGAAATTTAAACCACCCATAATTCCACTTCAGGGATCATTACTATTATCACAATACCATATTTTGGAAAGGCAATTTAATAAAATATATCAAAAGTCAATTGGTATCAAAAGATATCTAATCCTTGACTCAGAAAGGGTTTTCCTCAAGGAAATAGTTGCTGGATAGGTTCCTAAGGCATTTGTTGCAGTGTTTAAAATATTTTTAAACATGAAATACTGTGTATAAAACTATTTTCGAAAATTCATCATTGTCCAGCTATACATTAAAACATTAAATAGCCAATACAAATGATGTTGTAGAAGAGTGTTCAGCGATATTGAAAGATCTTCGCTATATAAAAGCTCAGTGAAAACAGCAGTGTCTAAAATAGTAAATAATGATGGGTATGCATGTGTGTGTCTGTGTAGAGAGAAGACTATAGGCATACCCCTCACATTTCATGATGACTATCTCTGGTAGGTTTTCAATTTTCTTTTTGTTATTTATATATTTTTAAATGATATAAAATAAACAAGGTCCTTTTAAAAATGCAAATAATTATAAGAAAGAGCAGACATATAACTTACACTTCTAAATGCAGCTATCAAGTTATGGAAATTTGAGAGAAAGACATTTATCAAAGGTTTGATAATTTTGCTTCATATAAAATATAAACACAAAGGGCAAAATATCTAGGGTGCCTGGGTGGCTCAGTAGGTTGAGTCCAATTCTTGGTTTCTACTCAGGTCATACATGATCTCACTATCGTGAGATTGAGCCTTGCCATGGGATCCACGGGAAGCCTGCTTAAGATTCTCTCCCTTCTTCTTCCCCTTGCTCTCTCTCTCTCTTTCTCTCAAAAAAAAAAGAAGGTATAACATCTGAATATTCCTATAGAATCTTTACCCAGAAATGAGAGAGGTAGGAGAAAACCTTAGAAAAGGGAGTAAAGATGGGGTGCCTGGGTGGCTCAGTTGGTTAAGCGGCCAACTTCAGCTCAGGTCATGATCTTGTGGTTCATGAGTTTGAGCCCCGCATCAGGCTCTGTGCTGACAGCTCAGAACCTGGAGCCTGCCTCAGATTCTGTGTCTCCCTCTCTCTTTCTGCCCCTCCCTGCCACTCACCCTCTGTCGGTCTCTCAAAAATAAACTTAAAAAGGTAAAAAAAAAAGATACAGGAACCAAATTTAATTTAAAATAGCACTTAAGGGGGAGCCTGCGTGGCTCAGTCGGTTGAGCGTCCGACTTCGGCTCAGGTCATGATCTCAGTTTGTGAGTTCGAGCCCCACGTCGGGCTCTGTGCTGACAGCTCAGAGCCTGGAGCCTGCTTGGGATTCTGTGTCTCCCTCTCCCCTTGCCACCGCCCCCCGCCCCCACTCACCCTCTGACTCTCTCTCCCTCAAAAATAAATAAACATGAAAAACACTTTTAAAATAGCACTTAAGGCCAGACCTAGTCTCACTCTTTTCACAGAGAATTGATAAAAAGTGACTGCCTTTCAGAAATAGGTCCCAGAGGTGTAGATGGCTCTGGCTTGCTGTCTACTCCATTACTGTTCCTTGGAGAGTCTGTGATAGAAGCTGAGAAGACAGGCACATTGTTTGGTGGTGCTGTGAACATATTGATGTTCTTCAGGTGTTATTTCAGTAAGATTTCTTTAACAAGCTACAAGCTCCTTTTTTAAAAGTTAGGATTGCATCTAATACACAGTCAAAACTTACTATAAAATAATTATATAACCCATTCCTCAACTTTTAGTTAAAATAGATGAAAATGAACATTGCATGGGTGAAAAGGAGGTCAGAGAAGCAATGGAAGGGGCCGGTTGTCACTGGGAGCAGCAGGGTCTTTGATCAGCCAGAGGAGGATGCTGATACCTAAGATCAAGGAAAGAGGGCGCCAGAAAGGGAGAGAGTAAGGAATGGGTTGGCAAACTTTTTCTGTAAAGAGACACATAGTAAATATTTTAGGCTTTGCAGACCATATGGCTTCTGTCCCAACTGCCTGATGCTGCCACTGTAGCTTACGAGCGGTCATGAGCAGTGCTCGAACAAGGAGCATGGCTAAATTCCAATAAAACTTTGCTCACAAAAATACCTGGCAGGCTGGGTTTCACCTGCAGGCTGCAATTTGCTGACCTTTGGTCTACACTTAAATGATGGAGAAAATGTTAATAATATGGATTAAACTGAAAAGTAGGTTGTGTCTATCCTCTTTGCCTTGAGACAAGCACACGAAATCATTTTTTAGTGTTTGAAAACTATTCTCTTCATTAGCAAAGTAGTTGCTCCCATCATCATCAAACGAGTTAAGTTTCACCATTCATCTCTATTCATCTTACTCATTAATAGAAATTAAAAAGCCAACATCTGCCTTCAAGCTGAGAGAGCCTCTTGTTATACTTGACCGGCACACCACGGCTTCCCTCCCAAGGACCCCCTGGCTCTTAAGCCTGGTCTGACCTATGCTGAGATCTCGGATTGTTGTGCAGAGATGAGGTGGCTTGTTTTCAGAAATGGGTGCTTCAGATCCGCCCCAAGGTCACTTTCTTTTCCTAACTACACAGAGGGTGTTTTGGCTTCTTGTGTTGAAGAAGTCAGGCTTAGTTTCTGGTAGATATCAGTCTACTCTATCCAGATGTGTTTTAAGCACATCATATACAAGTGGTAGAATATTCTGGTGACATAATTATGTCCCTTGGACATGACAAGATGGGGCTTAGGGCAGGGTCTGGAAGGAGAGAACGGATGAAAGCATCGCTGACTTGCTTGAATAAAAAAATGAGAGGATATTGTGACTACCCTGCACCCAGTCCTGATGTAGGACAAGGAGCAGGACTTTTCGAAAGGGTTCCTGCTTTTAAGCCGCTTACTTTTCAGTCTAGCTGGATTGAGAGTGAAGCAGAGCTGCAGGTGCAGACACAGAGAGAATTCAGCAGAGACAGGGATATGATAACAGGAGGTGAGTAAGATAAACGTAAGCCCTACAGGATCATTTGGAGTATGAGTAGGGGGAAGGGAGATGAGGGACAGCATATTTCCTCACCCATGTGGCATGGGAGGTTTGCGCCAACTTCTAAACAAAAAGGGCTGATTGGAAGGCCAGAGAACACAGAGGCAGATAACATTGGGAGTATACATTCATCCAAGATGTTGTGTGTGTGTGTGTGTGTGTGTGTGTGTGTGTGTGTGTGTGTGTGTGTTTTGTAGTCTCCCTTTATTCATCCCCTTCTCACAGTATCAGATGTTCTGCAAGGTCTTGATTTAATTAGCATTGGAAAGATGCCATTAGTGATGATTATGTTACATGTACTTATGACTGAGATGAGACACACTTTACTGGGACCACACTTATCTGATTAGTGTTTCTTCTATACTAATGCTTCAGAAATGGGCCAGGATAGTGATATGGCCTTCTACAACATCACACACACACACACACACACACACACACACACACACACACACACACATTGCAGTTTGGCCGACGCATAGCTTGGTTCTTTCTTGCAGGTCTGAACTTTAGCTCTTCACACAGTAAACAAAACAAAAACAAAACAAAAAATAAATAATGAAAAAACAAAACACATTGTGTAGTCAAATCTCTTCCTGAATCTGTACACCTGCCAACTAAAAAATATGCACAATGCAAGAAACCACACAGTAGATTCTTCCATTGTGCCGCTGTATTCTGGGATTGTGTGTTCTCCAGAAAACTGCACTAATTCTTTAACTGAAACACTTTGCTAATGTTTCTATTTTTTCATCTTAAAGAAAAACACTATGCTACTGTGTAGAACCTAGAGTTCAGAACCACATATAGTAGAAACTGTGGGTTGAAGGAAAAAAAACCCTAAAAAAAGAAATGATTAGTCAAACATTTCCCTCTGCCTTAATAAATGGTAGTATAAAAGTGAGTTATTAGGAATTCTATGTTTTTACTTAAAAGATGACTTCAGTAACTGCCTTCCAGATATGGCTTTATTTCCAGACTCAGTTTATGTAGTGAATTTCTCTAGTTTCATACAAGTGTTCATCATGAACACAGAATGTAATTGCTTAAAGAGAACAATTCTTCACTCTACCCTTCCATGCCTTAGGAAGGTGCATACTAGAGATGCATCTGAAAACATTGAGTGCCAAAATTTTCATCACTTTTATAAAAGAGGTTGTATAATTTTTCCATGAAAATGCACTTCAGTGAACTAGCCACTGGATGTCATTGTTGTGACATACAGATGGAACCAAATCCCTTTGACTCTTACTAGGAGCTGGAGCTGAAGCAGAGTGAAGGTTGGATAGGATAGCTTCACGTCTGAAGCAACACATCTGTTTGAAAAGTAAATTTAAGTGAAAGAGCTTTCTTAACACAATCCAATTACATTTGTTTTCTTTGTAGCTCCAGGAACTTGGAATCATGCAGATGTGTTTTGCGATTCTTATTTGGGTTATTTTTAGTGCACTGTTATTCATCCATCTTCCTAAGAATTTAGGTTACAAAACCTAAATACTGGTTTTGCTTGCTTGTTTCTGTTATATGCATTTTTAAGACTTCAGTATGTTTTTTTTCCATTCTCTCCTATTTCTGTGCCTCTGTGGCTTTGCTAAACCTGCTAAGATCACCTAGGAATTGGTTTTCTCCCCTGTTGGTATATTTTGTGAGTCCTGTATTTTTCAAAAATTACCTTTGCAAAAAGCTGATCTAACCAAAAGAGTGGTAGTAGCCCGTGGGAGCAAGATAAGTCATTTATCTTTTTCAGCCATCCTCAGGCTAGAAGCTGGGCAATCATAAACCATCAGTGGGAGATGTCTTTGCAGGTTTATGTAGCTAAGTGAAGAAATGTGGTGCTTTCACTGTCTGCTATTTGCCACTTCCCTGCTCACCCTCAGTAGCTCTTTAAATGTTTTCAAATGTTTATTTATTTTCAAAGAGTGAGTGTGTGAGTTCACGCACATATGAGTTGGAGAGGAACAGAGAGAGAGGGAGAGAATCCCAAGCAGGCTCTGCACTGAGTGTGGAGCCTGATTTGGGGCTTGATCTCATGACTGTGAGGTCATGACATAACACAGTATCAAGAGTCGGTCACTCAACTGACTGAGCCACCCATGCTCCCCCCTCAGTAGCCTCTTTAAATGGTACTGATTCTCCCTCATGATAGGGATAATGTGGACCCTCTTAGGCATAATGGTAGCCTATGACCCCTCATTCCTCTAAATTGTGCATTCAAAAGGATGTTTCAGACAGTAACCTGTAGTCTTTACGAGCCTGGTCTCTGGAATAAGATAGTCTTAGATACACCATTTGGTATGACCTTGGTGGTTTACTAATCTTTCTGAACTCTGTTTTTTCCATTTGTGAAGTGGGTATAATCATTCCCATCTGGAAGATTTGTTGTGAAGATTATGAGTGAGGTGCTTAGCGTGGCATTTGGTATCTTTTAATTCTTTTTTTTTAAATTTTTAATGTTTATTTACTTTTGAGACAGAGAGAGACAGAGCATGAGTGGGGAGAGGCAGAGAAAGAGGGAGACACAGTATCCGAAATAGGCTCCAGGCTCTGAGGTGTCAGCACAGAGCCCGACGCGGGGCTCGAACTCATCAACGGTGAGATCATGACCTGAGACAAAGTCAGACGCTCAACCAACTGAGCCACCCAGGTGCCCCTGGTATCTTTTAATTCTTAATATAAAGAGAACACTGTTAATATACCTGAAACACACAAAGACAGCAGTCACCGGTTCAACAGTGTTGAGGCAGAGTTACAGAGTGGCCATGGGACAGTGTCTTTCCTCCTCTGTGCTCAGAAAATATGCATAGTAGGTATGTCAGAAATAATTGCTAAGAAGATTTTTTGGTAATTGTTTAAATAATTTCTGTAATTTTTATCAAGGAGACTGCTTTTCTTTTTTTGTTTTGTTTTTTACATCTGTGCTGGCTTTGATATGCAAAGGGTAAATGTATACAGTTCATGACTTGTAGGTCTTCATGATTTACTACGGATAAAACATTTTGACAAATGTAAGGAAACTACATTCAGTTGACAATTCTAGAAGCAAATTTACCTAAGGCATTTTCTCACCTGGCAGCATCTGGAATATGCTGGGCACTCAATAACTATTAGCAGATGCAATTAAAGCAGTAAATTCAGAAGTAGAGAAATAGCATATGTAAACAATTGACCAGATGCTCTCACACCAATCCATATCTCTTCAGAGTAAACTGCTTATATTATTTTAAGGAAATCTGTTTGATGTTGTGTAGGGTGTTGTGAAGAGGAACTGAATTGGGTAGTATTAGGTAACCTCTGCTTTCTCATTTTGGAAGACCATGCTGTTTTGAGTACACAATTTTGGTGGGAAGACATTTGCCTAGCTTATGGTCAGATTTCATATTAAAAATAAAATATCATTCCACTCTTGTTCAAGTAATAGGTATTTGCAAATATAAAATCCTAAATGCAATTCTTGTCAATGCACCTAAAAGAAGAAATATGTAACTTTCAATCATTAGGATTGAAAAATTAGAATAGTTTTATTTTTCTCAAGCCACTACTTTCAACTGTATTCTTTCCAATCTCCCTTTCCTATCATTTAATAACATCTCAGGCAGATCCCATAACTTTCAGATCATTTATAGTTATTAAATGTACATTCCAGTACAGTTTAAGATTTCTGTGTTCGGCCTAGTTCTACGGTGGTGGTTCTCAAACGTTAGCATGCATCAGAATCACCTGGGGTGCTAGTTAAAAACACAAATCAATGAGCCCTAACTCCAGAGTTTCTGATTCAGTAGGTCTGTGGAAGGATTTGAGAATAATTATTTTCAATAAGATCCCAGGCGATGCTGATTCTGGGAGCCACTGCTATATGCCTTTTCTCCTACCTATTTTAGGCTCTAGTGCCCTAGCACTCAGTGCGTTCGAGTGGTAAGGAAAGAGAGGGAAAGAAAAATGTTCTCCTTACTTAACTAACTGTGGCTGCGGTCTTCTCTTGGATGGTTACTGCTCTCTGTTTCCACTAGTGGTTGTTAACATCTTCTGAATGCATGGCAAGTATCCAAATGCTGCATCTCTTGGGATGTCTCACATGTGGGACAATTTGCACAATTTTTTTTATGCATTATATGCTGCTCTTGCTTGACCCCTTCCACCTTTACCTTTGTCCCCACTTTTGGTGGCTCACCTCATTTCTCTTGTTGCTGTGTGCTCTGCTAAGCCAGCTTCTAAAAGCCTGACAAGGTCGTCTTTTAAGAATTGAAATGGGACCATATTCTTCTTAGCCTCTTTTTATTATTCCCCCTCCTCAGCTCCTGTTTAACACCTTTCAGTGACGTTATAAAATCTTAAATCCTTACCATGGCACCCAAGGCCCTGAACGATCTGACCTTTGCTTACCTCTCTACCCACAGGTAACTATTTTCAAGCCTCCCACCTGTGTTGTCTCCATTACAAAGCTCTTCTTCATTGCAGGCCTTCCTGGGCTTTCCCTGTGCTGGCACTGCTTTCCCAAACTTCATGTAACAGGCTCATTTTCTTCCTTTGTCTCAGCTTATACATCATAGTCTCTAGAAAGCCTTTCACCCTCTGATCTTAAAATTGCTTCTTTTATACTCTCCTGAGACTCTGTTTCTTCTCCTTCATGGGGCTTTTGTAATTATTTTTTAATATTTATTAATTTTGGAGAGAGTACAATGGGAGAGGGGCAAAGAGAGGAAAAGAGAAGATCTGAACTGGGCTCTGTGCTGACAGCAGCAAGCCCAATGTGGGGCTTGAACTCACAGACTGCAAAATCATGACCTGAGCCCAAGTCAGACGCTCAATTGACTGAGCCACCCAAGTGCCCCTACTTTTTGTAATTTTTAATGATATGTTTGTGCTTATTTTTTGTGTCTGTTTTTTCTCCTCCAGATTATAAATTACATTTGAGCAGAGACCTAGTCTGTACCTCCTACTCAGGGCCTGGGACTGTAATTCTCATATAGTAAGTACTCAATACATTTTGACTGAATGAATGAAGGAATGAAGAAAGGGTCAATTGGGCTGGTCTTCTTGAGGTTCTGGGCAAATCTTCACTCAGGGTGTTGGAAAGTCAAGTGGTGGTGTTCATTACCTCATCCTAGGGGAGGTAATGGGCTTGTTTGGGGACAGTGTTGGAAAATGTTTGTTCATTTGACAGGCTGATATCTGTTAAAAAGTAGGGAAATACTCTGTAAAGTTACAGATTTCAGTTGGCAGGTAGTACAATGTGCTTCTTAAGAGTTCAGGCTTTTGACTCAGATAGTTTGTTAATTTGGGTTCTCTAAGAACCAGATACCAAAGAAAGATTAGGACTGCAAGTTATTTATTGGGCTAAAATCCCTGTGATGGAAGTTGGGGAAAGAGTCAGTGGAGGTGGGCGAGCTCTCAGACCACACTGCAGGTCTAATCCCTATAAAGGGTTGATGAAAGACAGGAAGTTTCAGTAAGAAGAGTCCTAGACGGCAATGAAGTCCTGAGAAAGTTTTAGCAAGGTTTATGGTCACTTTTCAAGCCCAAGTGGCTGTGTAAATCATATTTCATGGAAATGGGTCTGCTTTAGGACCCTGGAGCACTGATTCTTTAGCTGGGAACAGCCTGTGGGAGGTATGGTGTTCGTGGTGGCCGTGCAGTGGAGGATTCAGAGCACAGTTTGTTGGTACCATGGGTCAAAAATGGACAATAATAGGAGATCTGAGTGGTGCGCTTTGATGACCAGAAAAGCTTAATATGCATTTGGTAAAAAATTGGTATTATTTGCTTTGGAGTTTGTCCTATCCTTCATGGCAAGACACTAATCTTCTACATTTCTCATTGGTCGGCAATTATATTTTAGTCACGTGCTTTTCTTCTTTTAAGGTTATCAAATGAGGGGTGCCTGGGTGGCTCAGTCGGTTGAGCATCTGACTTCAGCTCAGGTCATGGTCTCACGGTTTGTGGGTTCGAGCCCCACATCAGGCTCTGTGCTGACTTATTAACGTTTGCTATATTGCTTTCTGGACGTTTTCATATCACTTGTTTATATTCACGCATACACATATTAATATACACAAGCATATGCACAGCTACACACACAAGTACACACAAATATACACAAAACTCTACAGTTTTGTCTTTATAAACGCAGGCTTATGTTCCATATATTATTCCATATCTTGCTTTTTCTTCTAACAATTTTATTTAGGGAGCTGTCCCTCTTGGAATATATAGTAGCTATTTTCAAGCTTTCATAAATGAGAATTAGCTGAGGTTCTAATTAAAATTCTAAGTCCCATGAATTCAGTAGGCCTGGAGTGTGGCTCAGTAATCTGTTAACCAAAAACTCTGGTGATTCTGATCAAGATGATCATTGGATCATAGTTTTAGAAACACTAATAGAAATTTGTATCATTCTTTCTATGACTTTATTATATTCAATAGTATGAACTCGTTGCATGATTTATCAATTTTTTTATTAATGAAGAGTTAGGTGTTTTAATTTTTACAAATGAATCTATAGTGAACATTCATTTTCTAGTAGCATCAAGTACACAATTTAAATATACATAAAGAGTTCCTATGTAAGAGTACACATATTTCATTTTCTTGTAATTGATTCTTTTTTTTTTTTTACATTTGTTTATTTTTTGAGAGACAGAGACAGAGAGTGAGTGGGGAGGGGCAGAGAGAGAGAGAGAGAGAGAGAGAGAGAGAGAGAGAGAGAGAGTCACAGAATCTGAAGCAGGCTCCAGCCTCTGAGCTGTCAGCACAGAGCCTGATGCGGGGCTTGAACCCATGAACTGTGAGATCATGACCTGAGCCAAAGTTGGTCACTTAACCAACTGAGCCACCCAGGCACCCCTAGGTACATAGATTTCTACAATTATTGTGTATTTTGATTAATTGGTCCCTTTATCTTATATAATGACCTTCTCTCTACTGTTACAGTTTTTTGGTTAAAGTTTAATTTGTCTAATACAAAAATAGCTATCTCTGCTTCTTTTTGTTTCCATTTACATGGAATATCTTTTTCCATTACTTTAATTTGAGCCTATTTATGTCTTTAAAACTGAAGCAAGTCTCTTATAGGCAGCATATAGTTGAATCTTATTTTGTAATCTATTAATTACTGTATGCGTGTATTTTGATTGGAGTATTTAATCCATTTACATTTGAAGTAATTATTGATAGGTAAGGACTTATTAATGCCATCTTACTAATTGTGTTTTTGTTTTTCTTTTGTAGTTCCTTTGTACCTTTCTTCTTTTGCCATCTTTCTTTGTGAATTGATGATTTTCCATAGTGGTATTCTTTGATTCCCTTCTGGTTATCTTTTGTGTCTACTCTAGGTTCACTTTGTGCTTACCATAATACTTACATAAAGCATTATACACACACATACACATACACACACGTCTATTTTAAACTGATTATCAACTTAACTTTGTATATGAAAACTCTTTCCTTTTACTCCTCTCCCCATAATTTTGTTTTTGATATTATAATTCACCTGTTTTTATATTGTATATTTATTAACAAGTTATTGTAGCCATAGTTATTTTCAAATTTTTGTCTTTTAACTTTTATACTGGTGTTAAGATATTAACGCACCATCTCAATATAGTATTAGAGTATTCTAACTTTGACTATAAAATTCCCTGTACTAGTTTGTTTGATATTTTCATATGTTTTTATGTTACTAATTAGTTTTATTTTAGCTTTAAAACCTCTTTTTTAGCATTTCTTATAAGGCATATGTATAGTAATGGTGATCTCCCTCAGTTTTGTTTGGGAGAGTCTTTATCTCTTCTTCATTTCTGAAAGACAACTTTGCTGGGTAAATATTCTTGATTGGCAGTATTATTCTTTCAGCACTTTGAATATATCATGCCAGTTTTCTGGTCTGCACGGTTTCTACTGAGAAATCTGATAGCCTTATCGGGGTTTCCTTCTATGTGACTATTTTTTTCTTTGTTTCTTTTTAAAATTTTTAATGCTTATTTTTATTTTTTTAAAATTTATTTTGATAGAGCACATGAGTGGGAGGGTGCGTAAAGAGAGGGGGAGAGAGAGAATCCCAAGCAGGCTCTGCCTTGTCAGCACAGAGGCTGATGTGGGCCTTGAACTCTTGACCCATAAGATCATGACCTGAGTCAAAATCTAGAGTTGGTTGCTTAACTGATTGAGCCACCCAGGTGCCCCTCTCTTTCTGCTTTTAAAATTCTCTTATTGTCTTTAATTTTAGACAGTTTTATAATGTGTATGGGTGAAGATTATTTTGGGTTGAAATTTTAGTGTGGCCTATTAGCTTCATAAAGTCAGATATCCAGTTATCTCCCCAGATTTGGAGAGTTCTCTTTTATTACTTTAAAGATTCTTTTTTTCCCTTTATTTCTTTCTTCTTGGACTCCAATAATGCAGAGGTTATATCTCTTGGTATTCCATAATTCATGTAGGAGTTCTTCACACTTTTTCATTCTTTTTCCTTTATGATCCTCTGACTGGATGACTTCAAATGACCTGTCTTAAAGTTGACTCTTTCCTTGCTTGATTGAGTCTGATATTGAAGCTCTCTATTGAATTTTTCAGTTCAGTCATTATTTTCTTCAATTCTAGGTTTGTTTTTTCTCATGGTATCTATTTTTCTGCTAAGCTTCTCCTTTAGTTCATGCATTGTTTCCCTGATTTCAATTAGTTGTCTACTTGTTCCCTTTTAGTTCATTGGATTTCTTCAAAAATATTATTCTGAATTCTTTTTCAGACAGTTCATACATCTTTATTTCTTGAGGGCCAGTCATTGGAATTGTATTAGTTTTAGGCACCTGGGACCTGGGTCTGCATAGGTGGACCTGGATCCTGGTCCACAGAGGTCAACCAAGTGCTGGGGACTGCTGGTGTGGGCTGGGCATCTAGGTTTATGGGGGCCAAACTCATACTCAGACAGACTGAGAGCCTGGTTCGAGAGGATCTGGACTAGAGTCTGAGACCATGGAAATTGTCTTGGTACTAGGGTAAGCCTATAGCCTTGGGTCATAGATATGGGCTCATAACCTGGGGCCTCACATGGAGATTGAATCTATAGGGGCCAGTCTGGTGCTTGGGTGGGCCTGGAGACTGAGTCAGTGAGAGCTGGCCTTGAGGCTGGGGCTGTATGGGCTGGCCTGGTGCTAGGGCAGGCTGGAAGCTTGGATCCACAGAAGATAGTCTGGACCTAAAGTCATTAGGGGTTGGCTTGGTACTGGGGTGGAGAGAAAGTGTGAGTCCATGGTAGTAGGCCAGGAGCTGGGCACAGTTGGGAGCTTGGGATCTCAGGTACCTGCCTGCAGTCTGGGGTTACAAGGGCTGATTAGGAGCCTAGAGCCACAAATGCCATTTGGGTACATGGGATTTGCCAGCTCTGGGATGTGCCCAGAGCTTGGATTTGTGGAAGTCTCTGGGAGCCTAAGGTCATGGCTTGGAATCCAGCAGGTGCTGGTGTGAGCTGTGTATCTGGTTCACAGGAGTCTGGTAGGGGCCGTCTAGAACCATAGGAGTTTGTCTGGTGTTGGGTGGGTCCTTCTCCCATGGGGAAAGTGTCTCTCTCTGTACTGGGCTGCCTGGGTTGGGGGAAAAGTGATGGAGTAGTATGAATCTATCTTTCCTAACCTCCTCAATACATTTTTTCTTATTTCTGTGCTTTGCCCAAGTGCTGTAATCTGTCACTTGGAAACTAGCTTTTGTGAAGGTATTTTTCTTCATGGATAGTTATTCAAACTGATGGTTCTGGGAGGGGTGTGAATTAGAAATTCCTATACCATCATTTTGCTAACAATACCTTTTATTATAATTAAAACTTTTTTTCCAGAATATATATGCAAATGTAAGGGAATACACATAGACACAATTTGATAATGATAATAAAATAAATATTCACATATCCACCACCAGGTTAAGAAATGGTACTTACCTAGTGACTTATAAGTCCCCTAAGTGCTTCTCTTTGAAAATTTTCCTTTCCCTCCTATTATAGAGCTTATCTCTCTCCTAAATTTTTTGCTAATCATTACTTTATGGTTCTTTACTCTTTTACCAGGTAGATTTATTTATGTTGTCTCTTTTTTGAATTTTATAAATGCGATCTTTTTTTTCATTCAATATTATAATTTTTTAACATTCTTAGATATTTATGTATGGCTATAGTTATTTGCACTGATACATGTATATATCTATATATATCATATATAGGCACACATTTATCTATATATGATATTCTTGATTTGAATATATTCCAAGTTGTGTATTCTTCATGGATTTTTGAGTTTTTCCATTTTTTTGTTACCATGAGCAATGATGCTGTGAAGTTTCCTATTAAGGTCACCAGTTGCACATGCATAAGAGTTGTTCTGTGCCTTTTAGGAGTGGACTTACTGGATTGTAGAGCATGTGCACATTCAACTTTCCCAAACAGTGCTTAATTGTTATACAAATGGTTGTACCAATTTACACTCACATCTGTAATTGAAGAGTCTTCCTTCCTTCCTTCCTTCCTTCCTTCCTTCCTTCCTTCCTTCCTTCCTTCCTTCCTTCCTTCCTTCCTTCCTTTTCTTCCCTCCCTTCCTCCCTCCCTCTTTCTTTTCTTCTCTTCTCTTCTCTTCTCTTCTCTTCTCTTCTCTTCTCTTCTCTTCTCTTCTCTTCTCTTTTCTCCTCTCCTCTCCTCTCCTCTCCTCTCCTCTCCTCTCCTCTCCTCTTTTCTTTTCTTTTCTTATTTCTTTCTTCTATAAAGCAGAAGTTTCCTGAGTCAGCTTTAAAAGACTTTACCGCATCAGAGGGATGATGATTGGAATCAGTCACTTCAAAATGAAATGCTTTAAAGTAGAACACTGACAGCTTGAATAAATCTTTCTGGCAAGTGGGTAAATTTAAAATAAATGTATTTTAAGATTATAAACCTCAAGAGAGTTTAATTAAAGTTTAGAGGAGATTACAGCACAAATGTTTATGAACTAAAATTCTCCTTTCATGTCCAATAGCAATTAATTCTTCTCCTCCATTCCTAATTTATCAGCCTACTTCTGTTGCATTGATAGTGCTGCTACAATTTTCTACTTAGTGGTTATTTTAAACCCAAGAGAATAAATTTACCAAGCAGTCCACTTATAAATGTGAAGCCCAGTTCACTCTTTGTATTAGTCAACGGGATTTCTAAGCCCATGATGAATACTGAATTAAGAGATAAGGGAGAGTTTTAAATTTCTGGGAAAAGAATAACCTAGAATTAAAAAATATATAGTACATTTATTAAGAAGGTCATGGTCTATTTTCTTATCTTCTTCACAAGAACACTTTGTGCTTTAAAATCAAATGCCAAAATTTATGGCAGATCTCACACATATTTAGAACAATTTTTTGGGAAAATTTTCCTCAAAGTTGTGCTCTCCACACTTTTTAAACTGATAGGAATATTGAAATGAATTTCATTGAAAATTGCCCAGAATTTAAATTTAAATTTTCATTTTCTTTGTTAGATGTCAATGAAAATATTTTTATTTCCTCTTATTCCCTATTTAGCTCTTTACCCCAGTCATTCACATGCATTGGTTAAATTTAAAAAGTTTCTTCATGTCACCTCTTATCTGACTCTAGTAAGATCTTTTCTTGGGTTGGGAGAGAGAACATGAAGGGTGGACAGGAGAAAGAGGGAGGGAGGAAGGAAGGACAGGATAAAGAGAAAGGGGGGAAAGAGAGGGAGAGAGAACCAAGAGGGGGGTAAGGCAGACAGGAAGAGAGAGAGAAAGAGGGAGAGACAGGCAGATGGTGGAGAGGTAATAATGAACTGCCCATCCACAAGCTAAAAAGTACTAAGACCTCTCCAGCCTCCATATATGACTCTGCTCTTCTCTGGAGGTGAGGCAAGAGTCAGGATTATTAACTGATATTAATATGCTATGTCTTAGTCCAAGTTCCGTAGAAAGAAGATAGGAGGCAAAATTTACACATGCTTTATTTGGGCCTGCAATCCCAGGACAGCAAGAATGAAGGGAAGTGAGGCAGTGGAGAAAGGATAGCAAATACAAGGCAGCGTGTTCCTGAGCTGATTACATCTCATGTTGTTGTTATTGTTTGTTATTAACAAAGCAGTTTATTGGCTTTAAATATACATCAGTAAATTTTTATTTATTTATTTTTTTTTTAATTTTTTTTTCAATGTTTATTTATTTTTGGGACAGAGAGAGACAGAGCATGAACGGGGGATGGGCAGAGAGAGAGGGAGACACAGAATCGGAAACAGGCTCCAGGCTCTGAGCCATCAGCCCAGAGCCTGACGCGGGGCTTGAACTCACGGACCGTGAGATCGTGACCTGGTTGAAGTCGGACGCTTAACCGACTGTGCCACCCAGGCGCCCCTACATCAGTAAATTTTTAAATGTTAGTTAATTTTGCTAAGTTTTCTGTTTTATGATGAAAGAATACTGACTGAAAACATCAGAGAAAATAGAAGCTCAGCAGAATGGTTTCCAATATATTTTCATGAATAAGCAGATTAAAAAAAAAAGTATATGACTTTTAATCTAAGAAAAAATGCTGTCTAAATTCACTGTTTAGAATTGAATTATTTTTGACTAAATGCAAGAAACAGGAGCTCATAAAATAAAGGCCTAGCATGGGCAGCAAGAGAAAAGAGAAAGAAATGGGGAAAAAAATAGATCTTAATATCAAGTGTATTATCAGTTGTCTGGTTTTGTTTGTTTTTGTTTCACACTACTTAAGGCAGGATTATCTCTCTGTAATCCTACAGATAAGTTCTAATATTTTAGCTATAAGAAAGTTTTAAGAGCTCAGATACATAGATAGGACAATTAAAAAAAAAAAACCCTTTCCTTACAGTATACGCAAGGCTTTAGAAGCATTATATATAAGACAGGCAGTTGTGTACTTATAGGACATTTCCAGAGAGGTTATCTAGAATCACTGTGTCTTAGAAAAGTCCATTGGAATTGAAAAAAGAAGAAGGGGAATGAATTTATCTTAAATCTCCTTGTCATCTCCTGTGTCTCATTGATTAATGTATTTTCTTCAGGGCATTTAACTACTCTGCCCTTGTGGATTGTGATAGCCAACCCCTGTGAGCAGCCATGAGAAAAGTCAGATTACATGCCCCATGATGAGTGCTTCGTCTGAACCTTGAAGTGGTAGAGAAAGTGAGTCTCTGTTGGTTGGGTTAGTTTAGGTATGAACACAGGTTGAACTAATCTGTCACATCAGCAGGTACTGGCAGCAACCAGTAGTTTTAAGAGAGAGGTGATTGTGCAGCCTAAGTCCAGCTGTATGAATAAATTGCCCTAGTGGGCTGGGCTGGGCAAACTGCTCTACCTGGGGATCCCTTACACGGGAGAGGCTAGAGTGGTTCTTTGGATGGCCTTGAGATTGTCCCAGTGAACTCACTGTCCAATTGTCTCAAGAACATTTGGATCAGGATTCAGAATGCTTCTTTTCCTCTGTACAACCATTACCTAGAGATGCTTGTGCACATTTTTATAAACCAGCTCCCTGTTATTCAGAGGAAAATTGAAATCATGAATCCAGAAGAAAGATGAGTAACAGCGTGGGACAGGGGCCATTGGAAGCATACATTTAATTTTTAATTAAAGTACAAGTCTCTCCTATTGGGGATAATCTTGGATAAGAGGAAGCTTTCAGTGGTCAAGGTAGGGACAGAGCTAAGATTGGATAAATCTCAGAAATTTACTTGGTTATAAGAGTATAAGACAACAATGGGACACCTCGATGGTTCAGTTGGTTAAGCATCTGACTTCACCTCAGGTCACGATCTCACAGTTTGTGAGTTTGAGCCCCATGTCGGACTCTGCTGATAGCTCAGAGCCTGGAGCCTGCTTCGGATTCTGTGTCTCCTTCTCTTTGCCCCTCTCCTGCTCACACGCTGTCTCTCTCTTTGAGAAATAAACATTAAAAAAATTTAAAAAAAGAGTATAAGACCAGAGAGTATAGGCCAACATCCATGAAACTGTCAATGTAGCCAGGGAGCTCATTGGGCAGGAGGTGCTGTGCAGCAGTATTTGGCAGGGTGAGGTTCTGGTGTAAAGTCTGGCAGGATTATTCGTGATTTATTCATGGCAAACACCTTGGACACAGGAGCAGGATGCAGCCATCAGGATGCTAGGCAAGCGAGAGACAACTCCGGGTAAGATTCTAATCTCTAGTTGAGGACTAGGGTGTCCAGCAGAGAGACAATAGAATGAGGGTTCTCATGAACTTAAATAATAGGCTCATGACTGAAGTTGAGAGAAAGTACAAGGTGGTCCTCCAGAGACCCCATGGACACGATGGCCCACACAGGCATACTACACACTAGATGTGCTTGGGAAATGAGATTCTAACCAAGGGGGTTAATATATAGAGCGGGCAAATATATATAGTAGTAAACAGGGTAAATGTATATATTGAAAATATATATATTATCTTCTATTGCTTGAACCATTATCTCAAATATGTTACAGGAAGTTGATATTTATTTTGGATAAATTGGTCTCTGAAGACCTTTAAAAAATCAATATTATATATTTCAAAAACACATAGAAGGAGTTGAATGAGAAAAAGGGGCAGAATTCGGTTAGATAGGTTTGTTTTCTGAAAGTGTCCATCCTCTTAAAATTTTGCTTATATTGTTAATATTATTATTCTTATTTGCTCTGAAAATATTAGGTATGAATAACTTCATCATCTCAATCAACTATTTTCATTTTATTCTGTATTGCTACCTTTTAAGAATAAGAATTTTGCCTGCATAAAGTCCCAAAGGAAGCAGAGGGGGCCAAATACTTTTTAAAGCCCTTTTAACCAATTAAAGCACATTATTTATACACTATTTTGGTTCTTGATTTAGTTTAATTTTATTAATTGAACTTTATATATTTTATTAAAGACATTAAAATTTTCCTTTATGAAGGAACAAGATAGTGACCTAGAAGGCTCATGAACTTCCTTCCTTTCACAGACACACCAAATGTGCAGCTACATAAGGAGTGATTCCTTTTGAGAGAAATCCAGGAAATAGTTGCATGACTCCTACACATTGGGTGAAAGAGAAAATATACACATCAAAATGGGAGACTGAGACACACTGTAATCATAAACATCACCCCAGCACAGAGACATACAATAGGTGTGGAACCCCCAAGGTGCCAGTTTATGCCTGAAGAGTGACAGGTTTGAGCCACTCATCTAGCACTCCAATTTTTAAGGCCAACCCCCACAAATCCCCAATTCTGAAAGCCAATGGGGCTTGAATTTCCAAGATCCACAGGACAATAACAAAGAAGCAGTTCTTAATGGTTGCATGAGCACTTGCCACAGCTACTGCCCCTCCCTAGCCATCCCCCCTCCTGCCCTCCCCCCTCCCTGCCCTGGGGCTCAGTACAGGGGGATCAGGGAAAAATGCGCATCTCCATCTTTCCCTGGAAGGGGTTTGATTATATACTCTATAGGCTGATGACTGAGGGTCTGTCTTCTAACTCACATCTACCTGTGATCCTCCACTGAACTCAGAGGAGCTAGTGGCTTCTCTTTTTGCCTTATTCCAAAGTGAAAATCAGGTCACCAGCATCTCTGACAGGAGCTTGTACACATCTAGTGCTACCCCTTTTTTTGCAGTTGCCAAAGAAGGGATAGGCCCCAGATTGCCTGGCTCTGATAGCCAACTGGGCTTGCATTCATGAGTCCCACAAAATTGTAGCAAAGAAACACTTTTTAAACAAACGCAGGAGCATCCCCTGTGGTTATATATCCTCAGGCTCAGTACAGGCACAAATGCCTGTCTTCCAGTTTCTTTCTCCCAGTAGGCTTAACTACATACTTTTCCAGGTGCTGCTTGGGTGTCTGGTTTTTAATCAGTCTGCACCTAGGGCCCTGACTATGATCATATCCTTTGAGACCCTGATGGGTCTTTGCATATCATCAACCACTGGCAACCACTAAGAACAAAGATGTGACTTAGACAATCACAGAAGTTTAAGTGGCAACCAAGAGCTGGGGCTAACTAGTTTCATTTCCTACATGAGACCACCCTATTACTCTTTCAAGAATGGTTAATCTAATGTACAGAAAGCAACACAGAGAGTCAAGGAAAATGAAGAAACAGGGAAATAGGGTCGAAATCAAGATAAATCTCTAGAAATTGATCTTCAAGAATTCAAGGTAAGTTATTTACCCAGTAAAAAGTTAAATTTAATGTCCTAAAGATGCTCATCCAGGTTAGGAAAGCAGTGCATGAACAAACTGAGATTTTCAACAAGAGATAAAATATTTTAAAATTACCAAAGAAGAATCATGGAATTGAACAATATAGTAACTGCACTGAAAAATTCAATAAAAGTGTTCAATAGCAGACTAGATCACATGAAAGAAGAGATCAATGAACTTGAAGATAGGGCATGAAATTTTTTAAGAAGAGGAGAAAATAAGAAAGGACAAGTGTGAAGTTAGCTTAAGGGACATAAAGGAGGACATCATTAAACAGAACAATATACACATTATAGGGGTTGCAGAAGGGAAAAAAAGAGAAAAGGGGGAGAAAGCTTAGACAAAGGAATGATGGCTGATAATTCCCCTAACCTGGAGAAAGAAACAGATATCCAGATCCAAGAAACCTGAAGATTACCAAATATGATGAACTAAGGAGACCCACACTGAGACACATTATAATTATATTGTCAAAAATTAAAGACAAGGAGGAAAATTTCAAAGCAGGAAGAGAAAAACTTGTTACATACAAAGGAACCCCTTACAAGACTATCAGTGGATATTTCAGCAGAAATTTTGCAGGCCAGAAAGGAGTGAGATGATATATTCACAGTGCTGAAAAAAAATTGCCAACCAAGAACATTCATTCCATCTGGCAGAATTAAGGGGAGATAGTTTTCCAGACAAACAAAATCTGAAGGAGCTCATCACAAGTAGACCAGTCTTATAAGAAATTTTATAGAACATTTCTTAAGCTTAAATGAAAGGGTATTAATTAATAACATTGAAAACATATGAAAATATGAAATTCATAGGTAAAAGTAAATATATAGTTAAATTCAGAATATTCTCTTATTTTAATAATGGTTGGTAAATCACTTATAACACCAGTATAAAGATGAAAAGAAATGAAGCATTAAAAATAGCAGTTATTACAATAATTTTTTAATGTATAGACAATATAAAAAGATGTAGTTTTGATGTAACCTGTATGAAATTCCAATGACATTTTAAACAGAAATTTAAAAGCAATCCTGAAATTCTTATGGCATCACAAAAGAACCTGAAGCAATATTGAGAAAGAAGAATAAAGTTGGAGGCATCATGCTCTGATTTCAAATTATATCACAGAGTTATAATAATCAAAACAGTGTGGTACTGGCATAAAACAGACACATTGATCAATGGAACAGAACAGAGGACTGATAAATAAACTCAGGCATAAAATAAATTAATCTTTTACAAAGCAGCCAAAAATAACACAATGGGGAAAGGGCAATCTCTTCAATAAATGTTGGAAGAAGTGGATATTTACAAAGAAAAGAATGAAAATAAACCCCCATGTTACACCATACCAACATTCAATTCAAAATGGATCAAAGACTGAACATATGACCTGAAGCTGTAAACTCCTAAAAGCAATCATAGGGAGTAAGTTTCTTGACATTGATCTTGGAAATAATTTTTTTTTTTTTGGATTTGACACTAAAAGGCAACAAAAGCAAAATGAACAGGAGGGGTTACATCAAACTTAAAATCTTCTGCTCTGCAGAGGAAACAATTAACAAAATGAAAAGGTAGCCCACAGAATGGGAGAAAATAGTCACAAACCATCCAATAATGGATTAAGGCCTAAAACATATGGAACTCATACAACTCAGTAACAAAAATAAAAACCCCAAACAAAAAAACCCCAAACAAACAAAAAAGGCAAAACAAAATGGGTGATGAATGTGTTTGTGAACTCAATGGTGGGAATTCTTTTACAATGTATAAAAGTATATCAAATCTTTAATTGTATTCTTTAAATATATTATAATTTGTTGATTTAGTGTCTCTAAGGCTGAAAAAAAGGAGTCCTTTAAAATAGAGCAAACTGGGGCACCTGGGTGGCTCAGTCGGTTAAGCGTCCGACTTCGGCTCAGGTCATGATCTCACGGTCCGTGGGTTCGAGCCCCGCGTCGGGCTCTGTGCTGACAGCTCAGAGCCTGGAGCCTGTTTCAGATTCTGTGTCTCCCTCTCTCTGTGACCCTCCCCCGTTCGTGCTCTGTCTCTCTCTGTCTCAAAAATAAATAAACGTTAAAAAAAAATAAAATAGAGCAAACTGTTCCTTGACATGGCTTTGATGCTTTTAAGTAATCATTCCCTTCTGACTAAAGTGGAATGAAATTACCTTTTTTTAAAAGGATGAGCAGAACACAGAACTTGTGAAAATGGATTTGCAGATTTGTGCCCAATTCCCCTGTCTGTTGACCTTCCACGTGTTTCTAATCTTCATTTTCGCAGAAGTCCCTTCCAAAAGTTTTCTGTCTCCAGTGTCTGCTTTTACGTACCTTGCCGTGACACATCCTTCCTCTGGCAGCTGTTTTGCTCTGCTCTGACGCTCTCTTCATCTTTTATCTGTTCTCCCTCTTCTCATATCACAGCCAGTCACATGCAGAGCAGCTTAGAAACCAACAGAGTGGCAGAATACAGCAGCTGTGGGGGGCACAGAGCATGACATTTGGGAGATGAAGGGGGGAAACTCAAACAAAATGCTGTACCTCTGTGGCTAAGAACATCTGGCTTAGAAATACTTAGATGTGCAACTAATTCCTCAGATTGGTAGTTGATAGGTTGATAGGTGGTACTCTACCTCTGATTTTCTTCTCTCCCTCACTACTTTCATAGATATTAGTGAAGAAAAAGAGCCAGGCTTTGGCTCCCCCCCAAAAAAATGCATTACTTTAAGCAAGTCTGGAGACTATACATAACTGGAACATTTTGTGATTATCTATTTTATCAAATCGAAAAGGAATGGGGAGATGTCATGATATAAGTAGGCCCTTTTAAACCCTTGCCTCTAAGCCATTAAATGCTTTTGCCTTTCTGTGTCATTTGATTGAGCCCTGTGAGATTCACATTCCTTAAGACGTTTTAAAGCTTCAGCAATCTCATTTTGTCTCTTTTCTCCTGTGCACACTTAAAATAATTGCATGTATTTGTTGGCATTTCAGCCAGAATCCCTTGGCATAATTCAAATTACCGTACCTTAGTCTTCTTGCTTCTGTGAAGTCATGTTTGCTTTAGTCGAGGATGCCCCTTTGTGAGTTCCTCTGGTCTGTAGCTTTTGTATTCATTTTTATGCATTGGTGGCATTTCTGGCAATTCTATGGAGTATTACAGTGTCATTGATTATCAGACTGGAAGAGGCCGGGGTCTGTTCTGCTCAGTTTACAGATGATGAATCTGAGTCTCAGAGAAGAAAAATGCCATGTCCGACTGCTTCCAGCTTGCTAGGGCAGAGGAGGGGTAAAGTAAGGCAGTACATATGTCACTATACTGGCCTTCACCATTTTGAAAGATACTTCTGGTCTTTCATTTTCAATTTGTTGCTTTATGGTGCACTATATAAAGAAATGTACATTTACTTATTCAGTTGGTAAAATGAGCCTTTTTATTTTAGTTTTTCGAAATTTTTATTTATATTCCAGTTAGTTAATATACAGTGTTATATTACTTTCAGGTGTATAATATAGGAATTCCACACTTTCATACAATATTCAGTGCTCATCACAACAAAATGCACTCCTTAATCCCCATCACTTATCTCACCCACCTCCCCCTCACCTCCCCTCTGGTAACCATCCGTTGTTCTCTATAGTTAAGACTCCATTTTGGGGTGCCTGGGTGGCATAGTTGGTTAAACGTCTGACTCTTGATCTTGGCTCAGGTCATTGTCTCACAGTTTGTGAGTTCAAGCCCTGCATCAGGCTCTATGTTGGCAGCATGGAGCCTGCTTGGGATTCTGTCTTTCCTTCTCTCTGCCCTTCCCCAGCTTGTGCACTCTCTCTCTGTCTCTGTTTCTCTCTCTCAAAATAAATAAATAAACTTAAAAAAAATTTCAAAAAGAGTCTGTTTCGTGGGGCGCCTAGGTGGGTTCATCGGTTAAGCATCTGACTCTTGACTTTAGCTCAGGTCATGATCTTGTGGTTCCTGAGTTTGAGCCCTTCATGGGCCATCAGCACAGAGCCTATTTGGGATTCTTTTTCTCCCTCTCTTTGTCTCTCCCCCTGCTCATGCTCTCTCTTTCAAAATAAATAAATAAATAAATAAATAAAATAAACATTAAAAAAAGAGTCTGTTTCTTAAAGAGACTTAAGCCTTTAAAAAACATTAAATTGTTAAAATTAAGTTGTGCCATTCACTTAAGGTAAAAACTACAGACATTTCAAGCTAAAGAATCAAGAGACCCAATGTTTCTGATTTCTTGTTTCTGAATGTTTATGCTTATTTCTGAGTTAGGATTAAGAAAGACAGAATATGTTCTTGCTTTACTCTTCTGGTTATTTGTTCAACACCACATATAAGTATTATGGTCTGTTGTATAACAAACAGGGTGCTGGATTCTGCTCAGATGTAAAGATAAAGAAGTCTCCTCTGGAAGAGTTCACTATCAAATAGGCTAAGACAGATATGAACATGTGTGCAGCACAGCATGACCAATGCTATACTAGAGGCAGGTATAGAGTGCCATGACCACGTGGAAAAGAAACGATGGATGATGAAAAAAGCTTCACCAAACAGATGACATCTGAATTCTATCTGGAAGAATGACCAGACATTTATCAGGTTGTGGAACGGGCTGGTTATACATGAAAATCTCAGGCAGAGGAAACAGCATGTCCCAAGGGAAAATATTTTGAGAAAGAATAAAATGCTTACATGCATAAGTGAGAAGCATAGGATGTGAGCAGAATGGGAGGAGCTAGGGCTAGAAGATGGATGGTTGTCAGATCAAGGGGCTGGTATATGATTCCAAAAAGCTTAGTTTTTACTTCAGCTAACACAGAGGTAGAGGCTTTGTCTGACTCACCATTGTATCCACAATGTTAGAATGAGATTTGACTTACTCAAACAGGGATGTATCCCTGTGATGAAAAGGAATTACAAGATGGTTTATTTATTTATTTATTTTTATTTTTTCAATATATGAAATTTATTGTCAAATTGGTTTCCATACAACACGCAGTGCTCATCTCAAAAGGTGCCCTCCTCAATACACATCACCCACCCTCTCCTCCCTCCCACCCCCCATCAAACCTCAGTTTGTTCTCAGTTTTTGAGTCTTTTGCTTTGGCTCTCTCCCACTCTAACCTCTTTTTTTTTTTTTTTCCTTCCCCTCCCCCATGGCTTTCTGTTAAGTTTCTCAGGATCCACATAAGAGTGAAAACATATGGGATCTGTCTTTCTCTGTATGGCTTATTTCACTTAGCATCACACTCTACAGTTCCATCCACGTTGTTACAAAGGGCCATATTTCATTCTTTCTCATTGCCACGTAGTACTCCATTGTGTATATAAACCACAATTTCTTTATCCATTCATCAGTTGATGGACATTTAGGCTCTTTCCATAATTTGGCTATTGTTGAGAGTGCTGCTATAAACATTGGGGTACAAGTGCCCCTATGCATCAGTACTCCTGTATCCCTTGGGTAAATTCCTAGCAGTGCTATTGCTGGGTCATAGGGTAGGTCTATTTTTAATTTTCTGAGGAACCTCCACACTGCTTTCCAGAGTGGCTGCACCAATTTGCATTCCCACCAACACTGCAAGAGGGTTCCCATTTCTCCACATCCTCTCCAGCATCTATAGTCTCCTGATTTGTTCATTTTGGCCACTCTGACAGGCGTGAGGTGATATCTGAGTGTGGATTTGATTTGTATTTCCCTGATGAGGAGAGACGTTGAGCATCTTTTCATGTGCCTGTTGGCCATCTGGATGTCTTCTTTAGAGAAGTGTCTATTCATGTTTTCTGCCCATTTCTTCACTGGGTTATTTGTTTTTTGGTGTGGAGTTTGGTGAGCTCTTTATAGATTTTGGATACTAGTCCTTTGTCTGATATGTCATTTGCAAATATCTTTTCCCATTCCGTTGGTTGCCTTTTAGTTTTGTTGGTTGTTTTCTTTGCTGTGCAGAAGCTTTTTATCTTCATAAGGTCCCAGTAGTTCAGTTTTGCTTCTAATTCCCTTGCCTTTGGGGATGTGTCGAGTAAGAGATTGCTACGGCTGAGGTCAGAGAGGTCTTTTCCTGCTTTCTCCTCTAGGGTTTTGATGGTTTCCTGTCACACATTCAGGTCCTTTATCCATTTTGAGTTTATTTTTGTGAATGGTGTGAGAAAGTGGTCTAGTTTCAACCTTCTGCATGTTGCTGTCCAGTTCTCCCAGCACCATTTGTTAAAGAGACTGTCTTTTTCCATTGGATGTTCTTTCCTGCTTTGTCAAAGATTAGTTGGCCATATGTTTGTGGGTCTAGTTCTGGGGTTTCTATTCTATTCCATTGGTCTATGTGTCTGTTTTTGTGCCAATACCATGCTGTCTTGATGATGACAGCTTTGTAGTAGAGGCTAAAGTCTGGGATTGTGATGCCTCCCGCTTTGGTCTTCTTCTTCAAAATTACTTTGGCTATTCGGGGCCTTTTGTGGTTCCATATGAATTTTAGGATTGCTTGTTCTAGTTTCGAGAAGAATGCTGGTGCAATTTTGATTGGGATTGCATCGAATGTGTAGATAGCTTTGGGTAGTATTGACATTTTGACAATATTTATTCTTCCAATCCATGAGCATGGAATGTTTTTCCATTTCTTTATATCTTCTTCAATTTCCTTCATAAGCTTTATATAGTTTTCAGCATACAGATCTTTTACATTTTTGGTTAGATTTATTTCTAGGTATTTTATGCTTCTTGGTGCAATTGTGAATGGGATCCGTTTCTTTATTTGTCTTTCTGTTGCTTCATTGTTAGTGTATAAGAATGCAACTGATTTCTGTACATTGATTTTGTATCCTGCAACTTTGCTGAATTTATGTATCAGTTCCAACAGACTTTTGGTGGAGTCTATTGGATTTTCCATGGAATACAAGATGGTTTAATTAAAGTTAGGAGAATTATCTCAGAAGCTTTCAGCATAGTTCATGTAAGAGACTGAGGATCTGAACGGAAGGAGTTATGGCTGAGCTGAAGAAAGTTAGGAAGATTTAAAAGGTGAAACTGACAGGAGTTGGTGCCTGACTAGACAAGAATGGTGCCAGAGGGAGACAAGAGGGTCAAGGTCTCTAACATGAAGGCACAGATGAGTGATGATCTCAGCTGAAGGGAGGGGGAGGGAGAAGAAGTTGAGAGGGAGGTAATGAGGGATTTTAGAATTATCATCCAAGTGGCAATGTTCAGTACAGTTGAAAAAGTCCATTGGGAGTTCAGATGAAAAATAGTAATACAGATTTGGAATTCACACACATGCAGAGTCATGAATGTCACAATTGAAGCCATGGGAGGGATGGACAAGATTGCTTGCAGGGAGAATAAAAAGAGAAGGGACCCTGGAATAAATTGCAAGGAGATTGCCATGATGCTTATGTAGAGGATGATAAACGTCAGGATAAAAATGTCCTAAACTACACTTGCTTTAACAGTCATCATTCATTCATTCAATAAGTAAGCATCTACTAAATTCCAGGCACCATAATAGGCATCAGAGATTGTAAATATGAAGATATGGCCTCTGCTCCCCAAGAATTTTTAGTCTAAAGGGGGATGGAGGTAAGAGAAAAGGATAGCATTTAGTGCAGAGGGTGCTGCTGAGTGTTACCCTAGAGGCATGCTCTGGGAGACCTGGAGAAGGACACCTATCGTGGAGTTTAAGGAGGAAGGTGTGAGGGGGCTGGGAGGTGTGTTGGGAGTGGGATAGGGGTCAGGACAGGTAGTTTTCTAGAGAGTGATAAGAGAGCTGAGCTGAGTCCTAAAGGATAATTAGGTGATATCCAGGTGAAGTTGCATATGTGTGTGTGTGTGTGTGTGTGTGTGTGTGTGTGTGTGGTAAAGGGTCTGATTCTGGGATACTTCTTCCCCTCCCTTTTTCAAGGCCTGACTCTGCTGGTGTTGGGTTAATAAAAGGGAAAGGACAAATATCCCTTTCTTAATTGTCTAGGATTTCTGTCCCCCTCTGTTAGTGCCTTTGCTTCCCTAGCTGGCATCTACTGGCCATCGAGAGCTTTTGTATGGCAGGCAGCTGAATGCTGCGTCTCTCATGGGGGCATATGGTTCATATTTTTGAAGAATCCCTCTTCCTGGGGCTCTCCTCACCTGACTGCAGAGGACATTCATGGAAATATGTAAGACAAGCAAAATGAGTTTTGTGCCTGAACATTTAAGGTTCATACATTATTTTTTTTATTACGTTTTTAATTTTAATTCCAGTATAGTTAACATACAGTGTTATATTAGTTTCAGGTGTACAGCATAGTGATTCAATAATTCCATACATTACTTAGTGCTCATCATCTACTCTTCAATCGCCATCACCTATTTCACCCATTCCCTTTCACAATTAAGATTCATGCATTCTTTACGTGACTCACCATATTACACATTTTCTATGTGAAGTTGCTAATTCTATTTCATAATATAAAAAGTATTTGGCATGATGCACAGGTTTCACTTACTATTTACTACATCTGTTAAAAAGGTGGAAAAATTTGACTTGGTTAAATTACTCATTAAACACTTTCAGACATTCATAGGTGAACAAATGTTGCTGCAGTAGAAACGTGTACTCTCTTAAAAGTTCCATAAAGTGTTTTTTTTTTTTAAGGATTCAAGCGATGATTCAGTTTTAGTGTTTGTGGCATCATGCTTATACTAATAAATTCATATGTAAGTGAGAGCTGTAGTTCTAGACAAAGTGTTGCCAACCGTGTCATGAATTGTTTGTGGTTGAAACATATTCTTATAGGGAAATATGCCATGGAAAATCATAAAAATTTATATATTTTCATAAGATAACCAGCCACCAGAGGTAAAACTTACAGTAAAACTGATAAAACTAATTTGGTTAGGCAGAAGTTCTAAACTTTGATTTTTCTTATTTTTGAGAAGTATTAATGGTAAACAAATTGACTGTGGGTTGGATTGCCTTGGTTTGAGCCCCAGATTTGCACTGTACTAATGGGGTGATCTTAGTCAATGGGGTGATCTTAGCTGAATTCCTTAATTCTTCTTGCATCTCAATTTTCTAATATTTAAAGTGAGGACAGCAATAGTACCTATCTCATAGATTTGTTATGGGGATTAAATGAGAAAATTCCTATGGAATGTTTACGGTAGAACCTGGCATATAGTAAGCACTCAGTCAAAGCTAACTATTACTAAAGCAGCCTAAAGTAGTTGTCATTATGAAGTATTATCTTCATGGGCCAGATTTTGACCTTGTGTGGTTTTATGATAAAGGGTGAGCTCCCTTGAAAAATTATTTTTTAAATCTCCAAAAAAAAAAAATAATCAAATGAGTCCAAATATGTGTGACCAATTGAGTTACTAATATATAAATAATTCAGGTTTTGTAGCATGGAAATGATGATACACTTGTTTTTTTGGGGGGGATGGACACCGAACAGAAGGAAATGCTTTGCTGAGGAGTAAAATGAAGGTATGTCAGCACTGGTTTGGGGATAGTCAGTGATAAAAGTTGGGGGCTAGAGGGTCTTCAGACTTTACAGTTTTGGCCGGGCTCATACATTGTGTCTTGTCCAAAGGGAAACTTCTTTGGACTGCCTTTCTAATAGCACCTATGCATATAAATGCACATGTGTGCAATCTGATAGCTTCATGTTTTCCATAGCACTGCTACTAAAACAGGCTCACACTGATAAGCGAATATAACCCCCATGAATAGAGGAAGGGGAAACCTTGGAGAGATTATGAGTCAACACAATTAAGGTATTGTGTCCAGCATTATCCTAGGTGTTAATCTTCAACAGTGTGAACTTGATGGGGCTTACAATTTATGAGGTGATGTCAGAGGATTACACAGCTAATTACAAGAAAGTGATAATATAATGAAAGGGGAAGTGGAGAGAGCTATTGGAATGTATCTGACAGAGGCCTTTAATCTTGTCTAAGGAGTCAAGACATTCTGGAGGAAACATACTGAGATCTAAAGTATAAGAAGATGTTGGCCAAGTAATTTGGAAGGATGACAGGGGGGATAAAGGGAAAGGACTTGCATTCTAGGCAGAGAAAAAAACATGTGCAATGACCTGACAACAAAAGAGCATGATGTGAAGGGCGAGAAGAGAGGAGATGTATGGCTCGCCCCCAGTAAATAGAAATATCTGTATCCTGACTGAGGGCAGCCTACAGGATCCACTACCCTGATAGTTTGTTTCACCAGGCCACTAAGTCAACAAAATTATCCTTGGTGACAGGATGTGCTATTACTTGGTGCCCCAAATATTGGTAGTATTCACATTTTAAAGATCGGTAAGATAGAAAGTTACTGTTTGCATGTGAGCAAAATTTGGTCCTCATCTTAGGATGTTACTAATTAGCTACTGCTGTTTAATCTAGTTGAAAGGAAACACATTTTCAGAGAATATAATTCGTAGGAAATAATGAGGCTTGGCTCTCATTGAACAATCATATACATTAAAAAATGTTTAGACACTGAATATAAAAGGAGAGAGCTTGAAATTCCTAAAATTTTATTTTGAGACAGATAGAGCATAAGCAGGGGAGGGGCAGACACAGAATCTGAAGCGGGCTCCAGACTCTGAGCTGTCAGCACAGGGCCTGATGCGGAGCTCGAACTCACGGAGTGTGAGATCGTGACCTGACCTGAAGTCAGACGCTCAACTGACTGAGCCACCCAGGCACCCCAAGAGCTTGAAGTTTCTAAACTTAATAGATCTACTTCTTGGCATAGAATAAAACTCACGAGGTTAGATATAGTCTACCATTTGTTTCTGGGGTTGGATTCAAATGTTCTTGAGGTTAATCAAATGACACTGGACTTTAAATGGTGTGTGTATTTTGTTTAGAGAAGAGATTTGTAGAGACAAGGGGTGAGTTCACGTACCCGTGGATTGTTGATATGTGTTTGTACATAGTGAGTCCACACTAAATGTTTGAGAAAGAACCAATAAATTAAAGGAAAATGCCCTTGAAGTTCTAGAACCGGGTGGCAGATTTTAAACCCTGGGCACTTGAAATATACTGTTCACTCTCACTTTCTTAAAAGTGACAAAATCCATTGGTTTTCTGGGCTCTGTTATAGTGGACCAGAATATATACTGCAGCAATTACATAGGGTCATGTAGTTGCAAGGACTCACAAGACTCCACCGCGTATACTTTCATAAACTTTTAAAAAAGACAAAGGACACAAAACTGTAAAAGGAGAAAGACGGCACAGGCGAAGATCAGGGAGATTTGAGACACTCAGGTGCAGCTTTCAGGGTCCTCTTTCAGGACACACACAGTCTCTGGATCACAGCCCACCAAGATCTGTGAAGCCAAGACTTAAGTTTACTGAGGGATCTTTCATATCCCACAGGCCACATAGCCCAAATGAGGTTGTGTAACCAGATGAGCGACGTGTACAATATCGATCTGTAAATTTTCAATAGACAAGTAGGCAAACTGGTACAGGGTGCTTCCAAGGGACGTTCATAATTTAAAGAGCACATTACAAATTACCAGCTAGTATATTTCAGCCCTATCTTGGCCACCCTTATCAGATCTCTGCTGGCAGGGGTGCCTGGAGATAAGCATAGAGCTGTCACAGATCAGCTGCAAGTTAGCTCCATATTTCCATATGTACAAAAGGGGAGAGACCAAGAAAAGGATAAAATATTTCAAATGTCCAACCCAGACTATCCGTAGTAAAGTGAAAAAAAAAAAAAAGAATCTATTTGCTGGTAATTTTATTCCTGCTTTAAAGCTTATCTATGGACCAGAATAAGGGCTCTCTATCTAATTAAATGTCTGGGAAGTTAATGCCGATAGAGAAATCTGCAATCTTTGACATTTTAGAGTGAGACTCTGCAATTGTAGGCAGAAGTCCAATTTCATTTTGTTCTATTGTTCTGTATAGGTACTATAGAGAGAGAGTGTGTGAAAAGTCCCTAGGCAACCAATGATATAGCAGGAAGCAGGAGGAAGCAATTTTTCCTTACTGCACTCAGCTTGATCTACAGAAGTGCTCCTGATTCCAAAGCCAAGTTGCCACCAAAATAACTGGTCTCCAGCTAGACATGTGTTTCACCTTGGGCAAGTTACTTGATCCCTCTGAACTACAGTTTTCCTTTACATAAAATGGGGACAGTGATACCAACCACATAGGGATGTTGCAAGAATTAAATGAGGCCATGTACAAAAAACACATACTACAACATATGGAGGCCTTAATTATAATTCCAAAATGTCTTTGTCAGAGAGGTAGGGGTTAATAACTATCCTAGCAGTAATCTTCTAACAACATCAAAGGCCTAAGCAGTTCATTCTTTTAAAATTATATCACTTAGTGGCTGGTGCACTGCTCCTTTGAACCCAAGGATCCCATTATACTGATCCTTATTCTTATGTACTGATTCACAACTAAAACCAATGTAACATACTTCTATTAGTTTCTTATTTCTCTTTTAAATAACTTACTAGAACTTTGTGACTTAAAATGATACAGATTTACTGTCTTACAGTTCTGAAGGCCAGAAGTCCGAAATTAGTTTCACTAGGATAAAGTCAAGGGGTTACAAGGCTGGTTCCTTCTGGAAGCTCTGAGTGGGAGAATCCAGTTCCTTGCCTTTTTTAGGTTTCCAGTGGCTGCCTCTGTTCTTTGGCTTATGACCCCTTCCTCTCTCTTCAAAGTATGTCACTCCAGCCTCTGCTTCTATCATCATGTCACCTTCTCTGCTAAGTCTGAGTCTTCTTATGTCCCTCTTAGAAGGATCTTTGTGGTTACATTGAGCGCACCCAGGTAATTAGGATAAGTTCTCTATTTCAAGATTCTTAACTTGATAACATCTGTAAAGTCGCTTTTGTCATATAAGTTTAAATTTACAGATTCCAGAGATTGAGACTTTGGGGGACGTTATTCAGTCCACCACACATTATTTTATTTTCTTCTCCTATCAGGATGAGTTAGGCTATCTCCATTCTAGAAGGTCCATCTGTGGCATCAAGAGTTTAAGTGATTCAGCAGTACTAGTTATGTGTAGCATAGCCTAACCTTCTGTAAGTTCAGAGTAACTTGAAAGTTTACAAAACAGCTGGAAGCACAGTATTTCATGTAGTTCTTAGAACAATTGAATGAATTTGGTTGTACTTATAAGGTTTTATTTATTTACTTATTAAAAACATTTTTTTTAATGTTTATTCACTATCGAGAGACAGAGAGACACAGCATGAGCATGGGAGGGGCAGAGAGAGGGGCAGACACAGAACCCGAAGCAGGCTCCAGGCTCTGAGCCATCAGCACAGAGCGGGATGCGGGGCTCGAACCCACAAACCGCGAGATCGTGACCTGAGCCAAAGTCAGACGCTTAACCAATGGAGCCACCCAGGTGCACCAAGTTTTATTTAATTATTCAGTATATTTATTGAGTATGAGTAATAGACCGGGCGCTATGCTGGGCAATAAGGATACTGTAAAGACCCGGGATAGGCATCATCCTTCTCTTTGCAGCTTATACTCTACTGAGGAAGATGGACAAATGCACAGATAGATAATTACAAATTATGATTGAACGCTGCAGGATATCAAATGAGGAAATGGAAGCTCAGAGTGGTGAACCCAGTCTCGCAATGACATACAACAGTAAATACAAGAACCAGGTCTTGAGTTTATCCTTTTTCAGACTCTTATTTCATGGTCTTAGAGTTTTGCATAGATAAAGTATACCCTGTATCGGCAGCAAGAATTTTTTTTCTACTAATTTGTCCTAAGACATGGTAGAGTCTGTTCAATGAGAGCCATTGTTCTCATGGCTCACGATTCAGATAATTTATCTTAATAGGCATCATTGTAGTTGGTTCCCTTGTGGTAACTGTGCCGCCAGTGCATCTTGCTGTTCTGTTAAATTCTGAGCACACTTGGTTAGTACCAGAGTAAGTCTTTATTTTTCTTCTTAGAATCATGCACCCAGGAGTGTCTACCTGTCAAGAAGATCCACAGCTAAATTACTAACATAATGCTCATGTAAGCAAATTTTTATGAATTGTGCTTTCTGAGTGATTTATTACAGCTTTACAGCTTCTGCTGTGACATATTTTATCCACATTTAAATTTTTGTTTAAAATAGCAGCAAGCTGGAACGCAGCTCTGGGAGGAGCTGCACATCATCTGGCTTAGAAGCCAGTATTCAGTAAATTCTCTGATATGCATTCACCTTGTTTTTTGAACATTTCAGAATGAGCACTGTGTGAGTTCTTTGTGCTTGGGAATGATGCTGTTCCTTGTGATCAGCCGCTCCTGTTCAGATGCGACTGAAGAGAGTGAAAAACAATGGGTAGTTCTCCCCATATGAGCTGTGCACAGACAGATATGGTGATCTTGAGTGTGTGGCCAGTACTCACTGTTTGCAGAACTTTGCTTTGTCACTTTGTCTTTTTCACATTGTTGTTTGCAGAGAGTTGCCATTTTTTCTGAGAGTTCTCCATGCTAGACTGTTTAAAACCTGGGCTCACTAGATAAATGCAGAGAACAGGCAGATGCAGTAGTAAGATAAATGACCTTAAAGAAGTCCTAAAAGACACAGTACTTATGTGCTGTGACATCACGCCCCAGGGGAAGTCCGTAGTCTTCCAAAGTCCTCTTCCTCATGCTCGCTGAAACCTAAAATTGTTTAACAAATGTGAGATTTTATTTCACCCAGAGAAAAGCTGTATCAGTTAGAAATACTTTTAGGCTTTAAGAAACTGCTTTACCAGTCATGTGTTAAATAACAGGACTTTCTTTCTCTCTTACATATTAAGAAAGTAGGGTTTCTGACATGGGTTTTGTGGCTTAATGTGTGGCTCTGAATCAGTGTCTCAGTGATTTACGTGGTTTTGTTTTTATGATGGCAAGGTAGCTTCAGCAGCTCCAGGTATCATGTCAAAGGCAAGAAACTCCCCCCATGCCTGGCCCAATATGAGAGAGGAAAGTATTTCCCAGAGGCCTTCCTTCCCCCCATCAGACTTCCTCTTCCATCTCATTGTTCAGAACCTGTCATCTAGACTAAAGGCCAGGGCTTCCTTCTGAACCAAAGCTTGATTCTAATAGAAAGGAAGAAGAATGAAGAGGTACCGTTTGGGGGAGGCGGTCAAATGTCTGCTGCAGAATTATGTGCGGCATGCACATATTTATGAAAATGCACATATATATATGTGAACACACCCACTCAATAGATGATAGTAGTAAATATTGAGTAGTAGATACTCAATACATTTTAGCTGAATAGATGAATCAACAAAAATGGAGTCAGTCTTAGAGAGAGAACCTACGGACAAAAATTTACTTAAAAATGTATAAAAGCAGTATCATAATGAAATCCAAGGGCAGGTGTGATGAAGAGACATATTCCCTGACTCAGTATAAAATGAAGTACATATATGTGTGTGTGTGTGTGTGTGTGTGTGTGTGTGTGTGCATGTGGATAGTGGTGACAGAAAACAGAGCCAGACAACAGGCCACAGGAAAAGAAAGGCACAAGGGAAATTTAAATCAAGATTTTTTAAAAACTTTGTGTTCTTCGTCAACATAGCAGAAGATAAGAGGCGATAGATGTGGGGAGCACAAATTCTGATACGTTTGACAGTAGAGTGAAGAATGGCCCATTGCATGATCCCTCAGGTCACTCTTTGCATCAAACTTCATGTAAGTGCTACATTTTGGAGTTGTGCAGTGCACAACCTATATGGCTATATGCCATGTCTCTGGAGAAAGGGAAGATGTTCTAAATCCAGCCTAGGGCTACATTTGCCCTTCTGAGGTAGTCTGAAAATGGAACCTACCAATTCTTTAGTATATCCTTTGAGAAGTCAATGTAAAAATTAAAGTTTCTACCTAAATTTGCTTTATCTTAAAATGGGATACTGTTCTGTGGCAAAGCCACATGAATTATGGCCTCAGAACTTTGTCCTCATATTGTATCTGCTTTCTAAGTCTTCTAAGTATTCCCTTTTCAGGTAGATGGTAAGCTTTTTGGGAGCAGGTAATATATTTTCTATTTTATTTGTATCTTTCACATTACTAATCACACTGTTGCTTGGTTAGTCAGTCCTTTTTGTCTGAAGTTATTTGCTCTTTATCCTAAGATACTAAGAGAGAATGATTAACTTCATTCTAAGACTATTGAGATAATTAATATAATTGATTTTTGCCTGAATAAATTTTCTGAAACAAAAACAAACACCCCTTCCCCGGTAAAAACAAACAAACCAAAACCGTTTATATATTAGGCCATTGTAGACATACAAAGAAATATTTAACACATAAATAAAAGATTTCTCTAGTGGTTAATATACTTCTTAGTAGTCATGCTTGGAAAATGAGCTAGACATTTTAGACTAATGTGGTGCCATTTTTTTTCATTACTAAATGTTACTTCTTTCCTAAGTCTTCTACTTTCTTTCAAATCTTTCAAAGAGAGATTTACATGTTGAGAAACTTGCCTTAATATAACCCTGACAAGAAAAAAAAAAAAGAAGGGAAAAAGGAGAAAATGATTGAGCTACAGTGTGAAAGTGTCTGGAATGGTCAACAAATATGGTGGGGAAAATCCGTTTAGATTCCAAAAGGGAATTAGAAATTATTTACTGCATTCCAATTTCAGTAAGGAGGAAGTTTAATATTAAGGTATTTATTTTCCATGATAAAAATTAGAAGAGGGAATAGAGTATCAGGAGGCATGATTGAGGTAGACAATAATGTATAACTTATGAGAAGAGAACGCAAAGTGTACTGGATACCCTGGATAGACACAATGGGTAATTTCTGTCCAGGGTCAGGAGGACGGACAAAACATCTGTGAAGTAATTTTCATCTTACCTGTGTGTGCACTAGAAAAATTTAGTAGTGTTACTTCCCTACAGAGCTGACAAATGGATATGGACCAACATATGCATCGTTTAATCTTTGTTATTGTTTGGAAAAGAATTCTTAGTAGATATGCAATTGTTTGCATTACTTCCATAGTACATCTCACAGCTTCTCAGAGCTGTCAAAATGAAATGATATGCACATCATATTTACTTAAAAATAACGTCACATGAAGTATAAGACAGGTCCCAAAGAATTGCTTGGAAATCTTTTCAAGAAGATAGAGACAGAACTTCCCAGATGTCTGCAAAGCTTTTAGTCAGTATCTGGAATGTCAAGAAAATGCCAAAATATTTCAACTATGACAACATGTACAGCATCCCAAGAAGTAATATGAAAACACAACCTTCAGGGTATTTCACTGCTCTCTGTTGCTACCCACAGCTTTGCCGGTGCTGCTAGATTATAGGGCTGCCACAGAGAGCTCCTACAGAGGCAACCAGTCTTTGGGATAAAATGGGAAAATTGTATCTGCCACCTGTCTACTTAAAAAAAATCATAGGATTTCCCCAAAGTGTTCCATAAGTTGTTCATCAAAAAGAATATTGTATGTGGCCATTCAGCTTTGGGATACATTGCATAGAATATCACAATGCTTATTAGACACAGTGAGAAACAAGTTTGGTTTCATGTGACGAGAGGTCTTACAAACTTTGCAAATTCCAGTGAGGGCCCCCCAACCTGTAAAACTAGTGTTTCCAGTCTAGAACAGTTTCTTTTCTTTTTTTATTTTAGAGAGCATGAAAGGGGGAGAGGGGCAGAAGGAGAGAGAGAGAGAAAGAGAGAGAGAGAGAGAGAGAGAGAGAGAGAGAGAGAGAGAGAGAGAGAGAATATCTTAGGCAGGCTCCATGCTCAGCGCAGAGTCTGGTGCGGGCTGGATCCCATGACCCTGGGATCATGACCTGAGCTGAAATCGAGTCAGATGCTCAACTGGCTGAGCCACCCCGGTGCCCCAGAACAGTTTTTATGCAAGTTTGGGAGTCTTAAAAAAGTCTTAAGGTCTTGAAAAAGTAGTCAAATATCCATAGCATCTCTATAATGGATGTTGGTGTTGGTTTGAACTTGATATTCTTTTTTTTTTTAAGTTTATTTACTTATTTTGAGAGAGAGAGAGAGAACACAAGTGGGGGGAGAGGCAGAGAGAGAGAGAGTCCCAAGAAGTCTCTGCACTGTTAGTGCAGAACCTCATGCGGGACTTGAACTCACAAACCACGAGATCATGACCTGAACCAAGGTTTGATGCTTAACCAGCTGAACCACTCAGGGGCCCCTGAACTTGATATTCTTAATCATCATTAATAGGTTCTGTTCTACTTCTAGTTTACAAAAGCATTTTTAATGGAAATAGTTGTTTTAACCATTTTTTCTTACTGAAGTAATTAATTTGATTTATATTGATAGATTTTCCTATTATTAAAGCGTGCCTGCATTTATGGGATAATACTTATCTGGTTGTTTGTTTTATTTATCAGCTTATGATTATTTTACTTAGGATTTTGAAGTTTATATTACATTCGTGTTTAGACTAAAACAGTGACCTCTATGTGGCCACTGTGTTAGGGCTGAGCAGTCTCTTTATAGAAAGCATTTCTGCTTTTACTGGCTTTATGAATTGGCCTCCCACGTAGGATTTCATGTGAATGAGGTTCCACAATGACATAATGGTAAAACAACTGCTTTTTTCTTCTTTTTGTGCCTTTTCAGGTTTGGTTTTCAGAGTTATACTAACTTCCAAATGAATTGGATAGATTTCCATATTTTTTGATGCACAGAAATGGTTGCTCTGACAAGGGGATCATGTTTCTTAATAATTTTAAAGAACACAATAGGCAAATTCTCTAGCTTAAGTACCATTTAAAAAAGTAATTTCTCAATAACTTTTTGATTTTTCAGGTTTTCAACTTCCTGAGTTATTCAGTTATTCATATTTTTCCAGGAATATCTCCACTTTACAAAAATCAGTGATTATAGTTTCCGGACCAGTAGCATCTCGATCACCTGGGAACTTGTTAAAAATGAGCCTATTTTGTGTACCACCCTAGACCTACTGGGTCAGAAATCTTGGTTTTAATAAGTTCTGTAAGTGATTCTGATACCCGCTGAAGTTCTAGATCTTTAAAATTATTAAATTCACATCCATACCTCATGCTTTAAAAATGATATAACTCTTCCACATTTCTTTGTTGTATCTTCTAACTAATTCTTATTTTTGGTCCTCTTTGTGTTTAGTTTTGTATATGTTTATTTGTTTTTAAAATAATCAGCTCTGGAATTTATTTTATCAACTAACTTTGTTACCTGATGCTACGTGTGAGACCCATTTAGGCCAGAATTAAATAGAATGTAATTAAAAAACATAACATGAATGCTACAACACTTTTCTATAATTATAGTTATTCAGATCTGTAAAATTTCTAGCTTTGAAACAAAGATTTTTATATACCACATTTTTAAGTTCTAATGTCTGGGGCACTGGTGAGTTATTCCTGATACTGGAGAGCATGTTACTTGGAGTTCCCCACAGGAGAAGCAACTTAATTGCAGATCACTGCTTACTGCCTAGAGGGTTGGTGCTCATTGTTTTCTATTTGGATTTATATATTTTGGAACCACTGTTGTAGGTTGTTGGGTTTTTTTTTTTTTATCATTTATTTATTTTTGAGAGACAGAGCGTGAGCAGGGGAGGGGCAGAGAGAGAGGGAGACACAGAATCCGAAGCAGGCTCCAGGCTCCCAGCTGTCAGCACAGAGCCCAACGACGCCAGGCTCAAACTCACAGACTGCAAGTTCATGACCTGAGCTGAAGCTGGGTGCTTAACTGACTGAGCCACCCAGGTGCCCAGAACCACTGTTGTTTTTTAGTGTCCACTATGTGGACTCAAATGGCAGTCACACAGATTTGTTGTAGGATGTCATGTCTGCTGCTGTTAAGAATGCCTGCCCGTGTTTTTGTAGTACTTCTGTGACCCCACTCACACACCACATGAAATTCTGCTCTGTGACATAGCCAGTCCTTTAAATCAGACCATCACAAATATATTGCTAATCTAAATTTATGAAAATAGATTTAGCTTTTTTGGGTGTAATATAGTAACAGAGGAAATCATCAATAATCAGAAGCTTAGCTTTATTTATAGACTCTTGTATTTGTTTTCTAATTGAATGATTGTGGCTTTTCTCTTTACTATTCCCATTATCTTGTTTTCCTTAGCATTCCTTAGTGGTTTGTTTTCTGACTCCATGAAATGAACACCCAGTTTATTAGTTTTCATTCACTCCTTATATCTTTTGGCATTTTTAAATCCTTCTATTATTGTCACATGTCAGTCTTTTTACTTTTTAAAGTTTTCATTGGTTTTTAGAGGCCACATCTATTTGCATCCTAAGATTTCTTTTTTTAAAATAGCTTTATTGAGATAAAATTTACATACATTACATTTTACCAATGTAAAGTATATAATTCAGTGACTTTTCAAATATTCCCAGTGTGGTTGCCTCCTAAGATTTCTGTATCCTTGGTATAATGTTATTTTCCCCATGTTTTGTAGCATGTTTTTCCTGTGGTTTCTGATTACTCATTCTCATGTTTTTTTTATTTATTTTGAGAGAAAGAGAGAGAGAGAGAGAGAGAGAGAGAGAGAGAGAGAGAGAGAGAGTGTGTGTGTGTGTGTGCGCGCGCAGGCTAGGGAGGGCAAAGAGAGAGGAGAGAAAAATCCCAAGTAGGCCCCATGCTGTCATCATAGAGCCTGATGTGGGGCTTGATCTCATGAACCTGAGGTCAAGACCAGACCAGAAATCAAGAGTTGGATACCTAACTGATGGAGCCACCCAGGTGCCTCTGAATACTCATTCTTGAAATGGTGAGGAATTAATTTAGTTACTGTGTTTCAAATAAACAGACTACTGAATTGCCCTTGGACCCTCCATTTGTGTACTGGCTAGATACCCTTCTCAGGTAAACATTGGAATGGCAGGTTTACATGCAAAACTTTCAACCCTGTTTGTTATCCAGGAAACATTCATCCGACTAGATTCTTCTGGACTGCAGTAAGATCTTCAACGTAGCCTTCCTGGTTCTTAGACACTTGAACCTATGGAATACCTATGTGACCCCTGCCAGCATTTACTGTTGCTGGCTATTTCCTGTGTGACCCCCTTTGAGATGGGTCTGGTGTCCTATCCTGTGAATTAGAAGAGACCACTAAAGACATCCTTTTTCTGGATTTGTCTACTTTTCTTTGAGCCCCATCTTGATTTGGGAAGAGAGAGGAAAATGTAGATGTCTCTTGTCATAATGACTTTATATGAGTTAGGGTGACTAACCCTCTTGACCTGTCCAGGGCTTTCAGTGCTGAAATCGGGAAAGTCCTGAACAAATCAAGATGGGTTGGTCACCCTAGTGGTAGCCACTACAAGGAAATGACCCAGTATGAGGGGAAGATCCTCCATAGGAGTACTCCGTGAAGAAGTGAGAACTTCTGCCATTTTGTCACTCTGCTTTCAGATATGGCCTCCTCTTAGCACCATGGTTCATAGGATGGCCACTATACCTAGGAATGAGGGGGAAAGTGTGGACTACTTGTGCAAACTCTTTTCTTATAGAGAGGCTGTCAAAACACTTCCATCTTCTGACAAAGTGGAAACTTGTAGAGGTGGTATTCCCAATGTGCAGGTCTTTTATTTATTTATTTAAAAAAAATTTTTTTTCAACGTTTATTCATTTTTGGGACAGAGAGAGACAGAGCATGAACGGGGGAGGGGCAGAGAGAGAAGGAGACACAGAATGGGAAACAGGCTCCAGGCTCTGAGCCGTCAGCCCAGAGCCTGACGCGGGGCTCGAACTCCCAGACCGCGAGATCGTGACCTGGTTGAAGTCGGACGCTTAACCGACTGCGCCACCCAGGCGCCCCGATGTGCAGGTCTTTTAAAAGTCCCTCCTCTTTAAGTTGTGGAGCCAGGCAATCTGGGTTGGAGCCTCCAATTTACTGGTTGGTACTGGTATAACAGAGAACAGTTTGCTAAACCTCTCTATGCATCAGTTTCCTTACCTACAAATGGGAATAACAATAGTTCCCACCTTAAAGCAATTACAATAGTGCCTCACACATAGAAAATAGGCAATACATGTTAGCTATTAGTAGTTATTATTTTTTTCTGCTTAAATCATTTATGTGGAGCTACTAGATTTGGCTTTCTATCCATCCTTTCATCACAAATTCCTGATACCCTGATTCTGAATTCAATGAAGACGTTACAACTTACAGCTTTTGTCTGGATGAGAAAGAATAACACCTCATGGTTGTGATGATCATGAATTTCATCTATATTTTTAAGGTTCTCTTAGGATTCAAACTTTCATATTGTTTTACTGTGGAAGTTAGTCAAGGGTCCACACGAATCCTTTCTGTCATGGACTCTTCTCTGAAATCTTACCTTTTCAAAGCTTCTGCTTTTCATGGATCTTGGATAATCTATGCTACTTGAATATAAATTATCTTTTTCTGCACCTTTGTCTAAGATTTGTTTTCTCTAAAATCTATATGCTAGTCTCTTGTCTTTAGCTGCAGCAGAGAACAAATAGGAGGGTGGGTGGGAAGGCTAAGGTAAGAAATCTCTATATCTGAAAAATGCCTGATGTGAACCAAACCAAAAGGCTTTACACTCAAACTCTCCCTACTACAAGGCCAGCCTTCCCTGGTCCCAGAACTGAATTATTACCCAGGCCAATTTCTGCTTGCTCCACATGAAATGTTGCCAACAAGATCTGCAGCTTTCTTCTTAGCTTCATGGTTCTGAAGCTCTGGCTTTCAGAATGGATTCCATTTCCTTTTCATTGCAGATCACAACTACAGGCAGAGATCAAAATCCTCTCCAATTCAAGGGCTTTGCCTTCTGTGTGGGATTTTGCTTACAAGAAGGGTTATTTTGGGTTGAGATCCCATTGTGGGCCTACCATTTTCCTATACACATTGTTGCTGTCTTCTGTTGGTTGACACTACATTATAGTCATCTCCAAAAAAAAGGAGAGAAGTGTTGGGATCCTAAATCTGAGTCACATATTCTTTCCTGCCACTTTCTGAGACCTGAGAAAGAAGTTAGCTGTTGGTTCTTTCTCCAAAGACAGGTAGTTAGGGCTTTATTCTCCTGACTTGACAACCAACTGTGGCTGAAGACATTGCCATTGGGCTTCTGAGGATTATTTGAATAGAGGAAAAATTAGACAAAATTACTTTTCCTTACTTGCAAGTTCTTTGGCCTCAAGTCCTTATCTGTTATCTCCTCCGGAGAACCATGAGTTTTAGGGACTTCTTTGGCCAGGTTAGAGATAGATCATGGCCTCTACTACTCCACACTGAGGCAAGAGCTTCTGAACCTCATCTTTCCTTCTCTTGACAGTTCCCTTCCCTAGCAACAGGGCTTGATGTTCTTTGTATTGACTCAGATCAGTGCTTGAATTCACTCTAGAGAGTGTTTCCTAAAATGTGTTCTCAGGAACATTAATCCGGAGAGATCTCTAAAAAAAGTGTTTCATGATTGCATGTTTAGGAGATGCAGTATGCTATAGTCCCCTTAATACACTTAAACTATATCTTGTGGAACTAGTGGTTTCACATAAGATACTTTGGGAAATGTTGAAATTAACAAATTCATCTATACACATAAATTGACATATTATGCAGCCTTTTAAAGGAATATTTTTTGGTATGAAAAGTGTTCAATGTGGAGGAAAAGAAGTTATAAAATAGTATCTATGGTCTGATCCCGTTTTACAAAAACAAAAGGGGTTTTAGGTGTATAAAAACACCCAGAGTATAATATTTTAACTTGTTACTAGTACTTATTTCTAGATGACAAGAACATTAGTCATATTTTATGTTCCTTTCTGTTGCTAAGCTGTATTTTGTAATAGTGAATGCATATTATCTGAATGTAATGAAATAATATTACATTTTCAAAAGAATAGGTTGCTTAGCTGCAATAGCTTTGCTTCCATTTCATTTTTAGGTTTTAGCTAAATGATCATCTTTCCTCCACATTTTGCTCAACGCTTAGACAGTTGAGTTCCTGGAAATCAGGAGTTGCTTTCCTAGTCCCTGCTATTCTTGTAGTCTCTGGGCACCATCTCCGGTAGATCTCTCTACTTATCCCCATTTTTAGCAGAGTATTGGGAATTTTATGTGAGGGCCTTTGCTCTACCCTAAGGAGGATTCCTAGTGGGAATTAGAGCCTCCAAGCCTAGTCCTTTTTGCCCTAACTTTATCCCATTTAGACCATAGCCCCCAAAGGAGATGGGAATTGCCAGGAGTCCCATTAAGACACTTCACTTGAATCCACGAAGGAGGACAAATATCCTTTCTTACCCACAGAAAAAGTTGGTAGAAAGCTCTTCTCTGCAGAAGCTCTCTCTTCTTCTGTGCCTATTCAGGCACAATAGTCCAAACATTGAGCTCCTGTGCCAAATTCTCTTATTTGCATGAGACATATAGAGTAGCAACATATTCTCATAACCCTTGTATGCGTTAGTAAAGCTTGTGGGGTAGAGGATCATTTCTCTCATCACTGACTGAATAAACCAATGTGCGGTTTTTCTGTTCCCCACATCACAAATTGAAAAGGGAACAGTATATGAGTATCATGTAGGTATCATGACACTATATCGCGATATAGTATCACTGACAGAAGAGTTGCCACGTCTTTCCTGAGATCATTCTTGTTCTTCTTACTGCCCTGGCATACCTTGTGGTGGGTACCCTCGTTTCCAAAGGAGGAGAAGTGAGGCAGACAGAATTTATATTCTACACGAGCTCCTGTATTTTCAGGATTGCCTTTACCAAAGCTTTATGTGTTTAATTAGTTTTCATTTTAGCAAATATTTTAAACTTTGCAGTCTAGTGATTAACCCCATTGACCGTCTTTTTGCCTTTTCAAGTGCAGCAACTTATTAGAGATTTTTATTATTACCCTGTAAATTCCTCAGACTTGCATTCTGTGGCAGTAGCTCTGCAGCCTACATTTTGTGAGCTCTTTTAATTGCTTCTCTGTAGTATGGACGTATTTTGAGAGAAGGTCACAGTAGTTTTCATTAATCCAGTGTTACTTTTAGAATCTCTTAGCTTTCATTTGTATCCAAAATTCCATTAGTTTTTCCTTAATTATTTCATCAAATGAGTTGTGTTTTCCATTTTGTGAGGAGTCTTTCCTTTATAAAAGGTCAGTTCCATTGACATATTTTCAGTTACCTTGCTCTTTTTATGGGCCACAAGTAGACAATTTCATAGCCAGCTAAGGATGAAAGGGGAGAGGTGACTATGGGGAGAGGTCACAGCAGTGATTATGCTGTGGTATAATATCCATTCTGTTGACCTCCTTTCTTTATTGTTCCTTAACTATTAGAAATTTTATTCATCTACTATTTGTTTTTGAAAAATGAGGGGGTCTTAGAGATCAAGTAAAATGTCAGATACGGAGCTTTGCTGCTGATACAGTTGGCATTTTAGGTTAAAATGAACCATTTGGATTCTTTGCAGAATATATGCTATGTTTATTTCAAAATAACGTAATTAATACAAATTTAACTTGATAAAAATGTATTGAGAATCTGTTTTTTTTTCTGGAAGTGAAAAAAAAAAGGAGGGCTTTTTTCCCCCCCAGGGGTTTACAATATAGTGAGGAGTTATCTTCTTATAAAGATCCGCTGTGTTTTGAATATTTTAGGATTACAGGATGGGAACACTTACTACCGTGGTAGTAAATAACCTTAATTATTTATTTAGGCCCTGTCTGTAGCTTTTCTAAAGTTCTTCAAACATTACTCTAGCTTAAGTAAAAACCAGAACTGTGTGCATTTGGAAAGTCTTGTGTAGAGTAGCTGCCACTTTAAAAAGAAATACTGTACAAGAAACTCTCAGGGAAGAGCCAAATCAATCAAGGTTAGGGTTGTTTCCACATGTGGACTGATAAAAAAGTGATGACTTGGGGGAAATATGACTGCTGTCTATACACTCACGGGACAGACTCCAAATTGGATACAAACTGACACACGAAATATACGTGCTTTGCATACAAGCAAGCACGCCGCATTTTAGAATACTGATTTTTGCAAATCTTAACGCTTGGAGGAGGTCACTTTAGGACAAATAATAGCAGGTGCTGCTTTTACGATAGTTAAAGGAATCATTTGGGCTGAGACGATAAATGGGCATTTCGAGGCTGGTATCATGTAGGGCAACTACCACGCTCACCCATAAAACATCCCTTGTTCCTACTGCTACTGCCAGGATGTGCTAAAGAATGAATATTTTTAGTTAGGTCTAATAAAGTATCATTCATTCTCAGAGTCGCTATCTTTAAATGAGTGTAAAGCCACCCTCAAAAAAGTGTTCTTAAATGTCTCCGGGTGTATCACACATGTTTAAGTACAAAATTCAAAAAAAAACCAAACCAATTTAATTATTTGTCCTCTATATACTACATGCTCAGAGCTGGCCAAGGAAAATGCTATTTTGCCAAACACCTACTAACCAATAACAGTTATGTTTTGCAATTTATGTTACTGCCTGATTGTCTAACAGAGGAATTAGTTTTCCCCCAAGCACCTTCAAGGTAATTCAAAGGGCTATGCTTGATCAGTGGGTAATTATGTTTCCCCACTAAGCTTATAATAACAGCAAAGTCAGATATGCTCTTCCTGTTTTTAACAGTACAGTTCTGATGATACTTGCTGAATGAATGAGTGAATGTATGAATAAAAGAACATGATTGGGGCTGGCATCTTTGACCTTTTCTACTCTGAGCTTATTGAGATTAATGAACTAATCACCATGTGTGTGACTGTGTATTAATGGACCGTGCATGAGGTCCTTCATTCCTAATGATGTACATGTGATTTTTTAAAAAGCGAAACTCCTACTAGGGATGGATAAATAATAAAATATATCTTATAGGTGATATTAAGTCAGCATTATAATTAATTCCAATGAATGATGAGATATATTGCAAATAGATTTTAGTACTTTCTTAGGATATTACATACAATGCATGGATAATGCATTTTCACCAATACATATCCATCCACCATAAGCTTTTGTTTAACACCATTCCAGAGAGGCATTGTGATCATTAAGTGAGACAGTACATGCGAAGGGTTTAGGACAGTGCATAGGGCTAATTGAATGTTCAGTAAATGTTACCCATTATGCTGCTGCTGCTGCTGCTGCCATCAGTCTTACATAACCGGCAGCCTCAAGTTTCTTCATGGCTATTAGGTAGCCATGAAGAAAGTTGACCTCCTTATAGACCCAGATCTTTAGTTCCCGGTCTGAAAGGTCTTTATCCTTAATTTCCCCACATTGTTGAAATACAGATATTGGCATAGTTTGCCATCACTTTCCTAGAATATAGTTTTCAAAAAGTTATATCTGCAGCTAGGTAAATCCCAGGACTAGTTAAATGAATTCAGAGCCCCGTCCTGTAGGTTGGAGAATGGGGTCACATGAAGCCACGAAGAATTTACTCACATCTGAATGGGCAAGTGTTTTCTACTCTGATCTGCATGTGATGCTGCTGCAAAGTGGTGCCGTCCGAGTGCCAGGTGACCAACGTTTCCTGAAACCCTATCAGCTTCTTCACCTTTTACATCCCTTGCCTGTTACCCAGCTTCCGCAGAGGTTGTTGGTTTCCAACGGGAGTTGTGATTCCCATTCAGACATTCAAGAGCTCCTTGCTAATGAGCAACGATGGAAGCACATTTTGGCAACACTTCTAAGTGTGTGTTGCTTTGGACAAGTGTTTCTGGTACATTCTGGGGTGGGAAGGAGATCAACTTTTTCATGTTTTTATTGCATGATGATGTGTTAATATAATAGCTTTGATTTGAAAACTGCCCTTATTTCCATACTTTCAAATCCACCAAATTAGGTAATTTGTGGTTAGTTTCCTACCCATTGATGCATGTTATTAAGGTCTTAAGGTTCTCTTTCTTTAGTTAAATAAATCAAGTGTATCAAGATTAATACATTTATTTTAAACATTTAAGAATTCCACATTATGCAGCATGACACCTTTCTTTCATTTTGCTTCTCCTCAGGTAGTAAAGATATATTTTTGAAGGGACAAACAGCCATTTTTTTTTAAACTAAGGAAGTCTATCGTACATGTGTTTTGTTAGTGTTGTTGCAGATCTCCTTTGAATTTTTTCACATCAGTCATTTAATGGATTCTCAGCAGGTAGGAGAGAAATAGTAGTAGTTGAAAGAAGGGATGAAGGACCATGGTCACCTGCTTATGAATTTCAGAAATTTTCTTTCTTTAGGTGTTTTGTTTGTACTGTTTCCACTTTATGGCGATTATTATTTACATACATTATAGGCGGTATTCTTTAGTACGAATGTCTGATTTAATGAATCATCTAGCTTACGCAGTATACGTAAGTATAACACACTTACAAATGACTGATTTAATGAACAACGATGTCAGTAAATGGTGCCGTTTCTAAACTCGGGCCGTCGTTCCCAGATTTCAAACACATGCACCAGGTAGTTAGGGTTAGCGATTGATAAAATTGTGATTCAGGGAGCACTGCTCCCCAAACTTTGTAACTTTGCTGCTTACAGCCATCTAATGGGCTTCACATCATTCTTAGAATATGACCCCTTAGCAGATAGATCTTTTGTAACCTGGCCAGTGGCTATCCCAACAGTCTCATTTCCATTTGCTCTCCTCTCATTCACTGTTTCTGTCACACAAGCTTTCCTTTCATTTTTGCCAAATTCATTCCAGAATTAAAAGATTAAACTTTTGGTCTTCCCTCTGCCAAATTCTCTCCCCTTAGACTTTGCAGGACTCTCTCCTTTACCTAATTCAGATCTCATCTCAAATATCACCTCCTCAGAAAAACCTTCCCTCACCATTCCATCTAATTCTGCTCTCTGCCTTTCTCTTCACTCCATTCTTTATTCCATTACCTTGCTTTATTTTTTCAAGCACTTACCATTACCTGAAATTATATTATGCATGAACTGTTCACCTCTACATTCCCAGCATCAGGAATATGGTCTGACCCATAGTGGGTCTCAAGAAATATCTATTACATGAATGAATGTACACATAGATTTGTAGACTGATGCCTCTCAGACAGGCATTGTGATAGGTAGTTTTGTTTTTTCTGTTAGGTTGTGGGACTTCTTAAGAGAACTGTCACTGTCTCCATTTTATTAAAGAGGAATCTGGGAGGCACAGGGTTTAGGTCTACAGTCATGTAGTTTGAAAGTGCTAAAGCTGAGGTTCAAGACTATGTTTGACTTGCTTTGATTTATTTAGTTCAAATGAAAATATATTATTTCTGTGTGGGAAAAAGAAGGAAGGAGGGCTTTGCTTTCTGTAAGGATGCTTTTTTTAAATTTACAACTTTGCTATTGGCATCTAACCTCAAGTTGCTAATTAAATTGCCAGTCAAGTTTATAGCATTGTTTTGAAATACACAATTATAGAACAATATTGACAATTTTTTAAAAATCTGGTTCAGTTCCTTGCACCTGTTAGATTAGGATTTGTTGTAAAGTCTCTTTTGCCTAGTAAAATTTAATAATTAAAAAGAGAGTGTCTCTTTGAAGATTATTTCTCATGATCTATTTTCCTATAATAACATTCTTCTTCATACTTTGTCCATCTTTCTCTTTTGACAATGAACAATCTAAATTTTTACCAGCTGACACTGGGTTCCTTCCCCAGCAATCTGTTTTGGATACCCCTCACTCTTTGTTGTGGTGAACATCCAAGAAACCTCCTACAATTTTCTTTAGTTTGGCAAATCCCCAAACTTAGTTTGTTTTTTATGATCCTGATACCAATAGTCATTAAATTTAGGACTCATGCCAGGACCCCTGTTGACTTCCATTGTTATAAAAAGAAAATGTGTCATTTATGTATAGATATGTAAGATATAGATATTGGTCAGGCCTGCTATTAAGTAACACTTGAAAAAAGTTGAAGCCTTAATATTTTCACATTGAAAGGCAGCTGTGAAATAGGCAACTATTTCTTAATTTCATAAATTACATGCTACTGCCGGTTTATGGAGTATTTTTGTAACAACATATTAACAACATTTTTGTATCCAAAATTCTGTAGCAAGTTTTCCTGAATTTTCCTTTAATGACGTGCTCTGATATTATAGGAGGTAACAAATGAATTAATGATATTTTTGTTATTATAATTGTATCTATCACGAATTTTTAAAAGTGATTTTGGCTGCGGGATTTTATACATGCTTGGTAGGATTCTTTTGTCTTTTTTTTTTAATTTTTTTTTAACTTTTATTTTTTATTTTTGAGACAGAGAGAGCATGAACGGGGCAGGGGCAGAGAGAGAGGGAGACACAGAATCGGAAGCAGGCTCCAGGCTCTGAGCCATCAGCACAGAGCCCAACGCGGGGCTCGAACTCACGGACCGCGAGATCGTGACCTGAGCTGAAGTCGGATGCTTAACCGACTGAGCCACCCAGGCGCCCCTCTTTTGTCTTTTTAATGATATTCTTAGAATGGGTGAAACCCCTAGCAAAAGCATGGCACATAGCAGGCACTTCATATATGTTATTTCCTTCCTCACAACCTGGCCTCTCCACCCCCTGCCACCAAGAAGCTCTTTTCTGGTAGTTGGTAAATGTGCTGAACGACTTATATTATTGTAATTGTTCTCAAATAAGGGGATGTTTATTATTATTATTATACCAGCCTTTATTCCTCATTAAGTTATTCTTCATTTTTGTTGCTTACTAGTGACTTTTCTATTAATTAAACTATCGCAGTCATTTCTAATCATACTGATATTCTTTTCTCACTTTCTCTGCCTTGAAAGCTAACATTTCACTCTCTTTTGTTTTCATTATCTGCTTTATTTCCAGTGGTCATAGAGCCAGTATTTATACACAGCACAGGATGTTCTGAAAATACTCCATGGCTGATGTTTTCTTTTTTCTTTTAATGTTTATTAATTTTTGAGAAAGAGACAGAGAGAGAGAGAGAGAGAGAGAGAGAGAGAGAGAGAGAGAAGACAGAGTGTGAGCAGGGGAGGGGAAGAGAGAGAAGGAGACACAGAATCAGAAACAGGCTCCAGGCTCTGAGCTGTCGGCACAGAGCTGGATGCAGGGCTCGGACCTACGAACTATAAGATCATGACCTGAGCTGAAGTAGGAAACTTAACTGAGCCACCTAGGCAACCCCCAATGGCTGATGTTTTCTCAAAATCAGTCAGGAAATTGAGTGTCTTAAGCACATTGTCTATGCATTGAGGCTGCCCCTCCAAGTAGTTATGTAGCAACATTACAAAAATGTTGAATGCGAATGTCTTCACAGGGAATCCATACTCTCCAGTTCTGCCACACACCCTCCGCTACCTCTCATTTTAACAGTAGAACCTCGTTTATTTATCTATGTGATGGCTGAATGTATTTCAGATTTGACCCTTGGTTTGAGCATAAATTGGCTAACTAAATGACCAAAATGGTATTCGTGTTTTGATCAGTAGTTGTATTCTATAATTAAAACCTACAATTGAGTTTGGTTTTGCAGTACCTGTGAAGACCAAGTACATATCTTCTGTCTCAAATTCCTTATTTACAAGAAAAAAGGTTATAAGAAGAGCAACTAAATAAAATAAGTAAAAATGCATTAGAAACAGTTTTTTTAGTGGTAAGAAATGGACGTTATAAGAATTCTTACCTAGCAGAGTTGCTGTAGGATTAAATTAAAGGGTATCTGGTACATGTTATGTGCTCAGTAGGATACATTGTCATTACTGTTGCCCTAATTTTTGTAGCTTTATCAAGGAAGCTTTCAAATACCCATGGTTGAGACAGAATGCTAATGGAATTTCCTTTATGAAAAATAAACATTTATAGCACAACAAATATGGTTGTTACAGGTATTAACATCAATAAGTAACAACGGCAATGTATTTTGGATTACTTCCATTTTCCGAATCTCACTTTCTAAGAAGTGTTTCTGGGAATGACTTCTCACCAGGGACTGTGGTATGTGGTTGCTGGCCACACGGTCTCTATTCTTGATGTATCATTTGTTACTGGTTGACAGGTGGCCAGGGCCCAGACACATGGGATTCTCTTAAGCATTTGAAAGGACTAAAGGAAGGTGATTTTTTGGCAGCTGAACACTGTGACCAATCACTGTATCATTATTACATACTATGGTTGATGCACTTTTTGGCCTGGATTTCTGTGGAATCATGATGTACCAAATGACTTTACTTCTGTGCCCCTTTAGTGGCACCGATGGGGATGCAGGTGGAGTATGAGAGAGCAAGTGGCCATAACGTATTAGAATTTAGTGACCTCAGAAGATCACATAAACACATAGGCAACAACCAGTCTGCCTCTTTAAAAAAATTTTTTTTTAACGTTTATTTATTTTTGATACAGAGAGAGACAGAGCATGAACGGGGGAGGAACAGAGAGAGAGGGAGACACAGAACCAGAAGCAGGCTCCAGGCTCTGAGCCATCAGCCCAGAGCCCGACGCGGGGCTCGAACTCACGGTCCGTGAGATCGTGACCTGAGCTGAAGTCGGACACCCAACCGACTGACCCACCCAGGTGCCCCAAGTCTGCCTCTTTTAAATAAAATATCTTTGCCTGTTAATAATGAATAACTTTTCATTTGTATGCAGATTTTTAAACAATAGTATGAGACAGAAACGCAGGAGGCCAATGCATTTCATGAGCACAAATCTTCCCATTGGGCAATGATACGTCAAAAAGTACATTTTCCCACGGAGTTGAACCCCGTGTACTTCAACAACCTTGCAAAAAAGAAATTCATCGGAGTGCAAAATAGAGCATGGAGGATGAGTGGATGGACAGTCATAACTTGGAAACCCTTCATTTGTTCAGGAAGGAAGATGAAAGATAGTTAAGGTATAAAATGAAATGTATTTGGTCATCAGGAAATCCAGTTTGCAGGGCATAATTCCATGACATACTCTATGAATCTTCAGTTTACTGCTCTCCTTATAGGCACAGCACTGGTAATCCAATTTTCAGGTGCAGAAACTGAGGGTTGGAAATGTTCAGTAAATTTGCCGAGATTATGTAGCTAATCAGGGCAGGAGTCAGGATCTCAAGCCCTTGATTGACTTCAAAGCCTGCACCGTGTCCAACATGATACATTGCCTCCTTATGAAGTGCTTTCTAATTACTAGTTGTTATTGTTAGGGAATTGAGAACAGGTGTCTACCTCCAATGCTCTGGGACCAGAATCAAGAGGGTGAGACCCAGGAAATGACAGAAAACTGTCCCCAGGGCTACCTCTGGGAGCAGCTCACCAGACAAGACCCGGAGGCCCAGTCAGAGGAGCAGCTACCAGATAATTAATCAGTCTGACAAATGGCTGCACATGAAAAAGGAGACCAGCTGTGAACTGGGAAGCCAGGGAAGCAGGGGGACCCAGGAAGACAACGTAGATTTGGCTGCAGCAGGAAGAAAGTTGGAAAAGGAAGAGAAGGCAGAGGCAGAGTGGAGTAGGCTAAGAGATTTTGATCCGGTTACCTTGTTACGTGTCCTTGGGAATGTCCCGTCTGGGAAGACAACGTGGTGCTAGGAGGCTGGTACGTTCTGCACTCTAGGCCCTAGGAGATGACAGGAGACCATCCCCGAAATACTGTAGCTCGGGTAGGTGGGGGGACCAGAGAGGAAGTAAGAACCACAGTGGGGAGAGACAAGCCATTAGAAAGTGAGCTAGATTCTCATTTTTATATGCAGAGTAGCACGAGTATTGAAGTCCTCAACATTATGGATATTGCCCAGGGCCAGGTGGAATGTTACCTGTCTCACTGTTGCTAGAACCTCACCTTGTGTTTTAACCAGACTGGGGGAAAAAATCTCTTCCATGAATGTGACCTTCCTGGGTTTTTAAGAGCAGGTGTGGGTTGTGACAATGAATATGGCAAGGAGTAGGAAAATGTACTGGGTGGGGGGGATGGACAGGTTCAGCAGCACCCTGCCTCACTCCCGCCCCCCCTCCCGCCCCCCGCCATAATCTATATACCCTGAATGAGCTTCTTAGTATATATGTGGGCAAGAGCTGGATTTTGCAGTCTCAGGACCCTGAAAATGTCATAACAATATGAAAATGGTAATTTCCCATAGGAAATTAGGTTTTATGAGCTTGTATCTTGCATACACTTTTTGCTTCTTTGTGTGTGTGTGTGTGTGTGTGTGTGTGTGTGAGAGAGAGAGAGAGAGAGAGAGAGAGAGAGATTTTCTCATCTTTGTACCTCGTTAGCATTATGGAATGGGCCATTGGTGTGAAACAGAGCTGTCAAACATAATACAGAATTCTATAAACCTCAGAAAATGGAAACTGTGAGTCACTACATGGGGCCCAATTCCAGGTGCATCACATGCTCTGTCATATCGAGTGAGACTGTGTGTCAAGCTCTGCCACTATTACGGCTCTACGTCCCACATATCATTCAGTTGCTGCAATATATTTTTTTTTACCTCCCTGCCCCCCTTTTATCCAGTGGCATTGGTGCTGAGCAGTGAGGGGGATGACAGCACTGAGCAATGCCAAAAGCATTCGGGGAATTTAATCTCAATTCCAAATGCATAAATTCGACTTCTGCACAGACACTTAGAATATTGAAGGGCTGGGGAAAATGGTTTTGAAAGATTCTAGTCATATAATAGCAGGGGCACAAAGAAGCTTCGATATAGATAGGGGAATTGTTTTTAAAAGCTTCATATGAACATGTGGAAGCAGGAAGTGAATTTTAGGGTCCTTTCCTTAAGAACGGCTGAATTTTCAGTACCAATTGAACACAAAGGTATATTGCCATTTACTTTGAGAAAAGAATTCATCGTAAAACCTGATGACATTTTTGCTTCTACTTATTGAATAAAAATGTATTTTTTGAGGCCTATTATGTGCCAAGAACTTAAATCTTAAAGTTCTGTGATATGCCATGGCCCACAAAGCAAGAAATAACATTGGAGAACCTCTGTGCAACACGTTTTCAACCGAGGCTGTTATAGTGTTTCTGTCCCTCGCTTTTGCTGACCTCTTCTTGGAAAGCCTCATTTAATTGGGTATTTTCACAAAGTTCACTCTCCCTTTCACCACTGGTTCTGGGGCAGGGCCACCCATAATACTTAATAAGTACCACTACCACCCAGTATACCAACCTGGGTATCCTTCCACGACAAAATTATCTAGTGTTATGTTTGCTGTCTAGTTTTTATTTGCTAAATCTGACGACTGTATCTAGGGGTCCTATATCAGTGCATTTCATGGCTCCTTTATGAAAAAAGATAAAGGTATTAAATGCAAATGTAAATGTGTGTGCACACGTGCATGTACACACACACACTCACACCCACGCTCACACACACTCACACACACACGTGTATCTTGGAAGAAGCTAAGGGCCCGGGAAAGGTTCGGAGGTAGTACTCGCTCAACACAGCATGTCTGATCCGAGCTGAAGACCCTTCTATCAAATGATTCTCTCACATTCTGCCAAAAGTTCTTTTTCTTTTCCTCCTCCACATATATGCCTGTGTTCTTTCATCTGTTAATATTATTCAATTCTATATTATGTAGTATTTACTGAATTGGGAACCACACATCTACTTTATTAGCTGGGAGTGGATTGATGGACGTGAAGGAGGGATAGCTCTTATCATTTTAACATGAACATCAGGATGCTTTAGAATGACTTGATTAACCTGCAAGCCTAAAATGGCTTCATGCTCATAGAGTAATAACAATAACAGTATTAGCTAAAAATGTACCAAATGCTCTATTTCACATGGATTACTGAATTTGATCTGGACGTGGCTGTTACTGTTGTTCTTCTCATTTTACAAATAATGAATCTATTTAGAGAGATAAAGTAACCTGTTCAAGTCGCACACCTCTAAGTGGTGGATTCGAGCTCAGGCACGCCAGCTCCACTAGTCTGTGCTCTGAACCCCTCATTAGTCTTTATTAACAGTTCTGCATTACTGACCTTAGGTCATACTTCCCCCTAAGTTTTCCATAACATTTGACTCTGACTAGAATTCCAGTATGAGCAATATGACAGAAACTGCATCTTTAATATTGTAATGAGCTTAGAATTCTTGTTATTCCTTCAAATGAATCAACTTTCCTCAGAATTCTGCTTAATAGCATTTCATCTTTTGAAAAACACTCTGGTCCATTAGTTGAATCAATGAAGTAACAATGGGGAGCAGGAAAATGCTAAAAATATGAACAGACAATAACCCTACTTCCTCGGGGTGAGTTCGTCAATATTATGGCAGTAGAACAGCTTTGCTATCTTCAGCTAAGCATTTCGTTCTGAAATTAACTTTCACTAAACATATGAAAAGATGATAACACAAAAAATGTTTTTCATTCATCCATGAATTAGCTCTCACTGTGTAAGTAACAAGAAGAAAATATCTTTGGAAGCTCCTGGATGATGGTATTTTCTAAGTTATGAGAAATTTCAAGATGAGCAAATGCTAGAACAATCAAATCACTTTCATTCTTTTCCAAATCTAGGTAAACTCGATTCACTGGCAGCTGTCCAAATAATGGTAAGGTTTGCCAAAATAGATTCATCTGAATAGCAGTGTGGAACACTTCAAATTAGGTTGTGCTCATTCATTCAGTGACCATTCTCTCATTGCTCACCTGCCTGGTGCCAGGCTTTGTATTAGATTCTAGGATTGCAAGAATGTGTTTTCAAGAAGGTCACAATTGTGGGATTGGGGTAATGCAGGTCGATAGGAAAACAAAAGTAAGCAAGGAAGTACTTCATTGTGGAGAATGCCACACTAGGCATATGGACAAAATAAGGTTGAGAAGGAGATCAGCTCTTCCAAGGGAAGGTGTCAGAAAGGTCTCCTAGAGGAAGGGACATTGGGCTGTATTATAAAAGATGAGTGAGGTTTTGATTTCAATCTGGATACACCGGGGAACCATAATTCTTTGGCTTTAACGTTGTCTGAGTCTTTCTCTCTGATGTGTCTTACTTCAAAATGCCAAATTACTCATCAGAAAAGACTTGTCCATAAATTAATTGCATTTGCTCATATATACATCTATATTTATTTTTTAATTAACTTTGAACACATGATAGGGAAATACATTCATCTTCTCACTGAGAGTTGCTCACATCATTGCATGGTATAGTAATGCTCAACAATATTTAGTTGATTAAAAGGTGACAAATAGTGTGACCAGCTGCCCTTTTGATGTCGGATAATGGGGAGGATTGCACAGTGTGAGGATTTGTTAGCTGGTTTCAGGGCTAGCTCTTAATTCATTTACAAATAGTTGTTTTCTCTTTCAGAGAACTTTTTTTAACTTCTTAAACCTTGGTCCGTAGCTTGAGAAAGAAAGGAATACATATTTCAAGAGGTTGTCTATACCTAGCTTTGATTGATTAATTGGGTAAATTAACTCGGTAAAATATATCAAAGTTTCTGATGTTTCAAAGACATGTCATTGGTCCAGTAAATCAGCCCAGTGAATCCCCCCTGTGAGAGGATCAGTGCAAATAGTTGCAAAATTATCTCAATTGTCCCTCAGTCACCTGTGTCTCAACACCTTTTTCTTTTTGTCTCTAGCATTTATAACCTGACTTCTCTGTTACTTCCCATCAACCCAGTGACTAATTTGCTGACCTGATGGATAGTCTTAACCTTCTTGTTTTTTTCCTCTTGTCCATATCTGTCTATGACCTGTCTTCTTCCTTCTGGTGTGATGCTTGTTTTAGATACCTGTCTAGTGCTGATGGCTAAATTTAGCTCACATCAGTCCTCTTTCTTATGCGCAGATCTGACATGAAAATGTTTTTCCATTGCTTGTTTTGAATACTAGCAATTATGTCTTACTAACTGAGCTCTGCTGCTGTTACTCCTGCTAGGTCTTCTATAAACAATTCATGAGCCTCTTGTCCCAGTGATCGAGCATCTACTTTGTTGTTATTACTATTTGTTTTTTATAATTTAAACTATTACTGATTTTCTGAACATCCAGTAGGTGTTAATATCACTGCTTTGCAAATAACTGATATGAGACTCACCCAAATTCTCACAGTTTCGCTAGTCAGGACTCTGCATTGCGAGTGAGAGAAATGGAATTCAAATTAGCTTTAAGAAGAGTTTTGACTGTCTTATGTTCCTGGAAAGTTGAAAGGTTAAATGTTAGGCATCTTTGGATTCAACGGTTCAAGCTATGTCATCAGACATTTGTCTCTTTTTTTTCAACTCTCTCAGCTTTCCCTTCTTGGTGGATTTTTATTTTTTGGCAGCTACTTCCCAGGCAGTAACAAAAATGATTGCTGGTTGTTCCAAGCTTATGTTCTACCCATAAGAGATCCTGGAGAATATGTGGATTGGATAGCTCCAGAAAATGCCCTGGGGATGAGTCTGAATTGACCTAATTTGGATTCCATGCCAATCCATGAACTAATCATTGTTGCCAGGATGACTGAGTCCTGCAAGTAACTCATCTATATTAGATGCCCCGTTGGAGCTAGAAGGTGGGGCTAGACTCCTGAGCCAGTTGGACTGAAACTAGAAGGAGAGGCTCTCCAAAATATGCTGAGATGAAAGAAAGCACATGCCCACTGCAAACCTGTAGATGACAGAGTCAGAATTTCAACTGACATTTGTGTGAATTAGGACCTCAGTGTGAAGATATGGTTATCCATTTATTCAACAAATATTTAAGTGCTTTTCAAAGCTGTAGAACACAGTGATGAGCAACAAAGATGATATACCTGCCCTTATGGAGCTTACATCTTAGGTTGGGCAGAAAATAAAATAGTCAAAAGTAAGAGCACAATATCAGAGAGCAGTGGGTTCTATAAGAAACCAAACATATTGGGGAGTTAAAGAGTAATTAATTGGTTAATCACTGAGTGGTGAATTTAGCTAGTGAGCACAGGGAGGGGACATTTGTGCAGTGACTGAATGAAGGGAAGTTGTGAGCTATGGGGAGATCCCAGGGAAGAACATTTCCATAAAACAGACAGCAAGGGTCTTGGGAGATTATTCATATGGCTTGTGTTCTATTTTCCCTTAATTTCTCTCTACCCTTCCTTCCCAGATATCAAATATCTAGCATTCTATCTGTTGCCTTCATAAAGTGAACCTGGAGTGGTGACTACAGGGTTCTTAATTTTTATTCCTGGAAACAGTCACTTGTAGTGGTTAGTAAATGATGAACATTTAATTTTGTACTCGTGCTAGACTCCAGAGCTGTACTAACACCTCTATCTCCACTGTTAACTCTATTTTTCTCTTTTGTCAAGGTGACAGCTGTTTGTCACTTCCAATGCCTCTATTCTCCATTGCCACTTCTTTTGCTTGTCTCCTTGGCTGCTTGCCACTTGCTTATTTTTCTTATTTCTTTTCTCTCCTATATCTTTTTCTGTTGCTTGGTCCAGACGGCTTGGATTTTGCACAAAATGGCATGGCTCTTGTAGTCATTACGAACTATTTAGAGAATATCCTTTCATTCTATATAACAAATTGACCAATCGCTGCACATTCTGTGTAATTTTCAGCTCGTCTATTCTTAACAATTTTGCTGTTATTCTCTTTTCCTCTTCTAGAGGTACTTACCCCCTACCTGATTGGGTGCCATTCTGAAAGCTTGAGGCTGCAGGATAGCTGATCTATCAGAGTCATTATTCTATTTTGTTTTCTTCTTGCTCTCTGTAGCCTGCCTCCACACGAAAGCCAAACACCAGGATCCTTGCTATTTGCCAGGTCCTTTAAATTGAATCTTGGCAACTCACATGCATGTTTTTTCTTACCGCCTTCGGTACGACCAGTCTAATTCACACGCTTACAATCTCATACCTGAACCTAATGCAGCAAACTTCAGCTGGTCCCATCTTTCTCTATTATTCCTAGTCTACCTTTTACATTTCTATGGATGTTATTCCTAAAATATTGTTTGCATAGTGCTGCCTTTATGATCAAAATCTTTCAAAATCTAATCACCAAACAGAGTGAAAAGTACCAACCCTTTAGCTTGCCATTCAGCACACTTCATGGTACTTATGAACCTACCATTTCTGACACTAATCTTGCAGCCTTTCTAGGATCCCCACTCTGCAGGCAAATGAATCCAAGCACTGTCGCTGAACATATATTAAGCAGTCTTGACTTCACCTTGTGTTCTACACTTGACTCTTCCCCCTTGTCCAGAATGTTTTCTGTTCTTCATCTTTATAAATACTACCAATAAAAAAAATATCTAGTTCATATTCCTTATCTATTTTGTAACTCTGTAACATACTCTGTAACAATCCAAGTTAGGAGTTGTCATTCCTTCCCCAAATTCCATTTTTAAATTGTGAAATTCTTCCGTCTGATACTGTTAATTACTTTTTACACGTAGACTGTATCTGCCAACTTGCTTGCATTTGCTCCCCATTCTTGCATTTCTTTCTGTCCTTCTCAATGCCTGCCTAGTTTCTCTTCAAAATATGCATATTGACAGATTTTTCTACTTATTATTATAGTTTTGTGATACTATGGAAGACCAGGCAGGAAGGCTAAGCTCAGATATAGATATCCATATCTGTATAGGTCTCATCATCATATGTATTCACTGATATCTCTATAAATACATATTAGGGAACTTCCTTCAAATGAATAAGAATTTTGATAGTTGTGAAGTCTGGCATCTCAGGAAGTGTCCTTGACTCTTTTTATGATATTTCGTTCCTGAGGTGCTGGGAAAGATCGCGAACTCTGAAGCTCTTTTTCATTTTAGTTCTAATAATGTTTGAGTTTTTTGATCTTTGCGTCCCACTCTTAACTGATGCTAAGATATTTACACTTGGTGGTATGCTCCAATGATCATCATGACAAGGTTTTTTGCTTCCTACCCTTTGTTTCTGAATTATTTGACTATTGTAACTGTGTATGCTTTCCAAAAAGCATGTCTTTATGCAAGTAAAAATTGTGCTATGGAGTTGATCAGGCATATGGCATTGATTATTTTATGCCGAGTATTTTCCCCACTTGATTTTATCTTGCTGAGAGTATTTAAGCAAAGATTGCAGAGGGAGAGCATAGATAGATTTGCAGAGGGGGAGCCTAGCTATGCTGAGGACTTTTCCCTTACACATGGCTTTAGTTTTCCTGAATTTTCACCTTCTTCCCTTTAAATTGCATGCTATTTTTCATGTGTCAAAATATATATAGGGGATCCTAGGTTGGGCTCTGTACGCTGGACTCTGACTGCCCTGTGTTTAATAGTTTCAACAGCCACTTACTAGATGATCTACCGTGGGCAAATTACTTGATATCTCTGCTTCAGTTTCCTTGTTTACAATATGGAGAATGTAGAACTCTCCAGGTTATTGTGAGCATTAAGCAAGATAATAACTTACGAACTTATAAAGCTGTTAGCATGACCTGGTCACAGAGCAAGTACTCAATAAAGTCTAGCTAACAATGTTATCTCACTCCGGACCTAGACAACTTTGGTTGATTATTATATTCATTCCGCCAAAATGAAAACACAAAGAGTTCTTAAAGATATTGATGTTTTCAATGTGAGGAACATTTCAACATTCCATTTCCAGGAAGCTATGGAAATAGAGAAGCAACTTACATCTTAAGAGATTTTAAAAGCAAGTTTCTTAGATCGTGTAAAGTGGGTCCAGTATCCAACTGGGGCCTTTCTAGTCCTTGAAAGAGAGAAAAAAAAAACATTTAGAATTAGGTGTTTATTAAATGAAGTGAACATAAATGATCACATAGGTTATCTTTAATACTGTTCAAATGGGCATTGTAGGATTATTTGAACACCTAAAACACACTGTTATTTTGATACTCCATTTGAAAGGCATAGGCTTATTACTAAGTTGACAAAAACGTCTAAAGATTTTTAGGCTTAGTATTAAAATTATTGGAATTATTCTTTTTTAAAAAAACTTTAATGTTTACTTATTACTGACAGAGAGAGAGAGACAGAGCATGAACGGGGGAGGGTCAGAGAGAGGGAGACACAGAATCTGAAACAGGCTCCAGGCTCTGAGCTGTCAGCACAGAGCCCGACGCGGGGCTCAAACTCACGGACAGTGAGATCATGACCTGAGCCGAAGTCGGACACTCCACCGACTGAGCCACCCAGGTGCCCCTGGAATTATTCTTTAAAGTGCCTTTACATATACATACGTAATATGAATATGTGTATGTGTGTATATGTATATAGATCTGGTAATGACCATTTTATTAAACTAGTAAGTTAACAGTATTAGATAAATATTTCATATGTATTTCAAAAGTACATAAATTGTATACATTTTCTTTTAGCGTTAATAAATATTATAACTCATAATTTAAATCACTAAAATATAGTATTCATATTAGCAGCCTTTTTTAATTAGAGCTTAAATATATTTTCCAAATGTTTTTTTCTTAAAAACGAAGTATTGTCTATAACAGTAGGTGTCACTATAGCAAAAGAAACCAGCCCATTCAGCTGGCTACTTTTTCTCCCCTAGGAAACCACATCATTACAAGAGAAATTATAGACTCATTTGTTGACGCTCAACGTGTCCATCTCCTTGCTTTGAGGAAAGCAGTTTTCATTTAAATCTGTATCTTACTCTGCCTAAAACATCTTTGTGGTAGGAGATTTGTGGACTTTCTGGACAAGTAGTTCTAATTATTATAAAGCTAAAAGCCAAGAAGTTCTTTTGTAAATACAATCCACATTCTGTCTTCTAGATTTTGAATCATTTATTCTTATTCAATATTAAGAAGAATAACTGATTACATATTTGTAATCCTCTGAGTATATATTTTCTCACCAAAAATGTTATTAATTACTTAAGTAATGTATCTATATGAAATGGAAATTAAAATATCAACCTTATACAATTGATAGTGAACAGGAAATATGGCATTATATCCCTTTTTTCATTTATTTTTTAAACAGACTTAGTTGAGCACCTACTATGCACTAAGCATGGTGGTTAGCAGACAGTGTCTTTGCCCCGATGGTGTTACAGTCTAGTAGATTTATTTAGATTCCTACACATTGTGAAGTTTAAATTACTACTCATAAGTAATAAGTGTAATTATTTTTGAATTCTTTGGTCTAGTATATTACAGTGAAGCCCTTTTAGTCTTTTCTTCAGCAGAATAGAATAATAGGTATTATCAACTATTTCCCACCAAGCATCTCTTTTCTCTTCTGGAAATAACTTCCCATAATCCTCCAGGATATCTCTCCATTTCACCTCCAGTGCATGTAACTTGTGTGACATTGACTCCTCTCCAGCTTCCAAAGGTGCAGGCCTGAGTCTCAGGTCTGGTCAATTAGGGTTTTCTGTTCTTGTGTGTATAGTGTCATCACGTGCCAGAACCTAGCCCGTGTTCCCCACTCGATGATGCCTGTCTCACTTGGTGTGAGAAACTCTGTGTTTTTGCTTATTTTTGTTTCTCTTCCTAGAATTTGTTTCTTTTCCTGCCTCTTCTTTTGTCAGTTCTACTCACTCTTTAAGACCCAGCAAGACAGCTCTTTCTAAAAGTCTTTCCTTCTTGCCTCCCCCATTGGAGAAAATGGCCCTTTTGAGAACTTCCTCAATCGTTGGGCAGTTCTCTATGTGCAACAGCACATTATTTTCATAATATTCTGTGTTCCTATTCCTCACTTAGGTGGTGCACATCTGGATGTCTGAATTTTAATCTTCTCTGTATTTCTAGCCCTTCACTGGCTGGGACACTGGTCGCTTCTTATAGGTTTGGAGCTTGATAAAGTTTGTTTCCTGAAAGCCCTTAAGAGCAGTATGGCAGAGAACTCTTTTTCCTGTAACGGGCCTTTGTTGAATTTCGTAGCTCTGAAGAATGGTAGGTAGTTCAAATGACTATGTGCTGAGTCATTTCAACAACCCACTCTTTGTGTCTCTGAGAAGAGAATTGCATTCATTAGTTTTCTCAGGTTTGCCTTAGGAAATAATATCCAGATTTCATTCACCAAGTGTTTATTTAACTCTGAAGGCTTCCTGGATCATGCAAGCTTGCTGTGTTCTTTCTCTGATCTCTTTCAGAATTTATAGACTGGGTTATTAATTTGGCAATTAATCATACAGTATCTTGTGGCATTTGTTTTTGGTGATTTTTTAAATGTGCTACTTAGTGTATTATCTAACACTTCACATGCTGCCATATGATTAGGGATATTTACTCATTAGCATACTTGTTATTTATTCATTATAACTTTTTTTGAGAATTCATTATGATTCCCATTATTCTTCTTTTGCGCATATCAGTTGGGGTTCTGTGTATGCTAGCAGCCGAATCTGGCAAATTTAAGGACAAGGCAATGTGTTGAAAGGATATTAGGGAACTCACTATATTAAGGGCAGGACCGGAGAACCAGACTTGAAGCAGAAGAGAAACAGCCCCAGAAGTTGTTCATGGTAGGGGACTGGAGGACAGTTGCACAGAAACTGTTGATGCTTGGAATGAACTCCCCTTCGTTCCTCCGTCCGCTCTCACCATGACCAAGGCTCAGTGCCCCTGAGAACATGGCCAGGTTCAGGCCATGTACTTGCTCCTCTGCTTTTTCAGAATGATGAGTGGGCGGAATGAATGAAAAAAGCCTCCAGGGACTTGTTGGGCTTCTAGCAGATAGGAATTTATGAAGGTAGTTGGGGAATTCTCAGGAAAAGAATAGATCTCGGATAGTTTAAAAAAAATGCTAACTAACTATTAGCACCTGTAATTAGTTGTTCACACAGGCTTACTATCAAATCCCAGCATTGACATTGACTAAGTACGGCCTTATGCAAACTGCTTAATCTCTGTAGGTATCAATTTTTCTTCTCTCTGTATAGAGATACCAATATTTAATGTCACATGGTAGTTTTAAGGATTAGATTAAATAAAGTGTCATATGAAAGGTGCCTAACACAGTGTCTATCACAGTAGGTGCTCCATAAAGAACTATTATGGGTTGATCTACGTGCATGCAGTAGAAGGCTATTCTATATAGAGGAGGCAAAGAAGTAGCAATTTTGGCTTCTGTCCTTGAACAGTTTGTAGTTTAATCAGAGACAAAAGCACACATGTAATTTAATTCCATCCTCACAAGCACATGGTGAATTGGGCAGAGGCATTTTTATAATCTCTAGATTCCATACGAGCAATCAGAGATCCAGAGAAGTTAAGCAACTTGACAATAATCACACAGCCTTTACATGGCAGAGCTGAGGCTGAGCCAAGTTTTCTTGGATCCACTGCTCTTCACAATTGGGGAAATAGGATAGTTCAGTGAAGGATAAAGTTCCTCAACTCAATTCCAATAAGACAATGGTATTGAATACCTATTACAACAATCGGATTCTCTAGATGCTGTGAAGGAATGTAAATATAATCAATATGTAGTTTCTTGTCTCAAGAAGGTTAGAATCTTGGGAAAAAGATGAATAATGACAAATACAAGATAATACATGATAAAGTGCCATGTTTTTCATTTAGTTCTTAAAAAAATTTTTTTAGATGTTTATTTGTTTTTGAGAAAGAGAGAAAGACAGTATGTGACTGAGGGAGGGGCAGAGAGAGAGGGAGACACAGAATCCAAATCAGGCTCCAGGCTCTGAGCTCTCAGCACAGATCCTGATGTGGGGCTTGAAATCATGAACAATGAAATCATGACCTGAGCCAAAGTTGGACACTCAACTGACTGAGCCATCCAGGAGCCCCTCATTTAGTTCTTTTAATAAACATTATTGAATGGGTCTGGCTCTGTATTGGGTGCTGAGGGTTCAGTGGTAAACAAAAAAATAAGCAATCTGTCCTCAAGGGGCTTACGTTTCGTTGGAAGGAGACAGGCATGAACACAAAGTAAATATATATAGGTAAGATAAGTCTAGCTATTGACAGCAATGTGCTAGAAAAAAAATGCAGAGGTTTGTGCTACTGAGTCGACGTGGGCTACTGTCGATGAAGAGTGCTTCTGAGGGCCTGAAGAGGTCAGTCACGGGAAGATGTGTGGGAAGAATCATCCAGGCAGAGGCATGGCAAGTGCAAAGATGATGAGGTGGAGGTGAGCTTGGAATCTTGAAGAATAAAAATGAAACTGTGTGGCAAGAACCCAGAGAGCCAGGAAGACGGCAGAGTAGCATGTGATCAGGAGATACAGACAGGAGCCAGAAAATGCAGGGCCTTGTGCATTTGGTTAGGAGTGTCTAATATATTCTTTCGAGTTTAGCGGAAACTCCAAAAGATTTAAGCAGGAAGGTGATCTTATTTGATTTGTTTTGTAAAAAAAGATCCTTCCGGCTGCTGTGAAGAAATACAGTGTTTACCTGGGCACTAAGAAGAGAAGGAGTGATATTTCATTGAAAAAGTCAGGAAGTACATGGAGAAGGAGGGGGTACTCTAAGCAGTGGAGGTGGATGGGTTAGGCTTTCCAGAAAATGGGAGCACTGTCAGCACAGGAGGAGAGTTTAGGAAGTGTGACGCGCGTTTGGGCAACAGTGAGTTTTCCGGTGTTGCCCCGCTGTGTGGGGGATGTCAGAATGAGTGAGACCTGGGAAGCAAGTGGGTGCCAGGCTATGCCCCAACTACATTCTGTAGGCAGCTGCAGACGATTCTGTATCTGGGAAAACTCTGCTGTGATTGGTGTGAAGGATATTAGAGGAGGCAAGAAGGCCACTGACGAGGTACCTGTGTTAGGTCATTTGAGGACGGCGAGGGCCAAGCAGTGTGGATGGAAGGGAGGAGGCAGAGGTACGAGTCATTATTGACAGGAAGAGCCGCCGGCACTTGGTGATGAATTGGGTGTGAGTGGTTGGGGGGTGGGGGGGATCTGCAGACTTCTGTAAGGCGAGCTGGGGATGCCCTTTTCTGTGAGAGGAAGTTTGGAGGGTGGGGTGGAGATTTCAGCTTTGAGCAAGTTGAACGCAAGGTTTTGGCAGGACTTCCACACGATGATGCGGGAAAGACAGCTGCAAAAGCAGAACTGGGGCTCAGGAAGCTTGGCCTTTAAGAGCACACCTATTCCAACCAATTTCTTATAATCTGTGAACATTTTTGTGAATTTTTAGATATTTGCTATTTTCAAGAAGACAGAAGTTTCACAAGTGTTTGTCAGAACCAACTGGCATTTTCTACCAAAGGAAAAGGTTTTCTTCGTCAAAAAAACAGAACGTTCAGTAAAGAGAAAGCTGGTTGATGATTTCTACTTCCTTTTTTTTACTTTGGAAGCTGAGTTATCAGACTTGTTCAGGCCCAAGGAATAACATTAGGGAGTTATATTCTTACTGTTATAAGGAAAAAGATCTTGCTAAAATAATCTGCAATTGGTAATGAAGAGGCCGACTTTCTCTTGTGTCCCTAAAGGAGGTAATAGGAGAGAGTAGGAAAAAAAAAACAACAACAATATTTTTCTTAGAATTTACGTTTGGTTATTTTAGTAATTCTAACAAAATACCGGACACAATAGGCTAGAACAAAGGGCAATATAAATGGCTAAATGAGAAAAAAGTATGTCAATAAGAGAGAAAGGAGCTCTTTTTATGAGCCCTTAAGAAGTTCATATTTGAAATAAACAGCTGTCTGTAGCGCTAAGCTGAACATACTGAAAAGCAAAATGGAAGGTAAGTGTCTAGTACCAATTACAGCGTGAGTAAGAATCTTTGCTCTCTGTTTCTTCTCCTCACCTGTATAACCGTATGTTTCTCAACAGTTACATTTTCTCCTCATGAACCGCACAGTACCTCCTCTCCTGCTACTAATTTGAAGGTATGGAGCTGGCAGTGCGGAGGTACTTAATTCACCAACAAAGGTCATTTTTAATTTCTATCTCCAGTGTCTGAGGGCTGCATCAGCACTTATCTGACGTGACTCAGCCTTGGCATTGGCACTGACTCACACAGCTCCTAATAGACTGGAGTCAGTGTCTATTCTAGACTGACTGGCTGACCCAACCACATGAAACCAGGGAAGAGACATGAAGGCTGCCATTGTTGAATCCACAGCTGACCTTAACAATCCAGGTGAGGAAAGGACAGCCCATTCTGAGGGAGGCCAGTTCATTTTGCAGTGCGTTTGTTGCTGCGATCACTGAAGTGACTATTGCCTTCCAGTTTTATATTTGTGCACATTGTTTTGGAAGAAGGACCTGGAGGTACAGACATGCATACTCTCCGCAAAGACTGCCATGTTGTAATGGAGGGCATCCAGGCTGTGGTGATCTTGTTAAGTGGTAACTAGGGCAGCTTGCTTGACCTCTGATCATTGTTTTCTCATGTATCTTTATATAGCCTCTGTATTTCAGACCCACTCAGTGCTAGGCATTTATTTATTGTTTATAGCAAGCTCAGGAGAAAAATACCATTGCCATTGTTTTTACAGGGGATGGGGCTGTAAATTTTCCAGGGACACATTGCTAGTAAGGGATGAATTTGAGATTTTTACCGTGTCTCTCTCTCCTCTTTACTCTTCTAAAATTCCTGTCATCTATAAAATATGATCATAACAACACCTGTTTTATAGGGTTGTTGTATAGATTACATAATAGAACTATGAAATGTTTAGTACTTTAGTATGCATTAGGCAATCAATAAACGGTTGATGGTATTGCTACAAATAATGAAGAAAAATCTTCGCTAAAGCGTCTATAGCAATGAAGTCCTTGCTGGAACAAAACCCTTTGACTCTTCAGTCTGAATTAGTGTGATGTTACCAACACTGAAAACAGATGGTAAGGAACACAATTCAAAGGAATGAATCTCTAGTAGTGAAATGTCAGATGCTATAACATCTGGACGGGAAACATATCTTTGTGCACTTGGAGTGATCCTGGTAACTCCCAGATCATTCCGTGTTGACACCCGTATAATTTCCTTTAAGTAACATTTGTCCTGATAAACACAAAACCATCAGTTTCAAAGTAAGTAGAGTCTGTACTGATCTGCAGGAGGCTGGAGTCCCAGAATATGTTTGGGAAGCTTAAATCTGAGATAACAAAATATAATACATGATGGCTGTGGTAAATGTGAAAACAATTGCAAGCAATTGAGTAAAAACAGGAGAAACGGAGGTTTGCAAGGGAGTCTGGGAAATATAAACTTTGGCTTTCTCTCTTCTGAACTGAAAGGAGAGAATGGATGATAAGTAAGCCATTCCAGAAAAGGTAATATTATGATTTGTTAAAAACAAAATAATTATTACCAACTGGATGTTCTATCTTGGTAGATCACAAAACGGAAAACTACCTGACTTTGTAACGGTTACCTGACGTCTTGGTCTCTTTGCCCTTGATGTCTATAAGATGCTGCTGACCGAGTAGGACCTCTGCTTTAGACCCAGCTCTTGCACTTTTTGGTGCCAAGCAATTTGTGTCTAATGGCAGTTTTATGGTCCACTCACTGTACTGAGATGTAGCACTTTACCAACCATGAACTTTGACATGTTTATAACAGGGACTTAATCTGAAAATATGCAAGAGGGAGCCTTCTGAATATAATTTATAATCAGATGAACTCTCATGGAGGTGTTGAATAGCATATGAAATTAATATTTGTGCCTTGGATTTTGAGGTTAATTTCGTCCTCCTTCAAGAGACACAGACACATCAGTAGGTGAACTGAAGGTTGAAATCTCAATTGCTTTGAAGGGACATCAAGCCTTATGAATTTGCATTAGTACTAAAAACAGCAGGGGAATAGTATAATTAACATATATGAAATTCCATTTCTAAACACAAAGCAAAACCTAGAACGAACCTTACAAAGGACCTTTGGATAAACACTCTGTTATGTCATAGCTAACAGCGTCAATAGTCTTAGTTATTATACTTGAAGATCTTTACTTCTGCAAGTGTGGGCTTTTCCTGAATTCCCAATATATATTCTATTACATGTTGACCTTTTTCCCCTGCTTTTTCAATGATATACTATTTAATACCACAGTGTTTATTTCTTCTTTAAGGTACTCGGTTCCTAAAATTGAATAGCAACTTCACATGCCTACACTTAGCCTGAAGTGTTTATATACTTTAATTAGCGTAGAAATATTTCTAGCTTTCAAAGCACTTTTATGCAGACCATAATCCTCTGCAGAGGGGAAAATACTACCATTCAAATGACTCCTCTGTTCTAAAAAGTACTCCAGAAAATTCAACTTTTACAAGAGGACTACAAGAGGACTAAACAGTAACTTGGAAATTTCATGGTAGTAAAAGATGATTCAATATTTTGCACTCAGCAATTTGAAGTGCGCTTCAGTTTTTATTTTAATTTTTCTTGTGAATCTTTCATCAATAGGATTGTCAAAATAACTTTCTATGGGAACTTAACTGTTCATCAGTGAAAAAGAGACAAAACACTTAAGGGAAAAATTGGTCACATTACACACTTACATGGCAGATCAGCGCCTATGACAGAGTGGACCTGAATACCAGCAGTGGCACAGTCGTGGCATGTTTGCGTGAGTGTCCGTGGGGGTGCCGTGGGCCTGAATGTACACGTGTGTTTGTAAACCTCAGTCGAAGGAGCTGCGGGAGCTCTGTTTCTGAATCTTGCTTGGCCTATCACATGTGGCATGTAAATGCACATGAGTAAAAGGATGAATATGACTGAATGTGACTTTGTGTTTGTGCGTCTATAACAAAGAACATACAGGCGAGGAATCTGCGTGTGGATTGGGGCACGTTCTTATTTATTTGTGTTACATTATTGTTTCTAAAACATTTGAGTACCAATATTGATTGTCAGTGTTCTGCTTATTTTCTGTCATCTCGTCTACTCCCCTCACCAAGACGGAGCTTAAATGATACCACTCATGTCTTTGCTGCTTCAGAAGTTTCTATGTCCCAGACTGAGGGTCATAGTGCTCAACTAGGAATCAGAAGGCAATACTAATGGCAACATTATCTTCAAGAGCGAAGGATAAAGCTAGAGATGTACCTAATACCTCAGCAGGAAACTTGTAGTTATGAGGTCACTGCTGTCTACTTTATATTTTTGTCTAGTACCTTACAAGTTGATTTCAGCCTGAAGCAAGCAAAATATTTCTTCCCTGCCCTGTTCTCCCATAACTTCTCTTTCAGTAGATTCGAAACTTATAAAAAATACCTTGCCATTTCTAGTGTCTTCTCCTTATCTTGGAAGTGAATGGGAAGAAAACGAGAGTGAGTTGGACACACTGTTCACTCAGAGAAAAGGAACCACTGATCTTGGATTAGGAGATGGAGATGTAGTTAAGAAGGGTCAGAAGAGGTCTCAGGAAAAGCTAATAAGCAGATACGTTCTGGAAATATTTACGCGAAGACATCAAATGAAAATGTGAGTCATTGGTTTGTGATACTAGTGTAATTAGTAGTACAACATTCACAGCAGCAGCAAATGGTTTCATGCGTACGTAAGAGGGGAGTCGTTGATTTCTGCAGTCCTGTTAGGCAAAATGGTGTACAACTTAAAAACATCAAGAGTTGTTTAGCAGCTTTAAAGACTTGTAGAGACAGGCTCTCCTTGCGAGTTTCATGGCTATTAAAACCAATTTGAGTAGCAAGCCAGTGCTCAAACAATTCAGGCAAACATGTGCAAGGGGACTGCATGCCAGAAATTTATACATTGGTCGGTTCTCATCTTGGTTTTACTTTCTGACAATCATCTCTAGAGATTCTTCAGTGAACACATTTCACCTTTAGGTTTTGGAGCGGCTCGCTGTTGCTAAATTCCATAAACCCATAGCTGGCTTTTCTTCTAGATAAGTCTGTGGGCTCCATTCCTGCCAGATCTCATGCAAAGCATGATAGCTGAGGCAAATTGGGAGCCATGTGATTCCTTGGAAGAGGAAAAAGACCTGCAAAACCTGAGGTAGGCTGGTAAAGTTGGCATAACCAACAGCAAATTATTCAACAAAGTTGTAAAATATGCACAACGTATGAAAAAATACATCCTCCTTTCACCCAACTCCATGTGACAGCTCATTCCCTTTCTACTTTCTGGTTCACCTTGAAAAAATGGGATGGATTCTCCACCCCAAATTTGGTTCAGATGTCAAGACTGATAATAGCCATGCATGTAAGAAAGGGTGAAAAGGTTTATTACTCACAACATGAGACTCTCTGGGGAGGCTACCAAGGGGGTTCAAAAATGGCTGGAGAGAGCAGGGAAAGGAGGCCGGAAGGTTCGTATTGTAGTTAGGAAGTGGGGTTGGTATGATTACTGCACATAGACAGGCTGGAGCTTGCATGGTTTGCACTTCCCGCCAGCATCAAAGGAAGGTGAGATTGTGCTTTATTATCAGCTTGCCCAGATGTAGGGAGGAAGAGGAAAGGGGAGAGGTGTGGCTCAAAAGCTGTCACCAGGCAAACATCAAAACTGGAATTGGACGTGTTATTACAACACTGTCCTGGAACTGTGTGAGGAAACGGATTTGGGGAGGTGGTGGTAATGCTGAGTATCTCCTACACCGCAGAAAATCTCGTACGCTGGCCATGACCTCAGACTCCCTTTATTTCATGTTACCCAGCCAACAGGGGCCACTTCCACTTTCCGCTTCGGCATTATTTTCTATTAATGAAAGAGCCACTTTTAAAGTTAATAACCATTTAAAAAATCAAGATGGAGGCCAAAAGATTCTTGTAAATAAGTAAAGGAAAAAAAACCCCAACAGTTACTGATGTCAGTTAAGTAATGAATCACCAACTAAATGTGAATAGAAGGCTTTCCCCCAAGGAAAGAGCATTGGTACTTGAAAAATATGTAGATATCCTCTTCAGGAAATTTCCATCTGTTAAAGATAGGTCCATATTTTCTCAAAATTTCTCAAAGACAAATGATACAATACAGCAAATTTATATATTCGTCCCCAGGATGCATTATCTAGAAATTTCAGCCTTATTCAGACCAACTTAAAAAAAATGGAATTAAATACACAGTAGCTATTTAGTTTTAGTGAGAGTTGATTAACAGTGGGTATTCCAGTTCTTGAAATATGTTAGTTCAAATCTGAGTAGGCAGAATATTCCAGAAGCTTTGATGATTTAGAAGTAGGTCACCTTAGTAATTAATATCAAGGACCTCTTTTCTGATTATACAAGAATGCCTGCTTATGTGACAAGCACTGGGCTAGATATTGGGGATACAAGGTTGAATAAAGTATGGTTTGTGCCTTTAAGGATCTCTAGTCTATCCAAATGATATTTGGGATTAAAGGTTCTAAGGATTCAAGAAATAAAAGTCTTTGGCATGGTTAAAACTGTGACAATTAGCCTAGTTTACTAGCAGCCACTTCTGCAAAAGCATAGCCTACTGTGACCCAGTGTTTTAAAATAAAAATTTCTGTGAAAAACAAGTCCCAAACTTCAGCATCATTCCCTTAAACAATTTTTCTAAAATACAAGGAAGACTAGCCGGGCAAGGACAAATTCTAATTTGGTTTTGAATGTTGCCGGTGAAAGACTGATGACAACTGACAGTGTTGTCCAGCCTTCTTAATGTGACACTGATTTCCATTTGAAACAGAGAAAACAGTGACTTGCGGCTTGCTGAAGTCAGGCACCTCTGAGAGATGCTTTGTTGTGTATTCTGAGGCACATCTTTCCAGGTAATGAGGTGTGAGAGTGACTGATAAGCACATAGAATGAGGAAGAGAACAAAATAATAAAACAAGCAGGTTCACTCTTAGTCATGATTGCATACAGTAAATCAGCAAAATTCTTTTACTAAAAATGTGGAGTACGGAGAGCTGAAAATCTCAAAGTTTTTAAAAACCAGTAGTCTAGAATTGCGAATGAATTGAATTCTCTAATTATTCTGGTCTAATTAGTGAAGAGCTTTCAACATGTATCATGAATATAAATGCATAAACTTTATAAGTGAGTGTGTAGCTCCTGACTTCTGTAGGTGAATGTGAAAAAAAAAAATCAATATATTTTCCTTGTCAACTGGTGATGAGCCTGGCACTGAAGATTTCAGGTAATGTTTTCAGGAGGAGGATGTATGTGTGGGTTGGGGAGGTGATTATTCTTTTCTTTTTTACAAAAAAAATTTCTTTAATGTTTATTTTTGAGAGAGAGAGAGAAAGGGGCAGAGAGAGAGAGACCAAATCTGAAACAGGCTCCAGGCTCTGAGCTGTCAGCACAGAGCCTAACGTGGAACTCAAACTCGGGAAGGGCAAGATCACGACCTAGGTCAAAGTCAGATGTTTAACCAACTGAGCCACCCTGGCACCTGTGTTCTTTTCTTTATTTAAATTGGGTAATACTGTATTTTGGAAATCCTTTGACTTATATTATTTCATTTGGTTCACATGACAACAATCCTATTAGGTAGACAGAACAAATATTTTTATACCCATCTGCAGAGAAAAAAACCGAGATTTAGGGACGTTAATTCATTTTCTGAGTTGTCATATCTGGCTACTCACAAAATCTAAAGAGAAGCCAAATTTACTTATTCTCAGCCTCAACCTCTACCTATTACACAGTGCTGTCTTCTTATAAGTAGTGTTCTGCCAGAGCTTCCGATTTTGGCATTCCTTCTATATGCTTTTGATACTTTTGATTTTGTATATAATCATATGTGTTGGATTTTATTTTCTCCTTGAGGGCAAGTTCTGATCTGAACCCAAAGAATTCAGAGTGGAGAATGAAGTACCAGATTACTTTTGCTAAAATTACATATTCTTCTTTAGTTTAAATATTTATGAAATTATAGAAAAGTAAAAAGAATGAAAATAGTATTCATTTGGGATTTCTTCTATACGTGTTTGTTAAGCCCTTTAATTTTAGCAATTGGGTGAAGCTTTTAGACTATAGAATCCAAGGGGTGCCTGGGTGGCTCAGGTGGTTGGGCATCTGACTTCGGCTCAGGTCATGATCTCACAGTTGGTGGGTTCGAGCCCTGCGTTGGGCTCTGTGCTGACAGCTCAGAGCCTGGGACCTGCTTTGGATTCTGTGTCTCCCTCTCTCTCTGCCCCTCCCCCACTCATGCTCTGTTTCTGTCTCAAAAATAAATAAACATAAAAAAATTTAAAAAAATTTAGACTATAGAGTATGAAACTCCCTTAAATCACATTAAGATTTTTTTGAACCATTAAATATTCTATTTCATTGGTAATGCTATATGTGTTATTTAATTTCTAAAATAAATTTTATTTTTTTAGAACAGTTTTAGTTCATAGTGAGGAAACTTTTTACCTGACATTCACATTTCATTCTTGGGTTATTGAAATACAAATAAAGATAAACTGATAAAAATGCTTTAAAGAACAAAAAATTGCATTTAAATATCAAATATAGACCTCACTGAAGACACTGATATTATTTTCTATTATAATAATTTCATGTTGAGTAACTGGAATATTAGTGAAATTCCTGAACTGAGCAAGTTGATACTTTGTTCTTGGTTTAGTTTTTTCTGTTTAGGTGTCTATACCATATAGACTGTTCACGACAGTACCTAAGACAGTAAATTATCTTATCTAGAACAATAAAATGAAAAACTTCAAAAGTGTGAAATTCATCCAGAGTCCTGCCATGTGTCTGTTTAAAAAATCTTAATGTTGTATCTCCTTCAGGGTGATGGAGTTTTGTTTTATTTTCCATTGGGTTCTCGGTAATATTTGCCACTTGTTTGTATGAGTTTATCTATCCATCTGTCTATCTATCTATCTATCTATCTATCTATCTATCTATCTATAGTCATTTATATTCTTTGTGGAATCAAAACTCAAAGTTCGTATGTGTCTGATCTTTTAAAAAGTTTATTTGAGTTCTTAGGAGCTCCGTTTGGGCCTGGAGCATTTGAAGAATGAAAACTACAATGTCTGACGCTAAATATATATGAATCCAAAAGGTATAACTTGCTCTGATCAGGGCTTCTTTTGAAAGTCCTGAGAGTCTGAGAAGAGTCTGCTTTGCTTATTTAATTGAACTGTTTTTTTTTTTTTTTTTGAGAATTATCATATTTTACCAAATAGAGTAATATCCAACAGTGGGAAGACAGAGTGCTGACGTTTACTTAATGTTTTAGCAATGCATTGCATCATTTTAACTAGCTGGACATTGTAAGTTTTCCAAGGCTGTTTCCTGTCCTTCCCAATGAACTGTACTAATGACGTCTCGCAGAGCCCCACGTGTCTTCCGCAGCTCTGCTGGTGATTCCTTCCCCTCACCTGTGCTTGCAGAATTGTGGGTCAGCCCGACCTGCGCCTGTGTTTTATTTACTGTTTCTGCAGGTAGTTAGGGGATAAATGTGTGATCTTACTCCACTCTAAGAGATTATAGACTGATGCTCTGTCGCACAATAAGGGATAAAATGTCTCTTTTAGGAGATCAAGCTGAGATGTAGTAGCTTTGTTTCATGGAGATTTGGTTTGAAATTTCTTTGTCAGAAATATTCAACACAGTGACCTCTGCAGTGGAAAGGAACTAGCGTTTCCGAGATCTGAAGCCGTGTACTTTATTTCCTCCTCACACAATTCGGAAACCGGGTAAAACCACAAAACGTACTTGTCCACTTAGTCCCGACTTCCGCACATTTAGAGTTAAGTTCTCTCGGGGTCTTTTTTGAGTGACATGCTCGCAGATGTTTTTCACATTCGTTTCTTGGCTCTTTTGCAAGCTTGGCAGCTGTGCACTTGCAAGCTGGCCTTGTTTGCCGTAGCGTGCCAAAAGGATGCCGGGGCAGAATCAGCTCTAGCCTATCTAATCTCCGGTAGGATCGTTTTGGGGAACTCGATACCTCATGTTGCCATGGTGGCATTAGCTCATCTCCACATCAGCCCTGTGACTCCCACCTTCCTGTCACACTCTCTGGACAAGTGAGGCCACATTTCCTATCACCCCTTCCCTGTTATTCCCTTCTCCGGACTCGGTTGAGGTCTGGATGCGGTCTCAAACGGAAGTTTGGCAAAACCAGACGCGAACCTTGTAAGATAGATTGGTGGCTCTTGGAGTGATCAGTTTTCGGTGTCAAGCTCCTCTGAGTTGAAAGCCAAAGCAAATCTTATGCAATGGAGAAGAAAAATCGCTTCATATCTTTCAGCTCTGTTCCAGTTCATTTCATGAGCATCAGCAAAAATCATCTACTTCATAAAGATATAGGCCTGCATGTCCCAAAAGATTGTCTTGATCAAAGAAAATAGAAAAAAATGTGAGGTATGCTTCATGGTAGAAATGCCCAAGGAAGTAAAAAATGGTGAGTGAAGTCAGTATCGATGCTGAAGAAAAACACGGTTAAAGCTCTGGATTTCAAATAGATAATATGTTGTTTCTAATACATGATATGTAGCATAGCACTAAATACTTACTTTTGCTTCCTGGTGAACTTCATCCTTCAATGATGAACTCGAATGTTAGCTGTCACATGAAGGCTTCCACCATCCCCAAGCCAAGTTAATTATATCCTCATCTGTGTTTATGGCACAACTACAGTCCTCTCTTACTGAACGTATCATTGTAGTATCTTTATTTTGTTGGTTAGTTCATTCTATTTATTTAATAGAGTGTGGTGGTTAAGATCATGGACTCCGAAGCCAGAACTCTGAGATCGTAGTTCTGGCCCTGTCACTTCCCGGCTGTGCGACTTTACGCAATTACTTAAAGGTGTTCTGTGCCTGGGTTTCCTCATTTGTGAAATGAGCAGGATAATAGCACCGTCTTCCTAGAGTATGACCAGAAATATGAGTGAATAGCCTTGAAGGACTTAGTATCTGGTGCGGAGAACATATTATGTAGCAAATCCATATGAAATATTTGTGTGTGCCAGAATCGATCCCAGGCATCTGTACATCTTGAGTGTACAGATACGGGAGAACCTATCTTCTCAAGGCACGTGTACGCTCATGACCTAGACACTGAATGATTCGAAAGTACTGAAAGGCACCATTCATTTATTGTACATATACTCATTGAACGCCTTTTTTTTTTTTTTTTAAATGCCCGGTACTATTCTAATGATAGGAACAGAATAGCTGAGAAGACCCAAAATCTCATCGTTGGGCTTTCATTCTGGTACATCTAAAGCCTATGAGGGAGGTGTCCCCCCAAAAAAATGCTGTGAGGAGACAGAGAAGGGTCCTCTAACTCAGTTTGGAGTGTGGCTAAGAATGAGGAAAAGCTTCCTGGATGAAATGATTGATCCAGGCAGAGAAGAGGTAGAGGGGCTTGGGTTAGGCACAGAGGTAGTAATGAAGTCACGGATATTTACTTCCTTCAAGTAAAAACTCCTGTCCTGTGAAGTTGCTTATTTTCTCTGTACAGATGGAATGACATTACCTTTCTGCCTAGGGAATACGACAGTGACTGTGTGTCAACAATTAAGTGGAGTTCTTCATTGACACGAATATCTTAGATGCGGATTCCCATGCTGGGGAGCGAGGAACTTTGCTTCATCTTTATTGAATTTGGCATGATGTAGCCTTCTTGCAACAATGGAGATATAGCTGAAACAGCATGGAAATTAGGTCCAGATGATCTGGATTCAGGCCTTAATTCTATCATTTGCTGGCTGGCTGGCTTTGTACAAACTCCTTTACTCCTTTGTGCCTCAGTTTGTCCATATGTTAGGGTTATTAGTACCGTAGCCTACCTAACAGAGCTGTGGTAGGGGTTATATGAAAAGATTTGTGAAAAGTGCTTTATAAGCTGCAAAGGCTTTACAGTGTAGTATTAATGATACTCCTGAAGAACACGTTGTTTCAGTACTTGACAAAAGATTCAGTGAGAAAATAGTAGGAGGGTATTTTTATTGATGGTTGATGCTTCACAGTTAGAATGAACATGCATTGACAGCAAGCACCAGAGTAGGTACATGTCTACAGGCCTGCCTGCTCAGTATTATTACCAGAGGAGGAGAGCGACACGCTCAGTATTATTTAGTGGTATGTAGGAGGGCCAGGTATCAAACTTAAGTCTTCCTGACCCTATATCACGGATTTCTTTCCATTATGTAACGCTGCCTCTTCTGAAGTCTGGCAGCTTGTGCTGTATCCTGATGAATCTTGCTGAATCCTGAATATGTAAACCCTCGGGGCTTTATTGTTATTGCCATGTAATCCTTGAAAGGTGGGCTCCACCGTCCTCTAAACTTGGAGCTCTGCACTTGATTTTCAAAAAGTGTGAAAGGGCCCGGGGTGAGAAAGAGCAAGCAGATGGTAGTAACACTAAAAAAGAAAAGCCATTCTTTTCTCCTTATTTCCCTTGTGTACGAAAGCTGCCATGCCTCACATCCCACATTCTCTGAGAAATTCCCCCCCACCCCGAACTCTTAAATCTAGTCTCCTTCTGCCCCTCCTTGCTTCTATCCAGTTTTGCAATCGAAGCCAGAGAGAGTGGATCTCAGGAGGAAAGGGGTAGAGAAAAAAAGTGATCAAATGGGTCAGTCCAGAAATCTTTTTTTTTTTTTCCCTTCTAGTTGAATAAGCAAGAAAAGAAGTCTGGAAACGCTCATACGTTAACTGTTTTCTTGTCAAAAATTAATATTAGGTAACATGAACTGTTGTCACATTGCCTATGTTTCATTTTATTTGTTAATTTTTTTAATGCTTACTTATTTTTGAGAGAGAGAGAGATAGAACACAAGTGGGGGAGGGGCAGAGGGAGAAGGAGACACAGAATCTGAAGCAGGCTCCAGGCTCTGAACTGTCAGCACAGAGCCCGACGTGGGCTTGCCCATGAACCGCAAGATCATGACCTGAGCTGAAGTCGGACGCCCAACCGACTGAGCCACCCAGGCGCCCCTGCCTAGATTTCATTTTAATGGAATGAATTGAATAACATAATAACTGGTAAAATTTCAGCCACATCCTTGAATGTGTCAGCGGAGCACTTGTGCCTCTCTCAGCAGCCTGGGAGGGACACGTAGGTCTGAGTTCACCTGAAACCTATATTTTCTAAATTCTGCTGACCCAGGGGTAGGATCCCATTGACTTTATGTCATGGCCTGCATTTGTATTTGGAGTATGCTTTCAAGTTCTGAAATGTCCATTGACAGAATCTCATTGGCTAGGCCTTTACTGTAACAATTGCAGATACCTAATTTAGTTTACTCAGAAAGCAAATTTTTAAGCTGATTAACTCCACATATACATTATTTTCACTATGATAATCAAGCTTATCCACAATACATCTTTAAAAACAAATCTCTGGGACGCCTGGGTGGCTCAGTCGGTTGAGCGTCCGACTTCAGCTCAGGTCACGATCTCACGGTCCATGAGTTCGAGCCCCACGTCGGGCTCTGGGCTGATGGCTCAGAGCCTGGAGCCTGCTTCTGATTCTGTGTCTCCCTCTCTCTCTGCCCCTCCCACATTCGTGCTCTGTCTCTCTCAGTCTCAAAAATAAATAAACATTAAAAAAAATTAAAAAAAAATAAAAACAAATCTCTGAATAACAGTGTGGAAGAAAGTAGTGCTACTCTGGAAAGTAGTCAATGTTGTCCTTTTCACATTGCTGATTATATTTGCAAAATTTAAATGTTCAAACAATACAAAATGGTACTAGAAACAATAGTGTTTTCAATTATCCCTCAACGTACCTATTTTTTTGTAATTTTTGGTGGAGGTGAAGTATTAAGAAACTCTTTCTAGCATGTGCCTTGGGGACACCAATGGTCATGACATAATAAACTTCCATACAGACTACCTTATCAGGCCTCTCAGTGTCAGATTTTAATCCACCTCACCCCATTCCATTCCATTTCCATATATTTGTGCCTTCTCCTTTTCAGACACTCTGTTAGTTGATGAATACAGGGATGAAAAAAGAATTGTCCCTGCCCTTGATAACTTCAGATCTTACTGGAACAAACACACACTTTATACATATAGACTATAATTCAATGCAACTAGCTTTACAATATATAGGAACAAGTTGCATGAATAAAAATGTGGGGTCCTGGTAAATGGGGGTGAGTGAATTAAGAACTTGAGTAGAATACCTGAAAAAGTTTACAAATCCAGGCTTTAGTAGTGACCACCATTTTAATTTTCTAATAATGCATGCACTTGCTAGTGTTAGGTTTCTGATTAGATTTTCTTGGCAGAATCTGGAAATTCTTTAATTATATTTGGCAGTCAAGGCATTTATTGTAAGAGAATGTTATTGTGTTGTTTTAGGCACTGTCTCAATTAAAGCAGCACACCTTTCCTTATAAAACACTGGAAGACACTCAACAGAAACTTAATAAACACATGTTTCCATTACATAGCACTCGGATCTCAAGAGTCCTGACTACCACAACTGTTAAAACAAATCTGTTAGAAAATTGAACAATCTTCCAAATGTGTGTCCACTCCCTAATTACTTAGCATTTACTTTCTGAAAATATCAACTCATGAAATATAACAATATACTTTGTTATGTTTTCTACATTCAAGAGTCATGCCAACAGATGAACTTAATGGAAAGCCAACAATAACATTGCAAAGCACAAGACATTTGATATTTTGGATATCAATTTAGATATAAACCATGGGATAAAAATCCCATTTAACTCGAATAGAATCAGCTCCACATAAATTATGTTTGTGAAAAATAAATTTTCTTTGAGGAAATATTTCAGAAGTCCCTCCTGGTATATGGAGAAGACAAACTCAAAGATGTTAGAAAGCTTTAAAATGCGTAAGAAAGTACAAAGTAGGTAGGGACTAACCAATTATTGAAATGTATTAAGAAATAAACAGATATGGTTAAACCTGTACCATTAATATGAAATCTGAAACCTCAAACGATGATCTAACACATGGAGCCTGGCCCTATTTGTGTGGCTTCACAAACCTACAAACTGCTATGGTAGAAACCTGAAAACAAAACAAAGCCCACGAAGCCCTATCATACTTGTAGCTAACATAAATAAGTTTGCCAGATTTTCTTCTAATTTTGTTACTATTACCTAATAACTTTAAAATCGTGTGTTCAGATTTTAGAAATTCGTACCTTTTAATGGTTAGCACAAAGCAGAGAATCCCATTTCTATTTTTTAGTACAAAGCTTGTGGCGGTTAGAGTCACTAGGACAGGTATATCCAAACAAAGTACTAGATTGAGTGATTTCTGACAGTAATCTGAGCAATTTAGGCCTCAGGAAGGATATAGACTGTCTGTCTATATGACAGTCAACAAAACACTTGGAAAGACCTAAGTGGATTCTTTTGAGCAAGACAATGTCAGGACTTAAGAAAAAGTTCATAATTTTCAACACTGTTTCCAGAGAAGTATTTAAAGGGAAACTCTTGGCTGACTGTCAGTGAGTCTGGTTTCCATGACATTTTGTTTTCATCACCCCATCTATATCTGCATGCCTCTTTGGACAGACTATGAAGAAGAGAAAAATAATTATAGACCAAAATACACAAAGTCATTTGCAAGCATCTTGTAGACATGCTGCTGTTGTTATAAAAATAAAATGCAAAGGAAAATCTTTCAGAGAATAAGATTTTTAGACAGGATGCCTTAACCTTTCAATAAGAAGAATGAAACTGGTTCAAACAATAAAATTATATTTTCAATATGGGTCACTATAGTCTAGCTAAGTGTAAGAATATTAGTGACAGATCAAGTTTTCATAATGTTGGCTTTGCCTTTGCTAAGTTTACAATATGAAAAGGGAAAAAATGAAATAAAATGTCATTAAATATGGAAAATGAAAGACATGGATTACAGTATATAGAAATCTATGGCATTTCATCATCTGGACCAGCACTTGTGTTAAAGAATTGAGATAAAGGTGATCATGGTTATAATGTTGCTGCTGTTTTTATATTGGGAGGAGATAAGAGGAATATAAGCATCAGGTACCCTGGAAAAGAGTACTGTTTACCAAACTAAAAGTTTGAATGAGTTTTGAAAGTTCAGTGTTATATGATAATTTTAGATTTTTATTTCTGATTGTTTGAATTCACTCTCTGTCTTGTGAATTTCAGTACACCAAGACAAGTTTCTATGCATCTTGTTGTTAGGGAGTTAAGTTTGTAATGGGTCTTGAATGCCATTGTCTCAAAAGCACAATATAAATGTAAAATATTGCTTGCATGATCACTGCAATCCTCTTGGATATCGTTCCTGTCATTATCATGTATCATTGTGTCCATTTTGAAAACCTTCTCTTTTTACATATGCGGGGGAACAGCTTCTCTTTTTACAAATGTGGGGGAACAGCTTTCTCCAGTGTTGTGGCCACTATTATCACAAAACAAACAACCCCAAAACTTAAAGCATAAAGCAACTATTTTATTTTGCTAACAAATTCTGTAGGTCAGTAGTTTGGACAGGTCTGTACGAGAATAGTTTCGAAAATGAACACGTCTCTGTTCCATGATGTCTGGTTTCTACTGAAAAGACTCTGAGGCCAAGAAGGACTCGATCATTGCTGGGGCTGAAGTCCTACTAATTCCTACATTTGGCTTAGAAACTGGAAGAATTTGAAGATTAGGCCTCTAAAAGAACACCTCTCCATTGGTATCCTTGGAGATACTATGGTGTCCTTAGAGCAGTTGGATATCTTAGAGAGTGGTTCAGGGATCTAAATATAAATGTCCAGGCACATGATGTTGAGGCTGCATTGCCCTTGCTGATATAACTTTGGAAATCACACACAGTCATTTTTGCTGAATTTTGTTGGTTATAAGCAAGTCTACTCCTATTCTAAAGGAAAGGGACATAGATCCTACCTTTGGGGGAAGAGTGTCAAAGAATTAGCAACTATTTTTTAAAAAGCATCATAACCAAGATTTGTTTTTATTGCATGTAATATTAAACATTGTTTGGCCAAGGACAAAAAAAAAACCCAAAATAAAAACCAACAAACAACAAAATCAACAAAACAAAATCCTTGAAAAATTTGTGTATATTTAACTTTTTTGGCTGTATGTTTGTTTTTTCCTTCTTTTTAAAAATGTTTATTGATGTAAGATAAAAAAAATCAGTGTAAATATTTACAAACACGATAGTGTGAGAAGAGGAATCATTTATTTTGCTTGTATTGGTTAGTGTTACATTTGATTCCACATGAAAGAAACCTGTGTATAGTGATTAAAGCAAATAGCAGTTTTATTTTTCTGATGTGGCATGAAGTCCAGAGGTAGGCAGTCCAGAACTCTTATAGCTGTTTAAAGCAACCATCAACTTTCTGGGCCCCATTTACTTCTTTCTCTGCAATCCTTGGCGTGAGGCTTTGGTTCTTATGTTCGAAAGATGGCCATTCTACCTCTAGGCACTGGCCCTACGTTCGAGTTCCAGGTAAGAAGATAAGGGAGAGAATGAAAGGCAAAAAGTGGTTTCAGCACTTGATCTAAACAACAGTTTTTGTAAGACCCACTCAACTGACTTCAGCTTAGTAGCTCATTGGCCAGAACTGAGTCAGACATTCCCCACCAGCCACAGAGGAGACAAGGAGTAGGCACTTTGAACCTCGCGCATGTACCTCCCATATAAAACAATGTTAGAAAAGAAGGGGAGAATAGAGGGTCAATCTGTTGCTAGCACTAGCCCTAACACCAGCAGTGTCTGTCTCGTGCTGAAGGCAGTGAAATAGAGAGGGTCCAGAAGAGTTAGGCCATGGAAATGTCGGGGGGGAAATGTTGTGGAAGGTGTAAAAAAGAGGGCTGATGACACTACTGTTTTTAGGCAGAAATGAAGATGAGACCTGTGTGACTGATCTACAACCTAAAGACAATCACTTGTGTCTTATTTATTCATCCCGTAGTTTATCTTTTGAGGAGGAGTATGCATTTTACTAAGAGTATTGAGATACAAAGATCCTTGTTATATTGAATCATACTTGACCTCAAGCACTTTGAAAAAGAACTTCTAAGTTTTTTGAACATGATTTTTTCTCTACTCAGCCCATATTTTCATAGTTTTATATTTTGAACCCATGTGGTACGGGTTTTATCTATCATTTACCATGTGATTTTATTTCTGTGTTTTGACTCATCACCGTAGTTTTTACTGCCTGAGTGAAACCAAACTCCAGCAAGAACATTTGAGAGAAATGACACAAAACATGAAACACAACACTCTTACATAGTTAATGTTTTGACTTATATTTAGAATTTTGTAGAACTGTTGGGTTTCTACTAAAGTTTTAGAAACAATGATGCCCCAGGCATTGAATGTAGAGCATCACTGTCAGACTTTTAATATAATAAAGAGATGAAATCATAATAAACTGTTGCTTATAAGTTACATGTACCCATTTTTTCTTATATTTCACTGAGTCTGATGAAATCAAACCAAACACAAAATTTAGAGAACTCCAAAAACAAAGCTAAGAATTTCTGATAACACTTTTAGTGGGATAACAGGTGAAGATGCTTGGAAAGATCAATGATTCTTGGAAAAGCTTCCTGGAAGTTTGTATCAACATGACTCTTAACCATTTTGCTAACAGGTTACTTCTCATGCCCTAAACTCTTTGCCCTTTTATTACCTTTTCTCTCTTTCAACAACAGTTTGACTGAATGACTTACCTTATCTTTTTCTGTAGCTCTGCCATGACTGTTCATATATTAAATTTCAGCTTTAATTGTGTCCCCTTTCCCTTGCAATTCAACATGACTCCTATAATCTGATCAGTAATTACTGTCATAATGTAGACGGCATTTTGCAGTTTATAGAGAAATTAAAGTGAAAAGAAATAAATCCTTAGAGCATATATGAAACAATTTTGTGAACTATTTAAAAAATTTAGTTAAATGTTCCTTTTAAATGTTAATCCAGTATTAACAGTTGAGAACTTACCAAATTCTATAAAAGCTCATAAATAAATATCTTACTTGAAGTCAAAACAAAGAAGCATATTTCAGAAATGTTTTTATAATATTGATTGTAATTGTGAACTCTAAGATGAAAAGCTAATTGTTCCTTGAAATTCTGGTACTGCTGTAATAAGAGATGGACTGAAAGCCTCTAAAATTCTCCCTATGTGTTGACATTTTGGAATTAAGTTTTGAAAACTAGCTCTTATTACTCAGAACTTTCATATATTATAACAGAGAATCAAATATCCCCATCTAACAAGTGTGTTTTTTTTCCTCCTTAAAAATTTTTTGGCTAAGTAAATAAAAATGACAATAAACTGCATAACTTTTGAGCATTATGCAATGTTATTGAATAAAAAAATCCAATATAAACATCTACAAATTATAAAATCTGAAAGTAATTAGGCAGTCAATAAAATAACAAATAGGAAAGATTTATAGAAATGTATAAAGAACTTAAAATTCAATTGCAGTAGACAAGAGAAGAAATTATGTGCATAATTATTACTTAAGAAAATCTTTGTTTAAATTTTTTTTTAATGTTTATTTGTTTTTGAAAGAGAGAGACAGACGGAGAGAGAGAAAGAAAAAGAGAGAGAGAATGAGTGGGGGAGGGGCAGTGAGAGGGAGATAGAATCTTTTTTTTTTTTTTTTTATGAAATTTATTGACAAATTAGTTTCCATACAACACCCAGTGCTCATCCCAAAAGGTGCCCTCCTCAATACCCATCACCCACCCTCTCCTCCCTCCCACCCCCCATCAACCCTCAGTTTGTTCTCAGTTTTTAAGAGTCTCTTATGCTTTGGCTCTCTCCCACTCTAACCTGTTTTTTTTTTTTTTCCTTCCCCTCCCCCATGGGTTCCTGTTAATTTCTCAGGGTCCACATAAGAGTGAAACCATATGGTATCTGTCCTTCTCTGTATGGCTTATTTCACTTAGCATCACACTCTCCAGTTCCATCCACGTTGCTACAAAAGGCCGTATTTCATTTTTTCTCATTGCCACGTAGTATTGCATTGTCAACACACATTTTTAAATGAATGAAATAAAATTGTTGATTTTAAAATATAAAACAATAACATGATTTATTGATATTTAAGAAGAATTTGTTAAGCTCATTGCTTCTAGAGCCCACACCAAAGATAATTATTCCAAAATGAGGCCCAGGGTCCTCAATACTCTGATAGCTCTTTAAAGATGTAAATTTAAGAGCAAAAATGTATTGTCTTACTTTATGTAAAAACTACTTTGCTTTTTTTTTTTTTTTTATGTAGGTCTCACATACCTGATAAAAGTGCTTTAACTTTTTAGGTGATGTTTCTTTCTTCCTTCTTTCCTTCCTTCCTTCCTTCCTTCCCTCCTTCCTTCCTTCCTTCCTTCCTTCCTTCCTTCCTTCCTTCCTTCCTTCCTTCCTTTCTTTTTGAGAGACAGAGACAGTGTGAGCAGAGGAGGGGCAGAGAGAGAGAAGGAGACACAGAATCTGAAGCAGGCTCCAGGCTCTGAGCTGTCAGCACAGAGCTCCACGCGGGGCTCCAACTCAGGAACCGTGAGATCTTGACCTGAACCAAAATCTGACGCTTAACCGACTGAGCCATCCAGACGCCCCTGGGTGGTGTTTCTTAAAGTGTTGTCTTGGACAGCTTGCATCAGTGTTATCTGAGAGCTAATTAAAACGGGACTCCACGCCCTCTGGACTGGAACCCTGGGACTTACCTTTTAGCAAGCACGTAGGAGATTCTTAGCACCCTGAAGCATCAGAACCACAGCCTTTTGACCTCCAGTGAAATGGGGCTCCAATGCAGATTGCACTGAAATCATCTGAGAGCTCGTTACAAATGCAGGTAACCTCGGAGTGGACCTCCAGGAGTAGCCTGGGAATTTGGCACTCCTCATTTTGTCTCTTAGTTCTCTCTGAGAGGTTCCCCATACGCTGCGTTCCATGTGCTGAGAGGCAAATTCGGCGTCTTCAGTGAGCTGCTATGCCTGACCACATAAGTGATGCCTCTTGGCTCATGACTGCTACCAAGCACGAAGGGGCAGTTCCTCTTCTTTACCTTGCTCACAATCTTATTTGTTTTGTTTATTTTTATTTTTTGGAGAGAGGGGGTGGGGGTGGGGGACAGAGGGAGAGAGAGAAAATCTTAAGCAGGCTCCATCCCACGCTCAGCACAGAGCCCAAAGCAGGACTGGAACTCCTGAAGCCTGGGATGGTTACCTGAGCTGAAATCAAGAGTTGGCTGCTTAACTGGCTGAGCCACTCAGACACGTGACCGTGGGCACAGTCTTGAAACAGGAGCTTTCCTTAATCCTCCATTAAGAAGCTGTGACCGTGAGCTAACTTTTGAAATTTTTCTGTTAGCTTTACGTTCACTTACAAGCATTTCCTAAACAGATAGCCTTCTGCTGTTGTCAGACCTCAATGACCAATACAGAAATCCCCACACTTCCCAGCCCCCACTTTTTCCTCTCCCAGCCTGGAAATACTTCAGTATTCCAAGGTGCAGAGAGAAAGATATTCTTCTGTTCACTCAATCCATTCAGAAACGTTCTCACTCTTCCCACTAAAAGCAACGAAAGCTGCAGGTTCAAGGGTTAGAACTTCCACTCGATACAATTTATATGGTCAGACAGAACACTCAGATTCCCTGTGTGAAACATCTGCTTTCAGATTGGCTGTTTTACTTGTTCCTCTGAACAAATGGGCAGGTACTTGCTTTTTACTCTGAGAAACTTGGGAGCCTATTAGATGGTTTTCTCAGGATGAAGAAAGTGTTTCTCAAAGGAAAACAGAAGTATTTTCCCTGATGAGATAGAAACTTTGCTGCTTTTAAACAATAATCTTTTTCTCTGGCTTCTACCCTTTACGACCTTAAAATCTTTGTGCCAGGTTTAGACATGACACAGATATATGTCATGTACTTAAGAGGTTTGTTTGTTGCTTTAGGCCCCATAAGAAGTCCTAAGGTAGAAAAAAATGACAGGCTTAACGTATTTTTTCAAACTATTCATTTCTACAAAATGGCAGGATGATTAAGGAATGACAGATTGCTGATAGTAAATTGTAAACCACATTTGGCTTATTTATTATTCTAATTTTATTAGATTATTCTAAAGCAGTAAAATTAACGTGACTGCATGTGCAGATTTCAGTGATGACAAATGAAAACAGATTTCTTAACGTTGAGAAACCCTCCCCTGGAATGTATGTGTGGCATACGAGTAAGTATCAGTGGGTATTGTCTCCCTACTCCCCAAATGCTGGAGAGGTTGTGGAGAAACACACTGCTGGAGGGAATTTGAGATGGTGTAGTCACTGTGGAAAATAGTTTGTCAGTTCCTTAAAAAATTAAACATGTCACTGCCCTGGACCCAGCGGTTGTACCCTCGAGCATTTATCCCAAGTTCACATAACAACTTGTACATAAATGGTTATAGCAATTCTGTTCATGATACCCCAAATCAGGAAACAACCCAGGTATCCTTTCGTGGATGCATGGTTAAATAAACTGTGGTATATCCATACCACGGAATACGGTTCAGCAATAAAAAAGAGCAAATTACTGATACAAGCATCAACTTAAAAGAATTGCTGGAGAATTATGCTGAGTGAACAATTGCAAACCCCTACCAGTGGCGTACTTAGGATTCTTTTTATGTAACACTGTGAAATGAAAAAAGTTCCAAATTACTAATACTTGAGTTGTGGAGGATTAAGGATGAGGTGAGAGTGAAAGGGAAGTGCGTGTGGCTATAAATGGGCGACATGATGGGAAAATTTTGTATCCTGAGGTGTTGGCAATGTTCTGTAAGGTTGACTGCATCAACCTTAGTGCCCTGGTCATAATATTGTGCTTTTGTTTTGCAACATATTCTTATTGAGGGAACCTGAGTAAAATGTACACAGGATCCGGTCTCTTACAGTGGCTTGTAGATCTTCTATTATCTCAAAGTAAGAAGTTTATTGAAAAACTGCTATTGCTGGGGCCCCACTCTGGACTAACCAAATCTAACTCTGAGAGTGGAGCCTGGTTACATGAGTGGCCTCGGCTGCCTCCTAAAAAGTTTCATATTTTCAATCAGACATAGACCAACTTGGTCTTAATTACAGAGTTCTGACATGCCCTCCCTCTCCTAAGGCCATTTCACTAACAGCCAATCCTAGAATCTTATGTATATTGAGCTATGTACCCCTTCTTTTTCTGACTGCCCACATTGGATCCAACCTCTATAGTTTTTGCATGGTTACCGCACTTGAACTCAGTTTCTCTTTAGGATTAAAGTTATACCTTGACAGCAACACATGTAATGACTCTGCTTAGTCTCGAGCATGTCTCTTTTTGGGGTTTTAGATCCTCATCTCTTTCAATTTCCCTTAAGACAATTTTTTTTCTGGATTTTTCTTACTCCAGGTATAAAGATTTCCCTTCTCACTGTCTTGAATAGCAAGTGGGTTGCCCATCTGTTTTTTATTTTGCCTATTTGAGTCTCAGCTGTCCCTTACTTTTCCCATCAGCCTATGTTGCTGGTATCCAGTATTGTTGGGGACCCTTACTCCCTGGCTAATTCCTGACCACTCTGTAAAATATTCTATTTTGTCTACTTTTCTGTTTGCTTGCCAGCAGTTCTTGTAGTATGTGATTATTTTGTCTTTCTACTTTTCTATTTTTCACTCAATCTAAATTATAAATTCCATAGAGCAGAGATTACCCACTGTTAATTGTGCCTAGCATGGTACCTGATCCAAAGTTAGTTAGTAGGAGTCACTCAATAAATGATATTTGAAAATGAATGAAATTATTGAAACAACATACAGATGTTCAGTTGCAAATAATATTTTCATATATCTGAAAACTTTCTGATAACTAGCATCCAGATAGCTAGATTTTGAAGCAACATGATGTACTAGAAATAACAAGTCTGGGAAACAGAACTGCTTCTCTCATTTATTGCCTGTGGACCTGGGCAAGTTAACTAAATTTTCTACACCTTCCTTTCCATTTTTGTAAAGTTGGAACAATGATTCCTGTCACTAAGGGTTCTCATGAAGATAAAGTGAAATAATGTAACACTCCAGGTACTATGGCTTTCATAGAGGAATTGTTCAATCACAGAGTCCCTTCCCCAACTCCTCAATCTAATGCATTTATTTTTGGAGGTAGGCAAGTAGAAGAAAAAATACGTTCAGATCAATGAAATTATTTTTAAAAGACTTTCAACATTTGTTGTGGAGTAGGCATTTGGTTCAGTCTTTAACTCTGTATCTGCATCTACAATTATTTTTTAGCAAGAACTGATATGTATGTGTATATATATACACGTATATATATATATGTATATATATATACATATGTATATGTATATATATATGTATATATATATACATATGTATATGTATATATATATACATATGTATATACATATACATATGTATATGTATATATATATATATATAATTATATATATATATAATCATATTCTGTAGATGTTACAGGACCTTAATTATCCATTTTGTTAGGAAAGTGAACTTATTGAGATGAGACAGTTGTTTACCAATACATTTTAGAAAGATTTTAAAGTACTTAAAAGTGGGATAATGTAATCCAGGAATCTTTCTATTCGACCAAGTTATACTATTTCTTGGATTTGAGTGAGGGCATTTTGGGAACATATCTCACTTGCTATTACATTTATGTAATGCTTCAATTGGCTACCTACTGTAATATGATTTCTGATTAAACATAAATTTAGGGGCCTATTTCAGTTTCTGACACATTTGGAACATTGCTATAATATTATATTTTATAGACTGGAGGATGTGTTTAAGTATGAGGAAGCTCGTCTTAGGTGCTGTCCCCAGGAGGACTGAGTTACCAAATACTCTTAAGATCTTAAGGAACTTTGATGAGATTTTCTTAAGATATGGTGGTTTCATGTTATAAATAATGGAATGAAGTCTTAGGATATTGTTCTAAGATATATCTTTTTATCTTAAAATGTTTTATCTTAACAACTTAGACACTAAAAATGATGATGACTTTCTCTCAGACATTAGATTCATACAAAAACGCAGATAATAATGAATATGAGACCCTTATCGAAAGCTGAACTGAGTGCACTGTTTGGAGGAGTACCTCTTTTGAATTAATGTTTATTTGTAGTAACTACTTTAAAACACATTGCAAAATAATTCTGATTTCAAAATCTTATTGTATACAATGTTGGTTGAGGAAGCTACTCAGAATTTTCTTCTTTCTTATGTTCTTTTCAATGTAGTAGCCAAAAACTATGCTTTATGTTTTAGACCACTTAATCTATTTGAAATAAACCTATGGAAATTCATGAGGAAAACAAGTGCTTACAAATATAATTTCATTACTTTCAATGTTCTAGGGATGAGATCATTAGCTCCGTGATGACTGACTTCTTTGTTAATTTAAGTCATGCCAGTTTCATATATAGGAAGGCAAAGCATTTGGAGTGGCTTCAGTGTATTTTTCTTTCCAATTTAGATGTGCCTCATTGATGTGCTTTCCTCTTGTGCATAGTGGTTATTGTTGTCTTGGTGCATAAATGGAATATTTTTCAATGGAAATGAATTTTAAAGAATGAAGAATGGAATGGAATATTAGGTTCAATAATCTATATGAAATGAGCTACCACAGCATTTATCTTCATGGCAAAGACATTTGTGAGTTATCTTTCTCATTTGTAAAGATAGATACTATAACTCAATAATCCATCATTAGTTCTTTAAAATTTACCCTCTCTGCAGAAACACATTGCTCATACTTCACTGATATGAGACAATTTAAGAATGAGTTATTTTACATGCTTATTTGAGAGTTGGCTATAGTCTATAAACAGCACTGTTGGAGAAGGTCAAATTGTGATTGATGTCCCACCCAAAATATGATTCAGCTAGTCAGAGTGATTTAATTTAGAAAATTCTTTCTCTGCTTACTAAGCTGATCAGTATTCATTACTACGTAATCAGTAGCTAATAGGTTAGGATGAAAATAACCACTGCCTGCAGATATCCTTTAAAAAAAAAAAAGACCTCAATTTTCTGATATACAGAGGAAGATGTTGTATTTCAGTGTCACTTCTCAGAAGGCTTCTTCTAATTGTTGACATTTTCCTGAAAACCACTGGACATCACCAATGCCTCATTCCATATCACTGGTGTAATTATAGGATGATTTGTTTTTGGATATTTTACCTAGTGATGATGACCTATTCTCTTTTTTGAGTCAAAGGCAAGAGCTAAGGAATGAATTCAATGATTTATTTAACAACCTAAGACTATGTAGTATGGATAGTCTTTAGCTTTCTTCAGGAAGGACATTAAGTACGAATTTCCAAGATGAGGATATTATATAGGAGAATTCAAATGAATTTTCCTGGTGGAATAAACGTTATAGTGCCATGGTATTACTTAATTGGCTCATTAATTGGCTCATTAATCATCTTGAACCAGTTATCCCAGAATCATGTTAGATCCAGAATAATAGACTTCAGGCATTGAAGTATTCTCTGGAACCTTTGATGAATCCTACATGCATATGAAAACTTAAGTACTTATAATCAAGATGTGATTATCTCAAAACGGTTTCTGCATTAGGACTTCTTTTCTTTTCTTTTCTTTTCTTTTCTTTTCTTTTCTTTTCTTTTCTTTTCTTTTCTTTTCTTTTCTTTTCTTTTCCTTTCCTTTCTTTCTTTTCTCCCTTCCCTTCCCTTCCCTTCCCATCCCTCTCCTCCCCTCCCTCCCCTTCACTTCCCTTCTCCTCCCCTCCCCTCCCCTCCCCTCTCCCTTGTCCTGTCCCATTCTCTTCTCTTCTCTTCTCTTCTCTTCTCTTCTCTTCTCTTCTCTTCTTTCTCTTCTCTTCTCTTCTCTTCTCTTCTCTTCTCTTCTCTTCTCTTCTCTTCTCTTCTCTTCTCTTCTCTTCTCTTCTCTTCTCTTCTCCTTGTAGGCTGGAGCCCATTGCAGATCCTGGACTCATGACCCTGGGATCAAGACCTGAGCTGAGATCAAAAGTTGAACACTCAAGGGGAACCTGGGTGGCTTAGTCGATTACATGTCTGACTTTGGCTCAGGTCATGATCTCATGGTTCATGAGTTCAAGTCCCACATCAGACTCTGTGCTGACAGCTCAGAGCCTGGAGCCTGCTTCAGATTCTGTGTCTCCCTCTCTCTCTGCCCCTCCCCCTCTCACCTCTGTCTTTCTCTCTCAAAATAAATAAGCATTAAACATTTTTTTTATTTAAAATTTTTTTTTCAACATTTTTATTTATTTTTGGGACAGAGAGAGACAGAGCATGAACGGGGGAGGGGCAGAGAGAGAGGGAGACACAGAATCGGAAACAGGCTCCAGGCTCTGAGCCATCAGCCCAGAGCCTGATGCGGGGCTCGAACTCACGGACCGCGAGATCGTGACCTGGCTGAAGTTGGACGCTTAACCGACTGTGCCACCCAGGCGCCCCGCATTAAACATTTTTTTAAAAAAATTAAAAAAAAAAAGTTGGACACTCAATTTACTGATGCTCCAAGGTACCCAAGATTTCTTGTCATTTCTAATTTAAGGACAGCAAACAGATGACTCAGTTGTCGTCTTCAATACAAATTAATCTTAGAATGCCTCAGAGAGAAACAGGAAGTAAACTATACCATTTTATCCTGTGTGTATTCTGCTTGAAATTTTAGTAGTATTCTGTAATTTCTCAAAAGATTGAAAATAAGATTTCAAGCTCTTTACTTTCACAGGAGGTAAAGCAGTAGTGTCTCCTACAGCCAAAGATTTATCTAGATTGCTCTGATGAGAATATACAGTACTTCTGGCATAGAAGAGGTTAGAAAAAGTCTTAGAATTAAGCACTTAGAATCTTTGGATATAGGTCAACATATAATACATTGGAATATATTTGAAAATGCTGCTCCAGTCTATTTCTCGTAACCAGTAAGGCTTCCAGCTTTGATTTGTGCCCAAAGCAAAAGAAGGCTCAGCAGCCAGTGAAGGAAATACATGCATCTACCACTTGGGCCTTATGGCATAACAGATCCACTAGTACTTGAAATACCTGTGATAGATAGGGGTACAGGTAGGGAACCTCAGGTAAGAGAATGGTAGTGAAGGCTGCCAGAGGTTTGGAGCACTGGGATATTATCTAATTGTGAAATGGATATTATCTAATCTATTGAGTCATATGTTCAGGCCTACACAGCTGCATTGTATCATCAATGACACTGAACTTCAGCAGAAGCTAAGATATAAGTTAAGTTGCTTGAACATGTGGCTCAGACCCAAGTGACACTGTGTCTTATGGCATCGCCACTTTTCCTTCAAACCTATGACATTATTGGTGTGAATAATGCTATATTCTAGCCCCATTCAAGATGACCTTAAAAGACAATGTGTAAAGAAAATTCTCCTAGAAGGCAGAAGTTCAAACATTCATCTGAATTTTCACTTCAGCCAGAGGAAAAGATGGCCTGAGGTATAGATATATATTACGTCATTCCTAGTAACTAAAATTTTGGCCAAATGATCAGGGTCTTCAAAGGAATACAATTGAAGAATTATTGACTAGAGAAGCCAGGGAAGAAGTACGTGAGGATGAATCCCTTCACAATGGCCACAGAGTATGGATTTTGTGTCTCGTGATCATAGGGATTTACTGTACAGAGGACAGTCAATAGATGGATAAGAAGAGACAGTTTATAGACAACATTTAGCTTTTCTCTCTGGCCAACCCCATGCTTACTCAATAATTGTCTGTAAGAAATGGCCACAGGTCAGGGATGTAGGCTATGCAAGTACTCAGCAATGTAGACTCTCTGTCACCAAACCTAATCTTACTGCCACCACTATTGAGTGATCAGCCTGCCAACAGCAAAGAGCAATACTGAGCCTTCCACTACTCCCTGGTGGCCATAGACATTTACTTTAGATATGGATTGTCTTTCCCATACACAAATTTTACCATGATGATGATGATGATGATGATCATCATCATCATCATCATCATCTAATGTTTTGTTCACCACCTTGCTTTTCCATACAATATTGCTGCTGACTAAAGAACAGCAAACGAAGTGATGAAGAGGCTCATGCCTATGGATTCATTATTATTTCCATGTATTCCATCATCCAGAAACAGCTGGCCTAATAAAATGGTGGAATAATCTACTGAAGACAAAATGGTGAAATGTATCTATTAAAGGCTTAATCAGAGTGCTGGTTAGATCAAAGCACTTTATGAAGCTGAGGTCATGTTCTACATGATATTATATATACTCTGAGCTATAACAAATGCGTGGTGAATTTTTCTTTAAGCTAGGTCCTGGAACAAAGTGGTGCAAGTAGGATTAGTTCCTCCAACTATTACCCTTAGTGATCACTTGTGAAATGTTATATACATACATGGGTGGCATCATAGAGAAGAACTCTGAGCTTGGGAAACTCAATCCTTTATAATGGATGGTAAGCCTGCCTGACCTTGGCCCCAGTGGGAGACACTTTCTTTATTATGCTGGAGAATAAATAAACTTACTCTTCGCTTGGAAAGAAGATATTATGTTGTCCTTCAAAGACTAGTTGCTATGCAACTGTCCTTGAAATGACAGTTCTGCTTACAAGATAAGCAGAAACTTGAGAGATCCGTGGAGAACTGTCTTCCAATCACTGGTTTAGGTGCTGGATGAGGACAAAGGCAAACGGCATGTAGTAGAGTGAAGTTGACTGATTATGCCTTTGCGACCAGTTTCAGAATCAAGGGCTATGATAACTATGAATATATCTTTATCCCTGCTTTGCTGTGTATATACTTGAATATATTAATTGTTTATCTCTTCCCCCTTTCCCTACTGTTTCATAATGTTTGTAGTGGTTGTGATTCACATTTTATTCATTACTTACATTACAAATCATTTATGAAAGAGGGATTGTTCCTGAGCTAAAAAATAAATGAACATTATTCAGACATCAATACAATAATTCATGGGACTTTTTATCTTCCTTTTTTGGGAGAAAAGTTGAGTGTGCCTTTGTTAGTACAGGAATGGTTGTATTTATGTTAGTTGGAAGTGCATTTGTGATATTATTATTGTTTGGAAGGTAACAATGGGCCAAAGACTGGGAGTGAACATTGAATATCCAAAGAGTAGAATCTACCTGATATGGTTACTGATTCTCAGTTCCATTTCTGACATTCTAAATGTTGCTTGTACTATAGCAGGACAAAGCCTGGAAACTATTTTCTCCCTCGCCAGTAGGGTGCCAGCTAGATTCTGCCAATCAGAGGCTTAAGCACAAGTTTCGGAAGACAGAAGAAGAGTGCCAGTCCCAACCAGGAGATAGATTACAACAGAATCTCTAAAGGCGTCCCATGTGAGAAAGTCAGTGACTCTTCATTCCTTTGATAAATATTTATTGTGTACTTGTATTGTACAAGATGTTCCAGGTGCTGGGAAGACAGCAGCGAAAAAAGAGAAGAGAACAAGAATAAAAATATATATGTCAGGTGGCAGTAAGTACACTCAAGAAAAATAAAGCAGGTATGGGAAATAGAAAGTAATAGAGGTACTATTATAGGGGTAGCTGAGGAAGCCCTATTTCTGATAAGGAGATATTTGAACAGCAATCTCAAAGAAGTTAGAAGGCTAGTCATAGAAAAAGCCTCACAAGTAGAAAACAAGCCTTTATTTAAAGGCTCCCAAGTGGGAACATGCTCATCCAGAATGGAGTTCAGGGAGGTGAGAATGTAATGAGGGATGAGGCCACTAAAATGGAAGGGACTCAGATTATTCAGCACCTTGGGTAGCAATGACTAGGACTTTGGATTTCATGTCTGAAGAGATTGGAAGGTACGAGAAGGTTTGGGGCACAGGGTGACATGATCTTGATTTGAGTTTTAAAAGGCGTGTGGATGCTAGACTGTTGGGAGAAAGGGTAGGTCCTGCGAGGCAGGTGAGGAGTCTAGCACAAATGAAGAGATAATGGTGGTATGGGCAGGGGTGGTGGTGGTGATGGTGGTGAGAAGCGGTCAGATTTTGGGTATATAATTAATGTTCATTTTTCACAGATTCTAAGTTTGCAATTTTGCCTTCTGACAAAGATTGATTAGTAACCCCCCAAATCAATACTCAGAGTGCTTTATTTTGTGGTCATTCACAGATATGCATAGGCACAGATTTGATTTGAGTTGCCTGGTGTGCATGTTACCGGCTGAGTCCCAATAAGATGACACTCTGCCTTCTTATTTTAGCTCTCATAAACAAGTGTCCTTTTCATGGTATATTTAGTGCCACATCTTTTGCATTTTGTGCCTTTTGTTGGTGATTTTGCTGTTTAAAAATCATCCCAAGCATAGTGCTGAAGTCCTGCCTAGTGTTTATAAGCAGGAGAAGGCTGTGATGTGCCTTATAGAGAAAATACATGTGTTAGGTAAGGTTTGTTCAGGCATGACTTATAGTGCTGCTGGCACTATATTAATGTTAAGGTCTATGTTAATGAATCAATGATATATATTAAATACGTATTTAAACAGAAACACACATAAAGCAAGGTTATATATTGATTGATGAAAATGGTTGATGATTGGTTGAGGAAAACGTGACCAAAATGCATGCAGGAACATAATCCTGTAGTTCCCCTAGGAGCAATGATTTAGTGTTGGCTAATTTGATGCTTGCAGTGACTTTATGGAACATAACTACTGTAAATAATGAGATTTAGTTGTATTTTAAAGATAGTGACAGGATATGCTAATGGTTTGAAATGGATTGGGAGAGAAAAGGAGGGCTCTAAGATATTGGGTCCAGACAACTGACAGAAGAGAGTTGCCATTTGCTTATGTGGGAAGACTCTGGGAAGATCAGGTTTTGTGGGTGGGGGGAAATCAACTTTGACATATTAGACATTAAGTGTGAAATGTCTACTAGACTTTTAAGTGGAGTTATTGATAATCAATAAGACATATGGATTTCCATTGCAGGTACAGATGTCACATTCCAACTATGTCAGCTACTTCAACTGTGTGCTCTTTTCTCACTAATCCTCTGGGTTCTCACTAGGAGAAATCAAAACAACAGTCACTAGACAGAGAGGAAATGGGCTGAGGAAAAAAAAAATCAACCATATCCTTTGCTCTGGCAGGCCTGGGTTAGAGATTTTGGCGTTTTGAACATTATATTGGATTTGTTTCTTAAAACTTGTAAGTAACGTTTTATTATTCATTTCTGACTGAAAAGCTATGGGGTCTGCCTGAGTCTTTCTCATAGGAATGTGAAAGAATGGGCCCGTAGAGTGAGTTTCATAAGCATGGGAAAAATAATGCATCCTAGTAAGTTCAGGTACAATGTGACTCATTGTCTTCCATATGCTGATAGCTTACAGATTTACACCTCCAGACAAGATCTTCTGCTGTTCTCCAGACTATTAAACCCCCTATTTGGTATTTCTATTTGGGTGTCTCACAATGTCCTCATATTCAACATTTTCAGTATTCAACTCATAGTCCTCTCAACACTCCTGACAAAGATTCTCTCCTTGATTAATCTCTAGCCAGGCTTCTCTGAGCCTTCTTCTCCACTAGGCTTCAACCTTGGTCCAAAAAGAAGTGAACAAAACACTAACATGGTTTCTAATAGTTCAAGGTCTTAGCCGTAGAATGACCCTGTACCCCCTTAAAGTGCAGTCAAGGCTGGAAAGGAATTTACTGTTTGTTCCAGCCAATACCTGAAGATAGGGTCCCTTTTCTCAGACTTTGTTGGTGGTGGGCGGGAGGGTGTTGGGGGGTGGGACTAACTCTGATTAGTGCCAGCTAACAAACCCAGATGGGTTTCACATGGACCGATCCTTTGTTTTATGAAAAAACCTGTCTTTCTCCCATGTTTCTCCTATACTATCACCTATTTCTGATCACCAAATATGTGTGGGTTTTCCTACGTCAAGCAATTGTCTGTAACATCAGCTGGGTATCTTAAAATTTAACTCAATTCTGACACTATCTACCTACAGATAGCATCAGATCCCACAGGTTAAGGGCTCAGTCCCACAAGACTGCTCCTCATTTCAGATTCCAATCAAAAGTAGTAGGTCCCTGGGTTATCCACAGCTTCTGTCTGACTTGGCTATAAATTGGAGGTTCCCTATGACCTCCTTCCCCTCAGATTCAATTATTTGCTAAAGCCACTCACAGAGCTCAGGGAAACACTTATGTTTACTGTTTTGTTAAACGATATGATAAAAGATACAGACAAATAGCCAGATGTCCGGGGTCTGAGCACAGGAGCTTCTGTTCCATAGAGTTGGGTTATATCATTCTCCTGGATCATGCATCTGTTTAGCAACCTGGAAATTCTGCAAATCCCATACAATTGGGATTTTAATGGAGGCTTCCTCATGTAGACATGATTAATTATTAATTCTATTTCTAGTCCCTTTCCCCTCTCTATGGAGGGGGGTGAGGGGGCTAAGGCTGAAAATTCCAAGCTTCTAATTATGGCTTGATCTTTCTGGTGACCAGCCTTCATTCAGGAGCCCACTCAGAGTCACCTCATTAGAATAAAAGATACTCCTATGCTCTTATCACTTAGAAATTTACAAGAGTTTCAGGGGACCTTTGTCAGAAACTGGGGGCAGAGACTGATATCTGTATTTCTTATTATTTCACATCCCCCTCCCACTTTTGTACTTATTCACTTCCCTAACTATACTGTGCCATCACTTACCTGGCTCCCTTTTCCCTTATTCTCCCCTTGAAACTCTTAGTCACCTCTGTAGAAACTGAAGTGAAGCTGATTTTATGTTGGACTCTTTTCCCTATTGTAATAGTGAGAACTAATTCAAATCCGTTCTTACCACCTTAGTGTCCGGCAAATTAATCTGGTCCACTTTCAGTGTTCTCTATTTCAGTGAATGGCACCATCATCCATCCACTTGTGTAAATCAGATTTCTGGATTTCATCTTTGGTATCTCCTTTTTATTTTAACCAGTGTCATCCCCCCCCCCCCACTCTCCATAACTGTCCATCATGGTATCTTGGGGTTTCAACTTCTAGGTATCTCTTAAATCTCTGCACTTCTTTTCAACTGTACTGCTATCATTTCTTGGCAGCTATGTAGAACACCAGATATAAGCATGAGTTTATTGCTAGATTGCTCACTGCCTGGGCTTAAGTCCTACTCAGCTTGCGTACTATCTATGTGATTTTGGCAAGTCAACTCTAAAGTTCACTTTCCATATCTGTAAAGATCATTATAGTCTCTAATACATAGGGTTGATGTTAGGATTAAATGAGATACGTCTGGCACATGAAGTCTGTTAAAATGAGCTATTATTAGGTTAAAATACCACCATCTCCTGCCTGGATTATTGCAGCATACTAATTGTTCTCTCTTTATCCGTCTTTGTGTACCTCCAATCCAAGCCTGCAGCTGTAATCCTGGGAGGGTTATCATTTCAAAGTCCAAATATAATTGTATCACTATCACTTAAAAACTTGCAGTGGTTTTATTTTTTTTAATTTATTTTTTAATGTTTATTTATTTTTGAGAGAGAAAGGGACAGAGCATGAGCCGGGTAGGGGCAGAGAGAGAGAGGGAGAGAGAGAGAGAGAGAGACGGAGACACAGACTCTGAAACAGGCTCCAGTCTCCGAGCTGTCAGCCCAGAGCCTGACGTGGGGCTTGAACTCACAAACTATGAGATCATGACCTGAGCCAAAGTTGTACACTTAACCCACGGAGCCACCCAGGTGCCCCGAAACTTGCAGTGGTTTTGCTACTCTAAGGATAAATCCTTAACATCACCCACCAGGCCTTCCTTCATTAAGTACTCATCTGTCTTTATTTATTTATTTATTTATTTATTTATTTATTTATTTATTTATTTATTTATATTTTGTGATATATTGATAGGTTTGCGTAGTTAATATTTTTTACCACTTAATTTAATTTATTTTTTTAATTTACATCCAAATTAGCATATAGTGCAACAATGATTTTCAGGAGTAGATTTCCTTTTTTTTTTTTTTAAACATTTATTCATTTTTGAGAGAGAGAGACAGAGAGAGACAGAGAGTGAGTGGGGAAGGGGCAGAGAGAGAGGGTGACACAGAATCCAAAGCTGCCTCCAGGCTCTGAGCTGTCAGTACAGAGCCCAATGTGGGGCTCGAACTCACAGACCATGAGATCATGACCTGAGCTGAAGTTGGACACTCAACTGACTGAGCCACCCAGGTGCCCCTCAGGAGTAGATTTCTTAATGCCCCTTCCCCATTGAGCCCATGCCCCCTCCCACAACCCCTGCAAAAACCCTCTGTCTCTGTTTGTTCTCCATATTTAAGAGTCTCTTATGTTTTGTCCCCCTCCCTGTTTTTATATTATTTTTGCTTCCTTTTCCTTATGTTCATCTGTTTTGTATCTTAAAGTCCTCATATGAGTGAAGTCATATGATATTTGTCTTTCTCTGACTAATTTCACTTAGCATAATACCCTGTAGTTCTATCCATGTAGTTGCAAATGGCAAGATTTCATTCTTTTTTGATTGCTGAGTAATACTCCATTGTATATATATACCACATCTTCTTTAGCCATTCATCCATCGATGGACATTTGGGCTCTTTCCATACTTTGGCTATTGTTGATAGTGCTGCTACAAACATGGGGGTGCATGTGTCCCTTCAAATCACCTGTCTTTTTAGATTCAGCCTTCTCTGTTCCTGCTATTCCCATTTTCTTTAGTTTTTCAAATGATCCATGCCATTCTGCTTCTACCATTTCCTCTAAATCTGTCATAATAGGCTCTCTGCTTATACTGTTTGCCCATCTGCAGTGTCTTCTGTCCTCGGTACCTAATGAATTCTCCTAATTTTTCATGTTTCAGCTTGGGCATCACTTCCTTGGCTAAGTCTTCTTATTTCTGTAGCTAGGTGAAATCTTTTGATGGATTCTTTTTAAAAATTGACCCTTTCTTTCAGAGTGTCTCTATCTGTTTGTATTCACATATTCCTTAATTATTGGAAACAGAGATTTTTGTCTGGATTAAATCAATTTTTTTCAGTGTTTAGCAGAGAGTATAGTTTGGCACATAGTAAACAATTAATTTTGTTGACTGAATAAGCATGTAAAGTACTTATGCCCCATAAATATTAGCCATTATTGTTATTGATGCTTATTGAGAAGAGGTATAGAGTAATAAGCCACTCTCATTCACCAGGAGGCAGAAGAGACCCATGAAGCATGAACCCAAGCAAGGTCAGAGTTAAGTGGCCAGAGTAAAGGACATCAGGAAAGCTCAAAAATGGCCTAAACTTGACAATGAAGCTAGACAAGGATATAATCTGGTCAGGGTCGTCTTGATCTCTTGGAGAGCTTGCCTTCAATATTTAAAAAAAAATTAATGTTTATTTATTTTTATTTTTTAGAGAGAGATTGAGCGCGGGGAAGGGGCAGAGAGAGAGGGAGACAAAGAATCCAAAGCAGGCTCTAGTCTCCGGGCTGTCAGCACAGGGCCCAATGTGGGGCTTGAACTCACGAACTGTGTGAGATCATGACCTGAGCTGGAGTTGGACGTTTAACCGACTAAACCACAGGTGCCCCTGTCTTCAACATTTTTGAATAGACAGTGGATAAATGCAAGAGCTTCTAGGAGTGGCTCTAAGATGACTAACAATACACAGGAGGCTGTGTTCCTAAGTAAGTAGCTGCAAGGAAAAGCCAAGTTGTTAAGTGATTGTTACAGCTGAGTGTCAATGATAAAATGTAAAGGAGGCTATATTTCCTCAGATCACTTCCTTCACTTTTATGTCTTCTTTTCAGAAAGCTTGGTTTAAAGAGGGGGGCAGGGTGACTAAAGTGAACATGTAAGCTATTTAGTTTCTGCCAATCTATTTTCTTTTCACTATTTTAGCAGCAAAAATTGCAACCATACGTATTTTCCCTAAAAAGCAAGTATTATATCATTAGAATAGCTGATTCAATCTGTTTGTATTTATTATTTCTTGCATTATTATTATATTGTTGTAATTCATAATGAAGGAAAGACAAAACAAAAATATAAATATCTTACATTAATAGAGATACTATTCAGTTTACTGCTACACTTATTGCTTATTCCTTAAAAAAGCCCTCATTGGGCATAATTAATGAACTTTTATATCTAAGAAATACGACTTGTGTCTAGTGCTTCCAATTTTTTCAGAAAGGTACATGGGTCAGCTTTTTCACTCTCATGCAGTTTTTTGTTTGTTAATGGAATTATTCTTTTTTTCTGTTTAAGCTCTCCCCCCCCCCAATACATAATCGCCTAGCATAGTGATTTATAATAATGATACTGGCTTTCTACATTACTAGTGGAGCAGATCAGATATTTTCTAAAGTCTAAAGTGATGGTAAAACATTAACAGTGAAATTAGGATTAAATGAGACTCTCTTTCACATCCTCAGGTTTCCACTTAAATAAACTTACATATAAATAAAATGAAGTGTTTAAATGGGCAGAGGACCTGAATAGATATTTCTCCAAAGAAGGCATACAGATGCCAATAGACACATGACAAGGGGTTCAACATCATAATTATTAGGGAAATGCAAATCAAAATCACAATGAGATATTACCTCAGACCTGTCAGATTAGCTATTATCAAAAAGACAAAAATAACAAGTGGTGGCAAGGATGTGGAGGCAAGGGAACCCTCTCATGCACTGCTGGTGTGAAAATAAATTGGTACAGTCGCTGTGGAAAACAGTATGGACATTCATCAAAAAATTAGAACTAGAACTAGCCTAAAATACAGCAATTCCACTTCTGGCTATTTATCCAAAGAAAACAAAAACACCATTTCAAAGAGATATATGCACCTCAATATTTATTGCAGCATTACTGACAATAATCAAGATATGGAAGCAACGTGTCTATTGGCAGATGAATGGACAAAGAAGACGTGGTACATATATACAGTGTAATATTACTCCATCACGAAAAAGAATGAAATCTTGCCATTTGCAACAACATGGATGGACCCAGAGAGTATTATGCTAAGTATAATAAGTCAGACAAATACCATATGATTTCACTTACATGTGGAATCTAAAAAACAAAGCAAACAAACAAAATGGAAACAGATTCATAGATACAAGAAACAAACTGTTGGTTACCAGAGCAGGGAGGGGTTGAGGCGGCAGGCACCACAGTGAAGGTGATTAAGAGGTACAAAGTTCCAGTTACAAAATAAATCAGTCATAGGAATGTTATGTACATCAGAGGAAATATAGTCAGTAATATTGTAGTAACTTTGTAAGGTGATTTATGGTAACTAGACCTATCATGGGGATTATTTCATAATGTATAAAAATATTAAATCACTATTACATACACCTGAAAACTAATAGGATATTGTATGTCAATTATACTTTAATTTAAAAATGGGGTGTTTAAGTCCGCTTAATATGGCTTGACAAATAAGTTAATATATTAATCATTTATTTCAAGAGTGATGGGCAATTATTACATATTTTGAAACTTTATGACTTTGGTGGTATGTATAGTATATTATTCTTTATTTTAATTAATAAAATACATTTATGCTTCTTCCTCGGCCCACAAACAAAGTAGAGATTGATACAGAAAATTAAGCTGATAGAAAACTAGAAACTGAGAAGTGTGACTATCAGGTTAGGGTGATCTTTTTGTGATTGCACTTCAGATTTGCTTCTGAGGTTCCTGGCAAACGGGGCAAAAAGAGAAATGACCTCCATTATTGGAAAAGAGGAAATATTTCAGTTCTTTTGGGGAGACTTTCCCTTCAGTTTAAGATTCTAAAGTAAATTTCTCATGTGGGGCTTTATATCCAGGATAATGAATGACGTAATAGATAATATCTTCTAAATGCAAAGCTAAATTATATACAATGCAGAATGAAATTTCATATCTGGATTGGTACATTACACATTACTTGGGATCCGGAATCAGAGACTTTATATTTTTGACAGGATGAAAGTTCATCTGAGCATTTTCACAAAATCATAGCCAAGCAAATGAACAATGTGACCGGCCTTCAGAAGACACTCCCTGATGGAAGAGAAGCTACAGTTTTAAGAACTGGACAAATAGCTTTTTCACGTACAAGTAGAGTAGTTGCCATATTATCTGAGCTAGTGCTTTGCTATGTTGATGAACATTAATTTCCAAGGCCTTTTAAGGGAGACCATTTGCTAGGAAACATTTAGGTGAATTAAAAATACCGTATATTTGAAAGCTTAGAGAAACCTTATTCATTATTTCAAAATAACATTTGTGCACTGCCCACCCTCTCCCTCCCTGCCAAGTAATCCTGTCGAGGCAAAGTTTATTGCTTATGGAAAGGTATCAGATATTGTACCTTCCAAATATCCTCTGTATTCCTCTACCTGGTTGTTTGATATGCTTGTATATTTTTCACATGTCATAGCAGAGTATTTTGTGATAAAGGAATGAACTCATAAATGAAGAAGTGGTATATTTATCATAAAGTCACCATCATTCTCCTCTGCCTGTGGTAAGAATTACAGGCCTAAGTTTAGTCTAAGAGCTGGGGTTGAACCCTTTTTTCCTTCTTAGATTTTTCTGCCCCCCCCCCCCCCACCCCGCCGCTGCCCCAGTGAATACTCTCTGGAGCTAGTTCATCAGGAGCTTTCCTGTTAAACCTTATGCATAAGTTAGCTAGTAATTAAGGCATAGGCTTAACTGTATAACAACTAAAGCAATTTATGTAAAGCACATCTAATAGTGCATATATTAAGCCAACTATAAATATCAGTTCTTTTCCTTTCAAATGTATTTTAATTTTAATGGATTCTCTTGCAAAGAGAATGGAAGATCCTTCCCAATCTCAAGAAATTATATTAAAATGAATGAATGTCTGACATTGGAATGTGTATTTTTGAGAAGCCCTTGCACCCCTCCCCCCAAGTTATGTCACATTGATTGCCACTTCTTTACCAGCTCAAGATTCTAACTGTGCCAGGGTTTCTACCACAAGGAGACTTTCTCAGTTCACAGTCCTTGTTGCTTTTGCATGGATGGTGTGCATCCATGAACAACAGTAATCAAGAAACTGATTACTTTTGATATGTCCCATGTAGAAAAGTTTGGAAGGATTTGCACTGGGGTGTAAGAAAGCTAGATTCGGAGTGGAAAATGTAACAAAATTAATTTTCTCTCATTTGCTTCAAAAAATAAATTCTAAAGCAAGTTTACAATATTTCTAAAACTTTGCTTTCATTGAGTTAACAGATGGTGTGTTATAAAACAAAGAAATTATTTCTTAAAGTTTTCATGGAATTAAAAATATAGTGATACACAGTTTGCTTTGCAACTCACCAAATTTTATTTTGGAATTAACTTTATCATTTTTAAGACCTGAATTGATATGAAATTCTAACACAGTTTTTCTTGGTCTTGGGCAGCATTCCTCTGCCATTTTTCAAATCAACAGTGTCTCTTTTGCAAATAGATATGTTCTGTGCATGGTTATATTTGTGGGCAGCTCTGTGTATGAATGTCTATAAGGATATAAACTGCAAATCTGTTTTTTAAAGTTCCATCTTGTTGGGAATCATATAAAATGAAGGGTGAAGATTGGAAGTGATTTCAATTTGGTCAAGAACTTCAATTAGGTATATAGTAAGGAGAACAATTTACCATTAGATAAATGAGCTTTAATTGACCCGATTCCACCATAAGGGAGCAACCTGCAGTCTCAAACAGCTAAAATCTACATGCGAGCATCCCAGGTTTAGCCCGTTGTATTAGGCTATCATTACAAACTTTTAAAAATCTGTCAGATTTTGACAGGAAGATATTAAAAATATAAAATCGTAACAACTGAACTCTCTCCCAAGTGACATGATCAATATCTATTATTAACAAAAAAAGAATTTACTGCTAAGCTTAGACTGGTATATCATTTGCATATATATAAATATAAATATTATATATATAAATTATATATATTATATATATATATTATATATATAATTATATATATAAATATATAAATATATTATAAAAATTATATATATATATACATATATATATAATCACAATTGTCAAAGCTATTATGAAACAAAATCTTGATTTATCTAAAGCAAAGCACCTGACCTAAATCTTAGAGAAAAAGGTCTCGAGGTTACCATTTAATATGGTTGGTAGCACGTGCCAAAAGTCTGCAGCACTTTTAAGAAGCAACTCTTTCACTGAGAAAATTAGTTTTATGAACTAAACTTAGTAAAATAATACCCAAGTAGCAGTAAGTGTTTTAGTGCTTTGCCACTGCTCTTAAGACAACTGAACATTTGCCAAATTTTGCTTCTTAATAGTTCACACTGGATATGAAGCAGCCAACTTTTCTGTAAACCTTGGTAACTTTCTCAGAATAATTTAGAAAAGCAGGCATTATAAAATGTTAAAGGTCGCCAAGATTTTAAAATCTAATATCACCTTTCTTAAAAATAACCTCTGACTCATAACATTACTCATCTACCCTTTCTCCCAGACTTTATTAAAAACTACGACCAGTGAGTCAGAAAGAGAGGCTTTAAAGGATGTTAAATTTCCAGGGTGAAGCATCTTCTGAAAACTCATCATTTAACACACTTGCCATTGTTTTTCACAATAATCCTTTTTGATTAGTCTTCCATCCTTCCTGTAACCTTGGATTTTGAGGACGTGTCACTAAATCACCAAGAGCTACCTACTTTCTCTTTTTAAAACATTTCTTTCATAATTCAGCCAAGTTTTCCATACAACTCTTGGGTTTCTCACCCTATTTTATAAGAAATAAATCTTTACTTTCATATATTTTCTTTTTGTCATGCCACTAGTGAGATTTAAATGAAGTATTTTCCTCTTTCTATGCTCTTTTGGTATTCTTTAAAAAATCTGCGTTTTTCTGGTGGAGAAAGGGGCAGAGAGTGGAGGAGGAAGACATAGAGAGAGAGAGACAGAATCTGAAGCAGGTTCCAGGCTCTGAGCTGTCAGCACAGAGCCCAACGCGGGGCTCAAACACATGAACTGTGAGATCATGGCCTGAGCCAAAGTTGGACACTTAACCGACTGAGCCACCCAGGTGCCCTACTCTTGAATTTTTATTTTAACTTTGTAATATTTATGATTTGAAAAACTTAGCAGTTTATCTGACTTAAAGTAAGATGTCTCGATGTCAATGTGTAGTTCTTCCATTATCTTTTGCATCTTGAAAAGAGACAAACTTGAATTCTTACGTTTTCACATGGAAAAGCATTATGTTAGTCTTATAGCATGCTCAATCAGAAATGAGCATCCAAAATCCTTTTCTCCTCTTCCTACTAGAATCTAAAAAAAGTATAGCAATAATGCTATCTTCTTTTTCTTCTTCCTCCTCTTCCTACCCTGTATTGAGGATTTGCCCTGTGCCCAGGTCTTCATGTGCATTATCTGATGTTCTGATCCAAAGAAATATCTGTTCTTCATAGAAGACACAACAAACCGGAAAGAGTTGGAGTTTGCCTTTAGAACATGGTGGCAGAACATCCTCCAAGGAATTCATTATTCCTCACTCTTTTTTTTCATTCTCCAGATTGCTCATCTTTTTTTTAGGAAGCGATGGCCATGGTTCCCTCTGTCCATAGAACTGTTGGCAAAAGATTAACGATTTGCAGAGGTTGCACAAAAGCAGAAGTATCAGCCAAAGTCAGTACCCACTTGAGAGGGGCTCCATCTGGAGGACCTTCTTCCATTCCACAATAGGGTCCAAGCAGGCAGAGTTATTTATAATTCTCTCACATTCACAAGGCCCTTGTTCCGTCCCTACATCGATCTCTGACATTTCTGGCATTTGTATAACTGTCTTGAGATAAATGTGTAAATAGAGACATACAAAATGAGAAGAAACTTGCTTATTGCTCTAGCCATAGGAAAAGAAGGATGCAGGAAAGCAGGGAAATAGGGCTCGCTCTGTGTTCCTCCTGCCTCTAGGCATTTTACAAAATCTTATAATTAAAGGGAGAGAAGTTACTAAACTGTTAGGCTTTGGAGGTAGTATTCTTTATGAGTTTTGATGCCCTGGTAAGTTGAACATTTCTTAGAGAAAACCATTAATATCTGTGTTTTAAAAACCTTGTCGGGGCGCCTGGGTGGCGCAGTCGGTTAAGCGTCCGACTTCAGCCAGGTCACGATCTTGCGGTCCGTGAGTTCGAGCCCCGCATCAGGCTCTGGGCTGATGGCTCGGAGCCTGGAGCCTGTTTCCGATTCTGTGTCTCCCTCTCTCTCTGCCCCTCCCCCGTTCATGCTCTGTCTCTCTCTGTCCCAAAAATAAATAAAAAACATTGAAAAAAAATTAAAAAAAAAAAAAACCTTGTCACTTTCCACTACGGTGTGTTCTTAAGTGTTTGATTCTGATAAGCACCTATGTTTTAGTTTCATCCTCTTTGCAGAAAGTAGTCAGCATAAGATCACAATTACCTGATATGTGTAAAATGATTGTTGTGAAAACTACTGAGTATAGACTGTAAATTATTTTATGTATTAACTAGTCAGGAGCAAGAGAAGCTTAGAGTAGCTCATTTTAATGACTGTCAGATTTTCTTTTCTGGAAAAAAGTCAAGCTATGGTAGCCTTCCAGAAAATGTACAGATAATGCTTGGAGTGTGTTAGTTTATAAGTATTCAGAAAGGAATATATGAACCTACAGTTTAGCTACAGATCTGGGGGGATAATTCAACATTATGTCTGGGTTTAGTTTACTGAGTAATCAGTTTTCTTTACATAGAGCAAATGCAGGTGGTTGTGGTTGGGCCAGCTTAGTGGTGAAGGGTGTGGCCCCTTTAGTTCAAGGGCCTGGGTTTGGAACCTGGTGTTGCTGATTGCTGGTTTGGTGAGCCGAGGCAATTTATACAAACTCCTTTCTTTTCTTTTCCTTTATTCATAAAGTGGGAATAAGCGTATTAGCATTTACCTCAGAGGGGTTTCGTGGGGAATAACATAATATCACTGAGGTACTTAATACAATGTTTAACATCCAATGAGAACTCAGCGAGAGTTGGCTGTCGTTACTGCAATAACGTGATCTGGGGTTGAGTCCCAGTACTTATTAGCTGTGTGACTTTGAGGAAGTTACATAATTTCTGAGCGTCCATTAAAAAAAAAAAACATAATATTGGAGTGGCTGGGTGGCTCAGTTGGTGAAGCATCCTACTCTTGATTTCGACTCAGGTCGTGATCTCGTGGTTGGTGAGATGGAGCCCTGTGACAGGCTCTGTGCTGACAGAGCGAGGCCTGCTTGGGATTCTGTCTCTCCCTCTCTTTCTGCCCCTCCCCTGCTCACGTGTGCTCTTGCTCTGTCTTTCTCAAAATAAAGAAACATTTAAAAAAAAAAAACCTGTAACATTGTTGGGGGACCTGGATGGCTTGGTCGGTTAAGCATCCGACTTCGGCTCAGGTCACGATCTTGCGGTTCGTGAGTTCGAGCCCCACATCAGGCTCTGTGCCGACAGCTCAGAGCCTGGAGCCTGTTTCCGATTCTGTGTCTCCCTCTCTCTCTGCCCCTCCCCTGTTCATGCTCTGTCTCTCTCTGTCTCAAGAATAAATAAACATTAAAAAAAATTAAAAACAAAAACACCTGTAACATTGTCTACTGCTGAGGGTTGTTAGGATGATTCAATTAAATGATGTATGAGAAGTGCCTTGGTAAGCGTAAACCATATCAGAGTGAGTCCCCGCATGAATACTGAAGAGGTAAGTAGTGAGTAGCCTCTTACTATCCACTGATGTGTAGATACTACTTTACTATTTCCTTTGTTCACTAGCGTGGTAGCAAATGTTGTATCAGTTCAGTGACTCAAAGATGGGTAGTATGAGTTTGAATGTTCCATTAGAGTTGGAATTCGCTAATAAGGGAAAAACAAATGTTTGTGAGAAAGTTATCAAATTTAATACTCTTAAATATTTAACAATCTCATCCCAAAGCATTATACATAAATATAATTGTTATTTAATGTGAAGCCCATTTGTGTTAATAATGTCTTTTTAATGATTATGTGATAGAAACCATGCATTTAGGAATTTACAATTTAATCGCAGTAAGTATAAAAATCTTAGAAATGTTATTTATGGAACATAATTTAAAAGTTTCCCCTTTTGTCTTCACAGCTATACATTTATTTTTAGGCCCCTATCAACTCTTATCCGACCTATAGTAATAAATCTTTTAACTGGCCTTTTAATTTCGTTTCATTTTTTGGTCCTATAGTCTCTCACTCCTCAGTCCTGCCTCCACACTCCTGTGATGGTGTTCTAAGACTTAATTCTGGTCATGTTAGTTTAACTGTCTAAAACTCTTCCATGATTTCCCTTTTGCCCTCAGGAAGATGTCTCAAGTCCTATAGTCTCTCACTCCTCAGTCCTGCCTCCACACTCCTGTGATGGTGTTCTAAGACTTAATTCTGGTCATGTTAGTTTAACTGTCTAAAACTCTTCCATGATTTCTCTTTTGCCCTCAGGAAGATGTCTCAAGTCCTTAGCAAGGTCTTCTATATTCTGTCTATTCACTGAGTCAACCTCCTCAACAGGCAGTTTTCCTCTTTCTCTCCGTACTTACCCAATCCTTTCTGCTTTTCCAGACCGGACTCATTTTCACATCATTCTGCCTTTGCTCACTGAGTTTCCTTTGCCTGTAAAATAGGTAATTTAAATTATATTTCAGGCTCCAGCTCATGTGTTTTATACTTTATGAAATCATTGATCACTGCCACGTCTTGGAGCAACTAACGCAGTTCCTGAACTTACTGATTGTTCATTGTTCTGTCTCTTTAGACTAACTTGGGAGAGAAGGAATCACGTCTTTTTCATCTTTGTATCCTTGGTATATTACACAATACTTAGCACATAACTGAGGATTAACTTACTGTGTATATTAGTTACTATATGATTCTTTATTTCTTTTTTTAAATTTTTTTAACGTTTTTTTTATTTTTATTTATTTTTTTTAATTTTTTTTTTCAATGTTTATTTTTGGGACAGAGAGAGACAGAGCATGGACGGGGGAGGGGCAGAGAGAGAGGGAGACACAGAATCGGAAACTGGCTCCAGGCTCCGAGCCATCAGCCCAGAGCCTGACGCGGGGATCGAACTCACGGACCGCGAGATCGTGACCTGGCTGAAGTCGGACGCTTAACCGACTGCGCCACCCAGGCGCCCCTAACGTTTATTTATTTTTGAGACAGAGAGAGACAGAGCATGAACAGGGGAGGGGCAGAGAGAGAGGGAGACACAGAATCTGAAACAGGCTCCAGGCTCTGAGCAGTCAGCATGATGCGGGGCTCGAACTCACGGACCGCGAGATCGTGACCTGAGCCGAAGTCCGACGCTTAACCGACTGAGCCACCCAGGCGCCCCATGATTCTTTTTTTAAAGTTTTCATTTTAATTCGAGTTTAATTAACGTACAGCGTTATATTAGTTTCAGGTGTACTATAGAAGCCTTATGTTTCCAGCCAAATGAAGTTTGGTGGTATCTCTAAATTTATTTCCTTTTTTCATATTTGGTAAGTAACCTCTTAAAAAGTGAAGCCACTAGTTAAATATTAAAGTGACCACAAATATCAGTTTGTGTTTACTGACTGCTAAGGAGCCTCTCCTTTGTTTCTAGTTACTAGAAGAAGTGAATGCAGCTTTTAAATTACATAATTTATAACTCAATGTCATGGGTTCAAACCCATGAACTACTTGTTTAATTAGTGTGAATTATGTAAGGTCTGGTTAAAGATTGTGCTCATTTCCCCAGTAGGATATCCTCAGAGAAAGGTGCTTTAGAACCACTAATTTAAAGAAGATACACTTCTATTGTATGTGGTTCAAAAGCTTGCATTTAATCAAGTCACTTTGTGTTTTAGTAAAACACCCTGCACCTGGCTGTTAATTAGTGATCTAGATTCATTAGTTCAGAGGGAGACCAAGCTTGCATAAATGCAGAGAGCCACGCATACCTTGCATTTTCCAGTAGGTCTGTGGAAAGGTAGACTTATGTGAAGTGGGGGGGAAGGGAAAGACTGCATGCTTTAATAATGTTAACTTGAGACAGTTTAGATTCTTATCTGAAATATGTGGACATATGAACAGCCACAACCGTTTTCACAATTATGTGAAAGTGCAGGTCTAGGATTTGGATTACAGAGTAATTGAAACATCGCAGGCAGTAGCATCCAGAATAAACCAGAGCACTGCCAAGACCCCAAGTATATTAGTCTACATTCTTGCAAACTGTATCCCTGTGCCAGGAATTCTCCCAAAGGGAACAGAATATACGTGCTACTCTTCGATAAGGTCTTTAGAGAGGTCCTCTCCTATCCAAACCAGGCACTTACGATACCTCTGTTCCTTTGCCTTCACCCTTCACCTTACCATTTATTAGAGATGATGTTGTGTGGAAAGTTTGCTTACACGTGTCGGACATGAGCAATGTGGAGTTTATAAAACTCTAGCTGATTCTGCTAAAAAGCTGCTTCACCTCATGCACTATGCACTAGTTGGAGATATAAGCACTTTCTTCAAATCTCAGTTTCTATTTCTGGGTTGCTATTTGACCTTGCATATTATAATTAGATTTGCAACTTTTGCAAGTATACAGACGTTTTTCCCAGTGTGTGTAGCATGATGACAAAAAACCAGTATGAACAGTGTTAAGCCCAGAACCTATATGTCCTGTCTCTAAAAGCAGGGAGTGTTTGTGTGTTTCCATTTATTTATAATGGATCCTTCAACATTTATATTTTAGGTACTTGATTTTCTATCTTTATTATTGGTGCAGTCTTTTAACTGTTGTCAAGGAATTTAAATCCATTTTAGAACCAGGTTGGGTATAAATAATGAAAGCCTAAGCCTTCACTGGTTTCTCTGTTCAAGTGGTGATTTCCCTTCTGATTATTCTTTATATTGCTCATAGGCCAAAAGATGTCTTCATTCAGTATTTTTGGTTCTAGAACCACACCGGTGGATCTTTGTTACTTAACTCATGGACTTGAATATTCATTTATGCATTCATTTATTCATTCATTCCATAGATGTTTAAAGACTGCCCACTATATGCCAGGCGCTGTCCTTTGCCCTAAAACAAGTGATACAAAGTGATTGCTCCCATCCAAGAATGCTCAAAATATTCTTTTGAATTCATAGAAGATAGTATTTCATTTTATCCCAAGTATTAGATTCTGAACTATATCTATTTTGCGCATGTGTGTGTGATTGTTGTGGGGCTCACAAGATGCACATTTAACTTAAAACAAATAATGTTATCTTTGAATAATCTTGTATCATTTTCTGTATGATAAAAGAACTTTACAAAGCGTACTCTACTAGTTTTCAATTACTGCTTAACAAATTACCATGGACTTAATGGCTTAAAATAACACGTATTCATTAGCCTACAGTTCTGTAGGTCAGAAGTCCAAGGGAGTTTGGGGTCTGTGCTAAGTCATCACAGAGCTGAAATCAAGGAATTGGCCTGGATGAGCTTTTATCTGGAAGTTTTGGGAAAGAATTGGATGTGAAGCTCATTTAGGTTTCTGGCAAAAATCAGTCCTGTGCTATTGTGCCAATGTGGTCCCTGTTTTCTTACTTGCTATCCGCTGAGGGTCACTTTTCATTTTGCAAGACCTTCCACATTCCTTCCCATCTGACCACCACCATTCTGTAGCCAGCAACGGTAAACCTAATACTTTTTGTGTTCAAATGTCTTTGACTTCCTCTTCTGCGAAAATTTGAGAAAACTGTCTACTTTTAAAGGGCTTGTGTAATTAGCATTGGCCCACACAGTTAATCTTTTTATTTAAGGTGAATGGTTAGTAACCTTAATTACACTTAAAAATATCATTTGCCCTGGGGCGCCTGGGTGGCTCGGTTGGTTAAGCTTACGACTTCGGCTCGGGTCATGATCTCACGGTCCATGAGTTCGAGCGCCACGTCGGGCTTTGTGCTGACTGCTCAGAGCCTGGAGCCTGTTTCAGATTCTGTGTCTCCCTCTCTCTCTGCCCCTCCCCTGTTCATGCTCTGTCTCTCTCTGTCTCAAAAATAAATAAACGTTAAAAAAAAATTAAAAAAAATATCATTTGCCCTATAACAGAAGCTAATCATGGGGTGATAGCTCATCATTTTCACAATCCTTTTGGGGATTAGAGAATGAAAACTACATTTTTGTAATTATGCTGCCACAATTTCCGATTTTATTTTTTTTTTACTATTCATTGTGCTATTGCTGCCATATATTTTACTTCTACAATGCCATAACTCCCCAAATACACTGTTATTAGCTTTGATCTAAACAATGAACTATCAATTAAGAAAATTTATAAATAAAAAAAGTTTTGTATTTACCTGCATAGTTAGAATTTCTAGTGCTTTTTTTTTTTTTTTTTTTTTGTATAGATCTGATTTTTCATTTGGTGTTATTTTCCTTCTACCTAAAGAATTTCCCTTAACATTTCTTGACGTACAGGTCTGCTGGGAACAAGTTCACTCTGTTTTTGTTTGTCTGAAAAAGTCTTTATTTTATCTTAATTTTTGAAAAATATTTTTGCTGGATATAGACATCTATGTTGGCATTTATTTTCTTTCAGCACTTTAAATTTGTCATTCCATTGACTTATTGTGTACTGTTTCAGATGAGAAGGAAAAGGTAACTCATCATTTTTCCTCTCTATGTAGTATAATTTTTCCTCGCTTTAGCTGTTTTTAAGCTTCTTTCCTCATCACTGGTTTTCAGCAATGTGATTGTGATAGACCTTTGTGTGGCTCTATTTGTGTTTATTTTGCTTGTGTTTTATTGAGCTTCTTGGGTTTGTGCATTTATACAGTTTTCATTAAACTTGGAAAATTTTCAAAGATTAGTTCTTCAAATATTTTTTCTCCATTTTCTCACATCTGTTTTTGAGACCACAATTATATATATGTATGCGATCCTCCTTGATATTGTCCCAGATGTCAATGAGATTTTGTTTTTTAAGTGAGACTCTATTTTACTTTCCAGTCTTTTCTCTCTCTCTGTCTCTTTCTCTGTCTTTGTGTGTATGGATGGGTTCTGGTATTCTGTCTCTTCTTCTGTAGTGTCCAAACTGTTATTAAGTAGATCCAGTAATATTTTTTTTTTCATTTAAGGTATTGGAATTCTTAAATACAGTATTTTCATTGGGTTTTTCATAAATTTTTATTTCCTGAGATTTTCTATTCATTTGTTTATTAAGTCTATATTTTCCTTTAAATCCTTTAATATATTTCTAATGCCATAGTATTTGTTAATTTCAGTATTTATTCATTTTTAGTTGTTTTTTCATAGACATTTTCTGTTGATTATATGTCATATTACCGTTTCTTTGAATGCCTAGTAATTTTGGTTTTATTCTGGACATTGTGAATACTCCGTTGTTGAGAACCTACTTTTTTTTTTTTTTTAATCTTTATTAGAGTGTTGAGTTTTTTTCTGGCAGCAATTTCCTATCTGATAAATTTTATCTTGTTGAGCCTGTTTGGAAAGGTTTACAGGAGTCTTTAACCTGCAACCAAAAAAAATTCTACTTTTAATGTATTGTCTTTCTAGGGTCTCAACTGCATGTACATTGAGTTTGGTGAAGCCACTTACTAAATAATATTATTATAGTTAATAAAAACTTCAGTGTCTCTCAATATTAGGTGATCACTGAGTCCTTCCTTCATTTACCTTACAGTCATAGTAACAATTCTCCACCAAGCCTCATGTAGTCTTGCAGTCTTGTGGTCTTGAACGTATGCAGGTGAGTATTGATCCAAAGACTCAAATGGACATCTCTGCAGATGTCTGGAGATACTTCTCCGTATGGCATACTCTTCTCTAGTATCTTATCCTGAAAGTTTCCGTTGTCTCAGTAGCCCTTAGCTCTGATCTTTATTTCCCATACCCAGCAAGAACACTGATTTTTTGTTCAGGCTACTTTTCTATGCTGCAGTTTGGAACTCATGTATATGTGCCCTTTCTCCCAAGGATCACAGACCTGAGATGACTGCTGCTTGATTACTTTAAATGGTTGATTCATGTATGTATAATTGTTTAAGGTGAAAGAATAAGCCCAATGCTAAATGTTCTGTCATGGCTGGAATAGGAATTAGTAGTTTAAAATATTTTTAAGTTACCTATTTGATACGAACATGCTTTAGATATTAATTTCATTTGATAAATTGATTACTCAAGTTCCTATATGTGTGTGTCTTAAGAGATTTTATCTGGGATATGTATTTTAGAATACTTTGTCACCTCTGTGTTAAGGAGCTGTGGGATTCTCAGGTAGGGCTTTTTCAAGCCAGCTTCAGCTTTATGTATTTTGCGTTGGGGAACTATATTTCAAAACTGTTCCCCACTTGTTTTCCCCTGGTGGGCTAATTTTGGAGTTTAGGGTTGGTTTCATGATTATATCCTAAAAATGCTTCATTTTACTGCCCATCAACTTTATCCTTTGGGACCTTTCACTCTCTCATAATTCTCTACAACTCTCCTCTAGTTAGTTTATTGCTAATGGCTAAAGTCTACCTAGTTGGTGAATGGCTCAAGTGAAGCTAGTTATCTATGAACATACTTCTACCAATTGTAGGGTGTACAGTGATTGTGATAGCATATTTTTATTCCATAATGTATTAATTAGCGAGGTCCTTTTAGTGCTTTTAGTAATTCTGATGGAGTTTTGTATCTCTTGATAAACTCAGTCATGGCCAACCAATTAAATATGCCTTTTGTTTCTAGAATGCTTATTTCTTTGCCATTAAGGTGGATATTTTGACTACAGAGCAACTATTACTAGGCTGCAAACACATAGCAAAGCCATGAGGCTTTCCTTAATTTAACCAGACCTCTAGGATGCCTTAAGTGTGACCCAATATTTGTATTATCAGGAATGACACTAAGTATTCTAATTTCATTTTTTGTTAGTATAACAATATCCATTTCTCGAGTGTAAATTCTGATTAACCAAGCCAATCCAACTTTTTCTTTCTCTTGGGAAAATATCTTCCCCTATGTTTTGTCATTTGTGCAGTGGAAGTCCTTACTTCCTTTTCTGTGATTTCTTTCCATCTGCTGATTCTTTGCTCATTACTAATTTATATATTCTCAGTGGGTGGCTGTCTCTCAGGAGATCAACATTACAAAACTCCCCTAGGCAATGAGTCAGTTGATGAGGGATCAAAAAGAAGAATTATCATTTTCCCAACTACTTATCTTTGGGATTTTTAGCATGATTATCTTCACTTCTTCTTGTTCTCTCTTACTGTATCTGACAAGCATTTAGCCATTAAACATGAAAGCACATTCTTTCTATCCCTTCTCTTAAAATATTTAAGATTAGCCAATAACACCTCAGTAGGGTGGCCAGTCTTCCCTCTGTTACAGTGGACTTTGATGGTTCACTTTCCTAAGTTTTCTGTAATAGTGTTCAAATTGATTTGAATTATTTTTATTTTTATTTTTTCCCCCATGAAATAAATATTTAGAAAGATGGGATGGCAAGTGTCTATTGCTTTACTGACTTCCATGCATTTCCTCTTGTTTCTCTTTAAAATAAAAGTAAGTGCAATATACTAATAAACATTAAAATTATAGGTAAGATAATATGTTGCAAGCCACCCAAGCCAATTTCTTCATTCAGTGAATTTGAGGCTCATTTTGGTGAATATCCTAGTATCTATTGTTTATATGCCAAAGTAGGGTATGCATTTACACCCTGAAACTTTACATTACATGATCATCTCAGTAATCTCAGTTTAATCTGAGAAGTAATCTCAGATTAATTTTTGTTACACATTTAGGCATTTATTACCAAATAAGCATAAGAGTCATACTACTTGTCTATAGTCCTGTCCCAAATACATTGATTAATATCTTCATTGAAAGACTTGCTCTAAGACTAATGTGATGACATTCTTATAGAAGACAGAGCAAGCCTCAATGTCAGATCAGGAAGTAGGATCCTCCAACTTCTGGATTTAAGAAATATATTCCTTTACTTCCCTGAATCAAGTGCATCTTTCTTTTAAGCTTCTCTCCCATTCCTTGTCTTAGCAGGAGATTGAATCATAATAATTGTTGGGACACCCTTCACTCTCCCTGACTCAAATTAAGAATCACTGGGTCTGGGGCGCCTGGGTGGCGCAGTCGGTTAAGCGTACGACTTCAGCCAGGTCACGATCTCGCGGTCTGTGAGTTCGAGCCCCGCGTCAGGCTCTGGGCTGATGGCTCGGAGCCTGGAGCCTGTTTCCGATTCTGTGTCTCCCTCTCTCTCTGCCCATCCCCCGTTCATACTCTGTCTCTCTCTGTTCCAAAAATAAATAAAGGTTGAAAAAAAAAAAAAGAAAAAAAATTAAAAAAAAAAAAGAATCACTGGGTCTTAGGTAGATAGAAATAACTGGGGTTGTGAGCTGGTGTCTAGTATACCTCTGATGGACTTTCAAGCCTTCTTGAAATCTTGAAAATGGACAGCGTTCTGTGCCAGGCTTGGGCGCTAGGATCTTTCTTTTTTAATATTTATATCTTCCATCACCACATAATTTTGTGATTGGCACCAAATCTTGGCACCAAATAATCATAGATTATTCTATCAGAGGTACAATTGCATTTTGGACATCCTTTTCTGGGAGCTGGTATTTGCATGTGTTTCCAGGTCTTAGTAAGTCATCAGGTATAAGGCCTCAGAACGTTTCCTTTAGGGATCTGGCAAAACAGGAGCACAAAAATAAGAGCATAAGTCTAACCTTGGTGAACTTATTTAGGGTTTTGCAATTAAGAAATACAATCTCAGTAGACTTGTAAAGTTTGTGTTCTACCATGTTTTATTTTGAATAACATGGATAGGTGGGTAGGGCCATTTAAATCTTTTCAGTTCTTTAAATTTTTTTTTCAACGTTTTTATTTATTTTTGGGACAGAGAGAGACAGAGCATGAATGGGGGAGGGGCAGAGAGAGAGGGAGACACAGAATCGGAAACAGGCTCCAGGCTCCGAGCCATTAGCCCAGAGCCCGACGCGGGGCTCGAACTCACGGACTGCGAGATCGTGACCTGGCTGAAGTCGGACGCTTAACCGACTGCGCCACCCAGGCGCCCCTTTTTTTTTAATTTTTTTTTCAACGTTTTTATTTATTTTTGGGACAGAGAGAGACAGAGCATGAACAGGGGAGGGGCAGAGGGAGAGGGAGACACAAAATCTTTTCAGATCTTTTTTTTTTTTTTTAATTTTTTTTTCAACATTTTTTATTTATTTTTGGGACAGAGAGAGACAGAGCATGAACGGGGGAGGAGCAGAGAGAGAGGGAGACACAGAATCGGAAACAGGCTCCAGGCTCCGAGCCATCAGCCCAGAGCCCGACTAGGGGCTCGAACTCATGGACTGCGAGATCGTGACCTGGCTGATGTCGGATGCTTAACCGACTGCGCCACCCAGGCGCCCCAAAATCTTTTCAGTTCGTAAAATCTCCAAAGGTTTTCACTTAACCCTAGTACCAGGAAAAACCACCTCCACTATGTTTCTAGCTTCTGTGGTGTGCTCCAAATCCCATCTCCTATTCTTCACCCATCCAAACCACCTCCCTTTTCTCTTTTCAGAGGGCCCTTTGAATACTGGCTTTCTCTTTCTAAGATGCCCATGGAGGTGAGCTGGGAGAATGAGAGCAAAAAACTGTTAGTTTTCCTCTAATTAACTCACTGTTAAATACACACTAATTTCCATGGTTTATTTTCTTGGAGATTTTGATATTTTTCCATCTTGTTCTGTGTGGTGAGGTACATTGTATACTTCCTTATGCACATCAACACATATATTTTATGTGAGTTAAAAACTCGAGAGTCAAGAAATATTTTAATTAACCGTACTTTTAAAAGATATATGAAAAATATGGTTTATAATTGCTTTAAACTCATGGAATTTTAACTTTAAAAAAGTTTAAATGCTAATTATATCTCTTAATTGTCATTTTAACTCAAGTTATACACTTAATTCCACTTATTTAAGTAATATATGCTATTATGAATAGGAGGCGTTAATAACCCCATTACCTTGCCTGAACATTTCTCATACTTTATGTTAATATTTAGATACTAACACTTGGGGGGTGGGGAGGAAAGTAACTTATACTTAATTAAATGCTCTGAAGCTGTAAAAAAATATACTTTAAGTTACTAACATTTCTTCAGATAAACCATGATTTCACTGTTTTTAGATTCTTTTTTTTTTTTTTTTTCAGCATTTATTTATTTTTGGGACAGAGAGAGACAGAGCATGAACGGGGGAGGGGCAGAGAGAGAGGGAGACACAGAATCGGAAACAGGCTCCAGGCTCTGAGCCATCAGCCCAGAGCCTGACGCGGGGCTCGAACTCACGGACCGCGAGATCGTGACCTGGCTGAAGTCGGACGCTTAACCGACTGCGCCACCCAGGCGCCCCGATTTCACTGTTTTTAAAAAGAGCTTTAGAATAAAGGTAGAATTTTATATATTTCTATTTTTAATGTATGATTTATGAAGATCTGCTTTGCTAGGGCTAAACCTAATTATTATTTTAGTAATTTTTCTTTATGGAGATTTTTTCAAATAATTTAAATTGTAAAGTTTGCTAAATTATTTTATGTGGTCTTGCAGAAGGAAAATATCATCAATGTTCATTAAATATTTTTAAAAAATTTAACTTTAGAGATATAGAACTTAACTAAATTTTCTGTCCCAAATATGGTCTGTATCTTGCTGTCCAGTATGGTAGCCATTAGCCATATATGGACATATGGCTACTTAAAATTAAATTAATTAAAATTCATTAAAATAAAAAAAATCAATTCCTCATTTGCATTAGCCACGTTTTAATAGGGGCTGCCATATTGGACACCTTCGATATTGAATATTTCCATCGTTACTGAATGTTTTATTGGACAGTGCTGATAGCTAGCTGAGATCATCAATTTATAATTGATGCAAAATAAAATATTTTTTGTGTTTTTTTTAGCATCTACTGATACACTATGTAGCAAAAACCTGTTTAGTCAGATTCCAGGCAGTGAAGTGAATGTTTGTAATTTTTTGGTGATAACTTTTGATGATTATTTACATGTATTTTTTTAAAAAAATGTTTATTTGTTCATTTTGAGAGAGAGAGAGAGTGATCAGGGGAGGGGCAGAGAGAATGGAAATCCCAAGCAGGATCCATGCTCAGCATGGAGCCTGACATGGGACTCGATCTCATGACCCCAAGATCACAACCTGAGCCAAAATCAAGGGTTGGATGCTTAACCAATGGAGCCACCCAGGTGTCCCTCACATGTCATTTTTCAGCAATTTGTGTTTATACTTCTCATTAAAAGCTAAAAATATGGGTATATATATCACTGGTGTTTGCTTATATTTATAAAATGGCTTCTATTTACAGTGTGACAGATATATTTAAAAAGGAAAAGTCATTTATATGGAAATAGCTTGGTTTTATTTTTTTATTGGTTTTATTTTAGTGAACAAAATAGATTCTCCAAAGGAGCTTTTTTCTTTTTCTCTTCTTTTCTTTTTCTTTTCTTTTCTTTTCTTTTCTTTTCTTTTCTTTTCTTTTCTTTTCTTTTCTTTTCTTTTCTTTCCTTTCCTTTCCTTTCCTTTCCTTTCCTTTCCTTTCCTTTCTTTTCTTTCTTTTTTAAAGAGTAGGTTTTAGAACATTGCCCAAAGTTGTTTGCCATTTTGTGCATAGATTTCATTATAGACTCAAACCTTCTAGAAACCTATAGAATGGAAACAGTCTTCAGACCAAGGCCAATGAATTTGAGGATGACAGCATCATCTCTGCATATTTAAACTTATCAGTATTCCCATTTCTGGAATATCCTATACCTGCCTTCTGAGTAGACTCATGGCAGTTTCAGAGGTCATTTAACATTTAATATCTCATCTGTACATCTTGAAGTGCTGAGTGGCTTTCCCAAGAGGACAACGATGTTCCCTAACAAAGCCAGAACATGAACTCATGTATAGTGATCTCTGTCATCTGGGACTATATTTTGATTTGGTGCTTGTGGTTGGTACAGACTCTGCACCACACCTGGTTCCATTGTAAGAGGGTTCTCAGATTCCTTTTGATTTCATAACTGTTAAAAATTATTTGGCTCCTCATATTCACGTATCATGGAATAAAGAGGAGAAAAATAGAACCACTTAAAAAATCCAATAAGTAATACGTTAAATTTGAAAGTGAACTTTGTATAGATAAGTTCTAAGATAAAATTCTAAAAATTTTCCTGGTCTTAAGTATATGTCTTTTGATACTTATGATAAATTGTTAAAGGAAATAGGCAAGAGGCAGATATATAATAAGATTTCCTTTACAATTTTTTTTTAAATGTTTATTTATTTGAGAGAGAGAAAGAGAGAGAAAGAGAATGAAGGCATGAGCAGGGGAGGGCAAAGACAGAGGGAGACACAGAACTCAAAATGGGCTCCAGGCTCTATTCTGTCAGTACAGAGCCTGATGCAGGGCTTGAACTCACGAATCACAAGATCATGACCTTAACTGAAGTTGGATGCTTAACTGACTGAGCTACCCAGGCACCCCTAAGATTTACTTTTTAATAAAATGTGCAGAAATAGTCTCTCTAAAATAGAGACTAGAGTATATATTTCAAAGTATTAATAATGTCTTTCTGAGTAGTAAGATTATAGGTGATTAAAATTTCTTTTCATTATCTGTCTTCTCTTCAATTTCTTGTATGAATATGAGTTTCTGGTATAATAAAAAATACCTTAATATAAATTCCATTTTTATCCAGAATTGAATAAATATTATACTTTAGATGATAAAGTTTTCAAATAAATTAGAATATTTTAAGAATAGGGGAAATTTTAAGGAGATTAAATTTAAAATTTTTAATTTGAAAGAGGGTAGATTTTAAAGAGATAATTAAATAATCTATGAATAATACCTTATCTCCTACTGATTTAAAATATTTACATGTATTCAGATTCATAATTTCTACCAATACCTTAAGAAGGTTAATATTCTATAAGAAACATGAATGGAATTTACTTAATTAAAGCTATTCGTTGGGTGCCTGAGTTGCTCAGTTAAGTGTCTGACTCTTGATTGTGGTGCAGTTCATGATCCCAGGGTCGTGGGATTGAGCCCCATTTCCAGCTCTGTACTGAGCATGGAGCCTGCTTAAGATTATTCTCTCTCTCCCTCTGCCCCTCCTCCTCCTGCTCGTGGGCACTCTCTCTCTCTCTCTAAAATAAAAAAGCAACGACAACAAAAAACTTACTCTTGTTTCTTTTTTTAATCCTCTAGTATTAAAAACAACATCCAGAAGCTTTCTTTTAAACATCTCACAGTCTAAAAAAAAAGCAAAAAAGACTCCCCCCCAAAACCACCCCCAAATGACTCATCTCCTTACAAGGTAATTATCTTTGAATCCAAGTCATATCCAATAACTTCTGCCTTCCTCCCTTAGGATGCACTCATTTTCTATGTACAATGCACTTGCACTTGAATTTACCATATGCATTCATATCCATCAATTATTTGTTTTGCAGAATTTAGCCCTTAAGTTGAACCCTTAGATAATTTGAATATACAATACTGCCTGGTTCATTCTACTTTGTTGTTAAGTTTTCAGGGCCTGGCTCCTATGTGACATCAATGATGATTTTATATCAACCATGAATTTAATGTAACTCAGTAGGCCCTGGACAAGACGTGACCTAGTGATTACCTGGCTCTCAGATGCTGGAGCACTGGATAGTTAGATGAGAGGACAAGGTTTTACTTGGCTTGAGACTCCACTGGGTCTGAGCTCTGCCATAGTCAATTAACACAGATCATCTGGGATACTTGGCTCTTAAGTAGGATTTAAAATTACAATTAAAAAAGTTCCTGCTGTAAAATAATGGATATTCCCCTACTCAAGATTTAGGAGAAAGTGGACAACTGCATAGAATGATCTTTGCCTTTAGAGGGAATACGGACAAGTAAACCAAATGTGGTAACTTCTGTGATGGGCAGTTAGAGGCTGGGTGGGGCACAGTGTGGAAGACATGCACCCCACTCTTGCCTCCCCACATCTCTCTTCTGATACAGTCTTCTGATACAGTCTGTTTCCCATCTCAGTACTTCTTCTCTTCCAATTTTCTTTCCAATCTTTCTCAACAGGGAGAAATAGGTCAGGAAAGGAAAAACACAAGACTGGACAGAAATGAAGGTGGTTGGATGGTGGCTCTGAGAGGTATTTTGGTGTGATTTCTGTTCACAGTGAAAGGGAATTAGAATTCTAGGAGGAAGGGGAAAGGCCCTTCCTTTTTCACCTATCTCAAACCCAGAAAATAAAAAACTCCCTGGAAACATAGAAACCAGTAGATTCAATTTGTAATCATTTTCACAGAAGAGTCAGGTGCATGCTTCCTGTCTCTTTTATTGGTTTCTTTTTGCCTTCTCCTTTTCAATAACTGGTGTGATTGAGCCTTCCCTATCTTTGCCGGCACTTCCCGAATGGGCCTCTTTGGACAGTGTATAGATTCTCTGACAAGAGAGTTATTTATTGGCTACATAGATTTTCTGTCTCTTGCTCCTCAGGGTATGTAGTTGTGTTTTATTTTCCCTTTTTTCTTCCTTCGTTTGCCTGCTTGTTTTATTCCTTGCTATCTTCTCATAAAGAAAGAAAATATTTCTATCTCAGCTTACTTTTCCCCCCACATGTTTTTGAACAGCTTTCCCCCTAGCATTACACCTCTGATATGTTTATCCTCTGTGATAAAATACTTCCACTGTCTGCCTGGGAAAATACATGCATGAGCAGTAAACAATGGGCTTTACTTTTAAGTCATGAAAATAATCAACCTGTTTTAGAATTCTACTATGATATGCCTCATTTACCAAGTTTGGTAAGAAAAAGTTGTGCTTATATTTTTTGGATTTCCATTTTTAGGTGGAATGCTTTTTTTTATGTTGAGCAATATTAATAAGTTAAGGTTATGAAGGCCTTTTTGCAACAGTTTCTTAATAACAATCATAAAGAGACCTATTATTTAAGAGAATTGGAATGAATTCAGATGGAAAGGACATTTTTTTTAACCCTGCCCCATACTTCCGATCTATGATAGATATCTTTTATCATCTTCTCAAGACACAATTGCTTTAGATGGCTAGAATTTCTAGAATTGTTTTCCTTTGTTTTGTTTTTGTTGTTCTTGTTCTTGTAGTTTCCAAACTAATTGCTTTATAACAATGGTTTCTGAATATGGAAATCCTGATTCACTTGATTATCTAGTAAAAAATGCCTTGTTCATGGATAGCTGACTCGTCAGCAGTGGATGGTATCTTAGTCCAGTTTTCCTAGCCTCCTATAAATTCCTCGACAATTAGAAATCATCTTTGTGTTCACAGCTGTGTCTATGGTGCTTAGCCTAGTGCATTGCATCTGATAGGATTCTCTGCAAAATAAATAAATAACTATGAACTAGTATACTGGAGACATTAATGCAGTGGTTATAGGACCAACAAATAATTTGGTTTTACTTTGCTTAAGAAGAAGCATAAAGCAAGACAGAAGATATGAGAGTGCATCCTAGGTTTGCTACTTAATCTGATAATAACAATGTCAGTGATAGAAACAAAAATCAGGATGATAACAACATAGTATTTCACAATTACCTCACACTTATAAATGGTTAATTCTGGACTAAGTAACTTACATCAATTGTCTTATTTAATTTTCACAAAACTCTAGGAATTAGATACTATGGATACCCCATTTTACAGTTGAGGAAAGGGAAGCTTAGAGAAATTAAATAACTTGTCTAATGCCATAAAGCTGGAGAATAGTAGAACTCTAAGCCTGCTTATTCACTTAGAAAAACTTACACCACATAACTGAAAGTCCAAAGCTTAGGAAACAATTTCAGTTTATCTACAGTTTCTCAGGATCTTTTCTGACTTTGTCATTAGTTTCATCCTTAGGCTAACTTCCTCCATGGTAGAAAGCAGCTCCACAGGCTTCAAGTCCCCTTGGTCACTTCTAACTAGAAGACAGAATCTCTTCTGGGAGTTCTTTTAGAACAGCAAAGAAGTTTCTTTCCCAGACATCCTCAGCAAATCTCTCTCCCCCTTGAGTCATGTGTCTAGGCCTAAATCAATTACTGTGACCATGGGAATAAACTTAATCAAGGTCAAGCTAAAGGTACAGTTAGTTTCTCTCAAGCTACATGAATCCCAGCTAAATTCTGGGAAGTCAGTCAATAGTTGTATTTCTCTCACAGATATATATAAAATCTTGCTTTAACTGTCTTGTCTAATGAATATTTTGTTTGAAGTCCTCCCTCAGAAGAACAATGTTATTCTATAAAAAATTTTATCTATATTTCAATACCAATATTTTTTATTTTTCCACACATTTATTTGAAAAAAGAATTGACACATAACATTGTATAAGTTTATACAAGTTGATTTGATATACTTGTATACCATGAAATGATTACCACAGTAGTGTTAGTTAATGTCTCTATCACCTCACATAATTACCATTTCTTTTTTGTGGTAAGAATATTTAACATCTACTCTTTGAGCAACTCTCAAGTATATAGTGCAGTATTATTAACTAAATTGCTATGCTGAACATTAGACAAAAATTTCATTTATTTGGAGGACCTGGCTGGCTCAGTCAGTAGAGCATGCAACTTTTGATCTCCAGGTTGTAAGTTCAAGCTCCATGTTGTGTGTAGAGATTACGTAAAAATAAAATCTTAAAACATTTTTAAAATTTATTCAAAGAAAGGTATTGTATGGTGTTGAATAGTGTCCCTCCAAAATTCATGTCCACCCAGGACCACAGAATGTGACTTATTTGGAAATATAGTCTTAGCAGAAGTGATTTGTTGAGTCATGAGGACATCATGCTGGATTAAGATGGGCCCTAAATCCAATAACTGGTTCCATATGTTATGGTCTGAGTGTTTGTATTCCTGTGCTATGTCTGAATATGCTACGGTTTGAATGTTTTTATCCCTGAAAATTTGACATGTTGAAATGTGTGTGTGGAATTATGTGTTATGGAATTAGGAGGCGGGGCCTCTGGGAGGTGCTTAGGTCATGAGGGGAGCCTCATTAATGGCATTAGTACTTTGATAAAAGAATCTCCAGAAAGATAGTTGGCCATTTCTACCATATGAGGTTTCTGTGAGAAGTTTGACACATGAGAGGAGAAGTCATCGGACACCCTGATCTCGAACTTGCCTTTTCTAGAACTGTGAGAAATAGGCGTCTGCTGTTTATTCAGCCTAAATAGATTAAGGCACCATGTGAGCACACAGGTGCATAGACACACACAGAGGCAGGAATACCACGTGAAGATGAAGGCAGAGATTGGAGTGACGCTGCCACAAGCCAAGGCACATCAGGTGCCACCAGGAACTGGAAGAGGCAAAGAAGTCTTCCCTTAGAACTTTCAGACCTCGATTGCACCTTGAGTTCAGACTTCTAAACCTAAAAACTGTGAGAGAATAAATTTCTGTTGTTTTAAGTCATCTAGTTTGTGGTGCTTTGTTATAGCAACTCTAGGAAACTAAATAGAGATGTCATGGGCAGATATATCAGATGTATGATGATATGGAAGACCCGCACAGTCTAAAACTGACAAGGCACTAATATCGAGAATATCCAAGGCACTCAAATCAATAAGAAAAAAAAAAGATAGAAAAAAATGGATACAAGATATGAATGGGCAACTTACACAAAAGGAAACTAAAAAAATTAATATCTGAAGAGACGCCCCAAATCATGAATGGTCAGAAATGCAAATTGAAGTAAAATATAACTCTTCACCTATTATCCTGCCAGTAATTAACAAAGGTTGATGTGCCAACTCTTGATTGATATGTGAGGATACAAGAACTCTTATGTCCCGTTGGAGGTAGTGTGAACTGGGGCAGCCACCATTCAGAGACCAAGATGGCAATAGTAACCCAAATTAAGTATATGCGTGCATTCTGACCAATCAAAATGAGCAATCAGAATTTTTTTTTGATCAATCTACTCATGGATATATAACCTGAATAAATTATTTCATAAGTCCACAAAGAGACATATGTAAATGGAAATGGTATTGCAGCATTGCTGTTGTTGTTAGTAATTGGAAGCAACCTGAGTGTCCATCATAGGGAATGTAGAGAGGTTAAAATGTGGTGGTTGTACCTCATGAGTTACCTTGCAGCAAATAGGAGTAGTGAATTAGCAGTACACATAGCAATGAATGGATCTAATACCAAGCTTGTGAAAAGGAAGGATCAGAACCAAATGTATCATGGAATATCACTTGTTTAATTAAAAATATTTTCCCATTAATCAAAGATTGTTTTATAAGAACACAAAGAAGAGAAAGATATGCATTATACACAATAGAATGGCTATCTACTAGAATGGTGGGTATGGAGGCTAAAAAGTGATAAAATAAGTAATTAAGACAGGGCCTTATATGGGTCAATGGTATTGTATAACAAAATAGGAAGCAACATTAACTCAACCTTGTTCACCTGAGGTCTCAGAACACAAAGTTCAATCAGTAAAGGAATGATCACACCAAATTACTAGGCATTTTTCTGCCACATTTCATTTTTTTTCCAAAAGACACAATTTAGAACCGAGCTCAGTGTATAAGATGCAACATACATTATTTCCTTATTTGAATACTTAAATAATTTTCCTGTTTCCTTCCCCCCTTATTCTGTCTCCTTTACTTACTTTTCATCCTCTGTCACCCTTTCCCCTGAAATGTTAGTTTTCCTCAAGATTTTATTCTTAGTTCTTATTTCTTACTGCACAAACATTTCCTGACTGTTGGACTCATGTCTATGGCTTCCACAACTCAATCTGTGTCTAGCTCCCACCTTCTCCATGGATATTGATACCCACCTGAATTTCCTATAGGTTCTCTTAAGTTTGGTAGGTCTGGTATTAAACCCATATTCTCTTCTTTGCCCTATAAACTTGATCTTTTAAAATATTATTCCCCCATATCTCAAGCTAAATTGGGAAACATCTTAGACTCCTCTCTCTTCTCCATTCCATATGTCAAATCCTATTTATTGTGCTTCAGAAGTATCTCTAAACCCAGTTCCTTTTCGTATCTCCGCAGCCACAGAAAGACACTGATGGGGTTTCAGCACCAAAGTAATATAGGTAGAACTGTTTTAAAAATGATTACCCTGAATGCAGTGAGAGGAATTTATTGAAGAGTTTGTGGTATGGAGATAAGTTTAAAGTTATTAATGAAGTCCAAGAAAGAAATCATGGATGCTTGGACTAAAGTGGTGGCAGTGGTGATGCAGAAAAATAAATTACCTTAGTAGATATTTTGATTCTGGAACAGAAAGAACTTGGTGATGGACTTGATATGAGCTGTTGGGAGTGTAGGGAGAGCAAGAAGGGTGGCTATCAGGTGTCTTTCATTAGCAACTGGATGGATGTTGTGCAATGTTATGAAGAGAAAATAAGGAAGGAGACACAATTTTCCTGGAGGAAACATTGTGATTTCAGTTATGGATATCCCATGGAAGAAACTTTGAGGTGTTTAGAAATAAGTTGCGCAAATGTATCTAATTCTCAGAACTGAGGTCTGGGCTGTTGATACAAATTTGAAAGTGGTTAGAATATTAATGCTATTGATGCCATGGTAGTGGATGAGATCACTCAGGAAGAGAGTGGAGTTTAAAGGAAGCCAGGCTAAGGGAAAGTCCCGAGGAACACCCACATCTAATGATTGGAGAGGAGAAGGCGTTTACAGAAAGGACAGAGAATGAGAATACAGAGGAGTTAGAAGAAATGATCTACAGGGTAAAGCCAGAAAAACCTGAGGAAACAATGATTAAAGTCTGTGAGTAAGTCCAGGTATGAAATACTGCTGAAGGGCGGTGAGATGAGAGCTGAAACCAAGCCCATTGGATTGGAGACATGTGAGTCACATGGGTGCAAGAGGTAGCTGCAATTAGAGTTCTGGACCAAGTGGGAGGTGAAGAATTGGCAGAAAGTTTAGACAACATTTAGGAGATTTTGGGATAGGGAAATGTCCAAAGACATATGACAGTAATTGGAAAATTAAGTGAAATCCAAGGAACTTTTTTGTTTCATTTTGTTTTGAAGGTATTTCTACTAGTTTTCATCTTTCTGCATTGTATGATAATTATCTACTCATAAGTCAAACTCTGCCAGTAGATTTTGGTTCCTTTGAAAGGAGGGAACCTCCTTATTTATTTTATTTTATTTTATTTTATTTATTTATTTATTTATTTATTTATTTATTTATTTTATTATTTATTTTGTCTTATTTATTTTATTATTCTTATCACTCAGCACCTAAGTGGGGCCACTATATGCAGTGAATAAATAAAATGAATAAAATGAGGCTTGAACTATAACCAAATACAATTAGTCAGCTAATCACAAGCTTTTAATTTGAATGAAAACAATTGGGTAACATTGGTTATTATCACATTATATCAACTGATATCACAGTTGTTAGTTGAAAACAACTAGTTTCTTCCTCCAAATACGAAAGGACCTCCTTAAATAATAACACAGGGGTCCCTGCTTTCACCCCCTGAAAAGAAGTAACTTTAAAAAAAATCTAACAATAGGAACTGTAGGTTCACAAAGAAAAAAAAAAGAAAAAATGAAAGCATGTATTTCTGCCTCTAGAAAGGGGTTCTTTAAAAAATGACCACAAAATTTTAAAAAGATAATTATTCATCATTTTATAAAATGTTTATTTTTTTCAAGATATCCTTGTGGTTTACTATCTCAGTTATATATCTTCCTTGTAATTTTTTTTCCCTTTAAACATCTTTTTTTTTGTATTTTATGGCACCATGCTAAGATTTTATATACACCCTTTATAGTGTTTTTACATTTATATATACATTAATTTTATGTGAATTTTATGTTTATAATTTTATAGCTTTTTTTACTTAGTGATTTCTTCATTATATTTAAAAATATGTGATTTAAGCAAGACAAATGTTTCCTGGTTATTGCTAATTGCTATTTTGAATTTAACTTAGCCTATCAACCAACAATTAATTTACTAATTTTATCACTATTATTGCTTCAGTTAAATACTGTAATGGCCTAGGTAGCTTCCGCATTTTAAAACAGCAATTTTCTGGTCATCTTAGGGATGAAATATAGGCTTTGTAATATGTGAAATGGCATTCCCTTCCTAGAAACTTTCTGATTCTTACAAATGAACTCTTCATCACTGAGGTAATTTTCTTACAATAGTCTAAGAAAATAAAGTCAGATTTGTTATTGAGTTATTCTAAATTCTACAATTTTAGCATGCAGAATTTACAACTATTACAAAACAAATTTTTGCTTCATGATCAATCTTGGTGGATGTTTTGTAAAATAGAATTTTTCTCTCAAAATTTCCACCAATAACACTTTTTTTATAATAACTTGTAAGGACTTTACTCCAGTAGGAAATGTGTTTTCTTTCTTTGACCATCTAAAGTTCTCTTTTCCTCTGCAATGTTTTGTAATCTGGTTTTAATAGATGGCATTATCTTTTTGAGTACAAAGAATGTATTAGCTAGGTACCAAATGGTACTATTTTTAACTGTTTCTTTTCTGAGTCTAAAAAGCATTTAAAAGTTTCTCCCTTATCTGAAATGTGAGTCAATGTAATTTTAGCTTGTAGTTAATATAAAATGACAATAGTTTGCAGCATGCACTGTTAGTAAATTTCATTTATCCTGAGAAATTTCCCAAATTTCTCAAGTTCATCTTTAATTCCTCAATTATATGTATGTATGTCTGTATGTGGATGGATGGATGGATGGATGGATGAATGGTTGGATGATAGATAGATAGATAGATAGATAGATAGATAGATAGATAGATACAGTTGACTCTTGAACAACACAGGCTTGAACTACATGGGTCCACTTATATGTGGATTTAAAAAAAAATTTTTTTTAATGTTTATTTATTTTTGAGAGAGACACAGAGTGTGAGCGGGGAGGAGCGGAGAGAGAGGGAGACACAGAATCTGAAGCAGGATCCAGGCTCTGAGGTGTCAGCACAGAGCCTGATGCAGGGCTCAAACTCACAAACCGTGAGATCATGACCTGAGCTGAAGTCGCACGCTTACTGACTGAGCCACCCAGGCACCCCAATATATGTGGATTTTTAAAAATAAATATAGTATGGTATTATAAATGTATTTTCTCTTCTTTATGATTTTCTTTTTTTTTTTAATGTTTATTTATTTTTGAGAGAGAGACAGAGAATGAGCAGGGGGAGGGCAGAGAAAGAGGGAGACACAGAATTCAAAGCAGGCTCCAGGCTCTGAGCCGTCAGCACACAGTCTGATGTGGGGCTCAAACTCATGAACTGTGTGATCATGACCTAAGCTGAAGTTGGAAGCTCAACTGGCTGAGCCACCAGGCACCTCTTTTCCTTGTGATTTTTCTTAATAGCATTTTCTTTCTCTAACTTACCTGATTATAAGACTATAGTATATATTACATATAATATACAAAATATGTGTTCATTGACTAAGTTATCCATAAAGCTTTTGGTCAACATAGTAGTTAAGTTTTGAGGGAGTCAAAAGTTATGTGTGGAGTTTTGACTTTGCAGAGGGTTGGCACCCCTAACCTCCATGTTGTTCAAGGATCAACTGTAGATAAATAGACAATAAAATGATATGCATAACAAAATTCTGATTACCTTAATCAAGTCATTTATCCAACAACTAGTTATTTAATGCTACTATTTGTTAGGTGTTACTCTACGTGCCACTCACGATGGTGAATGATATGAACAGATATTCTGCCTCTTAGGCTTTGTGGATTAATGAAGGGAATAAGGCAATAAACCAGTGAGAAAATAATGGAAATGTAACTTCAGTGATTAATGTCCAAAGAAAGTAAAAAGGGGATAGGATAATGATTGACTATTCAATCAGAGAATGATGGCTACCACACTCAAAAAGAAAGAAAGAAAGAAAGAAAGAAAGAAAGAAAGAAAGAAAGAAAGAAAGAAAGAAAGAAAGAAAGAAAGAAAGAAAAGTCGCTGTAAAGAAGAGGCTTTAAACTCAAACCTGATTGATCAAAGATCCCCAGCCCTGCAAAAACCTAAGGAGAAACAACTTGGACAGAGAAAACAACAAAGTGCCAAGGCCAGCTTGGCCAGATCCTATTTGGGAGGAGAAGTAAGGCCATCAGTGTTGGATAGATACAGGGCTAATTAAGAATATTTTGTCTTCTCGGGGCGCCTGGGTGGCTCAGTCGGTTGAGCTTCCGACTTCAGCTCAGGTCATGGTCTCGCAGTTGGTGAGTTCGAGCCCTGCGTCGGGACTCTGTGCTACAAACAGCTCAGAGCCTGGAGCCTGCTTCAGATTATGTATTTCTCTTTCTCTCCCCCTCCCCTCCTCATCCTCTGCCTCTCTCTGTCTCTCAAAAATAAATACATGTTAAAAAAATTAAAAAAAGAATATTTTGTCTTCTCAATTGGAAAACAATTGCAATAAATCACAAACCAGTTAATGAGTAATTATTTATTTCAAACTCACTATGCATTGAACTGATCCGTTAGATGGGTCTAAAATTGCGCTTTTGCAGTTGACAAAATGGAGTGAAAAGTAGTGAAATTCTTTTAAAAACAATTATTTTCCAGTATTTCAAACCTACATAAATGGTCAGAGAACCATATCTACTAGACTTAAGAGACTTGACCTGCTCACATTTTGACATTATTTCTTCAGATGCCTCTTAAGAAATAAAATGTTACAGATATACTTGAATCTTCTTCATACACCCTTGCTTGTGCTATTTGCCCCGCCCCCTTCAAAGAGGGAGTTACCACTGTGAAGTTGGCAAGTATCCTTTCTCTTCATATTTTTATAAACTTTCCTTTATGGGGAAATTATAGATATAGAAAAGGGAAAAAAAAAATGTATGGATCTGGGGCACCTGGGTGGCTCAGTCAGTTATGCATCTGACTTCAGCTCAGGACATGATCTCACTGTTCATGAGTTCAAGCTCTGCATGGGGCTCTGTGCTGACAGCTCAGAGCCTGGATCCTGCTTCTGATTCTTTGTTTCCCTCTCTCTCTGCCCCTCCCCCGCTTGTGCTCTGTCTCTCTCAAAAATTAATGAAAACATTAAAAAAAGTATGGATCAAATATTTATCACAAAACATCATCTAACTATTGCCTAAGCAAGGAAAGAACAATGCCAAGACAGAGAAGCACATGTTGTACCCCTGTGATCACTAGTCTCTCCCTTCCCTCCAAAGCGTGTACTATCCTGACTTTAATAACAATTGTTTTCCAAGCAGCTCTTTATAATCTTCTCATCCATACTTTAGCTTTGCCTGTTTGTTTTAAACTTATGTAAATGGATTACTACAGTAGTTAGAGTTTGTGTCTGCATCTTTTTTCAATCATATGTGAGATTCATCCATGTAGTGTGTGTTTTTGCAGTTTATATGCATTGTTGTAAGTTTTTTGTATGTGTGTAGCATTGTTTATCCATTCTAATGTTTATGGATGTTTGAATTGTTTGCAGCTTTTTGACTATCACAAACAATGCTGCTATAAATATTCTCAGAGCCTATCTCCTGATGCTTATGTGTTGTCATTTTTGTTGGATGTATACTTAGGACTGGAATTATTGAATCATGGGATATGTGTAACTTGACCCTTAGCAGAAGAAAATTGTGAACTGTTTTTCAAAGTGTTTGTACAAATTTATAATCCCACCAATGTGAGAGTTTTTCTAAAGTTCCCCATCTTGATCTACACTTAGTATTTCAATTTTTCAATTTTAGCCATTCTGGTGCATGTATAGCATATTATCTCTCTGTGGTTTTAACTTGTATTTCTCTGTGACTAATGATATTAAAGGCATTATCATATGCTTACTGACCATTTGGACTGACCATTTGGATATCCTCTTTTAAAAATGTTGAGCTAATTTTTGATGGTTAATAAGTAATTAATGATGGTTAATATTTAAGTTGAGTTCTCTTTTTTTCTTATTAATGTGTAGGTTTTTTCATATATTCTAGTACAAACCTTTATAAGTTACATATGTACTGAAATAATTTTCTTCTACTCAATAGTTTGTCTTTTTACTTTTTTAGTAGTGTCTCTTGATGTAGTCCAAATTATTCATCCTTCTCTTTCTGGCTATGCTTTTATATTCTGGTTAAGAAGCGTTTTCTTACCCAAAATTATGAAGACATTCTCCTATATTACCTTCTATAAATTTTATTGTTCTTTCTTTCATATATAAACCTACAACCTACCTGGAATTGATTTTTAAAAAATTTTTGCGATCAGTGTGAGGTAGATGTAAAGTTTCATTTATATTGGGTACTGATAGCCCATTGTCCTAGCATCATACAGTGAAAAGATTTTTTCCACTGCTCTGAAGTATCACCTTTATTGTAAACCAAATGTCTGAGATGGGGGGTCAGTTTGTGTGCTATTTATTCTATCCTAATGGTCTGTTCTTATTCTCATATTACATTATCTTATTAAAGGCTTATAATAAAGTTTTTGATATTTGGTAAGACAAATCTTCTCTTCTTGTTCTTCTTTCTAAGATTGTCATGATAGTTCTTATTTTATGCACACGCACACACACTGAGATTCTGATTGGAATTTCATGAAATCTATTGACACATTTGGGGGTATTTGACATCTTTGTGAGTTTTAAAATTCACAAACATAGTATATTGTTTGATATATTTAGGCCTTCTTTAAAATTAAAGGATCCCTAAATATCCCATTATTATTTTAGAATTTTCTACATAGAAGTCTTTTGCATTTTTTAAATGTTTATTTTTTTTATTTTTGAGAGAGAGAGAGAGAGAGAGAGCGAACATGAACACAAGTGAGGGATGGACAGAGAAAGAGGGAGACACAGTATCTGAAGCAGGCTCCAGGTTCTGAGCTGTCACAGAGCCCGACGTGGGACTGGAACTCATGAACCGCGAGATCATGACCTGAGCCAAAGTAGGATGCTTAAATTAGTGAGCCACTCGGGTACCCCATCTTTTGAAATTTTTGTTAGATTTCTAGGTATTTGATAATTTTTATGTTATTAGAAATGGTTCTTTTAAAAAAGTTTATTTTCTATTTTTTACTGGTATATAGAAATGTAATTGATATTGTTGACCTTGTATCTAGAAATCTTGGTATCTCTGCTTATTAATTTTAATAATTTTATAGAATCTTTTGGATTTTCTTTGCATTTAATCATATGATTGACAAATAATATTGATGTATTTCCTTCATTTCTAATCTTTGTTGGAGGTGGTCAGATCAGGCATTTTTGTATATTCTTGATCTCAGAGAGGAAGTTTGTAACATTTCATCATTAGTATAATATATTTCTATTGATATAGGTTTATTAGAGAAATATTTTCTCAGTTTTTTCTTCATATGCCTTTATTTCACTTTCATTCTGAAGAATATTTTTAATGGATATAGATTTCTAGGTTGAGAAGGCATTTTTGGCCATTTTCACTTATAAATATCATTCAATTGCCTTCTGGATTCTGTTGTTTTTATTGAAAGTTTCACTATTATTCCTTTGAGGGTAATATCTTTATCACCCTCTTTCCCCAACCCTAGCTACTTTTAAGATCTTTTAACTTATATTTTCAACATTTATACTTTTATGTAATTAAGTGGAGATTTCTTTTCATTCATTCTGCTTGGGATTTATAGGACTTCTTTGATCTTGGGATTTATAGGAACTTTTTTGAATGTTCTATTTCAAGTACGTACTACCGTTTTTCTCTTTTTTTTCCCCCCTCCTTTCTTTCTAGGACTCCGGTTATATGTACTTTAGGCTATATTACTGTTTTTCTCTCTGCCCTCCCCTTTCTATTCTCTATCTTCTTTTTTTTTCTACCTCTATTCCTGAGAATCCAATAGTTGTAGTCTTTGTTCTTCTCTTTCTACTGCCTGTTTCCGCTGCTTTTCATTCATGCAATTTTGTTCCCTTGGGTATTTGGTTATGTTTGATTATATAATAAATATTGTATTTGCAAAATTGTTTGTAAATGTTATCTTCATCCAGAGAGTATTTATGTTTGCATTTACTAAGTGCCTCAGGGACACTAACTATCCCCGTTCTACTTTAAAAATCTCCAGGACTGACAGGATTCAGAGAGCTGCAATTCCTATAAGAACCTGTCTATTCGCAGTTTACCCATGCTCTAAGGGTAGCCTCAGAGGATCCAGTCCAAAGCTACAGAGATCCACCAGCCTTCTCCCTGCTCCCTGCTGGTGATTCTTGGCCTGTAGCACCGCAAGTTTGTTAAAAGTAGTCCACAGTTTCCCTGCCACTCTGCAGCACCTTCTACAATCAGCTGATGCCCTTGAGGGTACAGAGCCTAAAATCTGTGACATCTTTGATTTTACTTGTCTTTTGATTCTTGGTCCAGTATTTTTTTTTTTTTTTTTTTTGGTATTTTCTTATCTTCCTTATGACAATGCATTTATTAAAAGTTCTTTTTCTTTCTTTCTAGTATTTCTAGTTTTCCCTAGTGGGATGATTGATCTGAAAGTTCTGTCTATGCAGTGTTTCTACTGTGTCCTTAAGTGTTCAGAAACTTGGGTTTCTATTACTCACCATAACCTAATCAAGAAATTTGGGATATATCATTGAAAAACTGCTTCTCTGCCATTTGTAGAGTTTGCAGTCTGGTTTAATTATTGAACATATATTGTTGAATCATATGAAATATTACAAGGTGTTAAGTGTCACAGAAAAATAAATGAACATAAAGGATTAGAAAAAAGTGACCACTGCTTTAAAAATGACTGTTATGTGAATTTCATAATAATCTTGAGATATAGGAGAACATTCATAGATATAAACGGATGCCCAGAGATTATAAATGCTTTAACTAAAGTTACAGATTTAGGGTCTAATTAGAAACTGGCAAGAATTAGAACCCAAGTCTTCTTCTGTCTTTTACATTTCTTTGCCTCCTCTGACTTTGAAGATAATTACTGCGCATGCTATATATCTTGCATATAAAATACTTTTTTCCCTTGAAAATATGATCATGTCACTGTAATATAGGAACTGGAAAATTGTTACAATGTTATTGATAAATATTGAACTTGAGGCACAATCAGGTTGAAGATTAGGCCAATTTTGTGAGAGGAGGTGGAAAAAGGAAGACATCACTTCAAATCCCAGCTTTGCCACTCATTAGCTACATGGCCTTGCAAAAGTTGTCTAAATTCTCCAAACTTGGATTTTCTTATGTATAGAATAATACCACCTGCCTCAACAGGTGGATGTATGAATCAGAGGAATTACATTAAATAATACATGAAAATCACTCCTGTGTAATAATGAATTTGGCCTTTATTCCTGTTTTCAGAGAGGTAGGCTCTAAACTGGAATTTTTCTAGTACTAGGAGTATTTCTTATTCCTGGTAGACCATGATAAGTTATGCTAACAAAATTGGTGGGGCCTTAGATATTTAAACCTAATGAGATTACTCAGGATGGGCTGGTCATACCAGATAGACTAACCCCATGATCAAAGGGTTGATGCTTTGAGCCATGTGATATTAGCCTGACCACCCCAAGGAGGACACAGAAGCTGGAGACTGAATTCAACCTCATGGCCAACCATTCCATGAGTCATGCCAACACAATGAAACCCCAACAAAGACTCTGGATTCTGGGTTTGGGTGAGCTTCTCTGTTTTTTCTATTGTACGGTATAGTGCTTTTGGTGTTATCATACAATGATGTGCCTGGAGGGTGATGTGTCCTGACTCTAAGGAGAGAAGACAATGGAAGCTTTGCATTTAGGATTCAGACTTCTCCCTATGCTTCTCTCCCTTTGGCTGATTCTGGTTTTTATCCTTTCACTGCAGTGAAACTGTAATTTTAAACATAGTGCTCTCCTCAGTTCAATGAGTTATTCTAGCAGATTAGTGAACCTGAGAGTGTAGTGGAAACACCTGAATTTGTAACCATCTGGTCAGACCTCTGAGGACCTCTGTTGCCATCTGGGGAGCTCTGAACTTGTGTTAGTGTCTGAAGCAAAGGTAGTATTGTGTAAAACTGTCCCCTCAACCTATAAAGTTAGGCCTAACTCTGCGTAGTTGGTATCAGAATTTATCATAATTACGTAGCATAGCGTTCAGCAAATAATAGGTGTTAATTAATACTCATCATTTGTAGTCAGAAATGTGATTCTTATATTCTTTTTTTTTTAATTTTAAAGTTTATTTATTTATTTTGAGAGAGACAGAGAGAGAGGGGAGCAGGGAAGGGGTAGAGAGAGAAGAGAGAGAGAGAATCCCAAGGAGACTGCGTGATGTCAGCGCAGAGCCTGATGCAGGGCTCGATCCCACGAGCCTTGAGATCATAACCTCAAGAGTTGGACGCTTCACCAACTGAGCCATCCGGGTACCCCTGATTCTTATATTTTTAATATAAGGATAGATGCTCCATCACTGCCAGATATAGGGCATTTAAGTTCATCAATACATAAAGTTAGTGAATAATTAATGAATTTGTTGAAGATAATTTCCTCACCATCAAAATGTATAATCACTGAGTATTTTTACTTCTGTTCTCTTAGGTGGTTTGGCTGACTGAAGTTTGAAAACTAATGTTTCATTATGTGGTAGCATATTGGTAACAAGAGCAATTCTCCTTGGATTACCTTCTTATAATCTATATTTTAAGAGTCTCTATTTAAATTCACTCTAAGTTCTCACCATTCACTGAGAGCCTTCTCTGTATTAAGCATAGAGCTTAGTCAGAAATACAAAGTCAAATAAGATAAGATCTCTTTACTCCAATGCTCATTATCTAGTGGGAGAGGCAGTCATATTAACAACTCTAATAAGGTAGACTGTAATAAGTGTTTTAACACCGTCACAAGCACAATGCTATGGGAGTATTGGGGAAGAAAATATTAATGTCAGATATTAAACTCTATTATCATAGGCTTATATTCTTGACATAAAGCGAATGTTACGTGTGAAATTCCTCTGTAAAATGCTATTGAGAGTTTCTATCTTTGACAATTGTGCCAAGCACATGGCACATATCATGGATTCTCAATCTGTTGTTCTCAGATAGCCTGTGGTCCTAAAAAATCTTTTCCTCTGATTTATTTTCTGTTCCTTTGAAAAATCATTGTAGAAATATCTTTATTTATTGCAAATGATATTTTACAAGTATTATTTTACTCTGAAGAATCATATAAGAATCATGCAATGGATACTAGTTGTCATTTCATGATTTGAGTCTGAAATAGTTCTTTATTGATGAAAGGTAAACATATTTGACCTTGCCATTATAATTAGGGAATCTGTCTTTGTTTACAACAGACTGGTTTAACATGGAATATGTCAAACTTGGAGGGGAAGTGTGACCCAAACCTGACGTGCTTCCAGTATGGCCATGTTCTTGGAAATGTTCTTGCAAATAGGAAAAGGAAGCAGCAAAGCTAGAAAAATGAGTTAAGTTGGCCATCCTGAAAATACACTTGACGATGCTAATCAATTTCATGAAACTACTGGCAATTCACTGCATCCAAGCATCAGACTTAGAATGTGATACATCAGGCCTTCTATAGTTTGACACCACCCTACATCTCCAGCCTCATATTTCAGAAACTCCTTGGTTTCTCTACTCTGTAGTTCTGGTTTTTCCAGAAGGGAAGAGATGTTTTCAAGAGTTTTATCTCTGCCTATGCTATCTGCAGTCTCTGTCTAGATTGCCCTTTGAATATTAGTCTGCCTGATGAACACCTATCCATGTTACAAGACATAGATGATGCTGAGTTCATTTATGAAATCTTTCTGGTCACATTTTAGAATGAATTCTGTAGTTAACAGTTTATAAAATGGCTCCCAGACATGGTACCCACGTCTAAGTATTCACACTCTTCTGTAATCCCCATCCCTTGAAGCTGGAGTAATGACTTACTTCCAATGAATAGAATATAGCAAAAGTATTGGGGTAGTATTTCTGAGATTAAGCTATATGAGACTGTGACTCCCCTATACTTCTGATTTTACCCCTAGCAGTTTCTCCACTAGACCTACCACAAAAGAAAGCCTGGTTCACATATGCTATACTATATCAGTTTCTTCAGACTTTGCTTGCACTAAGCCATTACTAGAATGGGAAAAGCTTTTCAGTTTCTTTTGTTCTCAAATTATGCTTTGTTGCATTCCAAAGCTATTGCTTATTTTATGGTTCTCCGGTTCTCAGATCATTCAGACATCCTTGTGTTTATCCTTGAGTTCCTCGTACAAGACTAATATGCTAGACTTATGGCTTTTGATGGCTTGTCTCCATCTACTTGTATTTCAACAAGGGATATCTTGTCACTAGGTTTTCTTGTAACTATCTCATCCAAAGGTTTTTGATATTGCTATCTATTTGCTTTGGAGTCCCAGCAGGTCCAAAAATTATGAAGTTTTCATTGCTACCAGCAATCAAGAATTCTCTACTGTTTTTATATTTTGATATAAGCATCTAAACTTTATTCTAGGGGACCAAATTCTTCTTTGTTCTGAGTCTATGTGCTTCTGAAGGTGTCGCCTCAATCCCCTTTCTCCAGAGCTAGGTATATATGTCAAACCTGGCCAATTAAAAAAAAATCACATAATAATGATTTATTCAAGAAAAATAAGTGATCCAAAAGGACTAGGACTTTTGTTTGAACTATTGAAAAACAGATGCATTCTATTTTTGACAAAATTTTAACTGGTTGACAAGCACATGAGACCCACAAATGATGCCAACTCAGAGTAGTGCAAAACCAAGAGACAAAGAGAGACCAACTTCTGGCAAAGTTATTGGGAAATCCAGTGTCCCCTCTAGTTATCATCAGTTAAGTTGGTGGAGCCTAGGGGATGCTCCCAAGTGATGCTTCTAGTTTCCAGGAGAAACTTCCAGCTCCCAGGAGATGCTTCCGGTTTCCAGATATTCTGTAGATGGCTCAAAAACAATAGGGGTTAATGGAAGGATCCCTGATGCTGTTATCACCCAGCTATCGTACCTTGGGCAAATGACTTGATCTCTTTGTGTTTTACCTAATGGTAGTAATAGTTCATACTTACTGGGTCATATTGTGATCCAGCCTCGGGGTTACTTTTACTTTCGTGGGCTCACTTAATCATGCCAAAAACCCTATAAAGTTGCTTTTCCTATTTATTCATTTTATTTCAGATGGGGAAAGAGAGGCTTATAGAAATAAGATGTGATGTGTTCAACACACAGCTCCTGAGGAAAAGTCAGACTCAGAATCTAAATCTCCTTGACCTCCAAGTCTGTGCTCCTAACCATGTTGTCATGTGACTTTATCTTCATCTATAGAAAGGTGGGTATCAAAGTCCTGCACAACCCAGTTAACTGTACTCTTGTGAAGCTCGGTGAGATAATAAATAATCAACACAGTGTTTCAAACCTAGGACATCCATCCCAACACACAAGACTGCAGTTTATTGAGGTTAGCCCTCAAAGTACTGACCATGGATTTCCACACTACCATTCTTCCACTTGTCCTAGGGACCCCTCTTTGGGTTTATGGGTGTTCTGGGATATGGGTTTGGAGATGTTCTAAGTATCTTATAAAGTTATCCTTCCTGATGGTCAGTTTTTGATAAATCTGTCTACACTTCAATAGTACCTTTACTGTGGTCCTTAGCTGAGTCCATTCACTGTTTTTCTTTGAGCCAAGGCATTTCTTTCTCCTCAGGTTCCCAGAGTCCCATCTGATCATCAAAGTAACCTGTTCCTCCTCTCTAATTCCTTCACTAGACTCTCTATTTTATCACATGAATCCTCCTCCTGACCAACACCCCCTATTTTCAATTGCTTTCATAAAGACTTTGATGGTCCATTAAACTCAGAGTTAGAATTAGTATCAAACAAAAAAACTAGTCTCGTTTCTTTGAAGTCAAGGAAATCTCAAACTTCAAACACTCTTAGGAAGTGTGGAGAAGTAAGTGCATGGAAGAAAAGAAAGATGAGCAAAACAGTTGTTTCTATAATAAATCAGGTTGAATGCTCATATCCTGTCACATATGTGAAAGTGCTTGGAAAACTGAAAAATGATCCAGAAATGCAAAGGAATGTATAAACTGAATCCCCTCAAGACTGGGTGAATGTTACTCAAATACTCTGATTTAGTGATATTTTCTAAGATTCTTCATCAACATAAGTCACAGGAATTACATTATGTAAGCAACAGGCACACACACTTGTGATTAATTAGAAGAGCCCTTAATAATACTGTATAATTCTGCAGGTGAGCATATTGGTTAACAAATATGCAATGTAAAACAATACTCTGTGGTACATCAAAATTTATACACATTAAACCTTTATCAACTTATTTAGAAACTAACTCATATGATAATGGCCCAAATAGCATTAGACAGTTTCACTGCATTTTTTTTTGAATGAGAATAAAGTGCTACCTTTAAAAGAAAAAAGTTGAACTGAAAAGATATTGAAAACAAAATATCCATTTTTGCTGCAGATGTTAAAAATGGAATAATCAAATATAAAATGAAATAAATATTCATGAGTCATGATTCATCTCCCTCACTTGATAGGAAACTGATATGTCTCTATGGTAACAGTGAAACTGCCATCCGGGAATGAGCACTTCTGTGTGTGTGTGTGTGTGTGTGTGTGTGTGTGTGTGTGTGTTTTCATGAACATATAATTTCAGAAGCATGTGATTAGGAAGAAGGAAGAAGCTAAAATGAACTGTCACTAGGATCAGTTGAGGTAAAGGAAAACAATGGGACCAAAGAAAAATCTAAGTGGAGAGATGAAGAAACAATTGGGAAGTGATTAAAAAGAAGACAAACAAACAAAAAAAAAGCATTTAAACAAAAAGAAAAGAAGACTTCATCCAAGGACAGGAGTTAGAATTCTCCATTATGAAAAATGAGGGTTTTCTTTCAAGTCTCTGAAGTCAGCAGGAAGGTATAAGAACAGTGGTTGAATCGTTCAGGGTCACAGAACCAGCAGCAGATGTTCAACTCTGTCTCATGATACTAGAGAAGAATTTCACTGTTGCAGGGTTGCTGATTTGGGTTAGGAGAGGAGAAACAATGGGGTGAAACAATTGGATTTGGATAGGTTAGTAGGTTCCACCCAGAGATTCCAGCTAGTAGGGTAAAGACAAAGAGGTGTTTCTCATACTTCAGGTCTCTGAGTTAGTGTTGGGAAAATAGGGGTATGGCAGGCTTTGGAATCACTAGGCAATGCAGGAGCACTCCCCATGTCTTACAGGAGGGAACCCAGGAGAGGTGATGCAGCAGGGACTCTAACAACTGAGGGCAGATAATTGGAGCCCTTATGGAAGAGCAGGATTGGGTTCTTCTGTACTAATCTTCCAACATCTTCACATTTAAGGAACTGCCCACATCCTTTCACTGGAAGAATCCTCTACTGGAGGGATGAGGAACTTGAGAAGATCCATCCAAATTTTCCAGGGACTCAAGTCTCTGCTGATATTTTTGTTATTACCGATACTCCTAGTCCTAAAAGAATCAGGCAGGAGACCATGTTGTAGAGATGTTGATTCCAAAGTTGGTGTCCTGTTTTCTTTCCCTTACATCACAAGCAAAGTGAAGAACATTGTCCTAAGGTGTGTTGGTGTCTCAAGATCTGAATAGTTTTGCCTATTTCTTCCTTCATAAAAAAATAAATAAGTAAAACATTACCTTGGGGCACCTGGGTGGCTCATTTGGTTAAGCATCTGACTCTTGGTTTCAGCTCAGGACATGATCTCATGGTAGTGAGATTGAGTCCTTCCAGGCTCGCAGTGGGCATGGAGCCTGCTTGGGATTCTCTCTCCCCTTCTCTCTCAGCCCTCCCCTGCTCATACTCATGTGCTTGGTCTCTCTCTCTCAAAAATAAGCAAATAAATAAATAAAAATAAGACAAAACATTACCAGAGGAAGGATTCTTTAATGATTTGGTAGTCTCTTATTAGGCAAATTTAAATTTTTATTGAATTATTACCTCTATGTTACTTCAAAATGAAATAATGCTGGAAAGTTTATAAGAAATTACTATTTGGAAATGTATGTTTTCACTTCATCCTCCTTTTTCACTTCAGCACTATCATATTCTATTGTTCTTGGTCCCTCCATTCCAGAGTCCCTAAGGATCAGTTTCTCAGAGACTAAACATCTGGTTTTCTGGAAAAGTTACAAAGAGCCATGAACTTGGCTGTGCAGGACGAGGTTGAGGGAATAGGAAGAAGGATGTCTGATTATTCCATGTACAGATTTTTTTCAACTAATTTCCAGCTCCATCCCTCACTATGGCCAGTCAATATGCCTAGTGTCTCAAGTTCCAAATCTCCAGTAATCTGTAGGGGAAAACCTGCTTTTTAGTATTGGCTCCAGCTGTAAAGGCCTAGGTTTCAATTTCCTTTTACCCACTAGGTTAGCTACCCCACTATTTCCTTTCTGCATGTTAACACTTGTTGACATTTTTTCACTTTCATTCCCGCTCATTTTCTCTTTGTCGTTAGGATTTATACTTTTTTTTTTCAAAAAACAGTATTTATATTTTAATATTATTTCCATTGAGAGCAGAGATAAACACAATTTTCCATGTTTGAGTAGAAGTCTTAAACTGATGAGCTACCTACTATAATGTGTAGAAATATTTAGGAAACTATTTGCTGGATTTCTTGTCTCTAAGTCCCTCTGCATTACGTAGCAGGCAGTGTGCATGTCTCATTTTTCCATTACAGTCATTCCTTAGTACCTAGACTTTGTGGCTAATCTTTTCCCTCACCTGGAGAGATAGGAAGAAGGACGTCAGAAAGCTTGAGTGAGGTCTTTCTCTTGAGCTCTAGAGCCAGGTATATCCAACTGCCTTCCAGTCCTCTCCACTTGGAATTCCCAGAGACAACTCAAAACTAAAATATTCCAGCTTGACTTAGCCCCATCCTATCCAGCACCCAACCTCTTCTCTTGCTTTATTGGCTACCTCAGCAAATGGTATCACTCTCTACCCACTTTTCAAAGACAGGTACCTAGAACTCATCCTCATATCCTTACTGTTTCACTCCCCTCCTCAGCATGCAAATGATTGCTAACTTCTTCTATCCATCTACTCCCCCAGTGTGGCTCACCTGTTTCCTCTGTGTTTTTTGACTCTACCTTTCCAGCCTCCTTCATGTCATACTTACATTCCAGCAACAGCTTTCTCCGAGCTAGTCGCTGTCTTTATGTGTTTCCCATTCCAGTTGGTTATCTACACTGAACTCAGAGTGCTTTCTAAAGCATAAGTTGGATTTTTTTAATCTCCTTATTTGAAACACTATAATGCCTCTCCACTGTGCTCAAAATAAAGTACAAATTTCATGTCATGATCTGGTCCCCTTTTATAAAATGCCTAGCCTTATCTTTTGACACTTTTCCTCATTTTACTATAGAGCCCTTCTTTTAGTTTCCTGAATGTGCCACACTCTCTTTCACTGCTGGGATTTTAACATGCATTTTTCTTTTCTTCCTGGGACAAAATTTTTTCCCCCTTTCCTGCATAATCCAGGGAGCAATTGTTGAGTTAGCTGTTACGTAACTCTTACGTAACCTTCAAGACTATTTAGAGGGCATTTACCCCTCAGATGACTCTCTGATATCCCTCCATGAAAAAGTAGTTATTCTTCCCATGTATTTCATTAACTTTCTGTTTATTTATTTCAGCATTTATCATTTTGTATCGAGTCTCTCCCACTAGACGGTAAATTATTTCAAGGCAGGGACTGTATCTTGTTTTCTATCATATCTCTGATACCACCATTTTTAGCATTGTAGTAGAGCCATATAAATGCTTATTAAATGGATTAATGAAATAACATAAGAACCTCGTTCAGTGGCATCCACTTTGTTACTGGTCTTGTTCTGATCATATATTCCAGTCCTGTTACCTGTCTGTCTTTCTCTCTTCCTCTCTCCCTCTCTCTAGTTCTAGTTCTAATTTACTCTCAGATTCAAGCTTCATTCTCTGGTCTGGGTTCTTATCAAACCTCAGGACCAGGATCTGTGTGCTTGCTGAGATTTTGATTATATATTCATTATTAAGCAGTATTTATTAAACATCTATAGTGAGTTAGGTATAGAGCTCATTCGAAGATACAGCAGAGAATAAGATTGGCTTAATCTCCACATTCACAGAACAAAGATTCTAACTGGAGAGTATTGGAGGCAGTATTGGAGGCAGTATTGGAGGCAGTTGGAGGCAGTATTGGAGTAACTTGCCTTTTAGTTTCACAGATCCATAGGTGTAGAGAAATAGTGTCTCAGAAGCTGCACTTCATGAATTATACCTAGGATTGTCATCCTCACTTGGACCTGATTTAGATGAGGAGATGTTGGCCTTTGAACTGACATTATGTTAGGATGCCATGATAGGATGCTATAATAGGAACCTTGGTAGGGAGATGAATGTATTTTGCATGTGGAATGGATATAAATCATTGGGGACCAAAGGACAGAATATGGAAGACAGACTTTAAGATGGCACCCATTATTCCCACCTCCTGGTGTTCACATCCTTTTATAATTACCTCCACTTGAGTGTAAGTAGGACCTGTGACTTGCTTCTAGCCAATGGAATATGAAAAGGTGATAGGATGGTACTCCTGTGATCATGTTATGAAAAACTCCATCTTGCTAGCAGACTTATTTTAGAGACTTCCTCCCTTGCTGAATTTGAAGATGGAAGGGGCCATGTTAGGAGGCTCACATGGCAAGGAATCGTCTATAGGTGACAGCAAGAAGTTGCGACTCATTCAGTCTTACAGTCACAAGGAAATGAATTCTGCCAACAGCCTAAGTGAACTTGGAAGTGAAACTGAATCAAGCCTCCAGATGTAGTCCCAGTCCCGGCTGACGTGCTTAATTGCAGCCTAGCAGAGGATGGAGCTAAGCCTGCCTGGACTACTAAGTCACAGAAACTGTGAGATAACAACCGTGTGTTGTTTGCAGTTGCTAAGTTTGTTCTGCAGCAACAGAAAACTAACACGGGGAGAAAGATAACAAGCAAGTAAACATAAAGAGTGTAAATTGGGTTAACACATGAAGGAAACAAATAAGGTGATATTATAGAAAATTTAGACTGTGGCTACTTTAAATGGAACATGGCTACTTTAAATGGAACAATCAGGAAAGGTGTCTCTTGAGGAGATGTTATGTTGACAGAGGGGAGCTAGAAATCTTGGGATGGAATAGAGGATGACATGTCAGCAGAGAGAATTTTTGATGCAAATGCTCTGAAATAGGAAACAATTTGACACATTGGAGGAATCAGAGGCCACTGTATAAGAAAGAAGGAGAGTGGTAGCCCCAGTGTGTAGATTTTTGGACCAAGTACTAAGGAATTCAGGCTTCATTTGTAGTGCACTGGGAAGTCTGTGAAGGACTGTTAGCAGGAGAGTGACAAGATTTACCCTCTATCTACCCTGTGAAGAATGGATTAAATTGGGGGCCTTAGGATAGGGCAAAGATGAAAGTGATATAGTCATTTAGGAAGCTATTGTCGATGAGGATTGATCATGACTTGGATGGAGGGGGTAGAAGAAGAGATACATATGGCTCAGGGGTCAAGGTAAACACAGCCTCTTCATCACATATGTAAGGCCTTTCCTGGTCCGGCTCCCAATTACCTCTCCACCTTCCACTCTCTTCCCTTAGTGAACTTCTGTCCCTGCACACTGAATTTCTGCCAAGTTCTTGATGTCATCTATCTCTGAAGTCTACAAGGCCTGACTGAAGCTCTCTGTTTTTACAGTGCCCTTCATTTCATACTTTCCCTCTGGGCAGCTCTCAGGCCCTTGGGTATCTACTATGTCTATCTGTCCATCCTGATGCTTCTTAAAGCTCAAGCTGAAATAACAATGAAGGAAAAATATTAAAAGAAGCAAGGAAAACTAAAAAACATCTTGTAAAACATTATTCCAGTAAAATTAACGTTCAAGTCGGTTTTTTTTTGATTTGTCAATTTCTCTGTTATTTTGACCCCTTCTCCAGTTGTGGTGAATTCTGAATATTCCTATTTATCATGTTTAGGAAGAAGCAAGAGAAAGTGGAACAGCCTGTGTACCAAAACAAAGAGGGGAAAAGCCCTGTAATTGATCACATTTACATTCCTAGAAAGAACACATTTGCAATTTAACCTGCCCTCTGGAACATGAAAAAGGAAAAGAATAAACAACTCACTGATGTACATCTACAAAGGCTATTTTGTTTCTCATTTTGTTCAGTATATTTCAGGGCTTCTGAGGGATGGATATAAACTAACATGGGGTGAGTAACCGTATTTAACCAGATAACAATTTTTATCTGAATTAGACATTAATGTGGCCCCGTTTAAAGAAAAACAGTGCATTTCTATCCATATTTTTAATCCACTTGATTTTATTTGAAATAATACAAGAAATTTTTCTAAATTTTTTTTTTAAGTATTGAATTTCACAGATGGTTGTACCCAGTCATTGTGAGGCAGTTATTATGTTGTGGTGATCTGGAAATGTGTTCACTTGTCAGAATGTTCCAGACTCTTAATCATGGTACTTAAAGCCCTCCCCCTTGGGTCCAACCTAACTCTCCAGCCCCTTGGGCCTCTATTCCCATTCTTGCCTAATCCCTGGAATCTTGCAACACCAGACCACTGATTATTTATTCCCTCTTATGCACCATCCCTTTTCATGCTTATAATTTACCTAATCTTATTTAAAATGCAAATTATAATTTAGTGGATCTGGAGAAAAGCCAGAGACTCTACGCTGCTAACAACATCTCTGGTAATGCTGATGCTGCTGGTTTGTGTGAGATTTTCCAGGAGCAAGGATTAGGTAGTCTAACAATTTTATTTCTGATCATGCCGTCCAACCTTGCAGATTCCTTCTACATGGACACTCTAGCCATGAGACAACTCCAACTCATTCTCCTATCTTCAGGCCAAATCTTACCTCCTTATCCTTACGTGAAACCTTTTTCCTGCTAAGAGAGCGAATTAATACCTTCCTACTCCAGTGGCTTTCCCTTACACTTAGGATAACATTTAAAGTCCATACTAGGCTTACAAGGGCTATGTCTCCAATCCCTTTTCCTCATACTTTCCTCTTGCTTACTCCCACACTGCTCTTGTTCTACCTGCAACCGGCCAAACATGCACTCGTTTTAGGGGAATTTTTCTTTTAATTGCTCTTCCCATCACATGTCCTCATGGCTTGGTCTCTCATTTTAGTCAAGGCTTTGGTCAAACATCCCTTCCTCAAACAGGCCACTGCATTGAGTTGACCCTTACGCATAGCTGCCTGGATGAGATTGAAATGGAGGCTGAAATGTTGCCTCTGTTTGGTTTCATAGGCAAGATTAATCTGATAGCAGAGGACAGAAGAGGTAGACAGACAAATCAGAAAACTCTTGCAGTTGAACCAAATGTGAGAAAAGGAGGACTAGGGTAATTGCTATGGAAACAGGGAGCCATGCTGGTGCCCAGGAAGGGCTGCAAATGCCTGGAGAAAAATGCCCAAATGTGCCCTATAATGCAACCGTCCAGCTTTCAGATTGGTCTTCCTTGACCACTCAGTTTAAAATAGCAACCTGCTGACTATTTCTATCCCCTCACTCTGCTTTAGTTTTCTTCCAAAAACAATGGCTCAGATATTTTATTATATATCTTATTGATTTGTTTTTGTTGTTTGTCTTTGCAACTTTGAATGTCAGCTCAATGAAAGAAGAGGCTTTTTCTCTTTTGTTATTGCAATATGTCCAGTGCCTCGAACAGTGTATGGTATAAAAATAAACATTATATAAATATTAACTGAATAAATTGATGAATGAATACTCAGAGCTTCCTTAAAACAGAATAGGGACATAGATGACAGATATAGGCTCAAGTCTCAACTTTTCTACTTGCTAGCTATGTGAAATTAGGCAAGTTACTTCTCTTCTTTGGAAATGTTTCTTCATCTATCAATGGGAATAATAGTAATACATGACTCATTGGAGGGTGGGTGTAATGACATGGGATAATAAATGTAAAGTTCTTAATTTATTACCTGGCACTTCACATTTATCACACCCTATTGCAGTTGTTTACTTTTTTGTTTTTCCTCTTGGCTATGAGCTCCATGAGAGCTCTTATTACAGGGCTTATTAAGTACCTAGAAAAGGGGTGCCTGGGTGACCCAGTCTGTTAATCCTCTGACTCTTGGTTTCAGCTCAGGTCACAAACTCACACTTCGTGGGATTGAGCTCCACATCAGACTCTGCATTGACAGTACAGAGCCTGTTTGGAATTCTCTCTCTCTCCCTCTTTCTCTACCCCTCCCCTACTCTCTCCCTCTTTCTCTGCCTCTCACACACTCACTCTCTCTCTCTTTCAAAAATAAATACATTTTAAACTAAAAAGTATTTATGAAAACCTATTTTCAATAACTCATTCATAAACATTATTTTTGGGGCTACTGCTCTGTACCACGTACTCTGCTCTGACACTGGAGATACTCAACAAAGATGCAGACATGGGCTGTCATGTAGCTTCTGTGAAGTGAGGGAGACAGACATAAACAAAAACAAATAAGAAAACTTCTATAGTTTGTAATATTGTGAGAAAGAAACAGAGAACTGTCGGGGCGCCTGGGTGGCTCGGTTGGTTAAGCGTCCGACTTCGGCTCAGGTCATGATCTCACGGTCTGTGAGTTCGAGCCCCGTGTCAGGCTCTGTGCTGACAGCTCAGAGCCTGGAGCCTGTTTCAGATTCTGTGTCTCCCTCTCTCTCTGCCCCTCCCCTGTTCATGCTCTGTCTCTCTGTCTCAAAAATAAATAAACGTTAAAAAAAAAAAAAAGAAACAGAGAACTGTCATAGAATGACCTTAAAGGAAATATTTCTGTAACATTTTTGTGGGGTGAAGATTGTAAGTAATATTTGTATTTGTTTATTTTAAATACCCACTGATAACCCATTGTATTTTATTAGCAATATCCTCTTCTTTGTCAATCACATATATGATAGGTGTTGGGGTTACTTGCAATCATTCTGATAAATTTCTCAGGTATGTGGATCCTGGTCAGTAAAAGGTGAGATGATGTTTATAGACCTGTTGTTTCTAGCTCTACCCTTCCAGAGCAACCAATTCTCTGACTGCCCCAGAACTGTGGGAGAAGCATGTGATGTGTAATACAGAACTGTTTCTGGGCTATATAAGGGTCCTGAAAGTCAAGAGAAGGCACATTTGGTGGGTTTAACTAAGGAGAAGTTAATGAGCAGATCACTGTGGTGTAGATGGGGTTAAATGAATGATCAATTCTACTGAAGTATCGGGGACTGACCACAGAGGGAGCATTACTGCCTATAGGTAGGAAGGGGCAAGAGAGGAGTATGTGTTGCCGGAGCAAGGAGAGCTGGGGTCACTGGTAAGAACTACTCTATTGAATATTAGTAAAAAATGGGAAGGGCAAAGTCCCCAGGATGGAGAGAATTGTAAAACCTTTATATGGTATGGTTGTATCCCATATATAGAATGGGAGAATCCCAGGAGGTGAAGGGTGAACTTTCTGAGCACTCTGTTTGATCCTTTTCCTTTTTGGAGTGTTTCTCTCCTTTCTTCATTCTCATTCATCTCACCACTCCCTTTAGTCGTCCCTTTAGCTGTCAAAACACTCCTACATCTTTCTCTTCCATTCCTTCCCCATGTTCTTTTAGGAAAAACTCTCTTTTCTAATTCTCTTTGTTGACAGACACAAAAATACATTATTTGAAAAACCCATGCTATAAACTATCTCTGGGATTAAGTGATTCTTTGACTACTCTTTATATATGAGCTGACCAATTTTTATCCATCTTTTTTCCCCAGACTAATTGAGTTCAATCTTCCTGAAATGATCTAAAAGATAACAGAGGATTTTTTGGTTAAATGTTCAAAATGGAAAATGAATTAAAGTGTTATTCTTTGAGATGTGTTGAATAACTTCCACCAATGCAATAAGCATACGATTTAAAAATAGCAATCTTTTTCTCAAATAGTATGCCATTTTAATACAACAAAAATGAATTTAGATTTACTTATACTTGGGAGTGATTCTGTGAGCAAAATTATGGCATTTATTAGTTCTATTTTTAGCAGCATGACTTCTCTTTATTTGTCTTCTACTTTGGAATATATGTTATGTATATAGTAATTTATGCATTCATAGTTGAGTTATGCCATTAACTATTAGGTTAATTCATTTTTTAAAAAAAGAAATGTGTAAGACACTCACTATACTACCCTTTATAATAGTTGAAACAGTTGCTCATTTAGAGTGGCATATCAGCTCTGTTTTGCTCTCAACATTTAATGAGAGGCAGTCATTTGAATCACTTTCATCAGCCTGAAGCCTGAATTTCCAAATGTTGCATATAAGTGTTCATTGGATTTGTGTTTCATTCTGGTAGAGATGTTCTTCTAATGGATTTTGCCTGCAGCTGGTGGTATTCATTGAGCAATGGTGGAAATCAATTAAATTATCCTCTTTTTCCCCTATAAAAATGATTTAATAAATGTACAAAATTTTAAAGGGAAATATATTTTAATATTAATATAAAATTTAACTTGAATCCACACTCAATCTCTTCTTAATAACTGGATCATTCTTCAGGAAGGTCGATGCAATGATTTCACCAGGTACGATAGATAAAATTTCATTTAGGCCAATTCATTTAATGTAATGGAGACTTTTAATTGTTTGGCACATTCAAAATCTTCCATTGCTTAAGGCCAGAGTTAGAAATAAGGCCATGGAAATTTACTCTTTTTTCTTTTTCCTCCACAAAGAATGCTAGATTTTCTTGGTACATTGTATGCTAAGCAAGAAAGAGTAAAAGGAATAGATACGGGACACTGTAGTCTTGTAATGCTATAAAATCTTCTTATTTATAGATTACAAATATGTGTACTTTTCCATGGTGAATTAAAATTATTGCTCCAGACTATGCCTATGAAAAAGAAATCCAAAAGTTATGAACAGTTTAGTTTAACAATAATTCTCTAAAACCTCCTGTTGAATCATATGAATATGAGCCTCATTAGAAAAATTGCTCACAAATTTTTGCCTCATAACTTTTGATTTGCATGAAATCATATTTGCCTCATTCGTCAAATCTATTTAAACTGAAGTATGTTTTCCCATTATTGATTTTGATAGGCTAACACTGGAGAATCAGGGTCACAGGATTAAACTCTTGTATGATTATAGTGATTCAGCAAAAGCATGTAATACACAATGCATTGGAAAGACAATCTATTAAATACCTGCTGTGTGCTAGACATTAGGACGGAATGCTGGGGATCCAAGAACACATATAACACATTTCCTGTCTTCCAGTGCTTCCACAATTCGGTGGGGGACACAAATAGGTGAGAAATCATTGTATTAATGGGAGAAGTGCTACACTCTTCTGGCTTAGATCTATGGGAGGAGGATGCTTCACTTCCCCTGGAGAAGACATCCTAGAGGAGAAAACATTTCAGCTGAAATTTGAGGGATACAAGAGAATTGTAATGAAGTCAAGCAGAATAAGCATGATACTAGTAGAGGGGCAAAATGTTAAAAATTATCAAAAATGAAAAGTTGTATTTTACTAATTTCAAAATTCTTCACTTAGTTTTTATAACCCTCTGCATCTTGGCCCATTTTTTACTTATCCATATCTCCTTCTTTTGTTTAAGAGTCAACTTTTGTTTAAGTAAGTATTCTTCATGGTATCCTGGATTTGCCACTTTTTATTTTCAGGCTCTATGTACTTGCTTAGGCAAAGCTGCCGTTAATCTGCTTTCTAATCAAACTTCTCCCTCAGGACAAACTCAGGCCTCACTTTCCCATCGAAGCCTTCCATATAGAATTGTACCTTCTCTGGGCTTCTCTTTTAGGATCACATTGCACTCAAGGCAAGCACCCCTTAAATTAACACATCACTAATATTTCTAGTTTATTTTTTCTGAGTAACTTGGGGAACAGCATAGTTTTGATTTGAATCCTGGTGGTGACTCTTTTAATACACAGCCTTGGGTATGTATTTGCCTTCCTTGTAAGATGGGGATAATAAAACATATCTTGAAGCGTTTTTATGAGGATAAAATGAAAAAGGGATATATTGAAAATGCTGTTGGCAGTGCAGAGTTGGAATCACCTAGAAACCATGGGAAATAGAGGTGGATAATCTTTATAAAATATAAAATGTATAAAAAAATGGGTCAAAATGAGAGACATCGAAATGAGATGCAAAGACTTAGTAAAATGACACAATAGATATTCTTTTTATGGATTATGTTGTGTATTTCAGTGGCATAGGGGACATTGAGGGGATATAGTCCAGGAATTAAGAGAATATCTAGTAGGTTAGTAATTGCAGGTAAAAGGTTTTGTGAAAAGTGCAAAAGGATATATTGCAATGGGATCTAGCATCTGGAGTACTTACTGTGTGTCAGTATTATCTGGTATAAGCATTCCAGTGTATATATCATTCGAACCTTACCATGATCTTATTATACTTTCATTTTAAAGTTTATCTATTTTATTTATTTATGTATGTATTTATTTATTTATTTATTTATTTATTTATTTATTTATTTTGAGTGAGAGAGAAGCAGGGGAGAGGGGGAGAGTGAGAAGGAGAGAGAATCCCAAGCAGGCTCCATGTTATCAGCACAGAGCCTGATGTGGAGCTCGATCCCACAGACTGCGAGATTGTGACCTGTGTTGAAGTCAAGAGTGGGACGCTTAACCAACTGAGTCACTCAGGTGCCCCATCACGTTCCTTTTATATCTATGGCAACTGAGGCCCAGAAAGGTTGGATGAAAAAAGAAAGAAAGAAAGAAAAGTTGAGTGACTTGCTCAAAATTATGCACTTAGTATGCCAGGGTTTAAACCATAAGCTATTTCTTAACTCTACAGAATACCTACAATCACCCCTAACACAGAATGTTCATTTAGAAGAAGGTAGTTTTTGAGTGTATAAGAATCTTGCAGAGTTGGCAAATTTAAATTCTGGCTTATTGAATTCTCAAATTATGAGCCTCCCATCATAGAAGGCACAATTATATTTTCAAAGTAAATAATCTCTGTGAAGAAAAGGATAAACTGTATTCAAAGTCTTAACACATTAAAAGTATTAAGGATAATGAAGAATAAGGAACTTGAGTGGCTCAGTTGGTTGAGTGTTTGAACTCTTAATTTTGACTCAGATCATAATCCCAGCATCGTGGAATTGAGACCTGCATAGGGTTCACTCCAAGCATGGAGCCTGTTCAAGATTCTCTTTCCCTTTGCCCCTCTCCCCCATTCGTGGTTTCTCTCTCTCTCTCTCTCTCTCTCTCTCTCTCTCTCTCTATATATATATATATATATAGAAAATCCCAAGCATATATATATATATATAGAGAGAGAGAGAGAGAGAGAGACATATATATATATATATGTCTCTATATATATATATAGACATATATATGTGTGTATATATATATAAACATTATATATATATAAATATAGAAACATTATATATATAATGTTTATATATATATATAAACATTATATATATAATGTTTATATATATATATATAAACATTATATATATATATAATGTTTATATATGAAAGGAAGGAAGGAAGTCAAGGTAAAAATAACACGTATCAACTGAAATTTACTCCTAAATGCCAACAAAGACTCTGAATGAGTGAGGCTTGAGCACATACACATGGAACACTCCATTTCCCTAAGTTTCATAGGCATCAATTTCTTGACACCTAAGCAGTCTGCTTTGGTTCTTCCATCTGTGTCCAGCCTGGGATTAGAAATCAGCCTCACCTGGGATTCCAGCCTCAACTCTGTAGACTATGGCCTCCATAGGGCTCTAGAGGCCGCTCAATACAGCTCCCTATTTATATGCTTGTATGTGGAGCAGAGGGGAAAAGGAAGGTGGTTTCACCAGGAAGAAAGGTTTCTTCTGTGCCTTAGACATGACAGAGTGGGCGCAGTCACTCAACGAATTGCATCCCTTGTCTCACTTTCTCCTCCTTTGACTGAATTATAAATAATTTAAATGCACTATATTCTTTCATATGGTTCATAGTTTTTAATAGAAAATTTCTTAATAGAAATTTTGGTGTCAGGTGAACGATATTGAGTCCTCTCTCTGCTACTTCCTGAGATTTAAGGAAAGATGTAATTGCTGTATAGCCTCGGTTTGCCTTGTAAAATAGGGACTATAATAGTACTTGCTTCTTGGACTGTTTATGAGATTCAAACTAAAAATTATATGTAAAAACAGTGGTGTCTATACCTTGGTAACCCCTTAGTAGAAATTCTCTATTGCCATCAAGATTTTGCTCAGTAAATGCTTTTTGAGCTCAGTTACTAATTTATTCTCTCCTATGTAAAACAGCTATCATTGCAAATTTATAGTCAATTTAGAGTCTGTAAAACAGCAAGAAGAGACATTAGGATTATTCAACAATAAATTGAGAATAAATGCATATATTTTCTTGAATTCTAAGGCCAATTTCTTTTATTCATACTTTGCTCACAGACATGTCTTGGGGTTAAATATAGATGATAATTTTACCCCAGTTCAAATATGAAATTACTTTAGAATTTAAATAAATTTGTTCTGTCTTCTGAGTTTCTTCAGAGCAGAACGACACAGCAGGGTAGAAAGGTAAATTTAGAGGTTATCTCTACATGAATTGTGAAAGTGGTCACAGATAGCTAAGAAAATAATAATAAAGAAAATGGAAGTGCTCCTAAAGTTAATACCATTGTGAGCCTCCTCTGTGGTTTAAATATTATATGAATTAATCAACTACCTACTTGAGATCTCTACTTACATGTCTCAGAGGCATCTGAAGCTTAGCATCTCCTAAACCAAACTCTTGTTGCCTCCTCCACTCCCAATTTGTTTCTCTCCTAGGCTTTCTGCTAGCAGTAAATGATGCCATAAATATTAAAGACAGAACTTGCCTTCCTTTCTCCCTAATTCCACCTTGCCCCACTTTTCCCCATAGAACTCATCAGCAATTATTGTTGATTTAAGCCAGACATTTCAGGCTTCCTCCAGGCTCCTGACCACCCAAGTTCCTGCCCTAGGGGCTCTGCACTTGCTGTTCCTTCTGTGTTGGAGCATTCGTCTCTCATAGATGATTCCACTCACCCTTTAGCTTTGCCTGTTTCCCCAGAGAAGCCTGGACTGGACATTAAATAAGTCCCCACACTCATCATCTCATTATCCCCGTGTAACACCCTACTTATTTCTTTCCCAGAACTTAACATTTTGTACTGCACCAACATATACATGACTTCTCCATCAACGCATGTATTTGTTTGCTTGTATCCCAATAATAATAATACAAGCAGGCTCTGTAAGGGCAGGGCTATGTCTCTCATTTACCAATGTATACTCAGTGTCTAACATTGTGCTTGACATGTGGTAAGAGCTTTTTAATATTCATCCAATAAATGAATCTTAGAAATACACATAGGAATAGCTGAACCATCTGGAGACAGGTTACCTATGAAGCCCATATAGTGAAACTTTATTGGAGCTTTTTGAAAGGAAATTCTAAATATGTTTAGAAGTCACCTTTTCATGCTAAGGAAAATATAAAATAATTCTAGGAAGAAAAAAATCAGAACTTATTTTAAAATTTCACACATGTTAAATAATATTAGAAATAAAACTTCAATAGAAACATAAAGAAAACAATGATTAAATTAGAAACACTTAGTAAAATAGTTTAGTGATAAATATGAAAACATCAAGTCATTTGAATACAACTAATATTAAATTCTAGCATTAAATCCTTGCTTGCCTACCATGCCAGGCACTGTGCTAGCCATAAAGAGACGCATGTGGAGAAAATGACCAAAGCAGTCTGTCTCCGAAAGGACCTATAGCCTGCAGTAATGGTTCTTCAACACTGGTCGGCCTCAGAATAATCTGGGTAATTAATGATGGAGCCTTGGACCTCATATGATGCATTCTGTTTCAGTTGATCTAGAGTGGCATCTTAGGATCTATAATTTTAACAAGCTCTGTACATGATTCAGATAAAGGTGCTCTTTGGAGTCTAATTTGAACAATTCCAATATAGTTGGAGAGACCCGCAACAAGGGAAAAATTACCATCTTGTGCAACAAGAGCTCTGATGGGGCTAGCACATGGCATGAAAGCTTGAAGGAAGAAAACCTCACCCATGTTTAGAGATTGCTGCTAAATCAAGTCCTGGAGAATAAAAAGAAATGTCAGAACTGGGAGCCATGAGGTCATATGGAGATGCATGTGAATCTCTCCAATAATGAGAGAAGAGCGTTCCAGAGAAAAAACAAGTTGATCTCAGTAGCTGCAGCGGGTGAGGTTGGTGGTGATAAATCCAGAGTGGTCAGCAGGACATATCATGTCTTGCTATGGCTAGGCTGGGTGTTTGACTTCATCTAGTGAGTGATAACAATGATATGGCCACATTTGAATACACAAACACATACAATGCTTTATTTATAGAATCTAGGTGAATGGCAGAAAGCGGATTGGAGGTGTACAATATGAGATTCGGGAAAACCAGTTATGAGGTTTTCACAGTAATGCAGGGGAGAGATGGTAGGAATGTGAAATAAGATATTGTGACAATGGAGAAGCCAGGAAATGAATGGATGTGAGGGATATTGGAGAGGTAGAATTGACAGAATTTAATGATCACTTGCATATGAAGGATGAGACAAAGGAGCAGGAGGCCTTCTTGATTCGCAGCTTGACTGGGTGGATACAACATAGACATTAATAATAAGTTAATAACTGGTAAACTAATCATCAACAATGATAAACAGTCATGTTACCAGTGCAAAGATGAGAAGCCAGGGCTCTAGGAAAAAGTTTCAGGAGTGCCTGGGTGGCTCAGTCGGTTGAGCATCGGACTCAATTTTGTCTTAGGTCATAATCCCAGGATCATGGGATCAAGCGCTGTGTCAGGTTCTGCATTGAGTGTGGAGCCTGCTTGAGATTCTCTCTCTGTCTCTCTCCCTATGCCCTCTCCCTGCTCATTCTCTCTCTCTACCCCCTTCTCAAATAAATAAATAAATAAAATTTAAAAAATTTAAAAAAAATTTAAAGAGGCATTGCAACATCAGTGTCTCTCCATTAATATTAGTCTTTGCATTTCTAAATGGAATTTAAAAGTAAATTTAAAAGTAAAATGTAAAAGTATTTTAAAAATTACCTATAAAATATTTTATATCTAATTGAAGTTTCAGGTTATATTAAGCTAATGGCTATGCTTGTTTCATAAATATCAAATAGGACAAAACTAAAGAATCAGTTCAAGAAAGGCCTATATTCCTGATCCTCTCTTCTTTTAAAGGGTTAGAAGAGATTGATCTGTGTAAATGTCCCCACAATTTCTTTTATACTGGGAAAATGGTGAGTACAACAAGAATTCAACCACCCTGGCCCACCTACCCTGGCTCCAGATGAAACACTGTACAACTAGTTCTGGCCAATAGGTTGAGGGTGCGAGTGCCTGTGTCACTTCTGGGCCACAACACGGACGGGCAACTGTATGATCTTTAGGTGACATCTTCTTCTGCAATTGTTGAGAAAGCAGAACCACGAGATAGACATAGCTAGATCGCTGAGTCACTGCAGGAGGCCATCAGACTTCATGAGATCTTTGTAGTGTTCAGCCATTGAAATTTCAGGGTTAATTTGTTACCAGAGCTCAGCCTAGCCCGTTCTGACTAATATAGTCAGGAAATTCTTTACTGACTTAGGAGGTAGGCACTTGGCATGTCCCAGCACTCCGGGAGGCAGACCCTACACTGGGAATGTGTAAATGGAGCATGGAGATGACTTAAACAGACCAAAGAAATAGTGACTGAATACCACCCAGCATTATCCAGAGGTGAGTGAGAGGAATTACCCTTGAGACCAACTGACTTCTGGTGTTGCCGTTTCAATCCTCCCTTTCACAATTAGGGGTATGACAACTCAGTTATATTTGCTTCCAGGCAGAAAAAGGTACGTCAAACACAGCTATAATCTCTACGAGAAAGAGGGTATGATTGGGGTGTCTATGGTAAGGCTAGCAGCTCTCTCTAATGACAAATGCTCCAGATTGTGTGAGAGTAAGCACAAAAAAGTTGTCTTTTCTCAGTTAGCAAGAATCTTGGTTCTATAAGAATGATATTCACTTCAGGACAGGCTCCAATATGTTTCAAAAGATGGATTAAAGGCCAGGGTAGGAGAAATTTCTGTAGCTCAGGTAAGCAGAAACCATATTGCAAAAAATATTTCCTTTGTATGCAAAGAAGAAAGTTGGTTGAATTCTTTTACGTAGCTAGAATAAAAACTAAGCCACATCTACAGCACATACTGATGTGGTTAAACTGAAACATACATATTTAAATTCTATTTGCATTCAGCTGGAATCCTGCACCCTTTGTGTTTTCTGTGATTGAATTATTGCAATAATATGACTTTTTTTAGGTCTTATGAAAAATTGATAGTTTAATTCCTTATAAGTATTATTAATATTAATGTAATGACTAAGAGTAACAAGTATCATACATTACTTGCCTGTGGCCTGTTTTATAGTGTCACTCCCAACTTTGTTATTTAGATGAGGAATTATATAATTTTTAAAATATTAAAACCATTTCAATAACCACTTTATACACAGACTACATGGCATAAAGTCCTAACAGGGTATAAAATGCTTCATTAAGTGTTATCTAACATGTCTGTAGGAAACTCTCTGTGCTAGATTTCCTTTCTTGTGAATCTTATGTTTAATTATAGTCCCAAATGATTAATTTCCATACTTAAGAGGAAGTGGGAAGAACTTGTAAGGCCTGACTTTGGTGTAGGGACATACTTCAAACATATAAAATAATTCACAAACCACAAGGGGAAGTTATAATTGACAGAGGAATTTTATATTACAAGTGCCTATTTAATCTTAGGGTAACTGTTATGTGTATACACTCTTCTTAAAGTCCTAATGGGACCAGAGTGGCCATTGTCATCTACTCTGAGAGAAAGGCACCCCGCCCCCCCCCCAAAAAAAGAAGTCAAGTGGAGTGAAATATAAAATGACCCATAGTATAATCAGGATTTCCCAGACTGAACAAAATCACCTAATTTTGGGTCATGTGGATAAAATCTTTTGAAAATATCTGTCTGGCTCTCTAGGAAGGGAATACTTAACAGAATAATAAAAGTAAATTGAAAGAAACACTTAAGGTACTGCTTGTCATATTTTTTTTTATCAGGAACAACAGCAACAACAACAAAAACCCAATGCAAACAGTATGGAAAGTGATCCTTATTTCATGAAGATCAGTAAAGTCAAACAGCGAGCCACAGGTATGTATGAATTCAGGGCCTTAGCAGATCTAGTTGGGTCTGTAAAAATAAAAAGATACTATGGTAGGAAGAAGAAAAGAGAAGTGATTCTCTGTGTCTGGAAATTGAAAATTGATTCAAGAATTCAGCTAACGTACATAATAATATCGTTCAAAATCATGGTCTCCAAGGAAATACCATCCTTATAAAACCATGGATTATTGACTGTAAGGTTTCTATCCTGCGCTAGCCACTTTTCTTTAAAAGCTCAGGCTAGGTATGTTTTGAAAAACAAAAGATATCCCTCAGTCCCAACCTGCTAACTTCCTAATCCTTTTCCACATTTTTCAAGTGCAAATCTTGAAATCACTTGACAGAGAGTTCATTTGCAAGGTTCCTGAGTAATGTGAGAGAACATTATTTTTCCCTGTAAATTCTTGAGAATCAAAGTTAATGATTATATCCAAATACAACTGGGATTGCCACATGGCGGCTGTTAGCATTTGTTTTCTCTATTTTCTCTTGGACCATTGCACTTATTTGGCATTCACTATTATAAAAAATATTTAATTGCGGTTAAGGGAAAACACACATTGAGCCAGCCTATTTTTGAGGTAACGGTAGTTGGTTCTCTATGTTATGCATTTATTCTCCTTCTGTTGCCTCTATCGGAATGTAAGAACAAGTGTCATGGAGCTTCCGAGCAAAGGTAAACAAATCCTTGAATTGCCCACAGAGTTTGCCAAGTGCCGAGCAGCTGCTGTCGGGGGACAGAATTACAGAATGCAGTTAAACAGAAATAGAATATTCAAAACAGGACATGAGCAGCAGGGGCTAGTAAAATAGGAAGAAATAGCAAATTCGACTTAAAAAGCTCTCTCCCTCTCCCTAGGGCTTGCAGTTTGCCGTCTTTTTCGAGGGTAGCTGTTGCCCTTGAAATGCCCTCCTGTGCACTGTGGCCCTCCATTGTGATTTTCCAATGAGAACACTCACAGCACGGTCCGCCCCAGCACACCTATCTTTATTCTCTTCTCCCAGTGGTCATTGGTGTCTTAGCTCCGTGCCTCACAATTTTCAAGGGACTCATTACATTTTAACATAAGTCGTGAGAGATACGTAATCTCAGCTCAGAGCTAAGATACTCAAACAGAGGAGAATGATCAGAAAGATGCTCGCTCTCTGCTGTCCATGCCACTCATTTTGCAATTGACTCATCAACCAGGACTAAATTCCAGATCTTACACTACTGTTTTAGAGCTTATTTTCGTTTCTTTTCATACTTCGTCTGGAGTGTACATTTTGATGTGCTGGACAGATTGCTTGTTCAGGATAATGACATTCATACTACTGGCTATGGGGAGTGCTGGCTGCAAAGGACTCACAGCTGAGCCTCCCTATGGGAACCACCCTGGACCTGAAGGGAGCTGCTTCACCCAAGGTGACACCCCTCCCCAGGGAAACCTCCATCCAGTGACTGGCCCACTGGAGGCGTACAAAGACCTCATGTCCTCACTTCAAGGCAACTCTGAAAACTTATTCTCACTCCAGCGCATTCTGGGGAATAGGCTGAACAGCTCTGTTGAAACTGCACTATGGTTTGACTTCTCTCTGCCCAATTCTGCTACTCTCATTTCATTACTGGTACTGAATTACTGGTTCCTGAGAGCGCTCCCCGTAAGATTGCTGCAAGCAAATCTCCAAGTCAGGTTCTGTGACCTAATATAGTTTTCCATGTAAACATATACACTGGGAAGGCAGAGATCATGTTTTATCTTTTTTTATCTAGGTGAACCAGAAAAAAATTCCAGATTCTTCTAGCAGTGCTGTGGTTATGAGTTGCAAATAACCCTTCTTAGGCTTAGGTAACAGAACGTGACTGCCTGCTTTACCTGCTCATACCATTGAGTTGCTGAAAACCAGGAGAGAGGGAAGGAGGTAAAGGGAAGGGTAAAGGAGGGAAGCTGCTGAAAACCAGGAGAGAGACTTCCCTCCTTCATTGATTATAGTATTTTTTAATTTCTCCCCACATGTATCTGACTTGGACATAGTGTTTTCCACTTGAGCTATATTCTCTACTTGTTCTTACGTGCCTACAGTTTTATGTGTGTGTGTGTGTGTGTGTGTACATGTATATATTCATAATGTGTAGTATGAATCTCTACATACTAGTAGTAGTTTGAATGTAGTTTGAATCTCTATATACTATTTCCAATCATTTTGCTCATGTTCTCTGCTTTGGATTGACATATCCAGCCGGGGGTGTTGGATATCTGGATTAAATGGTACCACCTTTGGGGCACCTGGGTGGCTCACTTGGTTAAGCGTCCAACTTCGGCTCGGGTCATGATCTCACGGTTTGTGGGTTTGAGCCCCACGTCGAGCTCTGTGCTGACAACTCAGAGCCTGAAGCCTGCTTCAGATTCTGTGTCTCCTTCTCTCTATGCCCCTCCCCCGCTCGCACTCTGCCTTTCTCCCTCTCAAAAATAATTAAATATTAAAAAAAATAAAAAAAGATGGTACCACCTTGGAATTCAGTGCCCTACAGATATCACTAACCAGTCGTGGCTCCCAACACTCTTACCCCATTTCACATTTGGCAGCCTCTGGTGCGGCCTCCGGTGCACACAAACGCTCTGGCCCCTTTGGCAGGATCCAGTTTTAACCCAGGCTTGGTCATTTCCTATTCTTACACCTAGGAAAGCAGCTGTCTAGTTTCCTACCGTCCTTCATGCAAGATGGAGGCAGTAACTATTTTCAAACTACATTCATCTTCTCTTTAGGAGCTATTCCAAATACTCTAGAATTTGCTCCTTCTCTTGACTTTCCCAGGTGTCCTCTTTTGGATAATAGTCTGAGTCTCCCTCCTTCCGACCCAGGCTGCTGCTGACAGGGGCAGGCTGAGGCCACCTGGAGAGAGACAGAGGAAGATTTTCCATGAAAATCTAATGACATATAACCTTCAGCAGCTCTCATCTTGTGCTTTCCAAAGCCCTGAGAGGACATTTTTTTTTCCTTGTAAAGTTTCAAAATTTAGACATTCCAAGTATAATTTGTGAGGTCCTCTGCATCTTCCCAATGCTACTTTCCCTACAAATGACTCCTCCTGTCACGTGGTGTTGGAATGACCATAGGCATTGGAACTCATTAATGAAAAGTTGAATTAAGGATACACTTAATTTGGGTCGGTGCTATGTATTGATGTGATTTAGAGCCACTTTCATGTATAGTGAAGTTATTGCTAGCTATGCTAATTCAAGAATAGCTTCCAGAAATACTTATTCATCAGTGGGCAAAGCTGTAAGTGGAGAATTTGGTTCTTATCAGTGCCTCACCACAACAGAAATGTTGTAGCATTCACAGTAATGAGACATACAGAAGTTCTCAGGAGCCTTGCATTTGCAGGGCACACACTGGTAGCAGTAGTGTAAACAGTACATGTGTGTGTGCAGTCACATGTTTGATGCATCTTAAGCATCGATAATAAAAAACGACTTTAGGGGCGCCTGGGTGGCTCAGTCGGTTAAGCGTCAGACTTTGGCTGAGGGCATGATCTCGCGGTCCGTGAGTTCGAGCCCCGTGTCGGGCTCTGTGCTGATGGCTCAGAGCCTGGAGCCTGTTTCAGATTCTGTGTCTCCCTCTCTCTGACCCTCCCCCGTTCATGCTCTGTCTCTCTCTGTCTCAAAAATAAATAAACGTAAAAAAAAAAATTAAAAAAAAAAACGACTTTGGATTGCCCACGATAGAGGAAAAACAAAATTATTTTATTCTCTTTATGTAAGAATTGTAAATACCATTATCATACAAAGAAGGCAAGAGCACACAGCTGAAAAACTAGGAAAAAGTCCTATGAGGTATATCAGCAGTTAATTAAGAAAAACATGCTGTTTTGATTTTGCGGTTTATTTGTTAGCATTTTAAAATTTATAATTTTGTTGCAATTCCTTTTCTCATTGTAAATAAACAGGTCTTCTTTATTTAATTTTATATTCAAAATATTGTATTCTTCTGCTTGCAGAATCCCCCACCCCAGATGTATGACTTTCAGGCCCCGTAAATCCTGGGTCCACTCCTGGGAGACTCAGAAGCCTCTTTGCACAGTGGCTCTGTGTTCTGCAGGGACAGGAGTGTTTCCCACTGGGAGCCAAGTACGCATGGTTCCTTTCTTGTCAATTCGGAACATGAGCATGAAATTTTAGGGCAGAAAGGGACCAAAGATATAATCTAGCATAATATCGTTTTTCAGGTGAGGAAACTGAGGCTGAGAGTGATCATGGCTTTATAAAGTCTCTAAGTCCTGTTTCAGCAGTGGACCTATGGAAAAGTGTACAGGTAGTTGCCACAGTGCCCCAGGGCAATGGACGTAACATTCAACTTCTTGAGAGGGTGCTGACAGAGAAAGTTCCACAAATTTATTTCTACTTCTTCTCAGTCAGGCTGAAACTAAAGAGCAGAGGTGGACCCCTGGGTAAGGACAACGGCCTCTGGTGGGACACAGTGCTCCTCCAAAAAAGGAACTGATGTTTTTAAGAAATGATAGAAGTTAAATTCGTCACCACTCCCAAGAATTTAGTCTTAAAGACTTTGATCTTTCGATTATGGGCAGACTCTTATTTTAATCACTGAGTTTACTGAGTGGTACGATTAGTTCCCAAATGGAAAACTGTAATCTCACTCTTGATAACCTCCACTGTTTAGCACTCTCACATTTGTTTCATTTGACATTTTTTTTTTCTTATTTTCTGTCTCTCTCTGCACTCGCCCTTTGGAGTAGGTGGGGTAATGTTACTACATTGGTGAAAAAATCTGAGGTTCAGTGTAGCTAGTAACAGGGGAGAACTGAGATTAGAAATAGGCCTCTTGATCTTCTTTCTAGGGTTTTCTCTTTATATCATCTGATCTCCAGGATTAACAAAAGAATCCTTGTTTTATTTACTTTCATTAACTTGACAAAAGTAGATCTAGCTTTATGTAAGAACAGATAATTGCCATCTCCTGTGATTGAAAAGAGGTCAATCTTTCCCTGATGACAGGATTCTACCATCAATAACTCTTTCCTTTTATATTCAGCTTTCACAACCTTTTAAATCACAGAGGTACACCTGGGAGGAAAATTTCCAATGTCTTTGTGTGAATGAATTTGCATGCTTTATTTATTTCTTAGTTAAGTCAAGCAAGGAAAGAAGGGGAGTATCATGACTTCCATTTCCAAAAAAAAAAAATCATAATTTTTTGAGGGGGGAAAGGGGAAGAGAGAGAGGGAAAGAGAGAATCTTAAGCAGGCTCAACACTCTGCACAGAGCTCAACGTGGGCTTGAACCCACAACCCTAGGATCATGACCTGAGCCTATCTATATCAAGAGTCGGACTCTTAACTGACTGAGCCACCCACGCACCCCCATAATTTTTGATACTCATAAATTGTTTGAGTTACTACATTATAATTGTCTTGTATTTTTATCATTGAACATTCTATAATTGGAAGAACATTTTAATGGTCATATTGGTGATTTTCAGAACGACATCATTTGATCAATGTAACAAATCACTCATTATGTAATGTTTCTGTCATTATAAAGAGTTTTTCTTCAATTTTCATTCATGTCAAGAATTTTCTTGTTAATAGTTATGATCATCATGGCAACTCTCCTATGTATGAACGTAATGAGATTACAAAGCAGTGATGCTTGCACAATTTCATTTGGACCTCCTGACAGGCGTGTGGAAAGAACAGGGACGGGATCAGTATCAGGATCTGGCAGCCAAAGAAACGGGCCCGGAGTAAGTGCTCTGTCTACAACAAGAAAGTGACAAGACTGATACTCAAAATTCCGACTTCAAGGTAGTTGCGCTTAAGGTTTTCTGCTTTACTTACTGAACTCTTTGCCTTTCTGATGAAGACCATAGTATTTACACAGCAAAATTCTCATGGAATGGCAAAACATGCTTCAATCTTGTCATTGAATGAGCATCAGAGTGACTCAAAATGGACTAGATGGCTCACAAAATTCAGTGAATGTGCTCAGTACCCCAGAGAGTGTACATCGTAAATAAATGTCATGGAAAGCAGATCCCATCTCTGAAACCTGAGGTTAAATGAGGGGAGTGGTCTTCCTCACCTATGATAGGTTTAAAATGATCCTACCATACAGCATTCTTCATTTGATGTACTCCAATACCATTGAAAAGCATAGAAGCAAACTGATTCTGATCATAGGTTAGCAGTTTTTTATTTTCATTTCACAAAGCACAATCTTTGGAAAGCCATCACCATTGATCATCTGGCACTTATATATTTTGTTATCTCTTGTAATCACTATGCTGACTTCAATAACAGGTAGTAATAGGATCATGTTACATGGTGGTTTAAAGCCTTCAATTTTTTTGATTGATGATTTTACTTATTGCTACTATTTTGAAATACTTGTAACGGTTTATTATATTTTTTATCTTATCATTGACCACTCTTGCTATAGATAAGCTCTAAACCAAAAGCAGAAAGAAATACAGGCTGTATTTTCTGTATCATGTTTAGAAATGCCCAGTTCCCTTGTATTAATGTGTTATTCTCTAGGACTCAAATTTCATGCTACAAACATTTTTTTTTTACCATGTCCTGGACACAAACAATTTTATATTTTATCTATGTTATAAACCTTGCCTTTTTTTTCAAGAGTAGGGCCTCCAGGCATTTTTTCATTATTTGTAATTTACTTGCATATTTGTTTGACTCATCGCATGCATGCACACACACACACACACACACACACACACACACACACATATAGAGAGAGATATATATAGAGAGATATATATATAGTGGTGTCAGAACTACTAACTCGTACCCCAGTGAGAAACAAATTTACCACCTAGAGTACTGTGTTTGTATATAGTTCTTTTATCTTTAGCTTTATAGTGTTTAGTCAAGTCACTGTTTTGCAAACTTAGGTCAGCTCCTTTCTTACCCACTCCCTTCTGTGTACTTATATTATTCATACAATTAAATTCTTTTGTCACAGGCTGCATTCTATTTTAGATTCCTCTAATATCTTGGCTGATTTTTTAACATTGACAAAGAGTAAAATTTACTCTTTGTGCAATACAGTTCCATGAAGGTTGACCAATGTATGGAGTCATGTATCCACTATGACTGTTCCCTAAAGGGCCGTTCTACCATCTTCAAAATTTCCTTATGCTTCCCATTTGTAATTTACTTTTCCCTCATACTTCCTAAGCCACTAGAAGCCTTTGATGTTGTCCATCTTTACAGTTCTGCCTTTTCTAGAATGTCATATAAATGGAAACAGACCCTAGGTAGCCTTTCATTTTGCAAATGCATTTAAGATTCTTCCATGTTGTTTCTTGAATCGATAGCTTATTTCTTTTCGATGCCGAGTAGTATTCTATTGTTTGGGTGTGACACAGTTGATTTATCCAGTCACCCATTTTAAAAGACATGTGAGTTGTTTCTGGTTTTGGGCGTTAATGAATAAAGCTATTGTGAATATTCACATGCAGATTTTTGCATGAGTATAAGTTTTCATTTTAGTAGAGTATATATCCAGTAGTAGCATTGCTAGGTCATATGATCGATGAATATTAACTTTATAAGAAACTTGGAAACAGTTTTCCCAACTGGAAGCCAACCAAAGTGACTAGGCCATTTCTCATTGTTGCTAGCAATATTTGAGAACGCATGCTCCACTAGTTGGAAATATAAAATCATGCCCCTTATAAATGAAGGTGATATGAAGACTAAATGTGAAGAAGAATGTAAAAAATAGTAAATTGTGAAAGGCTACACAAAGAAGTGGTTATTATTCCAACTGGTCATTTTATCTTAATATCCGTATGGACTGGAGCCAGTTGGGGAAATGTCAACTGGTGGAGAGCCTGGTTTAACCAGAGTCAACCAGGGAGATAAAGATAAGCTCTTTAAACATCTGGCATGCCGTGTGTGAGAACCTCCTGCATCAGAATTTCCTGGAGCATCAGAGACAATGATCACACTATATATAAGAATAGAACTCTGACCTATAATTTGTAGCAACCAGTTTAATAAGCCAACCTACTGCGAAGAGTAACTAGTGCAGGAAGTCAGATTATTATCTGTATCTAACAGCCCAGGAAGCCAAAAAATAACCCCTACAACAATTGGCCCCAAGGTGTCAGGACTTGATTAATAACTGTAAGTGTCCTCATTTTTACCCCTGTTTCCAATTTAGGGTTAGTGGGAGAAAGCCAAATACGTACTTCTAACAAGTCACATGGAATGTCCCCCTTCTCCTTTGCCTGCCTGCAGCTTTCCCATGCCGACAGCCTTCAATCTGGTCATATCTGATTTCTAAGGTGTTGGGGCTGCTATAACAAAGGGTGGTTTAAGCAATAAGCATTTATTTCTCACAATCCTGGAGGCTGGGATCAAGGCTCTGACAGCTTGGTGTCTGGTGAGAGCCCGTTCATAGGCAGACTTCTTGCTGTGTTTTCACATGGCAGAAGGGGTGAGAAAGCTTTTGGGGTCTCTTTTATAAGCACTCCATCCTCATGATCTAATTACCTCCCAAAGGACCTACCTCCTAGTATCATGACACTGGGAGTCGGGATTTCAACATTTGAATTTGGGAGGGAGACACAAAGATTCAGTCCATAGCACCTGAAGCCTTCGTCCTATCCCCGCCCCCCCCCCCCCCCCCCATAAAGGCTTTCTGCTTCGCTGCCTGTCTGCCACATGCAAGAGATGGGACTAACTCCCTTGCTAGAGCAAGCTCGGAATAAATAGCCTTTGCTTGCTCTCATTTGGTGTTCTTCCTTTATTTCCACAGGTGCTTTTTAAAAATTTATATTCCTAGGCCCTACTCCAGACCCACTGAATCAGAATTACTGAAGGAGAGGCCCAGATGTCTGCATTTTAAGGAAGCTCCCCAGGGTGATTCTTTTGCATACGAAATGTGAGAACTATTGCACCTAGTGCCCCCCCCACAGCACTTCCTCCTCAATTTTGCCTTGTTTAATATTTTCATAAATATTTGAATGAAGATATGGGTGTGCTGATCAGATCTGTGATTGCCAGAAAGCTAGAAAAGTTAGTTAACATGGTAGACATCAGAGCAAAATGAATTTTGACCTAAAATCTGGAAATATGACTGAAATCGAGGAAGATTTCATGTTATAGGAGCTCATGTGACACTGTTAAAATTTAGTGTTACATCTATGTATCTATGTAGTATGCATTTCTGTTTACATATGTTTATGCAGAGGTTGGGCAATGTTTGATTTGTGGGCCTGTATATGAAAATGACCCATACACTTGTACCCCAATGTTTATAGCAGCACTCTCAACAATAGCCAAATTATGGAAAGAGCCTAAATGTCCATCAACTGATGAATGGATAAAGAAATTGTGGTTTATATACACAATGCAGTACTACGTGGCAATGAGAAAGAACGAAATATGGCCCTTTGTAGCAACGTGGATGGAACTGGAGGGTGTGATGCTAAGTGAAATAAGCCATTCAGAGAAAGACAGATACCATATAGTTTCACTCTTATGTGGATCCTGAGAAACTTAACAGAAACCCATGGGGGAGGGGAAGGAAAAAAAAAAGAGGTTAGAGTGGGAGAGAGCCAAAGCATAAGAGACTCTTAAAAACTGAGAACAAACTAAGGGTTGATGGGGGGTGGGAGGGAGGGGAGGGTGGGTGATGGGTATTGAGGAGGGCACCTCTTGGGATGAGCACTGGGTGTTGTATGGAAACCAATTCGACAATAAACTTCATATACTGAAAAAAAAAAAAAGAAAATGACCCATAGAAGTGAGTTAGCAGAGCTTTTAAAATTTAGTATAATGGAACAGATTTATAATTGCAAAATGTATTAAGAGGTAATAAATCCGTTGTATCCTGTGCTTGTTCAATGATCTGGAATATTATGCCTGGCTTGGGCTCCATATTTTAAGAAAAAAGTGAATAAGGAATCGTGTTCAACAAAATAGCTCACATGACTGAGAGTATTTGCTCACTTTTGAAAAGCATGTTACCTGAGGTTCCTACTTTTGTTATTTAGCCACAATTCAGACTTTGGCATTCATATCAACCATCCATTCTTGTGTGGTATTTCTGTAAAATTTTTTGAAGAGATTTTACTTACATTCTATCCTCAAGAGAGTTTAAAATGAATTTTATACAATCATGTAATTCTACAGGCGGAATGTGAATACATAAAAACATTTAATGTGCATTTTTAATGTGAAAAAATTCAGGATTTTATCAGATTGACAGCAGGAGACTTGAGTGATGCATCTGTTATAGTTCTGACACTTTTCTCTCAGCAGCCAAATGAGTCTTACAATAGAGGTTTTGAATTTCCCAACTTGCCTGCTTTCTAAGGTTAAAAAATATATATATATGCAGCCTGCTATTTGGTTTTTATGTTATGTCATTCTGTCCTAAATTCATGCATTTATTCATTTTTGCGTTCACGCTTCTGTTCAATAAGTATCAAGCGCTTCCAATTGGTGTGTGCTATGCAATGACTAGCAACCTATAGGAACTTCACTAAAGAGGATCCCATTGAATGAGGATGTCAAGACATTCAACCACATGACTGGCACATGATGCGGAGGGGGCTCTTCACGTGTATAGTTTCCTTGATCTGTCCTGAGTCTGACCCTGTACGTCCAATATAACAGTCCTGCCACATATGGCTGTTGAGCACTTGCAAAGTGTCTAGTTCAGGCTGAGATGAGCTGTAAGCACCGGATTTTGAGGCCTTGGTACCAAAAATATGTATGTAAATTATTTCATTGATGTTTTATATTGACTGCATGTTGAAATTAGGATACTTTTGATACACTGGGTTAAAGTAAAACATAAAATTACTTTTCTCTTGTTTTTCTTTACCTCCTAAAATCTTGATCCTAGAAAATTACAAATTACAAATATACCTCTTTGTACGTTATTTTTAGTGCTTCTCTTTCTAAGGCAGCGTTAATGCTTAGGAGCCCAGGCTTGGGGGGTTAGTAGATTCGTGTTTACATCCCAGTTCCCCCATTTGCCAGGGCAGTAGTGAGACTGAATTGGCAAGATGGTAACAATAATAATAAAGGTAAAGATCGTTAATGCTTAAGGCAGCATTTACTAAATGCCAGACCCAACTAAATGCTTTCCATACATTAGTTTGTTTGGTTCTTACAGGATCCTGCAGCTAATTACTATTATTATTTCCTTTTTACAGGTGAGGAAACTGAATCACACAGGGATTATGTTAAAACATGTTAAAGCACTTAGAACAGAAGCTGATAATTACTTTTACTGTAATAGTTCTGTTATGTTGCTGTTGCTGGGGTGAGCAGGATGTTGAGAATAGTGCGTGAGGTGACGCTACCTGGCATGGGGGGGAAGTAACATCAGTTCCTAGGCTGACAACGTGTGTGGATAGAGTAGGTTGGATAAAGAATTTGCAGCAGTAAATGTCATAATTAACAAACACTACAACAGTGATTTCCACAGGGGATGATTTTGCCTGGTATATTTGACCATATGTGGGGACATGTCTGTTGTCCAAACTGAGGGGGTACTGCTGGAGCCTAGTGGGTAGAGGTCAGGGTGGCTGCTAAACTTCCTGTGATGCACAGGGTATTACCCCGCAGGCGAGCGTGATCTGGCCTCAAATGTCAGTAGTGTTGAGGTTGAGAAACCCTGCCCAACAAGGGTGAGAAAATGAAAGCATGGCAGAAGGGATAGAAAGATGGAAGAAAAGAAGGGAAGGGAAGGAGGGATGGAGAGGGGAAGGGAGGAAGGAATGAGAGAAGAGGGGGAGGAGTGTCTGGGCGGCTCAGTCGGTTAAGCATCCAACTTTGGCTTAGGTCATAATCTTATGGTTCCTGGGTTCGAGCCCTGCGTCAGGTTCTGTGCTGATAGCTCAGAGCCCGGAGCCTGCTTAAGATTCTGTCTCTTTCTCCACCCCTCCTCTGCTCACACTCTGCCTCTCTCTCTCTCAAAAATAGAAATAAAAATTAAAAAAAAAATTTTAAAAAGAAAGAAAGAAGGGAGGGAGATAAGAAAAAGTTAGTATACATTCATTTTTTTTTTCCAGTTTTGATCATGCCTTTCTTGGAAAGATGACAACAGAGGAGTATTAAGATTCTCATTAATATGACCGCAACAAAAGTTTAAGTACAGATTTATTATTTCAGCATCATCCTTAGCAAAGTTAGAGTAGGGCCAGTGAAACAAGATCCATCTCCAGTGACTTTTTCATTCCCTGTGGAGCGATAAGGCCACTTATTCCTGGCCAGTGACAGATCAGTTCATCTGATCTTGTGGTCTATTGTTTCTGTTTCCTAAGTGTTAAGCAGTACATCCTCAACCAGCCCTCTCTCTCATCTCAAAAAGCCTGTTTTTCTGATATAATTTTGAAGATTTCTTCAATGCAAGAGGATTACCTTTCTTTGGTTTAGATGATATTTATTTTTTTATTATTTAAAAAAATTGGTAATGTTTATTTTTGAGAGAGAGAGAGAGAGAGAGAGAGAGAGAGAGAGCCAGAGCACAAGCAGGGGAGGGGCAGAGAGAGGGAGACACAGAATCCAAAGCAGGCTCCAGGCTCTGAGCTGTGGGCCCAGAGCCTGACAACCCAGGGCTCCAACTCCCTGAGTTGAAGTCAGACGCTTAACCAAATGAGCTACTGAGGTGCCCCTGGATGAGATTTTAGAAGTAAACTGTGGACTGGAAAGAGAGTGATCTAGGGTTTTGGTTGTGAATCATTAATTTATCCCTATTTAGTGAATTTTGCATAGTAATTTCAAGGGGTGACTGTTTCCTGGGGCTGGAGGGCCATTTCCCTTTGAAGACAGATGCTTGAAAGCAAAAATAATCCTGAAACAATTTCTCAAAGAAATCCCCAATCAGACTGTTTTGGCTCTGAGGGAGTGCTTAAGAACTTTATAAAATGTGAAAACTTAAACACTAGGGAGAATGCATTGTTTATAGTGTTTAAAATTACATACTCTGTAATCTTTTTAGCAATAAAACTCTTTCCATCAATGGTAATTTATGAGTGCTATTTCAAGAAGAGATCATTATATTGGTTTTTCTCTATATATGCAACTCTAATGGAAAATAGGAATCAATTGTATTAAAACATATGGATTTTCTATTGGCTGATTTTTCAGGTGTCACAGACTTCATGTGTATATATTTGTAGCTCTATACAAAACTGCAAATAAGAGATATAAACTTCCATCCTGTTTTACTGGGATGCTTTCCAAATATCAAGCGCTGGTGTGTAATATATTTAAAGGCCAGTCACGAGGCAGAGAATGGGAATGATGTCCACCAGAGATGGTGGGATTTTCATGGAAAAACTTTGCAGTGGCACCGCAGGGTAAACACGGTGAGTAAACACATTATGAGTCATTTATACTCCGGAATAACAAGCCGTCTTTACAAAAGAATGAGATTGCTCCCTATGCCCTGACACAAGTAAAATTGTGGAGACATTGTTAAATTGAAAACCACAAGTTGCAGAGCAACTTGTAAAGATGATTTATTCATGAAAAAGAAAACCCCAAAGATACATATGTATAAGTACACACATATGTATGCAAATGTATACAATAGGAATTGAACAAAAGGCTGAACACAAAGCCTGGCCACTGGACAGGGAGAGAACTTGGAATTGTGGGCATGCAGAACAGCGACGCTCTGGATTTATTCCTGAGGTATCTATTTTTATTTGAATTTTTTATATAAGCATCAAATCATACATTATTGACATTAAAGAGTGAAAATGTTATTAATAGCAATGAAAACATCTCCCTTATGTTTTCTTCATCTCCCATGTCTGGTTTGAGTTTAGGAAGGCAGACACACACACACACACACACACACACACACACACACACACACCTCTTTTGTAGGTCTAGCAGTTATAGCTCTCCGGGAAATCTTCATTTGCTCCTTGGAAACTTTGAATGCAGTGTTGTTTGGGGTTGTGGACTAGTGGGGAAGGAGCTCTGCTCGCATAGGGAACGTATTTAAAAGAAGCGTTTTTGTTTTTGCTTTTGTTTCTGCCTGAGTGTGAGGATGGAAAGTGTGCGAACTATCTGGGAATTTGACACAACTGCAGCCAGTTTTGAGGAGAAATGAGACTGAAAGCGTTGCAGTGCTGTGGTTGACCCTGTCTTTTCTTTAGTCCTGTGTGGCCTGGCTTCACCACTTGCCCTCAGAGGACCTTGGGACTACGATCTTGACTGGGGCTCTGGGGCTCCAAAAAGGCTTGTCTGCGGACTCCTGAAGTGGTAACATTTCGTTTCTGAACCTGACGAATAAAAGACCATGGAGAGTACTCAGTAATAAGACAGGGTTTCTTCGGATGACTTTCGAGTCAGTCGTCTGCAAAAGAGGACTATATTCTTGCTAGGTCGACAAGTTACTGTTCTTAGAAACTTAGCTCTTTATATATTTATGTCTGTCATAAATTTATGGCTTTTAAGCTTAGTCTTGGTAACAACACACAAGATTCTCTGCACTGGTGAGGTTACCCTCCTCCCCTCCCTGTCTGTACAGAGAAGGAAAGAACCCTGCTGTGGTTTCCTAAATCCTCTGTGCGAGATGGATAAAGTGGTGTTAGTGGAACAGCAATGGAGGAGGAGCTAAAACCTGGGTTCCTGCTTTAGCTATATGACCCTGGATAGATTCCCTAACCTCTCTGAGTCTCAATTTCCTCATCTCTAAGGCAGGCTTAATAATTCCTCTGCGTATCTCACAGGGCATTGGGGAAATAAATGAGATCTGTGTGGACACATTTTATAAGGCGCAGCTCCTGTCGTAGATCTCCGTATCTGAATTTAACAGACTGTTTTGTAATTATCTCTTTTGAATTGCATCTCCCACTGAATTTTTAAGCTCCTTCGGCTGATATAGTATCTTTGCATCCTTAGTCAGACACATAGTAGTAGTTTAAAAAATGTTTCCTGCAAGATTGCCAATTATTGAAATATAACATAATGGAGCCTCAAAGTTGTTAAGGAGTATAAAACTCCAATGAAACCATTTTGGAGTAGGACCATTTAATTTTCTCCACGAAGGGAGTACAAGAGGACTAATATTCTTTCCTACAGGATTTCTTACTTCCTAGGAGGACTTGGCATAATTTGATTTGATTGTGGTGAAAGAGGAATACAACATTATTACCTTCATTTCTTTGTATTTATTTAGCTCAGTTGGCTATAGCGCTTTCCAATCTTTTTCGTATCGTGGCGTACATAGAAAATGACCATGTTTGTATGGCACACAGAATACTCAGTTGAGGTTTGATATAGTGCCCGAGGATGTGGACTCCTTCTGCCCTGCACTGCTCCCAGCCATTCTGAAGGCTAAAAAAGAACCAGAGACCATATTTTGTCACTTGCCATCATGGACGACAAAGCAGTTAAGAAACTCCAGGTGAGAGCATGTACTGAATTGCATAGTGTCCCCTCAAATTCACGTCCACCCAGAGCTTCAGAACTTGGAAACAAAGTCTTTGCAGATTTAATTAGTTAATACACAGGGAGAACATCTACATGATGGCAGAGGCTATCAGAAATTTGAGCGATGTTTGATCTACAAACCAGGGAACCCTAAGTATTTCTGGAAACCACAAGAAACTAAGAGAGACACATGAAACGGATTCATCCTCACAGTCTCCAGAAGGAATCAAATTTGCCAATAACTTGATTTTGTACTCCTGGCCTTCAGAAATGTGAGAGAAAAAAATCTGTTGTTTTAAGCCACTTAGTTCATGGTATTTTGGGCTGTCAGCCCTAAGAAACTAATATAGAGCATAATAGAAAATAATCCAAGATCACGGATATTTTTGGAAATGCAGCACCAAGATTGCCAATGTCTGCCTGGCCATGCGGTAATAACATGGAAGCAGCCATGGTACCCTCTCATTACAATAATTTATAAAATACATTTCATCTGACACACAATAGGATCCACTGTATAAACACAGTGACGTTGTGAAAATTAGGTAATCGTTTCTCAAAGTCTGGTTTTCAAAATAGCAGCATCAGTGGCATCTGGGAACAAGTTTAAAAAGGCAAATTCTTGGTCCCTGCTAGACCTACTGATTCAGAAACCAAAGGTAGGACCCAGCAGTCTGTGGTTTAAAAACCTCTCCAGGGGATTCCAAGTTTTGACCCCGTTAGGAGACTGGCATACCTGTTGCAATGGGAGAGAGAGATTGAACTCCATTGTGCTGACACAAAAGATGGGAGCACCTTTAAGTGCTGGGGTGAGCTGGTAGAAAAGTATTCCAGGATATGAGGGGGAGGTTGGTCAATGTGACCAGACCATCTGTATCTGCTGTTAGGTGCTTAGTGGAAATTCGGCTCTATCTCCCCTCAGAGACTGGGATAAAAGGGTACTGCCTTACTTGATGATTATGTTTCAAAAGGATGGTTTCCAGGTTCTTGACAAATACATTCCTGGGATGTGAAACTGGCAAGAGGCTTGGAGGAAATTGTTTATATCTCAGAATGGCAGAGTGAGAATTCATAATTTCAAATTTCTAAAGTAATGATCTAAGTGAGGGGAAGTCTTCAAATCAGGAAGGAACCTGCCTAAGCTGAGAGGAAATTAAGGTGGTCTTGGTCAGTTGCCTTCTGCATTTTTTTCCCCGCACATGAGCCTTAAAATCAACTTGTCAAGATGCAAAACACTCCGTTGGAGTTTTTGTTAAAATTCTTGACTTTGTAAACTTAATTTAGGAAGTACTGAATTTTTTTTCATCAGGGACATGGTCTTTCCATTTTTTCTAGTCTCCTTTCATATTCATATTGTTCAGTAAATTTTTGATGATGTATTTCATTTTTGTCCTATACAATTCTAATAGGCTTTATTCCTAGATACTCAATATTTGCAGCATAGTATTTTTTTTATTTTATTAAAAAATTTTTAATGGCATAATATTTTTTAATTATATTTTTCTCAAAGGTCATGCTGGAATATTGGAAAATTATTTTGTTGTTGCTTTTCTTGGGTTCTTACTAGTTTTGAATATTTTCATTAATTTCCTTAAATTTTCTAGGGAAATGATCATACCCTAAAATAAAGGCATAGGGACATTCCATTTCAATGTTATGCCATTTATTTTATACATGAAACAGAAGAAATACAGAGATTCAACTTGATTTCTAGTAAGTGATAGATCTGAGATTTTAAGTATTGTCTAATTCCGAGTGTTTGCTTATGCTATACTGACACTCAACTGTTCTTGAGGCTTTATTTTTTCAGATACATTTGTTAGTTCTTTAAGTTTTTACATCATTGTGTATGTTAGATTCAGTATATGTAGGTGACTCTTTGAAAAAGTAACACGATGAAGTGTATGTATCTTGTCAGTGAATCCTGATAATTGATTAGAAGCAACAACAGACAAGGATGTAGTTGTTTCACTCAAATAGCCTCATGGTTTGTTGGGCATATTGTTAAGTATTTGATGATTGAGTAATACATTGCCTCTCTCCAACCCCCACAGTCTACTTCCAGACTTTCAAAAATTTGTGGAAAGATGCAGTTACATAACTATAAATGCACATGAAACTAATAGATTGTTTACAAATATTAAGGCCTTTACAATATTGTTATGGGAGGATTGAACAGAAACCTTCAGCTTGCCTTCAAGTTTCTTTAGTATTTTAGGGGGACTGGTTGACCACTATGCTGCAACTATGCTGTTACACGCTAAATATCATGGAAACGTACATGTGCACTGGATTTTCCTTTTCCCTTTGTTGCTTTGTTTCTAAAGTGCTGAGTTCTGCTAAAAGTTTTGGATTGAAATCAAATTCTGGAAAGCTTTGGCAATGTTGCTGAAACGATATCCCAGTATATTATCCTTTAATGAAACAAGTATAGAGAGCTGATTGATTTATGGAGCAATTTTTTGCATCATTACCTGTCTCGATTGTATACAAATGGTTTTTTATTTTCACTGTTTTGAAAGAACCATTTAATTTTAATATGCATATTTTGAAATCTGATATCTTAGTTAGCAACAGGATCCTGCAAAAGTTTTTATGCCCAATTCTTCTGAAACTCAAGAAGATGTTTATTAATTTTCAGATACTTTAATTGTATTGTCTGAATATGACATTTAACTAAAATGTACTTCTCTTGCCTGACTGCCTCCTCCTAAGAACAAAGCTGAGTATTCTATTTCTCAGTCTAATTTAAACTTATGTGACCATAATCATTTTTTTTAAAGCATGTGTTCAAAAATTCTTCCAGGCTCACAAAAATTTGCCCATCATAGTGATGTTTTTACTGCATTTTAGAGTTTAATTTTTAAATTTTTTTTTCAACGTTTATTTATTTTTGGGACAGAGAGAGACAGAGCATGAACGGGGGAGGGGCAGAGAGAGAGGGAGACACAGAATCGGAAACAGGCTCCAGGCTCTGAGCCATCAGCCCAGAGCCCGACGCGGGGCTCGAACTCACGGACCGCGAGATCGCGACCTGGCTGAAGTCGGACGCTTAACCGACTGCGCCACCCAGGCGCCCCGAGTTTAATTTTTAAACCAGAGTGTAATTTCAAATGAGTGTTATTCCTGTAAGAACTACCGTTTTCACTAGCCTGTTCCTTAACTTCCTGCCATGGTTGGAATTTTTAACACTGACCATGTGGCTTTGATGAGGCTCTAAAATATAATAGTGCAATTTGGAAAAGACAAGGTAGTTATCTTCTTGGCATCTGCTGAGTAGCCCTTGTCTCTGACTACTCATTGAATAAATACTACAACTAATAGAAACTTTAAGCATTCAATATACATATCGGGTTTTGGTCTTATTTACCTTCGTATATTAGATGAACCTAGGAAAGAGAAAACTGAAATCTGTGTTAACACAGCTCTCGGCCGCTCAGTTGGTTAAGCCTCTGGCTCTTGGTTTTGGCTCAGATCTTGATCTGAATGGTTCCTGAGTTCAAGCCCAACGTTGGGCTCTATGCTGACAGCATGAGCTTGTTTGGGATCCTCTCTCTTTCTCTCCCTCTGCCTCTCCTCCACTCACTCTCTCTCTCAAAATAAATAAACATTAATTAAAAAATATATATAGCTCTCAGGAACTGTTTTGGTTGATTTCTCGGTCAAAATAGGTTCAATGAAGGCACAAAGTCAAACCGATAATTTGTCATCAAGCAAGCCTTACAAGAGCAATCCTGATACTCAATTTTTCCCTTTATACCTGGTTGGACTTCAGGTATAGTCTTGGTATAATCTTATATTTGTACTGAAGACAATTAGACTTTCTATACTATGAATGCATCTGAGGAGTTTGTACAAGACAGTATACCATGCATGTTACATATCTGTGATTTAATTGAACCCTCACAACAGTCCTGTAAGTCATGTATTATTACCACTTCATTGATAAGAAAACAGACTTGTTCAATAAAGTTGACAGACTTGCCTAGTATCACATGCGTGGTAAATGGCAGAGCTGTGATTAGACCCTAACTTTGACTCCAAAGCTGTGCACTCTTTTCCTATGAAAGATGAGAACCTCGACCACTTGTTTCTACTCTGCCACTAAACATCCAGGAGGTGACTTTCTTACTTTTTCTAAATATAAAATTAAATTAAAAAGTCTGTGAGTGATTTAAAAGAAAAATATGCTTTATCGAGGTCTGTCACATAGAGATATTGCTTGGCATCATTCGGAAATCTTGTCAGAACGTTCTCAGTTCTAGTGTCTGAGTCATTGCCAAGAGTAAAAACGTAAGTTTCAGGTTTCATCTCCATGGGTATTACAATCCAGTCTCATGATCAAATTACCGAAGAATGGCAAAGTAGACACTTCATTTCATACGATACAGAAGACGACACATTCCTAAAGGGTCAGCAGTGCCATTTCTTACATGCAGTAGCTTCTGAAGATTCCCTAACATTTTGCATTCAACTGCTATTTCCTGAAAACATGCAATTTCTTGTGTATGTTAAGTGAATGAATGTCCTTTAAAAATCTTCTCCCATGAACTAGTCCATCAGATTTTACCTTAAAGGCTGGCAACTTTCCTCTCAACCAGAATATACTTCGAGAACTTTTGAGAACAGATAACTCAGACTGCAGAAGCAGATAAGACAATCTGTGCAACTGTCTCTTGGGAAGATAATTTTACTGCCTAGTAACCATCTGGATTGCATCATTGGTGAGCTAAATGGACATCAATACACTTTTCTGAACTCTCACACATTTTTTGCAAAGAAACAGACATCACAAAGGTTGCAGGCTGATTATTTTGCATCGTTTCAAAGTCATTGCATCTTTCTACAATCTAAGTACACAGCATCATGAGTCACTAATATACTCGCTAGTCATTGAACTCTGTTTCCCATACATGTGCATGATTTTTGTAGCCATCAGTGTGTCAGGTATTTTATTCCTTCATTGGTTACATTTGTGAGTTATCACTAACAATTACCATTTTATTTACTTTCTTTGCTTTTTTATAATGATTTACCAAAGGTCCACTCCCAGAGACATGCATGTATTTGTTAGTTGAGTTTTAGATTCATATTCAATTGTGGGGCAGTAGGGGGTATGCTTGTGTGTGCAGAGGGCTATGGATATGTTGGATTAAGATCATGTGCTGGGCTTCATTTTTTTATTTTTATCTTTTTAACTTCATTTATTTATTTTTAAGACAGACAACACACAGGAGGAGCAGGAGAGAGGGACATAGAGGGAGCGAGAGAGAGAGAGAGGGAGAGAGAGAGAGAGAGAGAGAGAGAGAGAGAGAGAGAGAATCCCAAGCAGGCTCTGCACTGTCCCCACAGAGCCTGACACAGGGCTCCAACCCACGAACTGCAAGATTGTGACCTGAGCCTAAGTCATGCACTTAACCGACTGAGCCACCCAGGCACCCCAAGGTCATGTGCTATACTTTGGTTGACGTTTTACTTATTCTCTTATTTTCTTCACCATATTTTATAGCATAATCTCAGAACATATTCTAATTTCTCCAAATACAGGAAGAAAACTTGACCAAACAAACTCTTTTTTGCTAAGACTGGAAGAAGTTTATTAGAAGAGACGGATTGACTATTTAAGTTTCTGTTTCTATGAAAGCAACTATTTAATTAGACAGTTACCTTTTCCCCTTAGCAAACACTTTCTGGTCATCTCTACTTTTTAACGAGGTTCTGCAATATTATGACAGTCATTGAACTACAGGACACTATTTTACTGAAGCATTTTATGTGATAATGCCACCTTCTTAAAATGAGGCTTACAAAAAAATTTGTTTAATCTTTACCAACCTAACAAATGTATTATGAGAGGAAAATGCTGTGTGAAAGAGTTACAACACTCCATTGCTATTTTACGCCTTTGTTCGTCGTTAACTGCTAAAAGGAGGAAAAACCCTGTCCTTTATCCATAAGAGAAAAGATGATATAGTGTCATCAGTCTCCAATATAAGATTACAAGTGAGGCGTTACTTGTATTTTGAATCCTTCAAAACATTTTCTGGAGAGAAGTAAAAACATTTTCTGAAGAGAAGTTAAAGATAGAATTTGCTTTGAACATCTGTGTAATATAGGTTATGAAAGTAAAAGAAATCCAACTATTTGTATACATGGGTCTTTTATTCGGAAATATGCTATGTAATCACTGTACTAAAAGACTAATAGATGGTCAAGGTAAATATAACAGTGGGAACAGAGGTTAAGAACCCAGTGGGCCCTAAATCTAGGTCACTGTAGTTCTAGAAAGCAGCTCTTCTCTGGATGTTTTTCTCCACTCCATTAGAAATATTTATAACTTTACTTTTAAATATTGTTTATTTTGATTTCTGCTAACACACTTGGGAAAGAGGCAGAAGACAGTCTGTCTGAAGATGATGAAATCATATCTTTTCATGCAATATGTTTTTAACATAAGAAGTCAAAAACAAACAAACAGGCATTTTTTTTCTTTAAACTGAGAGTGCTGGAGATTCTTTTCAAACACGATTTCAACAATAAGCAAGGGCTATCTCAGTCTTTTAAAGATGATAAAATATAATCGTGAAAAAGTGTGCTGGCATTTTCTACTTACTACATGTGAAGAAAACACTAAACACCCTGTGACTATCCAAATCCTCACTGGCTGCTATTTAAAATAAGCAATAGACAAAGAATTGCCATTCTCATGGTGCATGTGCTGGAGAACATCCAAGAACAGTCACTGACTGTTCATGATTACACTTGTTACAAAATTGGCTGTTTCATACCTGGGGACAACTTTTATTTCAACATTACCTTTCACTGAATAATGTCCCTGAGAGGGTGCTGGCAATAATTAAAGCAGGTTTCCCCATTGTACCCATGTTTCAGTGTATGTGAGAATTAATGTACCTCGTAGGTCTTGCTGTGCCATATGGATTTGCCATAGGGAAAACAAAGAAATGGTATGGACACTTGGGGGCCTCTTAAGAGTGGAACAAAGGAAGGTATAGATGCTGTGTAAACATAGCAGAGCCAGGAGATACTCTTAGTTTAATAGTTAAATGCATAGCTTTGAAAATAAGCAGCCTGACCTAAATAAGCAGGTAGACCCAAAATATGGTCTACCATATTTTAATATGTGAACTTGACCAAGTTAATTACTCTCTCATAGTCTCAGTTTCTTCACCTGTGAAATGACCTTGTAATAGTTACCTGTCTCATAGGAATGTGATAAATATAAAGAGGTTGTTTATGTGAATCACTTATACAGGGAGGACTCTCAGTGCTGCTATCATCATCATCATTATCATTGAGACATCTAGAAGTTTATTTTGTTTTGGTTTTAGTTTTTTTTTTTATTTTTATTTTTTTTTATTTGAAAGAGAGAGAGAAGGAGCAGGGGAGAGGAGCAGAAGGAGAGAGAGAAATAGTCTGAAGCAGGCTCCAGACTCAGCACGGAGTCCTATGCAGGAGTCCATCCCAGGACCCTGGGATCATAACCTAGCTGAAATTAAGAGTTGAGCACTTAACCTTTATTGACTGAGTGCCACCCAGGCACCTCTAGAAGTTTATTTTGAATTCTAGATTCAACAAGGGTAAATGCCATTTATGTAACCTCAGTTCATAGACTACCAGAAACAGATTGTATTTTGGGTTCTTGATTTTAATAAATATACCTACCTGTCAGATGTATACTCATTCTTGACTTCTATCATAGTGTACTCTAGCTGGTCTGTTGTTTTTTAAGAGGTTTTTTTTTTTTTTTAAGTTTATTTATTTTGAGAGAGACAGAGCGAGAGAGCAGAGCACGAATGGGGGAGGGGCAGAGAGAGCCCCAAACAGGCTCCATGCTGTCAGCACAGAGCCTGATGTGGGGTTCCATCTCATGAATTGAGAGTTCGTGACCTGTGTCAGGATCAAGAGTCAGTCAGATGCTTAACTTAACTGAGACCAGGCACCCCATGGTCTGTTGTTTTTGATAAGGAATTTTAGAAAACAACAAAAGGGATACATTGATTCAAACCAAATGAAGATAAGTAGAAAACATTTACATAATTCATGAGTTGTATTTTATGTATTAATACAACCAAATGTATATATTGGACTTGTGCATATATCTTTTTTTTTTTTTGAAACAAAATGATTGAAACCTGAAGGTGACTCTTTTGGTGGTTTTTTAGAGACTTTTAGGCTAAATAGGAAGATTTGGGAATAGGCAGAACTCTTGGCACCTCTCAGATAATGCCACTTTATTACTCACCTCTTTACTTATGCCTAAAATATTAGATGAAAATACAGCAGAGGTGAGATAGGGGTGCAGAGTTTCTAATTCCTTCCTCATTTTTGAAGCTCAGTATGTTTCATGTTTTACAGCTTTAGACATTGATATCTACAAATCATGCTTAAAAGTTCTCCTTCTTATAAGAAAATCATGAAATAAGGATGGAATAATGATCATAACTGAAAGAGAAGTTTGACAGTATCTCTCAGCAAAAACATCCTCAACTTTTGTATCTTCAACTTGTTTGCTGTTGATCAGTTGTGTAAGTTGGTTCTTTTTTTCTTAAATTAGGAAAAATGACTTGAACTTTCATATTGTTTTTGATATTTAGTCATTTGCCTTATATTCTCTTTATTCCAGTAAAATATATTTTAATTCCAGAATCATATTTCACTTAATTGTCTCTCCTCTCTAGAAATACCCTGTAAAATAATCATTTTATTACTTATTTATTTATTATTTATTTATTATATGGAGGTATAAAAATTTAAATTATTTATTTTAACTAATTATAAATATAAATAATTTAATAATTATTAAATAAATATAAATAATTATAAATATAAATATTTATTTATTATTTATTATTACTTATTTGTTACATGTAGGTATAAAAATTTATGGGATAAAAGGTCTAAAATAGATCTCATGTCAACATGGAAGACTGAGTTGGGAAAACTCCCTTTTTCACTTCAGCCATATATTAGGTTGATCATTAGACTACAATAATATAGAAGTAGTTTAGGATGAGAGATCAGAGTTGAAGTATTCTAAGGCCCTTCAATTATTCAGGAAGAGAATAGAGATATTGATTAACGTTAAATCTTTTTAAGTATCCATGTTAAAAATTTAAAGTTAGCTACTTAAAGAATAAAAATAGAGTGCATAATTTCTAAATAAAGGTGCCTTGGAACACTTAAAAAAGCCCCAGCAAACTCAATCCAACAGATCGTAGAAAAGATGAAAATATAAGCAAAAATGGTAAATAAAAGACAAAAAATTAATGATGGTAAAAGTAAAATTATTCAGAAATTAGATTACATAAGAGAGAAAATTAAATTATGCAATGCACAGGAGATATCCATAAAGGAATATAATTCAGAAATGTTAAGAATATGGAAATTAAAAAAAATTGCTGAGAAATACTCAGCAAAAGAAAGCTGGTGTGCCAATATAAATATCAGACAAAATACAATTTAATGCAAAACCATTAACAGGAATGGTGTCAGTACATGATGAAGGAAATGTTTCACCACGAGTATAAAATGATACTTTTATGGGCAAAGACAACACAGTCTCAAATATAGAAAGCACATATTTATTTCATTGCAAGGAAAACATTTAAATGTTTCCTAATTATACTAGAAGATTTTTATATTCTTCTCTCATTAGGCAAAAATTAGTATAGGAACTGAGATTTGAAGAACTCATTATCAAACTTAATGTAAGAGATATATATGAACCCTGTAAATTGAAAACATACTTTTCAACAGCACATATGAATCATTTACAATTATTTTCACATACTAGATTACAAAGGATGTCTTTAGGAATTCAGAAGAGTATGGAAATGTCCAATATCATAAAGTGAATGTGAAAGAATACAATGAATGAAAGAGAAAATTTAAAAATAACTCATTATTTCATCATCCAGATATACGTAGTATCCAGATACGTAGTATCTGATATGTAGATTTAGTATTTTTATGCAATTTGTGGCAGAGGCAGCGAAATATTCCCAGAACCCATTCTCCTCTTCCTTGTTTCCCTATAGAAATAGACCACCACTCTCTTTTGAGATTTTAAGAGGGCACATGGCTACCCAAGTAGTGACTACATTTTCCAGCTGCCCTCCAAGCTTTCCTTCAGTGTAAATTAAATAAATTCACTCATAAGCTAGCTTCAGCCATGCAGATACTAGTAAGAGATCTGTGAACCCCTGAAGACAGCCTGAAACAGTGTAGAGGTGTGTGTGTGTGTATGTGTGTGTGTGTGTGTGTGTGTGTGTGCACACACACATGCACACAGGCAAACACATGCACATCTTTCTGAGGTGAGGGTTCAGACCTTTCATCAAATCTGTGAACCCCTATTTTCAAAAGAAAAAATTAAAATCTGTGCCCTAGGGTTCATGAATTGTCAAGACTGAAGAAATATCGGGTTCCTGAAGATCCTCATGGGGATCAGGTGACTGCATGTCCTAGTTCATATGGACGTTACATAAGTGAAAAGCCTTTATCTTGCTTAAGTCATTGTGTTTTGGGGTATCTTTGTTACGGCAGTTTGGTTCGTACCTAACAAATAGAGAATTATTTTATTTTATTGTATTACTTAATTTAATTTAATTTGAAATCTGATCATGAAGTTACATTTTACGATGTGATTTTAAAATTAGTATATCGGGGCCCCTGAGTAGCTCAGTTGGTTAAGTGTCCCTCCAACTCAGGCTCAGGTCATGATCTCACAGTCCTTGAGTTCCAGCTCCGCGTTGGGCTCTGTGCTGACAGCTCAGAGCCTGGAGTTTGCTTCAGATTCTGTGTCTCTTCCCTCTCTGCCCCTCCCCTGCTCGTGGTCTCTGTCTCTCTCTCTGTCTCAAACGTGAATAAACATTAAAATAAAATTTAAAAAATAAAATTAGTATATCAACAGTTTTCTACCCCACTACATTGTTTTACATCATTTTTCATACTCTTCCATTGTATAAATAAGCCATAATTTAAAGATTTCACTTTCTTAGAAACAGGCGTTTTCTAATTTTTCTCTGTGGTAAACAGGGTTTATTGCTGAGTTTATAAACATTGGTGAGTTGCTAGATCATTGTTCACATTTGTGGTTATTTCTTTAGAATAAACATGTAGAAACAAAATGGCATTTTTATGCATTTAAGGCCCGTTTGCATTTCCTTCATTATGTATTAATATTACTGAAGAATCTGTCACATAGCTGTAGTTTCATTCAAAGCCATCAACAGTTTTGTTCTAATGTATGCCCAGATACTCACATCATTCCATCAGTTAATCTGAATTTAACTGAGAAGTAGTGCAAGAATCCTAACTATACAGGACAATAATCTCCTTACCAACTCTGAAGAGTAAAGTCACAACATTTTGTCTAAGAAATGAATTAATGTCATTTTCTTGACCCAACATATTATCTAATATCCTGATTACCTTGTTATTTTAGTATTCTACATTTAAAATTAAGATTCTCTTTTATCATGGAATTTCTTAGCAGTATAATTAAAAGAAAAACTATAATTAAGATATTTAGGCAAAACCCATAAACCTCATAATTTTATTCCCTTTTATGATTAATTGTTAAATAGCAGAAGCATAAACTTATTAAGTCATATTTAGTTTAGAAAAACCTATCTCCCTTAACTGCAGTTTAAGTAAGAAAACTCACAGAGAAAATGCTCCCAAACAGCTTGAAGTTTTTGAAGTTTCTTTCACATTTTTTCTATTCCTTTTTTTTTTTTAATGTTTATTTATTTTTGAGAGAGAGAGGGAGGGAGAGAGAGAGACTCACTGTGAGCGGGGGAGGGGCAGAGAGTGAGGGAGACACAGAATCCAGGCTCTGAGCTGTCAGCACAGAGCCTCATATGGGACTTGTACTCATGAACCACGAGATCATGAACTGAGCTAAAGTCAGATGCTTAACCGACTGAGCCACCCAGGTGCCCCTCACATTTTTAATTTTTTGTTTATTTAAAAAAAAAATTTTAACATTTATTTTTGAGAGACAGAGAGAGACAGCACAAGTAGGGGAGGGGCAGAGAGAGGGGAGGACACAGAATCCAAAGCAGGCTCCATGCTCCGGTTTGTCAGCACAGAGCCTGATGCGGAGCTTGAACCCACAAACCATGAGATCATGACCTGAGCCGAAGTCAGACACCTAACCTACTGAGCCACCCAGATGCCTCTCACATTATTTAGAATAAGTAATTACTTTTTCAACATTTCTTTTTTAATTAAATTGGGGTGATTCTTTTAAGATGAAACCCTAACAAATCATTATTACATTTCAATAATTCTTAACGCAGCAGTTTCTTTCTTAAATAAAATATTATTTATTTTATAGGGATCACTCTATTTAAAAAAAAATTTTTTTTAAACATTTATTCACTTTTTGAGAGACAGAGAGTGTGAGTAGGGCAGGAGCAGAGAGAGCGGGAAACACAGAATCCAAAGCAGGCTCCAGGCTCTGAGCTGTCAGCCCAGAGCCCGATGTGGGGCTTGAACTCATTAACTGTGAGATCATGACCAGAGTCGAAGTCGGATGCTTAACTGACTGAGCCACCCAGGTGCCCTGATCACTCTATTTTTATAAATTTGGATGTGAGTATGGGAAAAAGGAATTGGGAATATTGACTCAAAAGTATACAAGGAGAGAACAGAATTACTCCTTTTTGTTTTTAATAGTCTTCAATTGTAAGTAGGTACCAATGACTTTTACAGTAATCACATCAAAAAATAGACTTAAATGATGCATTTAGGAATCATATAGATTTATTTTTTGCAGTGCTTTGTTGTTATTGTTGTTTTTAATGGGCATGGAAAATGTGAATTAAGTTGCTCAATAAAAATAAAAACAGTTGAAATTAAGTCCTAAATTTAAAGATCTGGTCAATAATCCATTCATCAATTCAATCATTTGTGTATGGAATAATTGACAACTGGGCAAAGCATTGTCCTGTAGGAGAGACAATGTCCAGAAATAACTACCGTTTAGGGTAGAAATGATAAGTGTAACGTATATGAAGAAGAGAATTGTTCCCATTCAGGGAAATAGGTAGCATATGACTACCCCAGAAATTGGGAGGGCAAACAGAATGTACAAAAAAATACTTTTGTAAGAAAGAACAGGAACTACATGGGGACACTGGCTTGCTCAGATGAAGTGATTTAGTTCAGGTTGCTATCACAGAATACTATAGACTAAGTGTTTTATAAACAACAGAGATTTATTCTGAGTTTTGGAAGCTAGAAATCCAAGATTGGGGTCCTAGCACAGTCAGGTCCTGGTGAGAGCCCCATACTGGTTGCAGACCAATGACTTCTGGTTGCATCCTCACAGGGAGGAGAGTAGAGACAGGAGACAGGCTTTCCTGACTTACAAGGATACTAACCTAAATCATGAAGGCCCCACCCTTATGACCTCATCTAATCCTAATTTTCTCCCAAAGCTCCACCTCTTAATACCATCACATTAAGGGTAGGGCTTGAATATATGAATTTGGGTGGGGGGGGACACACACATTCTCCATAACATTAGGGGAATGTTGCAGATGTGAGAAGAGTAATGAGAAAGGAGTTGGGGAGGGGGGGAAGATAACTGGGTCAGATTGTGGAGGGCTTGAATTTCAGGTTAAGGATTTTGGCTAAGAAGTTCTATGAACTCTTTCAGAAATTCTACCTCAGGGGTGCCTAGGTGGCTCAGTCGGTTAAGCGTCTCATTCATGATTTCTGCTCAGGTCATGATGTCACGTTTTGTCATTGGGCTCTGTGCTGACAGCTCAGACCCTGCTCGGGATCCTGCCTCTCCCTAACTCTCTGCCCCTCCCCCACTCATGCTCTTTCTCTCTCTCTCTCTCAAAATAAACAAACATTAAAAAAAACAAATTCTATCTTGGTATATTCTGCTGAAGAACTAAACAAAACAAAATACAAGAAAGAACTTTTTACTCCTTTATTCTTATGCTTAGCCTATTGTTACGTTTCTAAATTATGACACACCAGTGGGACAAAGATTGATCTTGATGTATCCATATCTATGATATGGAAAGTGAAGCTGTCGAATAACAGGATTACAATTTTAAGTAAACTCGATTGAAGGAAAGATGGCAAAATAAGTGGGAAGTAACAAGATGAAAACATTTATGGGTTATTTTGACAACTATAAATATAAAATAATTTTGATTGCTAATCATATGTTAGGATTTGTGCATGATACTGATAGAACTATTAAAAAAAATCTTTAACTATGATTTCCCTTATGCACCTATTCCCCACTACAGGGGTCATCCTGAAGTAAAAGTGGAAATTAGATAATCACTCGGCAACAAATGGCAGAAAGAATGTGGAGTGTGGGGTCCTGACTTGGGATTTAGGCCACAGCTCTGGCATAACATTGTATAAATTTGGGGAAAGTCACTGAAACTTTCAGAGCTCCAGTTCCATTATCCCTTTACAACAGGGCAAAGACCCCCTGTTCTACCTATTTCCTGGGTCATTGGCACTCTTCGATGCAATAGTGTAAGTGAAAATGAATGTAATCTCAGTGTCCTTGTTTCCCTAGGAATCTCAACTCTCCCTAATTATATATACTGGGTTTTGGTCCTTGATCTTACTGTCATATGGTTGACACAAACTTCCTTGAAAATATTTCCATTTAAATATTGAAGACTGAGAAGTCTTAAAGTTCTGAGGTAGAAAATTGTGATGGTAAAATTTCAGGCACCTTAACAGGGTAAGTCCCTTCACTTTCTGGGCTTTAAGCTTTCCACCTATATGATTAAAGAGTTTGTAAATTGATTGCACAGAAGAATCACCTGATGAGCTTTCAAAGCTATAAATTTCTGGGTCGCATCCCAGACCTATCAAAGCAGAATCATAGAAAATAATCATGGAAGATAGGAACATTGAAAATGACTAACGAAAGAGCTGTAGTTCTAATCATAATCAGAGGCATAGATTCTGTCTATAAGACACTAGAATTACGCAGTGCCAATTTTTAAAAGCTTTCTAGATTATCTGGATGCACTGTTCCAAATTCTTTTTTCTGAGTCTCAGGGCTGCAGTGCCTATCATCAAATGGAAACTAGACTCTTGTCTGGTACCCATCGTGCACTGACTGTGCGTGACATCTTGAGTAAGAGGAATAGTGATGATATTCATAGCAATAATAATGAAAAAGAAAAACAATAAACATGTTTGATTAGTTGAATGTGACTAACTTTGAGATAATACGGTGTGATGTGACATCAAGTTGGTTACATTAGAACTTCTTGATTGATAAGACAGAATGGATGAACATATCAGACTTGACTTTACAGGGCTCATTATGCTACTCCTCAAATGTAATTCTGAGATTTGGGTGTCTTCTACTAGCAATTTGGAATTTGTAACCTACCTATGCCTTAATTGTAAAGTTTAATGATGACTGATAGTATGACATAATAAGAAATATGTATTTGGTCTTCATTCCTAATTCTTGACTCTGAGCTCCTAAAACTTTAGAATTTCCTTACTGATAGGGTGAGAGAGGTGTCCTTTGTTATTCATAAGGAGCCCATTTCAATCATACCTAGTTCATGTTAATAAGGTGACTCTTGGTGGGCCTCTAGATACCTTTAGGATGGAGGCTGGTTAGCAGAGCAGCCAACCATGTGAGTAGTGTTAAAGCTTTAATCTCCACCCACCTGACCTCCAGGGAGTGGAGAGAGGGTGAAGATTGAGGGAATTACCAATGGCCAATGATTTACTCAGTCATTCCTATATAATGGAAGCTCCATAGGAAACCTAAACCACAGGATTTGGAGAGCTGCTGGGTTGGTGAGCACATGGAGGTGCTGAAGGGATGGTGCCCCTGGGAAGGGCAGAAAAAGCTCTGGGCCCGTTGCCCTGTACGTCACTTTCTGGCTGTTCATGAGTTGTATCCTTTATAATAAACTGGTAATAGTAAGTAAACTGTTTCCTTGAGTTCTGTGAGCCTTTCTGCAAGGTATGGAACCTGAGAAGGAGGTCACGGGGATTCCTGGTTCATAAGCAGTTGCTCAGAAGTGTGATGAGAATTTATGAGTAGCATATGAACTGGGGGACCATCCTGTGGGACTGAGCCCTTAACCTGTGGTGTATGCTTTAACTCCAGGTAGTAAGTGTCAGAATTGAATTGAATTGTAAGACAACCAGTTGGTTTCGGCAGAGGTGGAAAACTGGTTGACGTGGAAGGAAACTTCTACACATTTGGTGTCAGAGTTGCTGTGAGTAGAAACAGATGTTAAGGGGCACCTGGGTGGCTCAGTCGGTTAAGTGTCCGACCTTGGCTTTCATGATCTCATGGTTCATGGGGTGGAGCCCCACATTGGGCTCTGTGCTGACCGCTCAGAGCCTGGAGCCTGCTTTGGATTCTGTGTCTCCCTCTCTGTCTGCCCCTCCCACCACTTGCACTCTGTCTCTCTCTTAAAAATAAATAAACAAACAAAAGAAATAGATCTTAAGAGACATAAATAAAAAGACTTAAGACAATGGAAAATACAGAGCCAAAATCATTATTTGGTGCTATAGAACAAAAATTTACCCTTTAGAGAATTCAAATTTTTAAGAAACTGTGACCTTTAAAGGACTGTGCAGACATAGCCAAAATGTGTAGACATTAGTCCTGATACTAGGTATTATTCATTAGCAACTATGACTCAGTTTTTTCTTTTTACTTTCAGGTTTACTTTACATTTTTAAAAAAGAGGAAAAGTAAGAGACATTTTAAAAAGTAATAAAGTTTAGCTCTAATTGGGGCACTGGTTAGAATAACACCATTAGAACAGCCGACTTTAATTTTTTCACTGATTTTATTCATTTCAGGTTCAAAAAAGATTTGATAGAAGTGCTTTACTGGATATTTGTTAGTCAAAAATGGTGGTGAGCTTGTGCCTGAAATGAATATTACAAAGCTTGGGGAAATATTTTAATTTTGAAATTTCAGATGGGTTCCATAATTACCTCGGGCACTTTTTTGTCTGAGTATAGCATTAACGGTGCTATTCCCAGAACATACTGATGATAAAGTAAAATCACTCCACTCATTAAAGGCAAAGAAGTGCAGATGGCTATTATTAATGACGAGGATAGGGGACAATAATCATGAAAGCTCTGAAGCCTAAAAATAAGTATTAAAATGGCTGAACTATCAATCATACCAGAGACATAGATATATCCACATAAACCAAACTTCAGAAAAAGAATAGGAACAAAACAAAATCCATTGTCAATTGGGTACTTTAACTACATTATGCCATCTGGGTAATTGATTGACTTTGTCATTTTCCCGATAATTCCAAATAAGTGAGTTTAAGGATAATCACAAGCACTTTATAACTTATGGGTAAAAAAAAAAAAACAAGGACCTGAATATCTACTAATTTCATTTCTCACAAAGATCAGGTTTACCTGGAGTCCCTAAGAGGAAAATAACCTAAAAATACAAAATTTTTAATAGATAATTTTAGGTTGAATTTTTTTAAAAAAGAAACTGAGGCAGATTTTTTGCCCACAGCACATTTAGTAATAGCTATAAACTTATGAAAACGAAACCTAACAAAGAACCACAACAAAAACAATCCACATTATTTTCCCAGCTAGGTAAATGCATTTGCCATTGTTATGATTTTAAAAATCGTATTTGCCATCTCCTATGCACAGTGCTTCTGTCAGCATTGTCTGGACAAGGCAACCTACATTCCCACAGCTTCAATGCGTATTTGCACAGTCAGTTGGTGTTCTCAAAGAACCATGAAGTTGCATATTAGGCCCTAAAAATAGCCAGATGCGAAGCAATAAAAGTTGAAACATTAGGGGAACAGAGGAAGCTTTTATTTTATAAATGTAATTAGAACAAGCTGACTTTACCCCAAAAGGCACAAAGCAGACTTTGTGATAATATAAAAATAAATAAAAATTTTAAATAGCAAATAAGGGGGGAAATTTATTCCTTTTATCATTGACCTTTCTTTGAAAGTAACATATTGTACATCAGCTCATTAATAGAAACATGGGTTTAGGTGTGTCTGCTTTGTAATAGTGTAAATAGAGACTTTGCCCACCACCCATGTGAAGTGCAATAGAGTTTCAAACCAAGTCAATAAAAAAATTCAGAACCTGATCTGACACTTCCATTTAGAACGCATAATTCTTTAAAAGAAAGGCAAAATGCCAGCAGGAAACATAATTGTTCATGGCATTATTGGTCTAAATTCTCTCCTTCCTGGATGGGAACATATAGAAAAGAATCACTTTCCATAAAAAGCTTTAAGAAATCCCTAACTTTCAGTTAACCTCTTGAATAGGATTTAGTTCATTCTGTCCTGAAGCCCCTGGGGTACCACCACACATGAATGGCTCTATGATGTTGCCATATTACACTGGTTCTCCAAGTATGGTCCCCAACATCCCCAGGGACCTATTAGAAATGCAAATTCTTAGCTCTGCCCCAGATCTACTGAATCAGCAACTCTGGAGGTGGGGCCCTGTGACAGGAAGCTTATCAACCATCCAGGTAATTCTGCTAATGCTCAAGTTTGAGAACAGCTGTTCTAAGTCTTGCTACAGAAGGTAACAGGTGAAGGTCCAGAATGATTACAGAACTAATTAATTCTTTTGGCTAAAAAGACCTCAAAGTTAAATGTTTTCCTTTTTATAGACGAGGAAATCATAGTTCAGGCAGTTACTTGTTAGTATGGAGCTGGGACTTGAAGTCAGGCCTTCTTACCCGGGTACACACATTATTCCCTGCTACAATATACGTCAAATCCCATGCTACCCACGTTGGTGTTAATAATGCTCTTGCTATTTCAGGGTGAGTAAATGTGAAATTGTCTATTCTTGTATGAGAGGGAAATTATTAAAACATTTTATAATTTAAGCAGAAAATTTTCTGCTAATCACATGTGGCTAATATAATGGTAACAGATATTTTGAGGAATAAACATTTTAATCATATCATTGACCAAGATGCTTTGCTTGAACAAACTTCACTCAGGCTCCAGAAACTTCTATGCTCATCTGTGCATTTCCTTATAAAATCCAGTTCTAGCAAGAACCCTGCTAAGTCAGCCTAGCAAGGACCCCCTCCCTCCATTGCTGTCTGATGTTTGATCACTATCAATGTCTGATCAGGTTCCTCATCCTCCACCATATCCCAGCTGATTAATGTCTGATCACCCTGGCCTGTCTTCAGCAATCCTGATCCTGTTAGGGTCAGTTCTTCCAGAATCCTCCTTACCTCTAACGTTTCCTCTTTGGTAATTTTTCATCCACTGGCCTCCAACCCTGCTCCTTGGCCATAAATTCCCACTTACCCTTGCTGTATTCAGAATTGAGCTTAGTTCTCTTATGGGGTTTCTTTTCCCCTTCTGTATTATTCTTGAATAAAATCTGTTTTTACCGCATAACTGTCTAGCTCTGTTTTTGTCTTTGGAAGTTCTGTTGCTATGATTCAGATAGGATCACATTCATCATTGGATCCTGGATCATTCACTCGGGACCTTAAGTGGGCACGTTTGAAGGCTCTGTGTTCATTCTTGATTGATTAATTAGGGATCCACTGGTGGGTCCAACTCCTAAACCATAGCTGTGGACAAATGTCTATTGAAACTGGTAAGGACAATTTTGGTTCCTAAGATTCTGAGTATACTCTAGAAGCTGGGTTTGAGTCCCAGATGAATGGAGCCTGAGTTAGCTTTCCAGGTTTCTCTGTTTGTAAAAGGCTGGGTTAGAGTTTCAGGCAAGAAACTGTTTATAATATTTGCTTTAGAATCTTAGGCGTCTGTTTATAAGAGACTCTGTTCCACAGCAAGGAACAGAAGCTGTGTTAAAAATCCCAAGTTTCTTTGTTCGTAAGTATAAAGGTACCGTTAGTTAAGAACATGGGAGCCTCTCAGTCGTCTGAGAATCTCCTTTTTGACCCCACCGACTATATGTGCAACTAATTTTGTCTGCTTCCTTTCTTGCTGGTACCGTTTTACTAAAGATAATTTGGAACTTAAGTAACCTCTTTCAGAAACAAGGTCATCACCACAAACTGGCTCCTTTAAAACCTCTTTCGTCTTATCACCTCTGTTCCTCCTTTTTCCTTTTACTGCTGCCTTTGATCTTCCCTCCACTTCCCCTGAACCCTTAAAATGGCCTTCAAACCCCTTACCTCCATCCCTTTTTGCACCCTGCTGGAACGTTTCCCTTCCTGTTCCAGCCCCTCTGTCATTTGAATTTTAGGTCCTGGCCCCCCATTAGGGTCTCTTAAAGAACTCTTAAGGGAAGTCAATTTTTGAGGCTGAAAGTTTGGTTGGAAATAGACTGAGTATTTTATCCACTCAGATGGCTTTGGAGACATCCAGACAGTCACTGGATGTGTCCTCAGCCTAAAACGTAGTCTATGGCGTCATTGAAAGATTATATATCAGGGCAAAAGAAAGTCATAAAAGTCTTCACAAATATTGGTAAAAGACTTATACCTTACTTAATAGGTAAACTCATCACGTTTCTGACAGAGACACCATTTGGATAACAAGATAGAGATATATCAGTGATTTTTATATTACTATGCCTTACTGACTCTTGATCAAGAGTCTGATGCTTAACCTGCTGAGCTTAACTGACTGAGCCACCCAGGCACCCATGTTTGTAACTGTTTATATGTTAATGCATGTGTGTATGTATGCATATATGTTAAGTATATATAATATTTTTCTATCTCCAGAGAGAATTTAAAAATTACTTTATAAAATCTTTTAAAGGGGTTCTATTCACTTTGGATTAGAGATAAACAGCCACTTATTTAAATTAATTTCCAAAATTCTTAGAAATATAGAAACCAACCCAAATTTTTTTTACGTTCACAAGTGATGTGGGTAAATCTCTGAGAAGTAAGATTAGTTTAATATTGTTGGCTTAATAAAAATGGGTATGTCTTCTGAGTTATCAACATTCAGTGTAACATGAGCATACATTTATTCTAGTTAGATTTACTAGTTGAATAAGATTTTATTATCTCTACTAGATGTTTAAGATAATAAAATTGTAAATTGAAACTAAGAATAAACCGAGATGAACAATAAAAAATAAATTGCTTAATGTATATTATACCAAGCGGTAAAAAAAAAAAAAAGCAAAAGAGAAAAGCCATATGTTTAACTTTTTAGGTTCTTTCCTTCTATAATATTTTAAAACTTGCCTGATTTATAAAAAAAAATAAATTTTAATGGCTATTTTTGCTTGATAAACTTGTTTAATAAATTTACATTCAAACACAATTCTAAGAACAAGTGAATTAAATTGATGTAAGTGGAGTAAAAGCTTATAAATGAACTTTTTTTAATTAAGGTATAATTGATATATAACATGTTAGTTTTAGGTGGTACAAAATGATTTTTTTTAATTAAAAAATTTTTTTAACATTTATTCATTTTTGAGAGACAGAGAGAGAGAGAGAAAATGAGTGGGGAAGGGGCAAAGAGAGAGGGAGACACAGAATCCGAAGCAGGGTCCAGGGTCTGAGCTGTCATCACAGCGACTGATGCAGCGCTCGAACCCACGAACTGTGAGATCATGACCTAAGCTGAAGTTGGATGCTTAACCAACTGAGCCACCCAGGGGCCCCACAAAATGATTTGATATTTGTATGTATTTTGAAATGATTACCACAGTTAGCATCTGTCATCATACATAGTTATAAAAAAATTGTGTGTGTAGGATGAGATTTTAAGACTTACTCTTTTAGCAAATTTCCAACATTTCATACAGTATTATTAACTTTAGTCACCCTCCTGTACATTACATCCCCATGACTTATTTATTTTATTACTGGAAGTTTAAACTTTTTGACTCTCTTCACCCATTTCACCCATCTCTTTATCTCCCACATTTGGGAACCAACAATCTGTCAATTTGTTTTCTGTGTCTATGAGCTTCTTTTTTTAGATTTTACATAGAAGTGAGGTCATACAGTATTTGTTTTTCTCTCTCTAACTTATTTCACCTAGCATAAAGCCCTTAAGATCCATCCATGTTGTTGCAAATGGCAAGGTTTCTATTTAGGGCTGAATAATATTCCATTGTAAATATATACTACATTTGCTTTATCCATTCATCAATTGATGAACACAGGTTTCCCCCCCCACACCCGCCACCCCATATCTTGGCTATGTAAATAATGCTATAATGAACATGGGGGTGCATATATATATTTCCAAATTTGTCTTTTTGTGTTCTATGAATAAATATCCAGAAATGGAATTGCTCGATCATGTGGTAGTTACACTTAAAAATTTTTGAGGAACCTCCATTCTGTTTGCTATAGTGGCTGCACCAATTTACATTCCCACCAACAATGCACATGTATTCCCTTCTCTCTATATCCTTTTCAGTTTTTGTTACCTCTTCTCTTTTTGATACTAGCCATTCTAAGATGTATGAGGTAATATCTCGTCGTGGTTTTGATTTGCATTTCTCTGATGATTAGCAATGTTGTACACTTTTCCATGTACCTGTTGACCATCGGTATATCTTCTTTGGAAAAATGTTTATTCAGATACTTTGCCTGTTTTTTTAATTGAATTTTTTTTCTATTCAGTTGTATGAGTTCTTTATATATTTTAGATAGTAACCCTTTGTCAGATATATGAGTTGCAAATATTTTCTCTAAACATGTAGGTTGCCTTTTCATTTTGTTGAATGTTTCTTTTGCTGTGCAGTTTTTTAGTTTGCTGTGGTTGTTTATTTTTGCTTTTGTTGCCTTTGCTGTTGATGAAAATCATTGTTAAGACTGATGTCAAGAAACTTACTGTCTGTGTTTTCTAGGAGTTTTATGGTTTCAGTTCTTATGTTGAAGTCTAATCTATTTTGAGTTATTTTTTGTGTACAATGTAAGATACTGGTTGAGTTTCATTCTTTTGTGTGTGGCTGTCCACTTTTCCCAGAACTATTGATTGAAGAGACTGTCTTTTCCTATTGTATATTCTTGGCTCCTTTGTTGCAAATTAATTTACGATATATACATGGGTTAATTTCTAGGCTTTCTGTTCTGTTCGATTGATCTCTGTATCTGTTTTTGTGCTATTGTCATACTGTATTGATTAATATAGTTTTGTAATATAGTAGGGAATCAGAGATCTTTGTTCTTTTTAAAGATTGCTTGGGCTTTTCGGAATCTTTTGTGGTTTCATGCAAATTTTAGGGTGGTTTGTTCTATTTTTGTGGAAAATGTCACTGGAATTTTGAAAGGGCTTGTATTGAACCTGTAGATTGCTTTGGGCAGTATGGACATTTTGAAAATATTAATTCTTTAATCCATGAGTATAGAATATCTTTCTATTTATTTGTGTCTTCAGTTTTTTTATTAATGATTTTCAGTGCATAGGTTTTTCACCTCCTTGATTAAAGTCATTTCTATATATTTTATTCTTTGTTATACAGTTGTAAATGGGATTATTTTCTTAATTTTTCTCATAGTTTATTATTAGTGTATAGAAATGCAACTGATTTTTGCATGTTGATTTTGTATCCTGCAATTTTCTGAATTTCTTTATTAGTTGTAGTAGTTTTTTGGTTAGTAGTTTCAAGGTTTTCTATATTTAATATTATGTCATCTTCAAATAGTGATAGAGGTACCTTTTCCTTTCCAATATGAATGCCTTGTATTTGTGTGTGTGTGTGTGTGTGTGTGTGTGTGTGTGTGTGTGTGTAATAGTTCTGGCTAGGACTTCCAATGCTATGTGGAACTAAAGTGGCAAGAGTAGACATCTTTGTCTTATTCTTGATCTTAGAAGAAAGCTTTCAGCTTTTAACATTGAGTATAATGTTAGCTATGAGCTTGTCATACATGGCGTGTATGATGTGAGTTACACTCTTTCTGTACCCACTTTGTTGAAAGTTTTTATCATAAGTAGGTTTTGAGCTTTGTCAAATGCTTATGCCTAATTCGTTGATTTGATCATAGAATTTTTATTCTTCATTTTACTGATGTTGTATATCACGTTGATTGATTTGTGGATGTTGAACCTGAAATAAATTTCACTTTATCATACTATATGATCCTTTTAATGAATTATTTAATTCAGTTTGTTAATATTTTGTTGAGAATTTTTGCATTTATGTTCATCAGGGTTATTTATCAGTATTCATCTTGTGATTTCCTTGTTTGGTTTTGATATCAGAGTAATGCTGGTATGAGTTAGGTTAGGAAGTGTTCCTTCAATTTTTGGGCAGAGTTTGAGGAGTATTGGTATTTATTTTTAATGCTTGGTAGAATTCAATAGCGAAGCCATCTGGTCCTGGAATTTTCTTTGTTAAGAGGTTTTTGATTACTGATTTAATATCCTTACTTGTAGAATATTTCTGCTCATATTTTCTATTTCTGGATGATTCAGTCTTGGTAGTTTATATGTTTTTAGGAAATTATCCATTTCTTTGAGGTTATCAAATTTATTGGTGCATAATTCTTCACAGAAGTCTCTCATGATGCTTTGTATTTCTGTGGTAATGTTTGTAATGTTGCATCTTTCATTTCTGATTTTATTTGTTTGAGTTGTCCCTCTTTGTTGGCATGTCTTGCTAAATGTTTCTCAATTTTATCATTTTAAAGTGGTGACTCTTAGTTTCATTGATCTTTTCTGTAGTTCTTGTAGTCTTTATTTCATTTACTTCCTTCTTTCCATTAACTTTGGGCTTAGTTTTTTTTTCTTTGTGTATAAAGTTAATTTGTTTATTTGAGATTTTCTTGTTTGTTTCTTGATATAGACATTTATCAATAAAAGTATCCATCTTAGAACTGCTTTTTCCAGCATCCCATAAGTTTTGATATTTTGTATTTCATCACCATTTTTCTCAAGGTATTTTTAAGATTTTTCTTTTAATTTCTTCTTTGACTTCGCTGTTCAGTAGCATGTTGTTTAATATCCATATATTTGTGGAATCCCCATTTTTTTCCTTGTAATTGATTTCTAATTTTATACCATTAAGGTTGGAAAAGATGTTTGATGTGATTTTAAACTTCTTAAATTTATTAAGATTTGTTTCTTGACCTAACATGTGATCTATCTTAAAGAATGTTCCGTGCAAACTTGAGAAAAATGTGTATTCTGCTGCTTTTGGACAAAGGTTCTGTATATATCTATTTAACCCATATGGTCTAATGTGTCATTTAAGGCTGATATATCCTTATTGATTTTCTGTTTGGATGATCTATTGATATAAATAGGGTATTAAAATCCCTTACTATTATTGTATTATTTCTCCACATTATTGTATTATTGTCAATTTCTCCATTTAGATCTGTTAATATTTGCTTTACACATTTAGGTGCCTATATGTTAGGTGCATAAATATTTATAAATATTATATCTTCTTGATGGATTGATCCCTTTATCATTATATAATAACCCTCTCTGTCTCTTATTACAATCTTTGTTTTATTTTATTTTTTTTGTTTAAATTTTTTTTTAACATTTATTTATTTTTGAGACAGAGAGAGAAAGAGCATGAACAGGGGAGGGGCAGAGAGAGAGGGAGACACAGAATCTGAAACAGGCTCCACGCTCTGAGCTGTCAGCACAGAGCCCGACGTGGGGCTCGAACCCACAGACCGCGAGATCATGACCTGAGCCGAAGCCAGACGCTTAACCCACTGAGCCAGCCAGGCGCCCCTACAATCTTTGTTTTAAAGACTACTTTGTCTGATATAAGTATAGCTACTTTATATTTTCATTTGCATTGGATATCTTTTTCCATCCTTTCACTTTTAGTCTGTGTGTCTCCTTCCATCTAAAGTAAGTCTCTTACAGGCAGCACATGGATGGGTCTTGTTTTTATCAACTACTCTATGTCTTTTGATTAGGGAATTTAATGCATTTACATTTATTTATTTATTTATTTATTTATTTTAAAATTTTTTTTTCAACGTTTATTTATTTTTGGGACAGAGAGAGACAGAGCATGAACAGGGGAGGGGCAGAGAGAGAGGGAGACACAGAATCGGAAACAGGCTCCAGGCTCTGAGCCATCAGCCCAGAGCCTGACACGGGGCTCGAACTCACGGACCACGAGATCGTGACCTGGCTGAAGTCGGACGCTTAACCGACTGCGCCACCCAGGCGCCCCTGCATTTACATTTAAAGTATTACTGATAGGTATATTCTTATTGCCATTTTGTTAATTGATATCAGAGTGTTTACACTTCCTCTCTGTTCCTTTCTTCTCCTGCTCTCTTTCTTTATGGTTTGATGACCTTCACTAGTGGTATGCTTATATTCTTTTCTCTTTATCTTTATTATATCTGTTACACATTTTTGCTTTGTACTTACCATAAGGCTTATTTATACCACTTATATCAGCTTCTATTTATAAATCTATTTTAAGTTCATAACAACTTAAGTTTGAATGCATTCTAAAGTGCTACATTTTTACTCTTCCCTCACCACCATATTTTACATTTTTGGTGTCATATTTTACATTTTTTTATCTTGCATGTTTCTTAACTATTAGTTACAGTTATTTTTTACTGCCTTATCTTTTAACCTTTATATTGCCTTTATAAGTGATCAATCCTCTATCTTTAATATATATTTACCATTGCCGATGAGATTTATACATTCATATGTCTTCTTGCCCCTAATTAGCACCATTTTGTTTTCAGCTTAGAGAAGTTCTTTTAACATTTCTTATAAGGTCAGTTTATAGTTGATGAACTTTTTTAGCTTTTGCTTGTTCACAAATGTCTTTATCTCTCCTTCAAATCTTATTGATAGAGTATTTGGTGGATAGAGTGTTCTTGGTTGGAAGGCTTTTTCTTTCAGGATTTTGAATGTATTATGTCACTCCTTTCCGGTCTGCAAAGTTTCTGCTGTGAAATCTGCTGATTGTCTTAAGGAGGTTTCCTTGTATGTTACAAGGTTTTTTTTTTTTTTCTCTTGCTGCTTTTAAGAATCTCTCCTTGTATTTAAATTTTGATATTTTAATTATACGGTGTCTTGGTATGAGTATTTTTAGTTTATATTTGGAATTCTGGACTTCCTGAATGTGGATGACTGTTTTATTCCCCAGGTTAAATGGGTTTCCACCTCCCATTATTTCAAATAATTTTTCTGTCTTTTTTTCTTTCTCTTTTCCTTCTGGGACACCTAAAGTATAAATGTTGGTCTGATTAATGTTGTACTATAAGTCGCTTAAGCAATCTTCACTTTTTTCCTTTTCTTTTTTCTTTTTCTATTTTTCTGCTCTGATTGAGGTCAGGTGTTTGGTTTTTTTTTTTCCCCCAGAAGAATTTGTTCCATATGCAGCTATTGATTTTGTTATGTCCATGGGAAGAGGTAAGTTTAGGACCTTCTTACATTGCCATCTTGAATCAGAACCCATCTAATTGCTCAAAAAAGGGAACTTATATGATTTTTGTTGGCAACTGTGAAAATACATAAAGTAAACTTCATTTAAAATGGAGTTGCAGGGGCGCCTGGGTGGCTCGGTCGGTTAAGCATCCGACTTTGGCTCAGTTCATCACGGTCTGTGAGTTCGAGCCCCGCGTCGGGCTCTGTGCTGACAGCTCAGAGCCTGGAGCCTGTTTCAGATTCTGTGTCTCCCTCTCTCTCTGCCCCTCCCCTGTTCATGCTCTGTCTCTCTCTGTCTCAAAATAAATAAACGTAAAAAAAAAATTAAAAAAAATGGAGTTGGAAAACCCTGCAAGGTGAGCTTTCATGCACATACCACAGTACCAGTTGCAGCTTGCATAACCAGCAGGAAGAAGGAAGATAAGAATTATTTTGATACGAGAATACATTTTTCATTTAGAAAGATCCCTCCCTGTCCCAGCAACAATGCACTAACCACCAGTTGTAGTTAATAAAAAACTGCCACAACCTGAAACTCTTGTTTTCTCCAATGAACTTTTGTTTAAAACAACCCACCCAATTTCCTCCTTTCTAACAAAGCTGAACTTTTCCTTTTCTCTTCTGACTTGCCTATGGTTCATCATAGCTTGCATGTCCTGAACTGCAATTCCTCTGCTTACCTGAATAAATTCATTTTGCTAGTAAACTAACTGACTATTTTATATTTAAGGCTGAAAAAACTCTGTTGTTCAAGTCTGCTACTAAGAATGCAGATTTTAGAGTTGTGCTGTCCAATAAAGATATAATGTGAGCTACATAGGTGATTATATAATTTCTAGTAGCCGTATTTAAAAAGATGAAAATATGGGGCACTTGGGTGGCTCAGTTGGTTGAGTGTCTAGCTCTTGGCTTCTGCTCAGGTCATGGTCTCACAGTTTCTTGAGTTTGAGCCCCACATAGGCCTCTGTGCTGGTGGTGTGGAGCCTGCTTGGAATTCTCTCTCTCCTTCTCTCTCTGTCCCTCCCCCACTTCTGCTGTCTCTGTCTCTCTAAAAATAAATAAATAAACTTAAGAAAAATAAAAAAATATGAAAAGAAATAGGTGGTAACGTTAATAATATATTTTATTTAATCCAATCTTTCTGAAAAATTTCAGGACATGCCACCCTAAACTATGCTGCTGTGCTTTATTGATTATTCTGAGAAGACAACTTTTGAAAAACAACAAATTCAGATAAAAGTTTGCTAAAGACAGGTCCTCCAAAAGGAATTCAGTTGGCAAAAATCTCAACTTGGAAGGATTGGGTCTTATCACAGAGGAGGAAACTGGATTTGGATACCACACCCACACAAACTTGTCACAGCTATTATGTTTTCCATTTATTCCTGTAAGAGTTCATTCACCTTTTCTAAAAATTATTGACTCTCTCCTAAGTTGCCTATATCCCCTCCCTTTTTTCCTGTTAAGAGGGTATAGAACCTCTCAAATCCCATCACATTTTGGAGTAGTCACTTTTTCTTTTCCTGTTGCCTCTTGGCATGTAATATTAAAAATTAATAAATTTCCATACCTTTTCTTCTATTAATCTGCTTGTTGTTAGCCATCAAAGCTAGAGAAGTAGAGGGAAAACATTTCTTCTTCTCCATGGCCAAACTATTATCTTTCAAAACTTTTTTGGATACTAAGTCTTAAAATTCCAGTGTGTGTTTCAGATCTATAGCACATCTTAGTTCAGACCAGCCACATTTCAAGTTTCAATAGTTCAATGTGGCAATGAGATGCCACAATGGACAGTAGAGATCTAGAGCTTTCTGCTTAGAACTCAGGACTGGTACATGCTGGTTATGCAATGTAGAGCCTTTGCTAATGTTCAGTTTCCTCTTCTATAAAAAAGAATAATAACATTCTTACTTCATCAGGTTGACACAAGAATTGAAGGAATTCTGTAGGCAAAGTATTCATCACACTCCCTGAAAAATAGTCTGCTCTCAATTAATGCTATTTTGTTGTTGTTGTTGTTGTTATTAAGGAAAGGGTAATGATAGAACTCAATGTGTTGTGAGGAGGGTAGGCATATTTTCTTACAAACTGAGGAAACCAATTTTTGATCAAAGATTGATCCTCTAATCTAAGAACATGTGATTCCTCACTCCATCTTTAAGATGATACTTCTAATTGTAAGGAAATTTAGAATAAGCAAAAAAGATCACTAATGTCTCTAGTGGAAAACTACGCATTGTTTAGATTAGAGCACACTTTCTAAGTTATGTAAGCCCAGCCTTTCATTGCCTTTGAGCTATTTTACAACACTGAAAATAGTAGATAACTGATAGCAATGCAAAATAATTCTTGTTCTTAGACATGCAAATAAATTCTGTCTGGTGGAGGTTCAATTGACTTTCCTCCTGTCTCCTCCCACGGGGAAAAAGGTAGTTTTGCATCCATTTGTAAATTCATTTCAACATTTCTTTACTGGGGAATTTTACCCCGTATACTTGCTTTGAATCAGTTGTAGTATCTACCTGATTCCATTGTTAATAATTAGTTAAATAAAATAATTAATATGTATTTACTATATATTTATGAGAGTCATGATTTTATCCATTATGGACAATTTTCCTTTAACATACTTATCTTGCACTCTGTTATCAAATTTATAAGAGCCATTATGAGCTCAATAAAAATTCAGTGAACTTTAAAGAATTAAGGATCATCTTTTTTCTATTTTGATTCTGGTTGTGAGTAGACACAGAATCTCTCTGTGGAAGGTTTGATGACACAAATCGTGTACAATGTTTGCCTTTGAAAACAAGAACACAGACTCACAGAACAGGGGGAGAGAGAGATAGAAAAATAATTATGAAAGAAAATACTGTTCCAACTGAAGTATGTACAAGTTGCTAGAAGTCATTAGCTGGCAGAAGTGATGGGCAGAGGTGTTCAGGAGATGCTTCTCTTGAGGCAGAAATCTTTGAGCTAGTGTTGAAAACTGAAAAGGAAATCTTATGCTTGAAAAATGGAAGAGAGGTCATTTGGGGCACATGCTGTGATGTATGTGAAGCTTGCATTTCTTCTCTATCCGTGAATTTATACATAAATTGCTTAATTAAGAAAATGCCTCTGTAAGACTCTTTTGCTTTTATGGCCTAAACGCATAAATTTGACAAGTGCATGCAACCTTTTATAGCAATTCAAAACTATTAGGGCTATTTCCTCTGACTTGCATCAAGCTGAATAAACACACTCTGTTCGAGTGGAAACTTGTTATGCTGCCTTTCTCTGCCTTTCAAAGCAATCAAAGCAGGGTCCTTGAAGCCTGAGTGTCTCACCTGTGCCGCCTAATGGCTCATTTATTTTGTTTATCCTGCTTTTGGGAAAATCAGAGTTAGCTTGACATTTGCATTGCTAATAAATCGCTTTCAAATTGCATTGGTACTTCACTTGGTTTAGATTGGTAACTTGCATTTGAACAGGACCATCTGGTCATTGCTGTTAGGTTTACATATCTTTAGAGAGTCCTGTTTTCACCTAAGGAATATGTACACATAGCAGATATTCCTGTCTATCTATGTGATTTTCTTCATTCCAAGTCCTTACAGTACCAGGTCTTTTATTTTATTTGCATGTCTCATAGTTAGATTAATCATTCTTCTTGGATTCTTGGTTCTAATACCTGATGTGCTGGTAGGTATTATCATCCAGCTGATCACCCAGGAAGGAAATCCATGGTACAATTTTAATCTGCTTTCCGTCTTTTCTTTTATTCAGTCAATCACCAAGTTCAATTCAGCTCAACTTTGATCCATTTTCAGAATTAGCTTTTTTCTCTTCATTCTGAAGGCCTGTGACCAGTTTGTCCCTTTATCATCATTCACATAAATATTAATTTATGTATTATTTCCCCCATCTTTATTATTTCTTTATTATTTATTCATTGTTTCCCCGTATCTTTAGTCTATCCCTTCCCCGACCATCCTTCAAACCTGTGCTTCCCAATTATTTTTACTTCCTGGCTTATATAGAAAATAAATTTGTAAAGCATCCTGAGATAAACAGAGGAGGCTGCTCATTTGGCAGCAACTGGCTCAGAAAGTTCCATCCATTCTGAGAGCTGATTGGAAAAGTTATTTCGAAACACTTACAAGCCTTGAAGGCGAAACAGTATGCTGCTATATCCTGGTTGGGAAGTTCTAATATACATTAATGCCACATTAATTAGTTAATTGTTTCTGCTATAAACATTTAAAAACCCCACATAGTATCTCCATTGCTAACAGGACAAAGTCTAAATTTTTCATTTTATTTATTTATTTATTTATTTATTTATTGTTACTTTTTTTCCCCCTGAAGTTAAATTTGTCATTTTAGATTGAAGGCATCTCACAATCAACTCAAATATAATATTTTTCATCATTATTTTTCATTTCTCTCCTATAAGAATGCTTTATACAGTTATCTTCATTTATTCTTTTTTTTCCCCCCATAAAACCTTCAGCATTTCTTCTTTGCTTTGAATACTGTCTCTACTTCTGACTACATATCAGGATATCTAGTCCTGAGCATCACAAAGAAATGTTAGTCAACAACATCTACATAATTCAAAATTGAAAAACACATATAACTCCAAAACCAGATATAAGATTACCAAATAATAAGACATATTCAGATAAGAAAAGTAAACTGGTTGAGAATAAAAAAGATGGAAGAGAAAAATGAAACTATTAGATATGAAGTTTTAAGTAGAAAATATGAATGAGAATATCATAAAATAATCAGTAATTATTTCTGGGATACTTACAATGTAACAATGACTGTTCTCAGTGACACATATCTAAGTTAATCTTCATAATAACCCTATGAAGCAAAATTATTATTATTGTCCTCCTACAGATAAGAAAAATGAAACTCAGAGATTATATAACCTGATTAGAAAACAAACTATGGGTCTTAGAAAACTGTTATAAAAATTATTTAAAACATGAGGAAGAGAAAAAAAAAAAGACAAAAGTGATGGATGAGTCAAAAACTATGAAAAGTCCGAGATATTACCCTTCTTGCAAGTTAATTGGCCCATCATATTTTTGTGGATGCTGGCAGAAAGCACAAGATTTTTGGTTCAGAGACAAAGGACTTAACTACTTACAGCCTTGTAAGTAGTACAAACTTTATTTTTGTGTGACCTTAACCCATAGTCCTGGGATTAGCTCAGTTGGATATTGCAAATGCTTTGGGTTACATCACATTTGAGGAATGCTGAATTTAACTAATCCTAATCTTTTAAAATAGGCAGTAACCAAATCTGCCCGACCTTTGCTCCAGAAGGAAATAGTACCCTTATTGGACTAGATATCAACAAAATCTGTCTTCTCTTCTGCAGGGAGACTGTCTTTATCTTCCAACATTTTCTGCTATGTAAGTATTCTTGAAAATAGTCTGGAACGAAAAGAAAGTTAATAACTCTGCTTATAATACATGCAGAAATATGAGAGATCCATGGAGAATTGCCTCCCAGCAATAAGAAAATGATTACTATGAACGATGAAGACTATGTAATATACTCAGTAGTATTCCAGAAGGATAGTGGGAGATATGGGCTTTGAGTTAGGGAATGAAGAAGTCCCTGGACTCAAAAGCACCACATAGAAAATACAGTCAGTGAAATTGTAATAGTGTTGTGTGGTGACACAGGGTAGTTACATCTGTGGTGAACATAGCATAATGTATAAAAAAGTTGAATCACAATGTTGTACAACTAAAACTGATGTAACATTGTAGTTCAACTCTATTCAAATAAAAAAAATAGTACTATATAAGAAGAGAAATAGCAAATGAAACAGAGATAGTATTAAACGATGTGAAAGAAAAAAAAAAACCTTCCCTAAAAACTTCACACTCAAAGGGAGAGCAAAAGTTGCAGCAATCACAAGAAAAATTCATAATAGTTGCTAAACACCAAGTTAAATTCTGATTATTCATTACTATTTTCTCTAAGTACTAAAAGCAGATTGCCTTTAGAGACAAAAATCAGACTAGCATCCACCTAATCACAGAAATGTCACAAAACCAGAAAATAGTAGACCAACGTCCACAAAAGTCTGAGTTAAAAAAGATGTGACTTGGGGCGCCTGGGTGGCGCAGTCGGTTAAGCGTCCGACTTCAGCCAGGTCACGATCTCGCAGTCCGTGAGTTCGAGCCCCGCGTCAGGCTCTGGGCTGATGGCTCAGAACCTGGAGCCTGTTTCCGATTCTGTGTCTCCCTCTCTCTCTGCCCCTCCCCCGTTCATGCTCTGTCTCTCTCTGTCCCAAAAATAAATAAACGTTGAAAAAAAAATTAAAAAAAAAATAAAAAAAGATGTGACTTAAATATTTATATCCTATAATGAAAACATACACATATAAAATGGCAACAGACACATTCTCAAATGCATAAGACCCTGTGAATTATTAGAAAAAGAAAAAAACTTTAGTTATTTGATTAAATTCACCTTATGAAGTGATGAAAATAATGGGGCAATGTAACATCATGTGCTTCTTAATGTGATGTAATATAAAACAAAACATCACTTATAAAATATTCTTATCAAAAATTTTTAATCTGAATCAAATCAACTCTGTAGAAATCAATTATTGGAATAAAGAGGATAGGAGAGCAATTTATTTATTTTGATTTCAAGTTAAAAAATTGTTTTTAATCTTTATTTTTGAGAGAGAGAGAGACAGAGTGAGAGTGGGGGAGGAACACAGAGAGAGGGAGACACAAAATGTGAAGCAGGCTCCAGGCTCTGAGGTGTCAGCACAGAGCCTGATGTGGGGCTCAAACTCACAAACTGTGAGTTCATGATTTGAGCTGAATTAGGATGCTTAACCGACTGAGCCACCTAGATGCCCCAGATTTCAAGTTTTTGGTTAAAATTCTAGTTAGTTAACATATATGGCAAAATTGGTTTTGGGTATAGAATTTAGTGATTCATTACTTATGTATAATACCCAGTGCTCATCACAACAAATGCCTTCCTTAATATCCATTAAGAGAACAATTTAAATGATATTCAGAAGAAATAATTGGATATGTTCAGAACCTGGAATATTTTGCCTAAAACTGGCATGAATCTTTAAAAAGTCAATGTTACTAAAACAAGTTGTGTTTCTGCTTTAGAATAAAAGAGAACTAAGGGACATAATGATCCTGGACTGTATCCTAGAACAACAACGGTGAAACTATCAAGTCTATTTTGAAGCAATTAAAGAAATTAGAATATGGACTGGATATTAAATATTATGAATAGCAGCATTGTAACTATGTTGGAGATTCTTTATTCTTAGGAGATACACTATTTAGGATTAAGTATCACTGTGTCATAAATAAATAAATAAATAAATAAGTAATAAATAGGGGTGTCTGGGTGGCTCAATGGGTTAAGTGTCTGTCTTTGGCTCAGGTCATGATCTCACAATTGGTGAGTTTGAGCCCTGTGTCTGCTCTCTGCTCTCAGCATGGAGCCTGCTTCATATCTTCTGTCTCTCTCTTTCTCTGCTCCTCCCCTGCTCTCTCTCTGTCTCAAAAAAGATCAAAAGCAAAAACAAAAAAAAAAACTTAAAATAAATAAATGATAAATAAATAATGTAAATAAATAGCTAGCAAAAGAAGTATATATAACTAAAATCACTGTGGGGACATAATTGTGAATCTAAGTAAAGAGTATATGGCTATTTATTGGTATATTATTTTATCTGTCCAAAAGTTTAAAATTTTTCCAAGTAAAAATTTTGGGGGAAACATAAAAAGCTCAAGAAATCAGATGTAGTAATGTGAAAATATAAGTAGTCATATATTGCATCAATCAATTTAAATACAGAAGTAAGCAACTGTGGGTGTGACATATTTAGAATATATTATAAAATTAATATACTCTGAAAATGTAAAATATATATGTGAGTTACAAGAAGGAGAAGAATAAAAGGTGAATAGAGAGACAAATGCATGAGTTTCATTATCTTTCATGGTATTTACTTTCAAATACTAATAAATCAACAAATAGATACCAAAATGTTATTAGAAGTCATAGAAATTGCTCCTGAAATATTTAATATAGGCTGTAAATTAACTAATAGAAGGAAAATTCTCCTTTACACTTTCCAAGAAAATAGAAACCAGCGAGTAACAGCTAGAAAATGAAGAGCCAGTTAAAGACAGGAAAAACAACAAAAAATTAGGTGTCAAAATATTGATCAAACATATCTATCATATCAATCAATAAAAAGAGGATGTTCATCAGTTGTTCGAAAGATTCTAAGATTGGATTAAAAGGAATTCAACTGGACGCTTATTCAGAGCTACATCTAAACAAAGTGCCTCCAAAGTCTTGAACAGTGATTATTAAGCAGCAGATACTATGTTAATTGTGAGGTGATACAGTGGTGACAAAAAGATATTGTACCAAGCCTCATGGATCTATAGTTTAATTGAAATTAGAGCTCAAAAGAATAAAGCAGGATAGAGTATGGTAAAGTGAATAAAGTCAGGAAGTCAGGTAAGGTAAAGGTTGAATGAAAACGAAAGCCAAAAATACACCAGATGAACACAAAGACAAACATCAGACAAGGTTGACTTCAAGACAAAATATATTCAGCAAGGTAAAGAGGGGTCACAAGAGAGCTCTGTCTTGAATCTTAATGTCCCACAGCATAGCATAACATTCATAAAGCAAAAGCTTTAGGAAATTTGAAATAAATACAAAATATGGCAAGGGTAGTCAAAAATACTTATGAATATAGAATATAGAGTACTAAATAAAGTAGCTCTAGTAAACATACCAAAATTTGTATCCTCCATTCAGAGAGCAAACTTCTTGGAAACCACGTTTGCAAAATTTGACCAAATATTAAGCCTCGAAATAATGTCAGTAAATTCCAGTAGTAAAAATGGTATAGACCGTGATTGAATAGAAGTAGAAATAAATTGGGGCACGATTAAGCATCGTACTCTTGATTTCGGCACAGGTCGTGATCTCACACTACTGAGATCATGTCCCATGTCAAGTTCTGCACTGAGTGTGGGTGGAGCTTACCTGGGATTCTCGCTCTCTGCCCCACCCCCACTCATGCATTTGCTTGCACTCTCTCAAAATAAATAAACATTAAAACAAGTAGCAGTAAATTAAACATCAAAAATAGGAACCTAAAACTTCAATTACCTAAAAGTTAAGAAGAAAAAGAACTAAATGATAAACTTCTCAACATTTTTTTAACATATATTTTTTTTAATGTTTATTTATTTTTGAGACAGAGAGAGACAGAGCATGAACGGAGGAGGGTCAGAGAGAGAGGGAGGCACAGACTCTGAAGCAGGCTCCAGGCTTTGAGCTGTCAGCACTAGAGCCGAAGCAGGGCTCCAACTCAGAGACCGTGAGATCATGACCTGAGCCGAAGTCGGACGCTCAACTGACTGAGCCACCCAGCCAACTTTTTTCTGAACAAAGATTCAAAACAGAATATTTGAAATACCTAGAAAATGAGGATAATGAAAACACTGAATATCATAGTTTATGTTATATGACTAAATCTGTCCTCAGATAAAAATACAAAGCCTTTAGCATGCATATTACTAAGAGATAATATTATATGCAATCATACAAGAAGGTTGACTAAAATTCATTTTACACACTATAAGACAGTTAAGAAACAAGGTCAGGTACAAACATAATATATTTACACAAAAATTAACCACCGTTTTCCCATTTACAAACAAAAATCTGTTAGGAAATATAATGGAAGAAAATATACTGTTTAAAAGAATGGAAGAAAATATACTGCTAGCAAATATAATGAAAGGAAATATAATAAATAAAATAGAAGAAAATATACTGCTTAAATAAAAACCATAAAATAAGCAAGAACATTTTTTAAAAGGAATGTATAGACATCTATAAAAATATTATTTATAATTCTGCACTGAGGTGTGGAATGCATGGAAAATACTTTAATGCTTCTTGTTTTTGGATAAAAAGATGCCACACAATATAGATGTCAATTTCAATTCTTCCTTTTTCCTTTTACTAATCTATGAATTTGATATTATCCCACACGATAAAAGGAGTGAAGAGTCTTTTTCACTTTAGATGTTTCTTTTTTTGCCTTGAATATTTACAGAATGCAGGAATCACTACTATAATTCCAAATAAAGAATAAAAGTAAAACAAACCAACAGAATCTTGAAGGACTTTTAGGTGTGAACAAATGTCATTGCTAATAGCTAACACTTAGGAAGTGTTTACCATTTAAATGGATGAGTTTACTTAACGCAAGGCATTACCAGTTTTTACATGGTAAATCACAAATTGTGAGAATGACTATTCTGCCACATTTTCATACCACACATAACCTTATCATTTTTATGAATAAGAGGTATTTCATAGAACCCTACATCCGAAATATGCTCATAAACTGTCACTATGTTAGACTGGCACCACTTCAGGTTGATTTATTTGGGTCTTAATGGCTTTTGTTTGTTTTAGACTCCTGTATGAAATTTAAATAGGAAGCATTATTAGCTAATATACATGAGCAGTTATGGATAGTTAATGTCTAGAAGAGGGCCAGGTTATGAAAAGATGCCCCTGGTGGTCATGAGGATAGAAGATGGACGGGGGTGGGGGGGGGCGTGGAGGGGTGGTGGCTGAGGACTAAGAGTAGAAGTGGGAAGGAAACAAAGAAAAATGTCACCACTTGTGTCTTGTTATTGTAATTTACTATTCCCACAGTTAGAGTAAATAATTATTTAATTTGAAATCAGTGTCTCAAAATTCATTGAAGAGATTGCTTGGAAGTGTTTTTGTTCTTTTATTTATTTTAATTTCAAAATTTTTATTAATGATCATTTTTAATGTTTATTTATTTTTGAGAGAGAGAGACAGAATGCGAATGGGGGAGGGGCAGAGAGAGAGGGAGACATAGAATCTGAAGCAGGCTCCAGGCTCTGAGCTGTCAGCACAGAGCCCATTGCAGGGCTCAAAATCACAATCTGAGATCGTGACCTGAGTGGAAGTCAGACGCTTAACCAACTGAGCTACCCAGGTGCCCTATATTCATGATCATTTTTAAAAATTAGACTTCATGTGTCTTCATTATTTATCAGGAACATGCAAAAGGTATTCTTGTAGGTTTATTATTTAAAAAAACAAAACATCGTTGAAGTTTTAGAACTATGCTTCTGATATATAAAGACCATTTCTTTTCAGAATCATCTTGATGAGTGGAAGGAGCTAGGGACTGGTAGGTGATACTGAGAACTGGTTTCTAATTGCGGGTCCATCTCTGAAGGACCCTTGGGCAAATTATGCTCTGCACACTTGCTTCTTAATCAAATGTGGGAGATTTACTGTGCAGATATGTGGAATAATGAGAATTTACCTACAGAGTAATTTTGTAATACTGAGTAAATAAACCTAAAGCCTAATGACTTCTGTACATAAATCTCAGTCATAATGGTAATTTCAGATCTCAGTAAATCATTTAATGTTAGAGAACAAGGATGATTTAGTCTATCATGGACAACTTTCTATATTTTTCCTACTTTTATATTTCCATTTGAAAGAAGAAAACCGATAAAAACAGTAAACATTTGGAGTAAACATTTTGTGTTATTTTTGTTATGTCAGATTCCAAGCTTAATTTGCTATAATTAGAAATATTTTCCTCTCTCCTCTCCTTTTTGTCAAAAAATTTGTTGGGATTCTTAGAAATGAATAAATGACCTCCCTTAGGGAAACGTTGGAAATTCATGAACTGTGGTTTCTGTGGTACCTGTGAATTCCATGTGTAAGAGACCATTGTAGAATTAAAATAATATGTGTGTGTGTGTATATATATATATATATATATATATATATATATATAAATGGGTTGGAACCTGGGTATTTTATGTCCCTTTTTTTGTAGTCTTGTCACTATTACCACGATAAGATGCCTACATATACTCTTTCAAATCTAGTGGTATCTCTTGGATTCTTTTCTGATGTAGCATTTTGGATAATGGACTTAGCTTCTTTTAGTTCCCTAAGGAAGCTGGATATTACATGTAACAAATTGATAATTGTGATGTAAATGTTTGCTGTCATGATTTTACCTACACTAAATATACGAATTTTGAATGGAGGATCTAGATCTGTGTTTAACTATCTATATCTACATAGTAGTGGAAATATTAACAGAGCTAGTCTTTTGCTAACTCAATATTATTAACTAGATGAAATATGTTTCTAAACTTAAAAAAAGAAAACTAAACACTAACATATTTTGAGCACTTACCTTGTACTGAGCATTTTCATATTTAATTGTTTATAGTAAATTGAATTTGAAAAAAGTTGATGAAATTCAATTTGTCTGTTAATTAATGAGTTCTTGTGTTTCAAAATGTTTTGTGTACCTCAAATATAATATACAGTTCCTAGATTCTTTGAGTTTTTTGTTTTTAACTGAGAAAGAGAAAACAGGAAACTGGTGAAAACTACCACCACACTTTCCTTTGTAGTTTTCAGCTTGCAAAGTAGTCTTCTGCTTCCCCACTTGGTTGTTATTATCCTCCTGTTTGATTCTTTTTGACATCTTTTATAAACAAAGATTTGGAAAAATTTTCACCACGTGATTAGGAAATTTGGTCCCTCAGTAAACCAATTCTGATTACTAAAAGATGTCAGTCTGTCTTGCATGATGAGAACCATAGGGCTAGTAAGTTGAAAATATCGTAACCTAAACAGGCCCAATGGCTTCTTCTGGCATTTGAGTACAAACTAGCTTTTGCAAACTAGTGACAGCCCCTGTGACAATTGCCATCATTTTTTTCCCTCATATCACTGTTGTTCATTCTCTTGCCCTCTATCTGATGACAGAGACAAAGACCCAAGAGTGCCTACAGCAGGACAAATGGCAACAGCTCTCAGCTCTATTCACTTCCCCACTGAAAATATGATTTGCCTTTCATTCATTCAATACATATTTACATGTGATTTGTTGAGTACTTCTCATCTGCAGTATACCACACTAGATATCACAGAGAGGGGAAATGTAAAAAGGGACCCAACGACCCAATTGGTGGAGAGGCAGACATAATATATACAATAGAATAAAACGACTATTTTGTTTTCTAAAAACAAGTTGTTTTCTAAAAATTGCCTCCTCAATAGAGGCAAGCAAATTGAATTATGTCTTAACGAGAAGATGCTGAACAATTAATTCTCACAGGGGTAGTGTACAGGAAGATTTCATGATGGAATTGGATGTTGGAGGATAGGGATTTCAATTTTATTCCAGACTTAAGGAGCACTATGAATAAAGTCACATGGTTCTGAGCATATCAGTAAAATTATGAGTGGTTGGACATGATATCTCATTGGGTAGAAGACTATAGTTGATAGGAATGCTAAAAAGTAGTTGCCAGGCATATGACGAAGTGCCTTTAGAGCTATGTGAGGAAATTTGGTATCAAAAAGGAGATACCAATTCTGGGGAAAAGATATGGACAAACAGATGCCTACTGAGCCTAGTGCAATTATGGGTATAACTGGGCAAATTATGTGTAAATAGAATGTTCTTTTATTTTTAATTGGAAGAAAAACAATGTGCAAGTCATAAGATAAGTAGACATTGTTGATGTCCATCCCATCTTACACATATGCTGACTCTAAGGGCCTGTGTTCCTGTGCCTCTCAGCCTGAGAGCTTTCTATAGTGCTATAAAAATTTATGCAGCCCATGCACAGGGCAGCCTGTAAGTGAGGGATTTAATGTCCTAAGAGTCAAACTTTAGTAGGTAAGAGAAAAGACTGTGAGGATAAATATTCCAGCTTCCTCATCTGTTGAGAGAAAATTCTGAAGCAAACTCAAAATGATTTGTCAGATGGTCCTTAGTGAAAATGAAGTCTAGTCATATATTTACATTAATGGTTCCACTCATTAATGTATAATTTGTTGGGTTTTCTCTGTTCTCTGTCTCATTTCTGTATGCCTTCACTTGTGCTTCACGAGACCATTTCTACATAAACTATCTGCAACCGAGCTCTTTGTCCCACTATTTTTTTGGAGGTGGGTAGCCCAAATTAAGACAGTTTGTACTGGTAGTTGCTTTAGAGAGCACACCCTCAGACTAGAGTCCTGGAAATGCAACTATTGTCCATCAGATGGTAACAAGAAACCCTTTGTTGGTGAGTGGGTGATTTGCAGTAGCACAATCACTTAAACTCTCACTTCTCGGTGGATTGGGATAATGTACAAGTAGATGTAGAAGCACTGGCTCAAGCAATGTGTAGCACATGGGAAAATGTGGGAGCAATGGTCATTTGAGAGATTTTGGAATTAGATAGCTTTTAGTAAATATTCCAGATAATGTGAAGAAAAAAAAGGCATGCTAAGAGGGTTACCCAACTACTAACTCAGTGTAGGCTGGGATATCCAGAAGATCTCTATCCAGAAAGTTCAAATGGTAGCATATAAAGAAATTATTTAAAAGTTTAAATTTGCTACCATATTGAAAAAAACCCTTCAATTTCTCTACTAATTTTCCTCTCTTCGATGCCTTGGTAAAACTCATGGGTGCCAGAGGATGGGGAACACCCCCTACAATGATTCAAAGATGGATAAAATTAGTGAAGATGTTAAGGGTCCAATGATCTGGGGCCATACTAAAACAATTCTCTGAAGAGAATGACATTATTTCACGTTGTACTTCTTACCGCTGAAAAAATTAGGTGAACGTGTTTGTTTCATTCTTTGTATTTTTGAGGAATACTTCTTTGATCCGTTTATTCAGTGACTTTGATTGATGTTTTGAGAGGAGCCCAGAGGTTGAGAGGGTCCTACAGTCAGTTATAAAGCGTGGCCATGCCTTATGCAGAAGAGAAATAGTGATCTATTTGAAAAGCAATCTCTGCCATGCTGTTGGGAGCCAGTAGCAACTGAGAACCAGACCATCGGGTATTAAATTACTGTGAAAATGAGTTGCCTATCATGACCTGGGATCTGGCAGATCCACTATGGTCATAGGTCAGGTGGGCACAAAAGCAATCCATCATGTTTTATCATTTGGAGTTGGGCCTGACTAGATCCAGAGTACGTGATTCAGACATGTGAACTAGTGTCAGATGCATAAACGAGTGGCTTAGTCCTACATGTCACCTAACTCTTGTCAATGCCTCTTTTTCAGCCAACAGCTATTTATTTATGAGCATTCCCTATGACCAGCTTACAGCAGGAAGAAATTCAGGTGTAGCCCTTTCATAGGTCTGCTCAGTATTCTGACATGAGCTGAAAAAGCAGACTACTGTCACAATAAAACCTCCTTTTTAGTCCTAGAGAACAGTGGTAAAGGGAAATCTTTCCAGTGGCGAAGAGCTGTGGAAGGAACAATTGAATAACTTTGTGTGGAGGGATAAGTTGTCTGATGTAAAGATATGTATGCAGTAGTCTTGGGCAGAGGTGAAGGGATGGTTGTTGGTCAGAACATGAGAGAAACAAGATTGAAAGATTGGAGGCAAATCGTGTGAAGGAAAGGTATGTGGATGCTTCTTCAGGAGTTGGCTCGATGTGTTTAGATGCCCCCAGAAGTCTGCACTGTAGAGGAGGCACTCAACGATCAGGATGACAATGTGATTGATGTATCCTTGCTCATCCCATTTCTTACACTCTGGGCCCAGGAAAAGGCAGAGTGATGACAATAGAGGCTCAGTATATAAATCCAGCAATATGGGCTTTTTGGCATGGCCTTTCATGGCTGCCACTAAAATTTAAATCTAGAGTCTTGTTAGTGTATGTAGTATATGCAGAAATCATTTGCCTATGAAGTTTAAAATCTGGCCTGCTTTGCAGACTTAGCAAAATGTTCTTGTGTCTTAATAACTAAAAGTCTTGAATGCTAGAATTTCTTTCCCTATTTTTTTTTTTTTTTTGCCACAGCTGAGGATACATATTGAAATCTGTACTCCTATGTTTAAGACCCTGTTAACATGAGCCCTGCCTATTTAGAACAGCTACTCACCTTTGGACAAATTGACCTAACAAAATTAAATTCCTGTATCGCCCATACTCACAAAGCCAAAGACTGAAGGTGTTCTCCCAGATGTACCTGATAAAAGCAATATGCACAAAGTATAAACCAACTATGAAATGTAATACAGTGTGTTACAAACAACTATGTTTGAAAACTTTTATGGCCTTGTGCAATAAGCCCATAGCCTAAAGCCATGCATCCTGGCCAAAAACAGCCAGTCTCCACAGATGTTACTTTATTCTTCACATACCAGGGCTTATATATGATTAGCAAATTTCCTGGCCCAAATAACCAAATACTCAAGTTTAAGGGGACCAATCTGTAATACTTTCTGTTGTTGTTTTTCCTTCCCCTTACTTGAATACAATCAAAAGATGGGCAGGAAAAAAGAAAACATCAGCCTTGTTCCTGAGTTGGTTAGAGAACCTGACTTAATTCTTTGGCTTCCAGTATTTTACATGAACTTCGACAGACATCGTGGAGAAAGGGACCATTACCTGCAAGACTAAGCCTTGAGTGTTCCCTCTCTTCAAGCAAGCACTGACAAGGGAGAGCCCAGAGTGGCTCAGACCTATATGTTTGTTTTCTTTTCTAGGACTCCCCAGTCAGTTACGTCATTCCTCATCTGCCAGGGACAACTGAGTAAAAGGCAAGGATTGGTCAAGAGTACTATTCGGGGAAAGTTCCTCCACACTGCCATATGAGGACTAGAGTTCCAACTGAAAACAGATCACTGTTTTGAACCAAAACACTTTACCAAGGGGGTACTTTACCTGTGCATCTGCTAGAAGAGGCTTTTTTTTTGCCTTGCCAATCATTTAGTTCAAGTCTAAGACTTGATAAGACTTGAGATGACAAGCCTTTACTTGACTTTCTAATCCATACTAGTAAGTTTAATTTTACATGTGAAATTAATGTGAAAGCATTAATTTACGAATTAAATGATCTGGACCCTACAAATCACTTAATACTTGCCCTCCCCAAGTCTAATTTTTCTTCTATCTGAAATGATGCTAGTCAGAGATTGTGAGAATTCAATAGCATATATGAGAATGTTGTAAATAAGAAAGGATTAAATATAAATGTTAGATGGTAAGTGGTACCTATCTGAAATTCAATGCTTGTTTTGTCTAAATACACGATTAGATAAATATAGAAATTAAGGTTAATTAATACTAGCATTTATAATTTTTGTGACAAATCATACTTGGAATGTGTTTTAGTAATTTTCCTCTTAAATATAAAAAAAGTGAAAATCACTAGAAACCTCATCAGAGAGAAGTTATCATTAATAGTTTGGTGACAGTACCACAATCATGTTGTATATAAATCATGTTATACAAACTGCTTTGCATCTTGCTTTCCCCGATCAATACATTGTAGAAATCCAGGTCCCTTGATATCAATCTAACATTTTTTAAAAGTTTGTAGGATATTATGTGCGTATATGAACTGAAGTTGGTCCGATTATTTCCCGCTTGATCAGTATTCACATTCGATTGTTTAAAATAATACCACTGCGAACTTCCTGGTGTGTGTGTGCATTCTTTCCCTATGGGGTAAATTCCTAGATCTGGAATAACTGTGCCAAAGATAAGTGTATTTTAAATTCTATTAGACAGTATCAGATTGTTTTCAAAAATTGTGTTTCCTACCAAAAACATACCATTGTGTATTCATTGCTGTTTCACCATCAGTAAGAATGAGAATCTTCTCATTTGTTTCATAGATGTTTGATTTACCTCAAATATAAATTTTCAATTCATAACGTTTATCCGTTTTTTTTTTCTATTGGTTGCTTTTTCTCATTGATTGTGAAAACTCTTTTTACATTACACATATTAATGTTATTGAAGATATTTTTGCGATCTATTTTTGTTTTGACTAAATGTGTGGTATCTTTTGCTTTTGAAAGGTTTTGTTTTTTATTCTTCCATTGTGAACTATTTCAATCTTTCATTGTAGTGTCTGGATATATTTTCTTATATTTCTTCCAAAAATATTTGTTTAATTGTTTTACACTTACTTTCTTGTACCTACTCCATCAGAGTTTTATCCCCCCAACCATCAGAAGCATTTGACAGAGATGATCACTCCTTCATTTTTGAAACCATTTCTTTTCTTGGCTGGTTGGCTATCACATTGCTTCTGGAACCCCCCAACTGACCTCCCACTTTCCACTCTTATCTCTGAAGTCCGTCCTCCATAGACATTCCAGTATTATATCTACAAAATGTAAATCATATACAATACAGTTCAAAACCTTCCAGTGATTTCCCCTTTCGTTTGGCATAAAATCCAAACTTTTGCTTGGGAGGTGCCTCATGATTGGGCCCCTGTCTTCCTCTCAAACTTTTCCCCAGATCATGCTCCCTCTTCCCTCCAGCCACCACTTTTGTCTTTTGATCTGCAATCATGCTAGGCTTACACCTCCTCAGACCTTTGTACTTCCTTTTTTTCCTAGTGAAAATGTTTTCTCTAGTCACTCACAGAACCCTCACATGCACTTCATTCAGGACTCAGCTCAGATGGTGTCTCCTCAGAAAGGCTTCTTCTGGTTATTTTATTGTAGTAACTCTGCACCTGATTTTATAGATTTTCTTGTTTCTCAAATTATTGTCCCACACTGGACCCGAGTTCCACGAGGCAGAGACCTAGTCAATCTTTTCATCGCTGTATTCCATCTTCCTACAAAAGCCACAGTAGGTCTCCATTAAATCTTGAATTAATATATGAATACATGAATTTAATCTATAATATATCTGGAATTTTTAAGCATGTATATAGACTTTATCACTCATGATCATTCTATAAACACTAGGAGCTCTTTGTGAACTTTCTATTATGTTCCATGGATTGATCCAATACCACTCATCCAATGGTTTATTCCTGGTTTGACTGTATCTCAATTGTGGAAGGATTTGCCACGTTTGTGAAGATCATAATGAATTTCCACAGCTAGAACATCACTGGTATTCATCTGTTTAGATTGTTTTTATGACTTAAACATTTTTGTTTTATTTTTAAAGGTCTGTGCCTTTATGTACTAATTTTCCAATATTTCTCAATTCCTAAGCAACATGTTATTCTTTTTTGTATCCTTTCTGTGAGATGGTACAGGATGCCTCTAGTTTTGGCACAGAGGCCTTGATTGTATCTGTGAGTCACCTACGAAATAGAATCTCTTAGTTCATTGTACTGAGCCTCCTTTATTATTATTTGCTAACCAATCCTCATGTGTCTGACTTACCTCCAAGACTTCCCCAGGAAGGTAGGTCTTCCTGACATCGGTTCATTGGTCACAACTGCTTTCTCCTGACCTTTTCTATTCTATCTGCCTAGGAGCTCTTCCTTTCTTAGTTTCCTGGTTAATATCCTTTAGATCTCTGTGCAATCATCATTTCTTCAGGGAAGCTTTCCTTGTCTTCTCTGAGAAAGCTAGCTCCTATTATTAAACATGCTCTCAGCTCGATGTACTCTCTTTCTTCGCGTTTCTCAGAGTTGCACACGTGTGCATTTTCTGAGATTTGATGACGTCACCACCTGAATTTAAGTTCACTAAAGGTAAGGACTGTGTCTGGATTTTACTCTGTATTTTATCTGCAGCACCAAGCATAATGAACTGACTCATCACAAGCATTCAATAGGTATTCATTGATTAAAAAACTTGGTACTAAACATTAGATAAACCACATTAAAATATATCATGCAACCGTGCCTGGGAAAATGTCTATTTTGTAGATTGATATCACCCTCCTCTTTGACATTCTTAAAGCTATTCTGTCCTTTCAATAAATCTATGAATAACGATTCAGGTGAATGAGAACTACATAGAATTTTGGAACACAGGCAGCCACAAAACCATTCAACATAATGTAAACTCTTATCTGATGCCTCTAATAGGAAACCAATGCTGCGCAAAAACAAAGCGCTGACTAGCTTTCAAGAGTGGCAAATTCAGCAATACTTTCTGGTGCTCTAGGAAATTATTAGCAATAAGCATTCTTTGGCCTGGCTTGACCCACAAAGCATTAAGTTCATCGTTCATTTTTATTGTTTCCTACTTGGAATGCTGTAATACTTTAACAAATTATCTGATCATCTGGTACATAGAGATCAGTTCACTTAAAATCCTGCTAATTACTTGTCATCCATTTAGAGACTATTGACTATTGTACACTAATTTTAAAGAAATGACAATGTTCTCTAGATGCCCATGGTATTAATGTTTACCATATTGCTTACCGAGACAATTCTTTATTTAATTAATCATCTTTAGCTAGCAAAACCTCTGAGTGGCAGCCATATCTGCCAGTCTTGTCCAATCTGTTTGTGTTGTTCATCTGCATTTCCACTCCTAAGAACAGAGTTCTTGATGATATTTTTGGAAAGCTACCTCATGGAAATTGGCTTTGAAGAAATGCTGAGGTTTATTTCTCTAAACTCTATGTTTTAATAATGTCACATTGGAAAGGAGCTTTACTATCATGGAACATTTTAGGAAGTATGTTTAAAATAGTTGAGGTTGGTGCCTGTCAGATGAGTGTCTATTGGCATTGCCACAGCAAACATCTATCTTATACAATGGAGGAAGTTTCTGGGTTTTTGTGTACCTTTCTGTTTCAAAATTTTTAACAATTTTATTTCTGATTAACTACAAATGTGTGGTCATTAGTGACAATATGAACTCTGAGCTTCCTACAAATTTATTTTCCCAAAGAAAACAGAGCGCTTAAAACACCAAGTATTTTGAATATAAATAATTATAAAAGTTTACATGAGAGATCAAGACTAAAAAGGAATGAATCATTTCCGCCAGAATTCAATTTAAAACTCTGTCTCTATAACAAAAACAAAGATTAAAAAGATCTTAACTTCAAGAACAGAAAAGGCAATATTTAACATATATTAAATGTAGTCAGTGGGAATTCTGCTAGACATTTTATTAAAACTTATTCATAATAATCTCGATTATTACGCACACAAATTGGTTGGAATGTAAAAATAAACGTTGATTCTTAGTTGAAAAAGTTCTTGTTTTGAAAAGCATCTTAAAGAATATTATGATCCTTCCGAATCCAATAATGTAAAGCCTTACAGTCTACCTCTATTCGCAATCTTATCCCAAGAATTCCGCCACATTCTGAAAAATACTTCATCTCATGTATCTTGAATACTTGTAGCTAATTTAGTCAAAAGAATATGATTTCATATTCATTGATTAATAGTTGTGAATGACAGTACATTAATTTTAATTTAGAACCAGAATGTACTAATTAATAGCATGCATACGCTACTCTCAAGTACATGTAATTGACACTTAGAATATTCACATGATCTTTGAGCACATTAGAATGCACATGCAACGTAAGAACCATGGATGCATTTTATGAGCTTTGGAAATAGAGTTTGCTATGTTTTAAGTTATGTCACCCAAAAAGATTCATTGAAATCCAAAGCCTCATTCTGTGAATGTGAACTTACTTGGAAGTATGGTCTTTTCAAATATAGTCTGGTCAAAATGAGGTCACATTTGTTTAGGGTGGACCCTAATCCAATATGACTGGTGTCCTTCTAGGAAGAGAAGAGATACGGGGGAAAACACCCATGTGATAACAGAGGTAGAGATTGAAGAGCTGCAGCTGGCAAGCTAAGGAAAGTCAAGGATTGCTGGGAAGCTACCAGAACTTGGAAGAGGCAAGGGAAAATTCATTCTCCCCTACAGACTGCAGAGGGAGCACATGCTTGCCTACAGCTTGATTTCACACTTCTAATCTCCAGATTTGTGAGACAATAAATTGCTGTCCATTGTTCATGATACTTTGTTACAGCAGCCCTAGGAAAGTAGTATGTGGTGAAAAGGTAGAGATGTTGGTGCCTGTCAATCATTTGCCATATCAGACCTGGGACAATTTGATTTTATGGTATTATTCTTCTACCTCAAAGAACTGCATGGCTGATATTAATATATTTTAAATTATAGTGAAGTAAGAGTAGTCCTGTTTTTAAAAATTTGTTGACACTTCTTGAGACATTTTTGGGCATCCTTCCTCTAAATCGAGACCACTAAACGTTTCCATTCCTGAATTCACCAAGATGTCACATTTTTTAACGTGCTGCATTCTCATCAGTTCTGGAAAATTCTCACCATTCTTTTAATATGGGTTATCTTCTTACAGGCATTCTCCGTTGTAACAATAATGTTGCATAACAAACATCGACAAAACTTGTGTTTTGATTAGCGATGAACGTTAATTTAAATGATGGGCTATGGGATTCATCTGATCTGGGTTAAGGTTGATTGATTTGGTCAGGCTGCCCATGCTTTTGTGATCAGCTGTGGATTATCTAGGCATCTTTGTTTATCTTGGCTAGGTTTACTCCCATGCTTGGGATCCGCACTTTGCCACCTGATCTAGGTTGTCTTCAGTTGGGATGGCTGGTAACTTGGCTCCGTGTCGTATGGTTCATCTTCCAGGATGCCGGTCATGCATGTTCTCTTGGCATTCACAGAGCTCAGGAGATAAGCAGGAAGTGTAAGGACTTCTCAAGTCTTTGCTCATGTTATATCTGCTAACAACCCATTGGCTAAATCAAACTATATGGCTTACCTCGGAATTGAAAGGTAGGAAGATATTTTCAACCTCTTTATGGGAGGAACAGCAAAATCGTATGTAAAGAATATGATACAGGGAGTGGCAAACATTAGGGATATTAATGGAGTCAATCTTACCATTTTTCAATTCTTCGTATTCTTTTTGGAATTCCTTCTGGATGAATATTTCACATCATTTTAACAACGCTTTCCTATTTTCTAAATTGTCTTTCTGTTTTGCATTCTTGCTTTTTTTCATACCCTTTTACCTCACTAATTTACTCTTCAGATATGACTAATCTGCTATTTAATACAAAGTTTCATTTCCAAAGATTATTTTTTATTACTATGTTATATTTTGTCCCTTTATAAGATATGCTTTTTTATAAATAGGCCTTTTTTTAACATAGTGAACTCTCGTTAGAATTTTTAATCCTCCTTTATCTCTATAAGTACTATAAATATACTTACCTCATAGAGCTTTGCAGGCTGATCTTTTTGTTTTGTCTTGATATTTTTTACCCTAAATTGATATTTTCTACCCTAAATTGATATTTTTATCTTGAAATCACTTTATAATCTGGTGACATATATAGATATGAGATGAGGGAAAAAGAGAGAGAGCCTCTTTAGCAGGGTTAAGTTACTATTTTATTTTTTAAATTAAATTAAACTAAACTAAACTAAATTAAATGTTTTTTGAGATTCCACATGAGATAATATAGCATTTTTCTTTCATATCTGACATATTTCACTTGACATAATGCCCTCAGTATTCGTTTATGTTGTTACAAATGGCAGATTTTTCTTCTTTCTTGTGGCTGAATAATATTCCATATCACATTTTCTTTATCCCTTAAGCCATTCACTGATGGATACTTAGATTGTTTCTATGTTTTGGCTTTTGTAAAAAAAAAAAAAAAAGAAAAGAACACTGCAATGAGCATGGAGCTATGGAGCAGCATACATTTCCTTGAGATAGTGATTTTATTTCCTTCAAATATATTCCCAGAAGTGGAATTGCTAGATTATATGATAGTTCTATTTTTAATTTTTTAAGGAAACTCCATACTGTTTTCCCTAGTGGCTGCACCAATTTACATTCCCACCAAGAGTGCGCAAGGACTCCCTTTTCTCCACATCCTCACCAGCAATTGTTATCTCTTAGCTTTTTTATCATAGCTATTCTCCCAAGTGTGAGGCGATATCTTTTTGTGGTTTTGATTTACATTTCCTTAATGATTAGTGATGTTGGAAACCTTTTCATGTACCTGTTGGCCATCTGGATGTATGAGTTCCATATGTATTAACCTCTTACCAGGTAGATGATTTACAAGTATTTCTCTCTATAGTAACCCCTAATTAGATATATAATTTGCACATATTTCCTCCCATTCTGTAGGATGCCTTTTAAATTTGTTGATTGTTTTGTTGTGCAGAAGTTTTCAGTTTGATGTAGTCCAACTTGTTTATTTTTTATTTTATTGCTTGTGCTTTGGTGCCATACAAAAAAATTGCCAGGATAAATATTAGGGAGCTTTTTCCTTATGTTTTCTTCTAGGACTTTTATGGTTTCAGGTATTACATTCAAGACTTTAATCCGTTTTGAGCTACTTTTTGTGAGTGGTGTAAAATAGGGGTCCAGTTTCATTGTTTTGCATGTGAATATCCAATTTTACCGGCATCATTTATTGAAGATTTATCTTTTCCCTCATTGAGTATGTTGACTCTCTTGTCAAATATTAGATGACCATGTATGCATGTAGGCTCTCGATTTTGGTCTATTCGTCTACATACCTATTTTGATGCTAGTGCCATGCTGTGTTGATTATTATACTTTTGTAGTGTAGTTTTGAAGTCATGAAGTGTGAGGCCTCTATCTTTGTTCTTCTTTCTCATGATTGCTTTGACTGTTTGGGTTGTTTGTGATTCCATACAAATTATAGTATAGTTTATTCTATTTCTGTGAAAAATTCCACTAGAATTTTAATACATATTGCATTGAATCTCTAGATGGCTTTGGGTATATGGATTTTAACAATATTATTTCTCTTGACCCATGAACACAATATCATCCCATTTATCCGTGTCCTCTTTGATTTCTTCTATCAATGTCTTACAGTTTTTCAGTGTAAAGGTCTTTCACCTCCTTAGTTAAATTTATTTCTAACATTTTTTTCTTTTCAATGCTATTGTGAATGGGATTATTCTCTTCTTTTTTTTTATTTTTCAGATAGTTTATTATTAGTGTATAGAAACAACTGATTTTTGCATGGTGATTTTGTATCCCACAACTTTACTGAATTTGTTTATTATTTCTTTATTTTTTCTTTAGCATTTAATTATTTTTGAGAGTCAGAGAGAGACAGAGTACAAGCAGGGGAGGGGCAGAGAGAGAAGGGGACACAGAATCTGAAGCAGGTTCCAGGCTCTGTCAGCACAGAGCCAAACATGGGGCTCAAACCCATGAACTATGAGATTATGACCTGAGATAAAGTCAGAGGCTTAACTGACTGAGCCACTCAGGTGCCTCTTGTTTATTATTTCTAACAGCTTTTTTTTCATGGAGCCTTTAGGGTTTTTTGTATATAAGATCATCTTATTTGTAAACACAAACTGTTTTAGTTTCTTCTTTCCAATTTGGATGCCTTTTATTTCTCCTCCTTGTCTAGCTAGAACTTTTAGTACTATGTTGAATAACAGTGGTGAAAGTAGGCATCATTGTTGTTTTTTTCTCCTGATTTTAGAGGAAAAATATTCAGACTTTTACCACTGAATTTAATGTTAATTGTGGACTTGCCATATATAGTCTTTATAGGGTTGAAGTATGTTCTGTCTATATCCAGTTTGTTGGATGTTTTTATCAATGAATGGATGCTGAATTTTGTCAAAAGTTTTTTCTTCATCTATAGAGATGATTATATGATCTTTATCTTTCATTCTGTGATGTTGGATATCACATTTTTTCATTTGGATATGTTGATCTATCCTCCATTGCAGACATGAATCTCACTTGATCATGGTGTGTGAACCTTTCATTGTGCTGTTGAATTTGGTTTGCTTATATTTTGTTGGAAAGTTTTACATCTATATTTATCAAGGATATTGATCTCTAATTTTCTTTTCTTGTGGTGTCCCTATCTGGCTTTGGTATCAGGGCAATTGTTCGCCTTATAAAATGAGTTTCATAATGTTCCCTCCTCTTCAAATTTTTGAAAGAGTTTGAGAAGAGCTGTTGTTATGTTTTCTTTAAATGTTTGGTGGAATTTAGTGGTAAAACTATCTGGTGGTGACTTTTCTTGGTTGGGAGATTTTTGATTATTGATTTAATTTTTTTCTTCTTTTCTTTCTTTATTTTTTAATGTTTATTTATTTTTAAGAGAGAGATAGAGAGACACAGTGTGAGCAGGGGAGGGGCAGAGAGAGAGGGAGACACAGAACCTAAAGCAGACTCCAGGCTTTGAGCTGTCAGCACAGAGCCCGATGTCAGGCTCGAACCCATGTACCTTGAGATCATGACCTGAGCCAAAGTTGGATGCTTAACTGACTGAGCCACCAAGGCGCCCCTTTATTTTTTTCTTTTAGAGAGAGAACATGATCAGGGGAGAGGTACAGAAGGGGAGAGAGAGAGAGAGAGAGAGAGAGAGAGAGAGAGAGAGAGATCAAGCAGGATCCATGCTCAGTGTGAAGCCTGACATGGGGCTTGGTCTTGTTACCCTGGGGTCATGACCTGAGCTGAAATCAAGAGTCAGAAGCTCACCCAACCGAGCCACCCATGCACCCCCTGATTCAATCTTCTTAGTTATTATTGGTCTGTTCAGAATTTCTATTTCCTCATGGGTCAATCTTGATAGGTTGTATATTTCTAAGAATTTATCCATTTCTTTAGGTTGTCTGACTTGATGGCATGTAATTTTTCATGATTTTTTTACTTGTTTGATATCATTTGTAACATCTCTTCTTTTGCTTACAATTTATTTGAGTCCTCTCTCTTTTCTTGGCAGTTAGTATAGCTAAATATTTGTCAATTTTGTCTATGTTTGAAAAACCAACTCCTGGGGCACCTGGGTGGCTCAGTCAGCTAAGCGTCTGACTCTTAATTTCAACTTAGGTCATGATCTTGTGGTTCATGAGATCAAGCCCTGCACTGAGCTGTCAACATGTTTGGGATTCTCTCTCTCTGTTTCTCTCTGCCCTTCCCCTACTCTCTCTCTCTCTCTCTCTCTCTCTCTCTCTTTCTCAAAATAAATAAATAAACTTTAAAAAAACAATTATTAGCATTGTTAATATTTTCTATTATTTTACTAATCTCTATCATTTAATTTTGCTCCAATCTGTATTATTTTATATTCTGGATACGGTCGTTTGTCATATGTAGATACATGAATCTTTTCTCTTTTTCCAGTTTGTCTTTTCATTTTGATATCTTTCAAAGCTAGGAATGTATTTGTTTTGCTCTAGTTCAACTCATCAATTATTTTTCTTAAGTTTTGTGGTTTTTGTGTCTTGGGAAATCTTTGCCTAGCCCAAGGTCATTAAGATTTTCTTCCACATTTTCTTCCAGGAGTTTGATAGTTTTATATGTCTAGGTTTATGAGTCCTTTTGAATAAACTTTTGTGTATGGTGGGTGGCAGAGGGCAAGGTAAGCATTTTTGTCTTTCCCCGTTAGAATATCCAGTTGTTCTAGTACCATTTATTTAAAATACTTTTTCATTGAATTTACTCAATAGCTTTAATTAAAAATCAATTTAACATATATACATGTGGGTCTTTTTCTGAACTCTGTTCTGTTTCATTGATCTCCATGCCCATCATTATGCCAATACAAACTGATTTAATTATTATTGTTAAGTCTTGAATTAGGTAGCATACATCCTTTCTCTTTCTTTCTTTCCTTCTTTTTTTTCCCTCAAAATTGATTTGACTATTTTTTTTATTAAAAGTTTTTTTTAATGTTTATTTATTTTTTGAGAAGAGAGAGACAGAGCATGAGCGGGGGAGGAGAGAGAAAGAGGGAGACACAGAATCTGAAACAGGCTCCAGGCTCGGAGCTGTCATCACAGAGCCTGACACGGGGCTCGAACTCATGGACTGCAAGATCATGACCTGAACTGAAGTCGGACGCTCAACTGACTGAGCCACCCAGGCACCCTTTGATTTGACTATTTTGGGTCTAATGCAGTTTCATAAGATTTAGAACTATTTATTTATTTTTGTATTGAGGTTACTTCAAATATATAGATCCAAATGTAGATAATGGACATATTAATAATATTGAGTCTTTCAGTTGATGAGTACAATATATGTTTTCATTTATTTAGGTCTTGTAAAATTTCTCTTACCACTATTTTGTACATTCTATATTTTAAAAATTTATTCCTTAAGTATTTAATGGTTTTGATACTATCATAAATTGTATTTTGAAATTACACTTAATGATTGTTTATTACTAATATGTAGAAGTGTGATTACTTTTTAAATATTGCCTTTTTATCCTGTGACCTTGCTATGCTCTATTATTAGTTACAGTATCTTTTTGATAGATTCCTTAATTAATAATTAATGTTGACTGACAAATACAAATTTTTACTTTTTCTTTTTTTAAAAATGTTTATTTTTAAGAGAGAGAGTGCAAGAAGGGGAGGGGCAGAGAGAGAGGGACAGAGGATTCCAAGAGGGCTCTGCATTGAAAGCAGTGAGCCCAATGTGGGACTTGAACTCATAAACCCATGAGACCATGGCCAGAGCGAAAGTTGGATGCTCAACCAATTGAGCCACCCAGGTGCCCTGAAAATTTTACTTTTTCTCTTTCAATCTAACCTCTTTCCCTCTTGCTACCTCTCTCTCTCTCTCTCTCTCTCTTCTCTGTCTCTGTCTCTCTCCTTATTTCTTTCTTGAACTGACTAGGAAATTCAGTACAAAGTGGGAGTAGATAATGCGGTCTTGTTATTGATCTTGGGGGAAAGCTTTCTATTTGTAACCATTAATTATTATGTTAGCTATATTTTTCATAGATAGTCCTTTTTATCAGCTGAAATATTTCCTTCTATTCATAGTTTCTTAAGATTTTCCACTTTTATGACTATTGAATATTAAAAGTGCTTTATAAAGTGTGGTGATCATCTGTTTTTTTCTTTTATTTTTGTTATTTTTAATTACTTTATTTTTAATATTCTAAATTATATTCCTTCATTATAAGATGTTAAAACTTGCATTCCTGGGATAAAGCTTAATTGCTCATGATGTTTTTTTACATATTGCTGGATTTGATATGCGTAATAGGCATACCTTAGTGTATTGCACTTTATTATGTTTTTCAGATACTATGTATTATAAATTCAATGTTTGTGGCAACCTTGCACTGAGCAAACCTACCACTGTTATTTTTCCAACAACATTTGCTCATTTTGTGTCTGTATGTCACATTTTGGTACTTCTTGCAATAATTCAACACTTTTCATTATTGTTATATTTGTTATGGTGATCTGTAATCAGGGATCTTAGATGTTACATTGTTAATTGTTTTGGGGAGCCATGAACTGTGCTCACATAGGACAGAGAACTTAATTAATAAATGTTGTGTCTGAGTGTTCCACTGACCAGCCATTCCTTCGTCTCTTTCTCTCCTTGGGCCTCCCTATTCTGAGATACAACAATAATGATATTCAGACAATTAATAATCCCACAAGTGCCCTTTAAGTCTTCAAGTGAAGGAAAGAGTTGCACATCTCTCAATTTAAGTCAAAAGCTAGAGAAAATTAAGCTTAGTGAAGAAGGCATGTCAAAAGCCAGGGTAAACCAAAAGCTAGGTCTTTTGTGATAAATAGCAAAGTGGTGAATGCAAAGGAAAAGTTCTTGAAAGAAATTAAAAGTCCTATTCCAGTGAACACATGAATGATAAAAAAGCAAAACAGCCTTATTGCTGATATGAACAAAGTATTAGTGATCTTGATAAAAGATCAAACCAGCTATAACATTTCCTTAGTAAAGCCTAATCTAGAGCAAGACCCTAACTCTTTTCAATTCTCTGAGGACTGCAAGAGGTGAGGAAGAGAAGTTTGAGGCTAGCAGAGGTTGGTTCATGAGGTTTAAGGAAGGACGCCATCTCCATAAAATCAACGTACAAGGTGAAATAGCAAATGCTGATGCAGAAGCTGTAGCAAGTTATTGAGAAAATTTAGTTAACAATATTAGCTAATGAATGTGGCTGCACTAAACAACAGATTCTCAATATAGATGAGACAGCTTTACATTGGAAGAAGATGCCATCTAGGATTAGAGAGAAGTCAGTGTCTGGCTTTAAAACTTCAAAGGACACACTGACTCTGTTGTTAGGGGCTAATGGATCTTGTGATTTTAAGTTGAAGCCAGTACTCACTTACCATTCAAAAAATCCTAGAGCCTTCAAGAGCAATGCTAAATCAACTCTGCTGGTGCTCTAAAAGTGGGACAACAAATCCTGGATGACAGCATATCTATTTACAATATGGTTTGCTGAATATTTTAGTTCCATTGTTGAGACCTGCTGCTGAGGAAAAAAAATTCTTTCAAAACATTACTGCCTATTGACATTGTATATGGCCACCTAAGAGCTCTGATGGAGAAGTGCAATGAGATTAATGTTGTTTTTCTCCTACTAACACAACATCTATTTTGTAGCCCATGGATCAAGGAGTAACTCCAACTTTCAAGTCTTATTATATAAGAAACAAACTTTTCATAAGGCTATAGCTGCCATTGATAGTGATTCCTTTGATGGATCTAATCAAAGTCAATTGAAAACCTTCTGGAAAGGATTCACCATTCTAAATGCCATTAAGTACACTTGTAATTTGTGGGGAGAGATCCAAATATCAACATGGAGAGGAATTTGGAAGAAGTTGATTCCAACCCTCATGGCTGACTTTGAAGGGCTAACACTTCAGTGGAGGAAGTAACTGCAGATGTGGTGGAAATAGGAAGAAAGCTAGAAGGAGGAGTGGAGCCTGAAGATGTGATTGGATTCCTGCAATCTCATGATAAAACTTGAACAGATGAGGAGTTGCTTCTTATGGATGAGCAAAGAAAGTGGTTTCTTAAGATGGAAACTATTCCTGGTAAACATGCTACAAAGATTGTTGAAATGACAACAAAGGATTTAAAATATTACATAAGCTTAGTTGATAAAGCAGTAGCAAGGTTTGAGAATATCGACTCCAATTTTGAAAGAAGTTCTACTGTGGGTAAAATGCTATCAAACAGCATGATAGGCTGCAGAGAAATCATTCATGAAAGGAAAAGTCAATCTATGTGGCACTTTACTGTCTTATTTTAAGAAATTGCCAAAAATAAAAAAAAAACAAAATAAAAAGAAATTGCCACACCCACTCTAGCCATCAACAACCAGCACTCTGATCAGTCAGCAGCCATCGACTTGGAGACAAGACCCTCCACCAGCAAAAAAGATTATGACTTGCTGAAAGCTCATATGATGGTCAGCATTTTTTTTTATTTTTTATTTTTTTTAACGTTTATTTATTTTTGAGACAGAGAGAGACAGAGCATGAACGGGGGAGGGTCAGAGAGAGGAAGACACAGAATCTGAAACAGGCTCCAGGCTCTGAGCTGTCAGCACAGAGCCCGACGCGGGGCTCGAACTCACGGACCGCGAGATCATGACCTGAGCTGAAGTCGGCCGCCTAACCTACTGAGCCACCCAGGCGCCCCTATGGTCAGCATTTTTTAGCAATAAAATATTTTTTAATAGGTATGTACACTTTTTTTAGATAATGCTATTGAATGTTTAATAGACTATAGTATACTGTAAACATAACTTTTATATGCACTGGGGAACCAAAAAGTTAATTTGATTTGCTTTATTGCAATATTTGTTCTATTGTGGCGGTTTAGAACTAAACTTGCATTATCTCTGAGATATATTAGTATGTTGTTAGGATTTTTTGCACCTGTGTTCATGAGAGATATTGGTCTATATTTTCTTTTCCTTGTGATGACCTTATTTGATTTTTTTTTTAAACACGGCAATGTTGATTTCATAAACTTGGTGGATAGTGCTCTCTTCTTCTAGAAAGAGTTTTCTGTTTAATTAGTGTTTTTTTTTTATTCTAAACATAAATTTAGTGGATAGTACTCTCCTCTATTTCTGGGAAGAGTTTTCTGTTTGATTAGTGTTTTTTTTCCACTGTACATATTTAATAGAATTCACTAGTTCAGTCATTTGTGGCAATGTTTTGAAATATGTATTCAATTTCATTAATAGTTTCAATACTACTCATATTTTTCTAACTTCCTATCTTGTCAATATTCTGATCAAGTTGTTTCTTGGGAAAAGGAGTTTTTCCATCTATCTCTTTTGTTGAGTTTATTGGCATGAAGTTGTTCACTGTCTTGTCTGAATATTATTCTCATGTCTATCAAATCTGTAGTGATAGCTTCTTTTTATTCCCAAGACTGGTAATTATCACTCTTTTTTTGGATCAGTTTAATCAGGATTTACCAATTTTTATGAATCCTTTAAAATAACAAATTTTTCTTTATCAGTTATCTCTTTCAGATTGTTTTTTACTTAGTCGACATCCATTCCTATTTTTACTGTTTTTTGTTTTTTTTCTGCTTACCTCAGGTTCACTTTACTTTTCCTAGTTCCTTAAGGCAGAAACTTATATCACTGATTTTACCCTTAACTCTTTGTATAAGATATTAAACCTAATCACTCCTGTAAACATTCATTTAACTGTGTATCACAAATTTTGGTATGCTATGTTTTCATTATCACTCAGTTTAAAATATTTTCTAATTTCCTTTGGGATTTCTTTTATTGATGAGTTATTTATAAGTGCATGGCGTGATTTCCAAATACTTATTTATCTTATTTTTTCATTTCTAAATTAATTCTGTTGTTATCAGATAATATCTCCTATTTGATTTTAATCCTTTCAAATGTACTGATACCTGTTTTGTGACTCAACAGGTGGTCTGATATGGTTTAAATACTGTGTCCCCTTAAAATTCATATGTTGAAATCCTAACCTGATACCTTCTCATTTAACCTGCCAGTCCATATCTTGCCATTGGTGTAAGGTAATCCTCTACTGCTTTAGGTTTTTGTTTGCTTGTTTGTTTGTTTTCGGCTTTATAAAGGCTAAGTTACTCAAAAAACAAACAAACAAACAAATAAAAAAAACAAAACACCTCTGGATGGTGGAGATCATTGTGAAAACCATCCTAGGTTCTTTATAAAATCTCCAGATAGAAGATAATTGCCTGATTCTAGTAGTTGCTAGTTACCATTTAATTCTGCGTTTCTTGACCATAATATAAGGAGGCTTATACAAGTTAACAAATATTGTAAATCTTGTGTCCAGACAGCAAGCCAAAAACATATGCGTTCAGCATTTCTGTGATCAAAATAATTAATCGGTGATCCTTTTTTAATACAAAGGAGGAGTATTGAGGAAAAAATACCCAAATTTGGAAAGAGACAAAAAAATAAATACATATTTTTCAATGTTTTACTGAGGCATTATCTTATATGTCCACCTAAGAATTTTCTAATTCTTCAGGATAATGGAGGTTTGTCTGACTTACTGTTTACTGTTCATTGGGGTGTTTTACCCTTCTATATATTTAGCTGTTAACTCACAGAAAACATAATGATGCAAATGCTACAATAAATAATGATGCAAATAAATTTTGTCTAGTAGATATGCAAATGTATTTTCTTTTTATGTAACAGAGTTTACAAGATAAAGTTCACAGTATTGTCCTAGAGGACATTAACCAGTTTTGCACATAATTTAGCAATTTTATCCTAGCCTTCTTTCTTTTAGTGGCTAAAATTACAAGTGTTTCTCCTTTGAACCAGATTTGCCACCTTGCTAATTCCCTCATGGACATATTAAAAAAATCTTTAACGTCCTTAAAAATCAAACAAACAACAACCAAAAACCTGAATACTACTTTTCACCATAACTGGTTATAATCACCTGAAGCTGGTAAATGACCATAAACTTTGAGTTCTCCATTTGCAGAAACTTTTTTTCTTATTGAAGACCTTTTCCTGACCACATACAATAGAAATTTTTTAACCAACAGCACGCAGATTTATGGACTCATTCTGTCTTATCCAGAGTTCTGGATAACTGAACAATGAACTTAACTGAACAAGGAGTCCATGAATTCCTCATCCACCATGATATGTTCTCCTTAAATGACCCACTTAAAGAATTTCTTCACTCCTGTGTGCACTCTCGTCCCTTGTCTGGTGAGTAAATAAGCTCAGAGGTTTTTTTTGTTCAGAGTGGTCTTCATTATCTGTGCTTTATCACCTTAAAGGAAATGGTTTCAAGATACATGCATTTATACCTGTTGTTTCATGTTCAGGCCTTGTGATATAATAGCAGTAAAACATACTTTTTAGCAATACAGACCTATGTTTGAATCCTAGAATTCCTCAGGCAAGCTACTTGCCTCTTTAACTTTGTATTTTCTGCAAAATTGGACTAAAGACACCAACACATAAGACTGTTTTGAGGATTATGTGAAATAATCCATAATTAGCACCTGATAATTAATAAATTGTGGGTTTCTTCTCACCTAAAATATAGGAACATGTAGTTTGAGAACTCCTCTGAATCATCGACAAAAAAGATTTTTTTTTTCCTTCAACACACTGCTAGGATTGCACCTTGAAAAACCACCACCATTAACTTCTCAGAGCAAATTCACACGTACTTGTCACAAACCTACCTCAGTCTGAGAATCAAATGTTTTCTATTTTAGAGAGGATATCCTGCAGGTACAGTTAGCCATTATTCAGTTAAAGGGATTAATGTGGACAATTTGAAAGGAGGGTGAATGTCTATTTTTAGACTGAAAGGCATTAATTTGGAAAACTGAGGTGAATTCATCTAGAGAAACATCAAATTTGAGGATAACTTTAGGAACGAAGGCATCTCCCAACTAGCTTTCTCTCTTTCCCCTCATGGATCCACACCAGGACACCTAAGGAAGGTGAGACTGGGGTGGATTGTATAATAGGAGCTCCTCAAGGAGAGGAATTAGTTCTATTCATCTGTACCAAGGTTCTTGGTATTATTTTCAGCTATTAATAAATTATTATTGAATAATCGAAGCTGGGTAGTTTCTTATTCTAAATTTGCGGCTCTAAGCATAAACAGACAAAAGAGCCTTGGCATGTTTAACTACTCAGTTCAAATATGTGATTGGACTGATTGCTTTCCCCAGGGTCAGAGAATTTTCATCGTTGGTAGCTTTGGTATGGTGTCAACACTTTTACAAGTAAGATGCAACACATCCTGGTGTAAGTAAAGAAGTTTTTTTAGAAAAAAAATTCTCAACATGTTGTATAGTCTTCAAGCAAAAATACTGAAAGTCAGTGGTGCCTATGTATATACATCGCTAATATATATATTAGCAATCCAGTTCTGGGCAAGAGTTCAAAGGAAATATCTGCTACAACGTTAGACACTTTCCAACAGAGTGGGGAAAAGATTCCAATAAAAATCATGCATTTGATCAGCTGCCATATTAGTGGATGGGTTTTTTTCAGCTCTTAATCTAAATGTTCTTGTTGGAAAGGAAGAGTTTTACCTTCCATTTGGGTATTAGTGGGAATAATATATCAATATCTTTCAATGGATGCAAATTTGTTTTGATAATATGATCTACTGAATAGAGAGGTCTACTCTTTAGATGTAAATTGAATTCAGATGTTTCTAAAAAAATGCGATAAGGAGCTTTTCCAAAAGACAATCTTTATCATTCTTTCAAGAAAAGAATTATAGATCCTGGATACTCGTCATTAGAATATATTTTAAATACTTAATCCCTTTAGCTTGGAATTTTGTTTCAATATAACCAGAATTTGATGATGCAGCAACAGTGTTATAAAATTAGCCATTTAAGATTGTTTCATGTACATGGCTAAACCAATCTTCTGACTTTTTTTCCTTAATTCATCTTATATGTATCTTGTTCAAGAAATGTCTCTATCATATGACTTCACTCATATGATGACTTTAAGACACAGAACAGATGAACACAAGGGAAGGGAACAAAAAATAATATAAAAACAGGGAGGGAGACAAACCATAAGAGACTCCTAAATATGGAGAACAAACAGAAGATTACTAGAGGGGTTGTGGGAGGGGAATGGGCTAAATGGGTACGAGACATTAAAGAATCTACCTCTGAAATCATTGTTGCACTATATGCTAACTAATTTGGATGTAAATTAAAAAAAATAAAACAAAACAAAATAAAATAAAATAAAATAAAATAAGAAATGTCTCTTAGTAGAGTGGAAAATTAACCCTAGAGGAAATAAATCTTGTTCCATATTTAATCCTGGATTAAGATAATATTGGTTTCATAGAATCATATTTAAAAAATTAATATAGGGATGCTTGGGTGGCTTAGTCAGTTAAGCATCTGACTTCGACTCAGGTCATGATCTCACGGTTTGTGAGTTCAAGCCCAGCATCGGGCTCTGTGCGGACAGCTCAGAGCCTGGAACCTGCTTTGGATTCTGTCTCCCTGACTCTCTGCCCCTCCCCCACTAGGGCTCTGTCTCTCAAAAATAAATAAATGTAAACAAAAAAATTAAAAATTAATATAATGCATTACTTATGCTTCAAAAATACAAATTGATTTTTGTACTTTTGCAAGAGTCAATATAAATTCACGAACTATAAAAATTTGTAAAGCCATGTGTTCCTCTTTTGTTATTTTTAAAACCAGTACTGTGGGGGGAGGCACCTGGGTGGCTCAGTCAGCTAAGCAACTGACTTCGGCTCACGACACGTCATGATCTCCTGTTTCCAGAGTTAGGGTCCGGCATTGGGCTCCCTGCTGTCAGGGTGGAAGGAGCCTACTTTGATCCTCTGTCTCCCTCTCTCTCTGCCCCTCCCCTGTTCACGAGGGTGTGTGTTCTCTCTCACTTTTTCTCTCTCTGTCCCTCAAAAATAATAAGTAGACATTAAAAAAAATAAGCACGATACTGTGCATTTGCAAGACACGTACGAAGAGTAAGTGGACAAGGAAAAGAATATTAAAACAAAAAAACCAGATTTTTGTACCTAGTTGATCTCTTTATTCTTCCTCATGACACAGACTGTAGCTGCTACACACTGTTTACAAAGCTTGGACTATGATCTGTGACTATGAATTTTGGAGGTCATTGGGAAATTTGATCTTGGCAGGTATGTTGCCCTCTTCAATGTTGATTACAAAGTTTAGAATCCCGTTGTTTTTCTGATAAGTATGATATGAGAACAATTTCTAGCAGAGTGAAAAACAAAACACATTGTCATGAAGGAAAAGTATAGTTTACAAACTGAAAGAAGCTCATTTAATCAATATAAATCCTAATTGCAATAATTTATGCCAATGCATCTCTATGACATACACTCTGACCAGCAGGTGGAGTAAAAATGGCTGGTACTTGGTTTAAAATTCTAAAAAGCAAGATGCATATGACTTCTGAATGTCAAGAGTACCAAAATGTCATTCTGGTTGATTGAATTCAGATGTGTTTGCACCTGGAAATCATTGTGGCCTCTTTTAGTTATTCAATGGTGGAAGATATTAGACTATGGCAATTTTGATATGTACGGAAAATATGGTGTCTTTAAAATTTTCTTTTCCTTCACTCTTCTTTTAGCTCTTTCACTCTCTCTTTACTTTTGAATTTTAAGAAAAATACATGTTTGTGGCAAACATCCTGTTTTAGAAGGTTATTTGGTAAAATGTGGAAGTCTCTTTCACCTATCCTGCTTCTTTCCACTCTACTGTTATGTGGTCTTAAAAAATTGACATAATTCAATGTAGTTCACAGGTCTGGAAGATATTTTCCCTCATTTTTCTTTGTTTTTGACTTTGTTTTGATAAAAAAATTTATTTGTTTGCAATAAAACATATCAGTCTTTTCCTTTATAGCTTCTGGTTTATATTGAACTTAGGGACAGCCTTCCATGTCTCCAGATTATAAAATAATGTGACCATGTTTTCTCTATTATTTATGGTTTTATTTTTTCAATTTATATCTGTAATCCAGCTAAAGTTTTATATGATTGTTTTTTTTTTCTTTTTCTTCTTCTTCTTTTCTTCTTCTTCTTCTTCTTCTTCTTCTTCTTCTTCTTTGAAGGCCTGAGGAAAAGACTTGGTTTATTATTTTTTCTTAAATAATTGACTAGCCAGTTGTCCTATCTCCTTTATTTTAATTTTAAAATATGACAACATTCTCTCTGTTAAGTTCAGACAAAGGAGAACAAAGCTTTCTATGGTCATTGTATCAACTCTTCTATTTTTTGATCTTACAACAAAAGTTTGCAGCATCTCAGTGGTATTGATAAACATAGCTCCAGGGAAAATTGTCATAAAAGAAGGAATTTATTGCATATTCAATCTGCTTCTCATTTGAAGTAGAATGCTTTTCTGATTTATTTAAAAGTGCAATAGGATGGTTGAGGAGAGCTTTTGATGGAGAATTTGTTGACAACTGAATTTTTATAAAGCTATTAAATGGCAGATTCCTAGTTATAGGAAAAAGTTTTTTGTCCAGTTGGAAGACAAAGTAAATCAGACAGTTTCAGAATTTAATAATTTTAAACCAACCATAACATTGAAGCTACACAAGGAATACGTGTTTCATTAAAATTTTAGTTACACCCTGAATTTTAGACTCTTGCCCATAGAGCAAGTGATAAGGGGAAAGCAATCTCGTGTTGGGTGTGTTATATGGACTTTTGCAGAAGCCAATCGTCCTTCTATGTCTGCAAACTCAGTGAAAGAACTGATTGGTGCAATAACCTAAAACTATTTTATGAAATTAAGTATTCTTTTTTGGTCCCTCTTTTAACACCACCCCCATCCCACTCCTTCACTTGTAAACTTCTCATGCAAATGATATGGGCACACATGATTGTCTCAGGGGCCTGGAACCAGATAAGCTGTAGCCCTGGTGAATACAGTCACAGAGAAGTAAGTATGTGAGCAATAAATCACTGCCCATTGCAACTAATGGATTTAGTCAATTAGAAACTTTAAGAGGCACAATACCATCAGAGAGGTGGAATAGTTTAATGGATAAAGCATGCGTTCTGCACTGGGTTCTACTCCTGTAACCAATATACTACCCATGTTAAATAACATAAATTTAAATAAATAAATTGAAAAAAAAAAGCATCTGCTCTGATGTCTAGCTTCCTGGATTCCAATATTGTCTCTGTTGCTTGACAACTGTGTGTTATTTATTATTTACTGGCAACCATGTGTCCTTTAGTCTCTTTGGCACTCGGTTTCTTCATCTGCAGAAATAGGGTTGTGAAGAAAAATTAATACAGGTAAAGCATTTAATATTCGATCAATTCTGGTTAATAGTCTTTAAGTTTTTGTTCCGTAAGAGGGACTCTGTCTTTTAGAATCCATAATTTCAAGATTAAAAATTGTAAGGTAATAACGCAAGCACTTGTCTTTCAAATTACTTTGAGACTATGGAGAAAAGTTAGCAATTGACACTATCCTAATGTGTCCAGACTTCAGTTCCTATCTGGATTCTACTTTCTTGGAAGCATTTTACTATTAATAGCAAGGCCTAAGAAGTTCCCCTTTGGAGTTTCATTTGTTTTACAAATGTGACTCTCCCTTCCCTCAGAATAGATAAGGAGTACATCATTCTGTAGAAAATACAGAAAAGTATAAAAGGGAAAGTAAAAAATCAAGTACAATTCCATTATTCAGAGAAAATCTCACATAAGATTTAATGTTCTCTTCCACACTTTTCTTCTTAAGAGTCACAGCTATTTTCCCCATAGTTACATTTTTTACAAAAATGTTTATTTAGTTTTGAAGGAGAGAGAGACAGAGTGTGAGTGGGGGAGGGGCAGAGAGAGAGGGAGACACAGAATCTGAAGCAGGCTCCAGGCTCTGAGCTGTCAGCACAGAGCCCAACGCAGGGCTCGAACTCACAAACCATGAGATCATGACCTGAGGCAAAGTCGGACGCTTAACCGACTGAGTCACCCAGGTACCCCCCATAGTTACATATTTTTAAAAACAATGTCTAGTAGTTATATAATATTCTTTTATATTTCAACCTTAATTTATCTAACCCTGTGGATATGCTTCTATGCATCTATATAATAATATCGATCTATTTCTTAGTTTCTCTTGCTACAAGTAATGCTGGTAATATGTCCTTTATTGCATCTTTGATTATTTCCAAAGGAGAGATTTCTGAAACACTATGGTATTATTGAGGACCTTGATACATATTGTCAAAGTATTTCCCAGAAAGTTTGTGCCGATTTATATTCCTACCAGGTGTATTGCTACTGTCTTTAGGATAATGTTTTCTAATTCTTGCCATTTTGTTGGTTAAAAATATCTTCTATTCTTATTTTAATTTGTATATCTTTGTTTAATAGTGAGTTTGATTATTTGCACAAATTTTTTTTAATTAATAATGAATTCTATATTATTTTTGTTTTTCTTCCCTTATGTTCATCTGTTTTGTCTCTTAAAGTCCTCATATGAGTGAAGTCCTATGATTTTTGTCTGTCTCTGATTTCACTTAGCACAATACCCTCCAGTTCCATCCACATCGTTGCAAATGGCAAGATTTCATTCTTTTTGATTGCCGAGTGATACTCCATTATATATACCACATTTTCTTTATCCACTCATCCATTGATAGACATTGGGGGAAAAAACAGAAGAGACTCATAAATATGGAGAACAAACTGAGGGTTGCTGGAAGGGTTGTGGGAGGGGGGATGGGCTCAATGGGTAAGGGGCATTAAGGAATCTACTCCTGAAATCATTGTTGCACTAGATGCTAACTAATTTGGATGTAAATTTTAAAAAATAAAGAATGACCTTTAAAAAGAGAATGAATTTCTATGTCTTTAATTGGAGATCCACTTTGCCAGTATTTTTTAATGCGTTATCAGTTTGTAAGGGTTAACAATCAAGATTAAAGTAATTGTTTATATTTATGCAGCCACTTAGTGCATTATATTATAGACTCAATTTGTCTCTTATACGACTGTGCCATTTGAGTTAAGATAACTGCAATGTTTTATTTGGGACTAATTTTAAACCTACTTGCATCTGCTACTATTACCTTTACCCCTCTTTTCAGGTCCCTATCTCTGAGGACCTGTTTTCTGGATGCTTACACATAATTATACTTTAGCTCCCGAGAAACCCTACCCAGGCCTACTTTTGCATATATTTCTTTAAACTCAGCCACTTTTTGACACCCTTATTCCATTAAATTCTACCTGTTTGGCACACTAATATCTCAGGACTGAAGAATATTTTATTTTTAAATCAGATCACAATGTACTAATATACTTCCTTCCCTGGATAGGTAAATTTAGCATGTTAAGGAGTAGTTTTAACATAGGAAATAGCACAGTATACAACAAGTTAGAAAAGACTTTTTTATATAGACAGGTGTTCTGATACACTGAGATAAGACTAGCCCACCAGGTAGATATTAGCTGTCTAGGTATCTACAGTGTGAGCCTTGGGTTACTTTTAATTTATAGTTTCCAAGATCTCATGAGATTTCCCATTGATTTCTGCATCTGTTAGAAAATGCATAAATCTTTAAATGCTGGGATATTAAAAATCTTAGATCTCAAAAAGCAGGGATGACCTGGCTTTGACAGAGTTAAAAAGAATAGTAACACCCTAAAACAGCTAGAAAGCTCTCAGGAAGGGCAATTTAAATGACTAAGGAGATTTCTAAACTCTGAAAAATGATGGAATAGAAATATTGAACTCCAGTCTGAAAAGTCAAATGCTGATGAATGAGAAAGAAGACCAGTGTTCATCCAATCACAAAAGTGAAAAGGAGTGACAGGGAGATTTGTTCAAACTCTCAGTATTAGAATTATGAGCTATCTGTCAAACATACGAATCACAATTCTAGAGAACCATCAAGGAACGTATGTAACTAGTATACATTAATAAAATTAGAGACTTTAGATAAATTTAGATGTGAAAGACCCATAAGTGTCTAGGAACTGACAGTGGTTAAGGCCTGGTCTTCCTCCAGGCATTTCCTTGCTGATGATCTCATGGGGCGTGTTTTCCTCCACTTCCTACCGTCCTTTTCCCCTCTTGTCTCAACAGAATGATGCTGGATGCTATTGTCTGAGGTTTGCTTAGGTCCAGTGTAATAGTCCTAATAATCTATGTTAAATCAATGGTCATCAATAAAGATATATTAACCATAAACTAAGCACATATTTGCAAAATTTGACAGCATCTGATAATTTTGGAACCACTGATTCTAAAAGAGCAATGATTTTACAGAATTTGAAGGCATTTAGGTGCTTTCCTTAGAGTAGGAAAAAAGCTATCATACTGTATGTGTAATTTTCTGTAATTTTACCACTTAAACTAGATGCATCTGAAAATGGCTCCTATATTCAATAGGCTATGAAATAAAATTGCCTTTTCTGGGTAGTAATACAGACTAATATAAAGGTCACTGTCATGTTTTAGACTTTCAACAATGTTCATTGTGCTACAAATAACTGTGGCTAGCATTATTATTTCATGAAATCTAAATTGTATAAATTGGATTTTAATATGTAAGGTAGGTGGTAGATGAATTATATTGAAAACGTGTACATACCATATTACTCTTTAATTGAAATCCTTTTTTGAAGTTTCTTTTAAAGCTAAAGCTAATATCTCTTAGCGTCTCTAGTTATCGAAACCTGGGTTTGAGTTCAGTGTTTATGCGAAAACAAATTATGTGGAACTGGTCATAGGAATTTATAGAATATTATCTATCTTGGGCTGTTCCCAGATACTACAGAAAGTCTTCTTTGTAACAACTCCTTCATATTACTCTTGACGCAATTCTCTTTTTTGTATAACACGCTAATTTTATTTTATTTTATTTTTCATATGGCAGGTATGGAGAGTGTCATTGTTGACAGGGTGTCACAGCAGCACCAACATTTTGCTGACCAGCCAGATGGGTTTTGACAGTTTCACTGAAAAAGGACACAGTGTGATCAAGATACCAATATTAAGAGTGAATAAGCTCAACTAAGACCTATAATAAATGATTCTGGAGCCATATTAAGTTCCATCTTTAAATTCTACTTCCAGAAAGGTCTCTCTTTTTAACTTAACCCAAAATTATTTTATTAGTTGACATACTTATCACCATTACAGAGTTGTCACTGCTGGTAAGGATAAACTGGTGCTATGGTCGATTCAAAGTGACAGAGATATTGTTCCTGGCTTTAATGGACTTATGATCTAGTAAGAGAAATAGACAAGCACACAAAAATTTATGATGCAAACAGGCACAAAAGAAGCAGAAATCCTATGCACAGTTCATAGAAAAGAGTGATGAGTGGTGTTGGCGAAATTAGGGAAGATTTCATGAAGGAAGTGGAATTCGGAATTGGTCCCCAACAATCAGCAGAAGCAGTGCCTGGGTGGAGGGTATTCATGAGAGAGGTGGGAGCATGAGTGAAGTCAACTAAAAAATAGTGAGTGGTCAATGGTTTGCTGAATCAAAAGTGCGTGAATTTACTCATTCACTCATGCAGCAAAAAGTTAATGAATGCCTAGTTCTAATGCCATATTTTAGGAGTACAATGGTGAATGAAATAGATTTGGTCTGTGCCTTTATGGAGCAAATTACAACCTGGTGAGGAGACAGACAGCAAGTAATAAACAAGCTATGAATATACTGTTTCAAGTGGTAATAGGTGCTATGAAGATATAAACAAAGGTTGGAGGCAGAAAACAAGGGAAGTCTACTTTAGATAATCAGAAACCTCTGAAGGGGAGGGATTTACCTTCAGACCTGAAAATTGAAAAGTAGCCTGAGGAAAAAAGAGACTGAGAGGAGAAAGAGTGTCTCAAACAGGGCAAATGGCATATCCCCTGAAGGGATATAGAACTTTTGTTTGAGAGACTGAAAGAAAGTCAGTGGTACTGGAGGGTAGTGAGGAAGGAAAATGGAAAGAAGACTGGAAAGACACACGCAGGCCCAAATTAATCTATGAGATTTTTCAGCTGCAGGAAGACATTTGGTTGCTCTCTGAAATGTGATGGGAAGTCATGAAAGAATTCAACAAACATGTAGCATGATTTTATTGATTACTCTGGATGCCATGTGGAAACTAAATATGTAGAAATAAAAAATGCAATTGGGAAAAATTGGCAGGAGGCTATTGTAGTAGTCTAGGTAAGAAATAATGGTAGTTTATAGAAGTTTATGGAATCAAGATGTATTTACCAGCATTTGCTGATGGCGATAAAGACACAAGACTGTTAACACAGGTTAGGGACCGAGCAGAAAAAAGTCTTGTGATTCAGTTCTGTGTCACATACCTCTGGAAGCTTTCTCTGACCTCTGCACGTTGGGGCAAGTGTCCCCTCTACAGTGCTGTTACAATACCCAGCATTGTACATTTCACATTATAATGTAGCTACCTGTTTATGTGTTTGTTTTCCCAACAAATCAACAGCTAGTAGCTGGAGAGCACAGACCATATTCAGCATTATTACCTCATTCATAGGCCCAATAATAATTTGTTGAAGACATGACTTTAGGTTGAATTTGGCAGAATATTTTGGCTTTCTGAGAAGATATTAGGATAAAGAACTAGGGGAGTAAACAGATTCAAGCAATAACAGCGTAAGGGGAACTGCCTAAAGAACAAGCCACAAAGTTAATCTGTGTATTAATCTGTAGATAGTACAAAATTACTTGAGCTTGTAATTTTTCAGCCATTTAACAAGGCAAACAAATCAATGTTTTTAGTTGTATTTCAGAGAATTTGGATCAAATAATATTTTATTAAAATCTCTTTGTCCTCAAATCTAAAATTATTATATGATTAGTTTGAAGTCCTATAAGTTTGGAGTCTTACTCAAATCAATTTTCATTCTATGGGTAATTTGGAGTAGGAAGCCATTATGGAGGCAGAAGACTTGTTTTATAGTCATCCTTCACTATTACAGTGGGTGGGTTAGTGTCTATGGCTTTCCTTTATCATTTCTAAAATCCTAAGAGGTTGTCTGGTCTGTCTGTGCTAGTCATATAGTTATGTGTTTAGGGGAAGTAGGGGAGGAATCTGACTTCAAGTACTTTACAATCTACCTGGGCATATGTCTCAGACATTCCAGTAAGTTTGATTTGCTTAAGTATAGTCTCTTGAATGGGAAATTTTTAAAGATTTTGTAAAAAGAGCTCTCATTGTCCCAGCAGGAGTGATGCATGTGGGATAAAGTGAATCTGACGCACATTTAGGAAAAAAATAAAAATAAAAACAAACTCAGTCTTCAAGTATTTATAAAGACATAGATGGAAACATGATTCAGTTTTCTACTGTAAAAAAATATTTTACAAAAACAGCATAGATATCTGTACTAGAAATGCACGCTGCACCCCACTACCCACATCCCCTTCTAACGAAAACTACCGATTTCAAAAGCTCTGTTTCTAGGGAGGTACATTTTATGTCACATAGCTCTTTGTCTCTCTGCCCCTAGAGAGCAATCTTATATAGATGGTCCCTAGAGCTGCTTTAGATTTAGTTCCTCAGTGTTGTCTAGTTCCAGGCCTAGTCTACATGTATTCCTAAAATAAACTCTCATCTTCTTGAGGCAGATTAAATTAGTCTCCATTCCTTGCCACTGAAAGAGCAAAACTAAAAATAGTGTTGATCAGTTATGTATGAGAAAATGAAAACCCATTGTAAAAAAAAAAAGGATTAGGGAGAAAGAAATCTATTTCCAGTGAGTTTCGAGGATGGTTCTAATTTATTTTTCTTTTACGAGTGGGCCATCTCTAGGGACAGAAACTTTCGTAGAGCTCCCATTGCAGCTTCCAAGTGTTGCATGTTGTTCTGGATCTTGCCCTAGATCTCTTGACGCTGATGCTGGTGGTCTATCAGAACCACTCCAAGGAAGCCTGCTGCAAGTATTGATTTCAAGGCCTAGGCCCCGGAGATTCTGCAGGAAGTCTGAGGTACACCCGGGCACCTGTAATTGTTTAAGAAGCTCCATAGGTGGTTCAGACACACAGCTAGGTTTTAAAACCATGCCTGATGACCTCGAGCAGTTTTGACTCAGAGATGCAGACATATATCTTGAAATGTTAGGCCTCTCTGCTAAAATGTCCTTCTGTTCTCTATTTCTGATTTAAAGACAGAGAAAGATTTATTTTTCTTTCTTTATCTACTCCGTTGGCAATAACACAATAGTATTTGAGTCTTTAAAACTGGTCTCATCTGGCTTTGCTTCCTATGGGAGGAAGAAATAAGTGATTTATCATTTTGGAAAACATAAATTGAAATTCTAGGCCCGGCATGGCATCAGAGAGTCCCATGAGAACCTTTCCCTTTAGGCAAGACAGAACACCAGAATTTCTGAATCTCCTTTCATTCCCTCTGACTGCCCCAGCTCGTCCTACCTCGTCTTCAGGAAGTACAGAAGTTAGAAACAACAAGGATATTTGGTGTTTAAAGCTCTTAAAAATATTTGCCTTTCTATTCCACCACTTGGGATGCATTGAAACAGACCTGAGCACAGGAAATTGCTAAATCACAGGACTAAATACATTGGAATGATTATAAATCATTGATCTCCAGCCTTAGATTCTAATTATTTATCATTATTTATTATTATTTTATCTTCTAATTATTTCTTCATTCTCTTCAACAACTATAACTGATGACAATCTTATCTGGGATGACCAGTGTCCTACTTTACCCAAGACTAGACTAGAGGGTTCGAGGACATTGATTTTTAGTAAAAAGCCAGGCAATTCCCAGGCAAACGGGAATGTATTTGTTATCCTAATCTTATCAGACATTATCTTTACATTTTCCTTCCTTCCAATGAAGGGTCTAATTTCTTACTTCACAGAAAGAATAGAGGCTATCAAGCGGAAAATTTCTCAACTTCTTGTCCAATCCACTAAAAAGCTTCTGGCCAGGAACCTGGCTCTGTTAGCTTCTTTTTCTGCTGTCTTCTACCTCTTCATATCTAGTAAATCTGGCTCCTCAGCATAGTGTTAAAGGAAAAGTTGCCAATTCCAAGCATGCTCGGGGGAGAGTGTCCCTACTTGGTTCTGACCTTGATAGAGCCTTTCTGTCATGCCCATATTTTCGTAACATATAACAGAGCATGACCAAACCCAAGGGACGCTTGACAATGTTCTCCTCATTCTTAGAATTCCTCCTAATACAGAACCGACTCCCCCTTCTACCTTCTGTTTTCAGTTAGGGAAGTCTCATTCGAATGCATTTCTTGAGTGAGATTGCTCTCTCTTGGCTGGCAAGCAGAGCGATCCAGCTTTGTTTTTTCTATCTGCCAGCCTTTTATTCTTTAACAATATAAGTATGTTCAAGTGTTTCTCATCTTAAACACAAAACTCACTCTTTGTACATTTTAGATACTCTTGACCATCTCTTACCCTGTCTCTCTCTTTCTTCTTTCTATTTAGTTTAAAAAATAACTGTGCTTTTGTTCTCTTCCTTTCCTCCATCAATTGCCATGTGTCTTTGTGTCTTCAATGCACTTCAATGAATCTTCTCTCGCATGAACACTAGTGATCTTGTTGCTAACTTTTATGAGAAATGCTTCATTCTATGATTGAAAAATTTGTATTTTTAAAAATATACTTAAGTAACTTATAAAGAGTAATATAAAATCACCTGTAACTCTTCCATGAAGAATTGAAAAGTTATTTTCTGTGGCTTTCGCCATTATTTACAACTTTTCAAATTATTTGCAACTCCCACTCTAAAAAACTATTCTGGTTATATTCATAATCCTGTGGAAGTTGCTTCTCAGTCTTTGCTAAACTTTCATCTTGTACCCCAAATACATTCAAATATTAATGTTTCGAATGTTTTATATCTTCATTTCATTATCTTATTTACTCTATAGATTCTCCCTGAGTTCATTTTTTTCTAGCTCCACGGCTGCATCCACAACTTATGTTCTGAGGCCTGTCAGATCTCTTCCTAGATACCTACTTTGATATGAATTTTCTCTAAGTGCCACAATCTCAACACTGATTTTTGCCATCTTGCATTTGCCCCACCTCAGACTTATTTCACTATCTTTCAATTTCTCTATCCCAAACAGTGTATATTGATGATACAACATCAACTCAGTTACTTGGTTATTACCTTTGATTTTTCTTTCTCATCCCCATATCTGGCCAGTTACTAACTCTTGCCTATGAAATCTCCTTCACATTTATTAAATTCATCTCTTTCTCTCTATCTGTGCTACTATCTCTGGAAATGGGGTTTTAACCTTTTAAAGCTGTATTTGTGCAGTAGTCATAAATGGAGTCTTTGCCTCTAGGTTTGGCCTCCTTCAATCAGTTCTCTACACTGCTGCCAAAGTGATCTTTCTAAAACATAAATCTTAACATTGTGGTTAAGATTGTGGGTTCTTGAATGAGACAGACCTGGATTTATAACCCGTTCCAATACTTACTAACTGTAACTTTGGGCAAGCTGTTTAACCTTTCTAAGCCTCAATTTCCTCATTGGTAAATTGGGACTATAATACCTACATCAGAGCATTGTCTTGAGAATTAAATAAGTTATCTATCTCGTACAGTGCTTGCATTAAATGGTGCTCAGTATTTGGTTGCTGCTATTACTATGGTTATTCTTCTTATTGTTTTTGTGGATCCGTATTATAACTCTTTCTGGCTGAATTTCCTCAGTGTTTCTTCACTGAGTTTAAGATAAAGTCTTAACCTTTTGGGTGATATAGAAGGCCTTTTATGATGGCTCCTTGGTTGGCCTCTCTAATCTCTTATCTTGCTGTTTCCCTTTCTCACTCTACCTTCCAGTCATAGTAAATTATTTACAGTTTTTCAAACAGTAATTTTTTTTCTTCTTTTGTAGATTCTTGAATATTTCTTGATTTTGACTATTTGCCTAGTCATCTCCCCCATTAGGCTGTGAGTGTCTAGTAAGCACCAATAGTGCCTTATTTATTTTTGTGCTACCAATTTCCAAGCCAGAACCTGGCAAATAGTAAATAGCAAATAGGAAAAACATTCACATGTTGAGTGTTAAGAAGGTTTTGGATATTCATAATTATAATGACCCAGCATGGAGATGCTATAATGCATAAAATAATTAATTAATAACAACTTAAAAATAAAGAGATAATGAAGTGTCTAATGTTGCACTTATATGTGAAGTTATATGGTGTTTATCTATAAGTTCTAGATAAATACTATATAACATATAAGAAGCTATATGGAGGTTGAAAACTTTATGTTGTTTGGAAAATTTCAAGAAAAGGATAACATTTGAGCTGTATTTTGAGTGCATGATTCAATTAGGTAAAAGTAACAGAAAATTTTTAAGAAAGGGGTACTATGGGAGCAAAGGCAGAAAGAGTTAGTGTATATGGAATGTTCCCTGTGCACTAAGTGCCATGTTGACTCTGACACTGTGTTTGTTAGCTTGATTTTCCACTTAATTCTGTCACTGACACTATCAAGTGGATAGCTGAGGACACTGGATGTCAAAAATTTTAAGAAAATATTAAAGTCCACACAGCTGTCACAGAGTGAAGATGGTGTTCAAATCCAGTTTTGCCCAACTCTGAAGGATCGCTTTCTCCACCATGGGCTGATGTGCCACAGGTGGAATGTAATAATGAAAATAAACCTGGATCTAGATTATGACAGGCCTTCAAAGTCTGGCAGAGGAAGTGTTTGAACATTCTCTATTCAGTAATCATAACCTTCTTTCAGCTGTCTTGTGAATTGAAGAGGCTGTATCAAAACCAAGGGTTGTTGGCAAAATGTTCAGCCATCTTGCTATTAGTATTCTTTCTTGCAACTGTGAAAGCCAGTGCTGACAGATCATATGCAATTTTTTGCTCGTTCTGCACATTGCCTCAAAGCCCTTATTAGGAAGTATTCATTAGAAGCTTTTGGTTGATCCATAACTATTCTTCCTTCTTAGCATCAGTCCTATTTCCTTATGAGCAGTTACCTTGCCACCATTTTTCACAAGGTGGGTAAAACCATAAACTATATAAAACAATTTAGTTGTGAAGTATGAAGAGCTTCCTGAAGGCTGTGGCAGGATACTTTTGCCAGATCTTATACTCTCAATAGTACCAAGAAGTGAACATGTGATCTAAGCCTAATTAGACAAAAACATTCTTTCCAAGGAGTTAGAATCTTGAGCAGAGCTATTTGGGATTTAAAAAACAAGAAAACAAAATCAAGAGCAACAACCCCCATCCCCATGCCAAAAAAAAAAAAAAAAAAAAAAAAAAAAGCAAAACTGTACATTCCTCTCAGACAAGAAAGCTACATGAGACAGTAGAGAGTTACCTGCTACTTTCCTGCTTAATTTTATTTTTAAAAATATTTTAAAATTTCAAACCATCTTCTCTAGCGTTCCCATTAAAATAGTGAGTTTCCCAATAATATTATTCCAATAAGGTTTTCTTTCTCTTTTTGCACAAGTTAGCCAGAGCCAATATTTGTGGCTTGCAACCAAAAAAACTCATAATCCATACCATTTTTCTTTAGTCAGAGTTGGCACGTAACTTAAAAGCCAACAGGCCCATGATTTAATACCAATGGCACATGATTTAAGTCTAATAGGATTTAAATATGGAAAATATGCTGTGGTATTTTTATACTGTCAACTTGGCTAAGCTGAAACTATATTTCCCAGAATTCCTTTTTCCATATGGTTATAAGTTAAAGTTGGCCCAAAGAGAAATTTTTGTGATATTTGGAAGGTGGAAGGGAAGCAGGAGCCATTATGAGCTAGAGGTCTTCATTGTCACTAATAATGACAGTTTTGCAAATGTGACCTCAAGTCCCTTGTACCTATTAAGAACTCCATTACAAATGCCATTCCTGAACAATAGAGATTCCAGACTGACAATAAATACAAAATCAAAAGGCTTCCATTCTCTCTTCTACCATCTATCCTTGTGGTCCCATTTTAGGAGCTGGATATACCAGATCTGGATTTCTCAGAGAACTCCAATTTGTCTATTCCCATCAGTGCTTCCAAAAGTCTCTTTCTCTAATCCTGCAACTTGTGTCCTCAGTTTCAACAATTGCATAGAATCTTATTCCTATAATAAATCTCTTATTCCAAATGAGTCATATATGTTCTACTTTCATGATTGAATACTGATTACTACAATTATTGGTATCAGAATTGGTTCTGAGAAAACAGACCATTAAAGATGATTTTTAAAAATTTTTTTAACATTTATTTATTTTTGAGACACAGAGCGTGAGCAGGGGAGGGGCAGAGAGAGGAAGACACAGAATCTGAAGGAGGCTATAGGCTCTGAGCTGTCAGCACAGAGCCCGTTGCAGAACTCGAACTCACAAACTGCAAGATCATGACCTGAGCCGAAGTCGGGCGCTTCACTGACTGAACCACCCAGATGCCCCAAAGATGATAATTTATAAGTGATTCTCTGGTCTTATTAGATTTAAAGACATTAATGTTCTTGCTGCCAATAGCAAAGGGGACACCTACAGTCCATGGCATGTTGTGGTAAAATGGTTTCCTAAATTATCACCTGTGGTTTCACTTATAATCAAACGACTGTAGAAAAAAAGGCTTTGAGTCACTAAATAGTTGCTGCTATAGAATACTTCTAATAAAAATAAATATAATGGTTGGCTGGTTGGTTCTAAGTGTGTTAGAAACCGTGGAGAATGAAAATGAGCTCAGGGTTTTAAATTCCCAAATCAAAGTTTGGGTAATGGATTGTAAAGCTTCTACGAATGCTCTAAGAAAAATCCATATTTCCTACAAAATTTCTGAAGATCAAAGTCTAATGTGCAGAGTAGCCGAATTACAATTAAATCTAATCTCTCAGGGTTTCTTGTATTAGAATTAATGCATTGACTGAGAAGGAGTAGGGCCATGAATATTGGGATGGAGATACATGGGCTGGTTTTGACGATGTAGAGGAACTTGAATCTTTACATTTTATTGAGCCTCACCTGCCAGTAGAAGCACCTTTTGTCCCAAGTCTGGGAAAATTAGTCTCCCCTTGACTAAAGAACTTAACTGTCTTAGCCTGAGGAACTTAATTTGCCAGATAATGCTGATCTCCTCCTTAAAGATACCTCACCACTTCTGCTTCCTTCTTTCTAGATCCATGGCAAGACTCAGATTCTGGCATGCTTCTGGGGATCAGAGGAAAATTATGATATGAAAAAGAACTGCTATATGCACCAAAATAATTTATACGATTTATATTCATATATAATGAAATCTGGGAATATGTATGGAAGTAGATTGAAAAGGTATTGGATCAGGGCGGGAGAATGTAATGTTGGGTCAATTTGAATATATTGAGTTTTGTTCACTAAGCACAGATTCTCATTCAGTGTACTTTGCGTGGCTGGTAAGTAGTTCCAACTTTGGGCTTGGTTAGTTGACTAAAATGAAGTTGAGTTGCCAGAATTCTTTTGATATCCTATAGAGGACACTATGGAAAGGCTTACAGATATTTGAATGAGGGGTTACATTTATCTTATAAGACTGGCTCACCTACCTATATATGTCTGGAAGACATTTCTCTTATGAAGGCTTTGAGAAGTACATTGATGAAAGGAGGACCGTTGTCTTTAAAAATCTCTACAGTAGCTTTTCCCTGCAGGCCAAGAATGACAGTAAGAAGTGGTGCCATCAAAACAGGATCTCTGAATTCAGCTGGGATGATGGGGTCTCAAGGTGGCAGAGGCCAAGTGATAGCACTTAACTGAGACAATATAGGTGGAATTACTATGAGTAGCACATTTGAAGTGGTAATCAGGTAATCAGGAAGTGGATTTCAACCACAGAGACAATCGTCTTTAGCTAGTTGATCACGGCATCCCCAAGACTGCAATATACGGGCACATTATTCAAGTCTTACTTGATTTGTAAAAGATGGAAAAGCTCTGTGTCTGGTGAATAGAAGTTTGACTTGGATCATCAGAATGAAGAATCATTTACCATTCCTGTGCCAGTTCACACTTACAGTGTATTTTGTGCCCAGCTCTTAATTTATGAAGGAGACTGAGTGAAGTTGCAAAGAGGTCAATGCCATTAAAAGCTTAATGTTACTCACAGTTCCCCCAGAAATAAGAGTCACAGCTTGCTACACAGAGCCACAGGAGGAACACCAAGTTTTGATTGGGAAGCAGAAGCTAGTGATAGGTTTAGGCCAGAGCCTTTATTGGGGTTTCTGTGGGAAAGGCAAAGCAGTGCAATGTAAACAGTTGAGGACTGGCTAGCTGGAATAATTTCAGTGGGCTCTAAACTCTAAGGGTGAGTTGTAGTTGTCTGGTATCTGAGCCTGGGATGATTAAGGCAGAGGAGTACTGCCTCCTGATGTACGTAGGTCAGATAAAGCAGGTGTGGCTCTAGCTGGATAGTTTGCATATAAACTCATCCAGTATATCTTTCTCTAGCTTTCCCCAAAAGAATCTTTGGCCATTTTTTAAGGGTGACAGGTGCCTTAAGAAAGGAAAAGTCATCATACAATTCAGGTATTGCTTGAAACTGGCTCTGAACTGCTAATAATTCTTAGAGACACAAAATGCCACTGTGACCCATCAATTAGATGGGAGAGTTTTGGAGATCAGAATATTAATAAGGTTTAGGTTGTTTTTGTCTCATGCAGGGTTATCCCCGAATACACCGTGTGGCTGTTTCCCAGTTACAGAATGCCTAATTGGAATAGACATACTAAAAAATTGCCAGAATACTTATATTGGTTCCTTGACTTGAGAAAGCCTCTAGAATAACCTATAGCTACAAAAATAGTAAACCAATGGCAACACCTCATTCTCGGAAGGGTTTCAAGACTAGTGCCACCATAAGAAACTTAAGATTGTAGAAACGATCATTTCTAATAAATTCCCAAATCACCTCTCCTATTTGGCCTGTGCAGAAGAAGACAGATGTTAGAGAATTAATTAATCATCTGGTAAATCAATTGCAGCAGCTGTTTAAGATACGGTTTCTTCACTGGAGCAGATCAAAACATCCTCTATTACACAGTTATTGATTTGGTGCACGTTTTTGTCTTCCTACCTGTTACTAAAGACCCCCTAACACAGTGCATTTTCACTTGGCATGGCCAGCAACGCACCTTCCCCATCCTACTTCCAGGGCTATGGCAATCTTCCAGCTCTCGGCCGTAACCAGTCTGTAGGGACTCTGATTGTCTCTGCATTTCATCAAACATCCTACTCCTCCACTACATCAATGTTTGTACCTGATGAACAGAAAGTAGTAACTGCTCTAGACATCTTGGCAGGATACATGTGTATCAGAGGGTAATTGTATTTCCACAAAATTTTAAAGGAGCATACCTCAGGAAAATGGTCTGGGGTATGTTAAGATATGTCATTCCAAGATAAGGACAGGTTGCTGTGTCTGGCAACTTCTGTGGAAAAACAAGCTCAATGTCTCTATCTCAAGAGCTTCTTTAGATTATATAGATAACATATATCTCACTATTGAATAACTGGAAAGGTTGCAATTTTTAGTGGGGGCCAGAGAAAGATTCAGGGGCATGGACCATATGACCCAGCAGAGCTAATGGTACTTAAAATGTCTGTGGCAGACAGAAAAGTTTTACAGAATTTTTATCAGGACCTATAGGTAAATCACAGTGCAAACATTTAGAATTTTGGAATATGCCACGCCACCCTTTTCAGATGACAATTCTATTTTCGAGAAACTTCTAGCTTGCTACTGGGTCCTAGAAGAGCCTGAACTACTGTCATGGGTTATCAAGTTATCATGTAACCTGATCTGACCATCAGAAAAGTCAGGTGTTGTCTGAGTTATTAAGCCATAAATTTGAGTACGTGGTGCTTTATTCCACTGTTAAGTGGTAGTGGTTTATATGAGATCAGGCTTGAGCTAGTCCTAAAGGCATAAGCGAGTTGCATTTACAAGTGACACAGATTCTCATAGTGTCTATTGCTTCTACACTTTAAAATTTTTTTCTCATCCCACACTTATGGTTATTTAATGGGAGGTTCCTTATGACCAATATACTGAGGAAGAATATTTCTGGTCCTGGATTACATATATTCCTGTATGACATGCTGACACTATCTGAAATGACTAATAGTTTGGTTTAGAGGGAACACGATTGGAAAACTGGTCTTGAGGTGGTCTGCATAAGTGGTATATGGATGAATGTCTCCATGTGGGCACAGAGTATGAAGATATTTGTATCCCCTGTGAATGCTCAGTAAAGAGTACTTTTAACAAAGGAGAATCTTAATAATCAGGTGGTTAAGATCACTTGTTCTGTGAATGTCAGTCCTCCTCTTTCACTCATTACCTTGTTCTTGCCCAATAGATGCATTAATAAAATCATTATGGGTTCAGCAAACTGGATTTTTGCTCACTGAAACCAATATGGTTAGAGCTGTTGCTGAGTGCCCTACCTGCCAATAGCAGGGACCAACATTTAGCTCCAATATGGCATTATTCCTCAGGCGGATCAGTTACCTGTGGAAAACTGATTACATTTGATCACTTCCATTGTGGAAAGCTCAGTGCTTTTTTTTTCTTTTTCTTTTTTTTTTTTTTTTGGAATATTTTCAATATCCACTTTATACCCCTGCCCAAAATGCTTCTACAAAATCTACCATCCATGAATATTTAGACTGCCTTTATTCACTGTCAAGGTAACTCACACAGCATTGCTTTTGACATGGGAATTCATTTTACAAGAAGTAAAATATGAGATTGGTTCATGCCTATGGAATTAACTGATCTTATCATGTTCCCCATCACTGGAACACAGATGACCTGATAGATGAGTTAAATGGCTTTTTTTTGAACAATCAGCTGTGTGGCAGCACTTTCTAGCTGGAATTATGTCCTGTAGGCTATAGTATATGCTCGGAGTCAGTGATTGATTCACTGGTACAATATGGTGTTGTTTCTTCCAAAGTTAGGATTCCTAGGTCCATGAATAAAATATTAGCGATGAGAACAGCTTTTCTCAGTGTTATATTTAGTAATCTACTAGCTTTTTTTTCTGTGCCCGCAACTCTGGGTTCTCCTGGTTTAGAGCTCTCCTCTGCTCCATATCTAGGACTTCATCCTCAATGACAGCTATATTTGACTCTTCATGTGATAGGTTACCTAAGTTTTATATGCATCTATTTGGGCATAATGCTTAAGGAATACAAAAACCAAAGGGAGAATGATGCTGTATCTTGAACATTCCTCCTTCACTTTCTGCACCCTACTCTGCTCAATGACCAAGAAACCTGGGTTTAAAATTTGGCAATATCCTTGACAAGGCATAGACTATATCATCAAATGATCTCCAGCAGTGGCCATAACTTAAGCAAGGATCTCTTTTCCTTCTCCCATAAAGTCACAGATACTTTAGTACTTTGGGTTTGAAATACTAAATGATTCCATTTAGTTTGAACTTGTGTCTTCCCTTCCCAGGTTGAGATAGGGAAAAAAAAAAAAAACTTTCTTCACTTCCTTTTCTTGATTTTTCAAGACAGCTGGACTAGTGCCCAGTCATATTGGCAAATCACACCCCTAATTTATGCGGAAGATGATAAAGCTTCATCCTTGCTGATTTTTAGTGCATAGAAGCATATGGAATCAGAAAGTGCCAGACCCAGCTTTGCACTCCAGGAATGTGTGGGAAGGCTTACCAGCACTTATGGGGTGAAGAAAAAGGAGACATGAGTGAAACTCATAAAACAGGCTAAGTTTTCTTTCATTACTCTCACTTTTGGGTATTTTAGGATACATTTCTGAAAAGAATATATATATGAAAAATATAAGAATAATACATGGCCTAAACTGTACAAGGCCTCTTGCTATTTAAAGGGATTTCTTTATTGTTTAGGATTGTTTTTGTAAGTCTTTCTTTAACAAATCCAATGTATATTATCCCCGGTGTTTTTTTTTTTTTTTATTTGCCATTTTCTCTCCATGTCCACAAGAATCTCATGAGATTATAGTGTAGTTGAATACTATTTTATCCAATAAGAATTTTTCATTTAATTTTGAAATCTAAAGAATGGGGACTATAACTAAGGTGAGATTTTATTTTCCACTTTAACTACAATACTAATTTCTCTAATGCTCTAACTGGTAAAATACACACCGCAGAGGAAGTGTTGGATTTCCCTGGACACATTTTCACATTATAGTCTCCTGTATTTGTTATAAGCATTAAATTGTGCCCATTCTTTCAGCACCTATTAACACTCATTCTCAGAACATCAACTCTCTCCATATTTGAAGTCGATGAGAGCTCTAGTTAATGGGGCAAATCTATTCCCTGGAGGTTACACCCAGTCTTGTCCGAGAAATAAATTTAAATATGTTGTTATAGTTCCAAGTATTAAGCAAGTTTTATTAAAACAAATGTTCCTATCCAGTCAAGCAGACAATAGCACTGAGCCTGAGTAAGGAAACAAAGAAAGCTCTAATCAAGCAAGATAGAACTTTCCAGACTAAAATGATTCTTTTAGTTTGCCACTTTATACATATTATTATGTAAAGTGATATATATGTACATATGCATATATATACCTGTATACACACACACACACACACACACACACACACATACAAATATGATATACAATTGCGGAAATCACGGAGAAATTCTGTGGTATTGCAATATAATACCATTCATCATTTTTTATTTTATTGCAGTTAAACATCTATTATTTGCTTTCTAGCATATATTTTCCTCTCTTCTGCTAACAACTTTCCAATTTCCTCCAGGAAATATCTTCAATCCCTTTTCAGTCCTTTGCGTTATGTGGGGCTCTTCCTCCAGTTCAACCATGAAGTAAGGGACACAGATCTCAGCCAATTAACACATGGCGTTCCTATGGCTATAGTGATTGGCCAGGGATGGCCGTGTGATCTGAGTGTCAGTAAGATGCAATGATGTTTCTTCTGGGTGTGCTAGGATAAAGAGTCTTTGTTTTTCTCTTTGGATATGTACCTTAGAGGATTAGTAACTACTGCTGTTGCAGTCTTTGTGAAATCAGGTGGAAAATGGAGCCAACTTCAACGTAGCATCTCCAAAGAAGTAAAGAAAATGACTTTTGGTGCCATCATTTGTCATTTGAGCCTTGAATGAAAATAAGCCTGAATATCTACGCCTGGACTCCTTACTTATTTAATACAATAAATCCTCCCCCTACTCCTTTTATGGCTTAAGTTGTTATTAACAGAAGAAATAATTCTAACTGGAACAGTCATCAAAATTAATGGCACTGCTTTTGGCACTGAGGATATAGATGGATATAAAACACTGTTCCTAACTTCAAGGAACTCACAATCCTTGAGAGAACACACACATTATTCCAATGTATTAGACTTATTCATGGAGTAATAAGGAAGCACAGGTTTTGAAGAGAGCAGGCTATAGAAATCTTCCTAGAGAAGTGATATTTAAATTAATTCTTCAAGGAAATACACATTTAAATAAAACTGGCTTGATTTCTACCTAAATTTTATTTTCTCCCAAAACACTGACACAAGGATTTGGGCACAGTAGTTTATTATTACCTCCTAAATAAATTAGGGAGGTAATTCCGAGAAGCACAAGTGACGGAATGGAAGAAATGAGACAGGTATGGGGAGAAAAAAAAAACCAATAGAGCATGTGTTAATGAGTTAATTAGTATGGGCACCTGAGACTTAGTCCTACTGGTGATTCTTGGAGCGCCTATGCGGCCAGGGAGGCCAGGGTATTTATCCATCCCCTTTTTGGTTGAGTATTGCCTCTTGGAACTTTATCTCCCTTGCACTTCTTGGTTTCACCTGTGTGTGGTGGAACAAGCTTCTGTGGTACTAGAGAAAGCCCTCAGACTAAAAGAGCCATATGCTGCAAGGATGCTGGGAACTAGCAGCAGATAAATTGAGGTGAGCCTAAGGGATATGGGGGAAAGTATCAATATGCATGTGCTACAATTCCCATTTTCTGGGTGAAGTCTTCCCCTCCCTATAATTTTCATGAATTCCCAGTGCTTTTAGTTGGTTTTGAGTTCCTAACTCCAGTGAACTATTTCACTGTAGCGATTTTCTTCCTTCCGTTTTGTGCCAACCCTATGTGGAACTCGGCCATTTATCTTCAATTTCCTCTGAAAACTTACAGAAGGCATTTTTGTAGGGTGCCTTTTGATGGGTATGTGTGTGTAGCACAATCTTCATAAGATGAGGTCAGTGGAAGAGTTTTCATCTCTGCAATAAAAACACCTTAAAATTTGGTATTTCACATTCTTAGCCTTGAAAAGTCATAGGCCGCTATTTTGGGCAGGGTTCCTTAGGAGTGGAGCCTGAGACAAGGTTTCCTGGGCAATGATTTATTAGGGAGAGGCTCCAGCGTAATTTGTACAGGAAAGAAGAAAGGGACATAGGGAAAGAAGACATAGGACAAAGGGAAAAGCTAGGCAAAAACATGGATTCAACTGACCCCCATAGTGAGCTCTAGAACCAAAATGGTACTACACTACTGTCCTTGCTGAGGACAAAGGACCAGTCTTTTTGTACCTCTGTGCTAGTCAGCTGCAGGCTACCTCTGAGAGGAGGGTATATCTTCCCAGGCATTTCTGTATTGGTGCTACTATAATTAAGAGGCGATTTTCAGAAGAAGGGTGCCGCTGTGAGCTGTTAGCAGCCAATGCTCACAGAGGTGGGGTGGGGGTGGGAGCACCTGCATCTTCTTGTCAGAGGGGATATAAGTAGAACACAACCACCTCTACTATGGTCACTCTGACCTGGCAGTTTCTCACTGGTCAGTCTCCTCCATCGGTTCTGGCCTTCTGCAATAGTGCTCACCTCCATTTTTCTCTCAAGACTCCCTTCTCCAATTTCTGGCCAGTCCTATCGCTTCTAAGTGCAAATCAACATTTGATGTTATACAAAACAATCGACTCTGAATATCCTTCTCAAATAAGGACTCTCTTTGCCTACCCAAAGGATCAGAAATGTGTTGAGTTCATTCAGTAAAGGGTTATTTGCTTCATTCATTTTTGGTTCTTGTTCAGCTTCATGGAAAAGCACACAGAGCCCTTGAAGTTTTAGTCTCCATGCCCCTTATCCATTTCTGAATGTGGAACTATGGTTTATCATTGAAATGAATGCCTTCATTAGCAAAACAGCCTATAGTCAGTTTGATTTTACACAGCAATGATTTTATCTACAAAGGATGAATAGCCACTAGATAAGGAGACAACTTGTTTCTGGTGGATAAAGCATCTTGCTTTGGGTCGTACAGAAGTGACCATGGTTAACTTTGGAAACATGCCAATAGTTCAATTTGGTTTGAATTCACCTGGTAAAGGGACAGAGCAACCATGTGAAATGAGTTGCAGAGGTAAGTAGGTCGGGATCATAGTTTTAATTGTTGAATATGTGACACCAAAGAGTATAGACTTTGCCTTGAAAACATGCGCTATTCACACTGGCATTTAAGAAAGACCATTCTCTTACCTTCCCTGTGGAGTGTGGGCTTGAGAAGGGTACCAGTGGGACAGAGACATCAGTTATTAGTTTTTCTGCAAAAACAGGAAAAATAATGCCATTTCTAAGTGAAGATTATGACAATAATGATGAAGAGAATGGTAAGTGTAGATAACATTTAAAAAATAGAAAGGACAGGATCAGATGATGGATAGAATACAAAGAGAAGTAAGTACTCCAGAAAGATTATCAGCTTTTGGGCTTGCATACTACCATTTTACTAATACTCTTTGTCTTTCCCTATTGTTATTACCACTCTCTCAATAAAACAAAAATGGCATTATTCTTTACATATTGTTTTGTAGCCTATCATATCATGAAAATCTTTCATTATAATAAACATGGCATAAAAATATCAATTTAAATAATTGCTCAGTGTTCCGTAGTACAAATGTGGAATAATTTATTTAATCTTCTTATTGGCATTAGATTCTTTAATGTCTTTAAAATTTTTTTTTACATTTTTTATTTATTTTTGAGAGAGAGACAGAGAACTAGTGGGGGAGGGGCAGAGAGAGAGGGAGACACAGAATCCGAAGCAGGCTCCAGGCTCTGAGCTGTCAGCACAGACCCTGACACGGGGCTCAACCTCACGAACCGTGAGATCACGGCCTGAGCTGAAGTTGGATGCTTAACTGACTGAGCCACCCAGGTGTCCCTCTTTACTGTCTTTAACTATTACAAATCATGTTGTTACAATTATCCTTAAAAACAAACATGTATTTATGTTCTTATTACTGTTTGAGGATGTTTCTAGAAAGGAATTGCTGCATTTAAGTCTTCCGATAAATATTGCCAAATTGATCTTCAGAAGGTTTATGTCTTAAGATATTCATAAAACCACCTACTTTTTTTTTGAAGTGTTTTAGAAATTCCACTCTGTGAAAGAAGCTTTCTCATGATAAGGTAAGTTCTAGTGGCAAAAATTTAAATGTTTTAATGGCTACTTCTACCTTTGCCTAATTTCTACACAGATATTCGGAGCATTAGAGATTTTTATAGTTCTAGTGAGAAATATTGTCCTTTGCAATCCTATATGTCACTAATGGTTTTCCTTTTGAGAAAATAGAAAATACTCTCAAAAGTCAACTTCAAACTTTATCTTTATAGTATTTATTAATTGATAGTTTGTAAATTTGCTTCCCCACTAGTCAACAACTGACAAAAATTTATTGAAAACTCATACTTCTTCTAGGTAACGTGGATAAAACTATCCCTCCTTCAAGGTAGTTGACATTCAGCCAGTAATCATGATGAAATGATAGTAGCCGGCATCTGACATTATGTGGTGCTTCCTATGGGCCAAGTGTTATTTTTTAAGCAACACTATGAAACCATTAATATTATTGTCTTTATGAAGGAGACAAAAGATATAAGATATTTAAATGAAATATAGTATGCATTAAACTGCTGTAAATCACAGGGTGTGGTAGGAATACATGAGAGGGGTTCCCAACAGTCTTGCAGGTTTAGCAAGGTTTAGTCTTGTAGGTCTTAGCACCGGTTTTCTAGAAGAGTTAATATCTAAACTGAGACATCACAGTTGTAGAAGAGTTAGTGTATGTGTTCTGAATGCTTTTATTTGTAAACAAAAATATTTTAGGAACCTCATATTTGCTTTCAGTAGTGTCTACGTTGAGGAAATGTTGTTTGTCCACTTTGAGAAAATGTGGCCGAGGGTATGATTCTTGAGACTTCTTTCTGAGAGTTTCTTCATTATTTCCACTCCCATTTTGCATTCGACCACACTACTTCTGCATTTTGGCCCAATTAGTCCACTACAAGAGTGTAAGTCAAGGTCACCAATGACTTTCTAATTGGAAAAATTCAATGTTAATGTTAATTTTTTTGACTCCTTTTCATTTTACTCATCCCACACCCTCCACTCCTGATAGCTTCTTACGAGTTTTTGTTTTTAGATTCCACATAAAAATGAGATCATGCAGTTTTTGTCATTCTCTGTCTGACTTATTTCACTTAGCCTAATGTTCTCAAGCTCTATCCGTGTCACAAATTGCAAGACTTCCTTCTTTTTTGTGGCTGAATAATATTCCATTATGTGTGTGTTTATATATATTTTAGTATATATTTTTTAGGCATTCAGCCATCACTGATGATGCCTAGGTTGCTTCTATATCTTGGTTATTGTTCGTAGTGCTGAAATAAATGTGGGGATGCAGATATCTTTTTGAAGTACTGTTTTCAATTGTGTATTCATGGATAAATACCCAGAAGTGGAATTGCTATCAATGTTAATTCTTCAGTTCTTGTGTTACTTAGCATCCTTCAGAAATGTAAAACTATTCACTATTCCTTCTCATTTAAAAGTCTCTGCTACTCATCTAATGTTATAAACCAGAAATCTGCAAACCATCCTGTGATACTTACTTTCCCTCACCCATCTCACGTATAAACGCTGTCTTGTTCCCTTTCTTTTTTTTTTTTTAAGTTTTTATTTTAATTCCAGTTACTTAATTGTTCCCTTTCATTTTTATATCTATCTTTCCCACTGGACAAACTAGTAGGCCCTGTTTGGTGTAATTTCTAAGCCAATCTTAATTGGCTATCATAATCTCCAGGCTTTCTTACAAATAGGATTTAGAAAATGAAGATTCATAGCCAAAACCTGGGGCAAATCAAACACTTGAGGTACTTCCAATGCTTCATTTTAGTTGCATCTGAAAACTGGCGAGTCAGAGATAAACCACACATTCAGTTCTCATTCACTCTCCTGGGCAGATTTATCTGGCTAATTCCACTGGCTTATAGGAAACTTGGGTTTCTCCAGCACACCAGTGCTGTTTAACTTTGGGAGAGACACTGAAGCTCTGGGATTAGTTTTCTTATACGTAAATTTGGGCCAATAATAGTACCTCCCCTATAAAATTATTTTGACGATTAAATGATCTAATGTACATAAAACACCTAATTTAGTGTTAGGTGTGGTGTAAATCCACAAGACTCTTGTTAGTAGTAATTAACAGTAGGAGTAATAGTTGTTCCAGTTCTTTGATTGTAATTACTACTCCTTACTTGGTTGGGAACCCTATTCTCAGTTTTCATGACTTGGGGCCTAGTACTATAGTCTCTGTATAGCCTCTATTTACTATCCAGTAAGAGCAAAATCTCTGGATCTGTGGCTGCAGGCTGGTTGATTTTGGAGTTGTAGCTTTGGCTTAGATCTATTACTGCATTGTCACACCTGCAGTCTGAACATCCAGATTGATTGAAACATTCCTCAACTTGTAACTTCCTTGGGATATTTTGACCTCAGGTCAATTTCCAGTACTTACCTACAGCTGATGTTCTGAACCCAGATTTGTCACACTGGTGTACTGATTCCCTCTAATTTCCACTTGGATGTCCTTTCTCAAGGGCTTAACTGCTACCTGGCTTTTGTAGATCTCAAGAATTAATGTGTCTCCACTAATATGTAAGATGATTTTGAAGGACAGAGGAAAACTATTTCTTCTATATGGAGGAAACAAGGTGTTCATGCAAAGGTGGTATTTAATATGGCTTTTAAAAATTGGGGGGAATCTGAGTTGGAGATGATGGAAATACAGAGAAGTTTCCAGGCATGGGTAGCAGCTGGGTAAATGCTGGTGGTATAAAAATGAGGTGACAGGTGATTAACCTGGTTCCCGAATTTATAGTTTAACTGTACTTACATGTAATTCCTGCTGAAATCCATACTACTGGATCCAAACTTGATTCCTATCTATTCTCCACCTGATTCCAAACTAAATTGAACTCAAAGATTAAAACCTATCCAATTTCTCTTAACTATTGTGACTATGTATCTGTCCAAAGAGGCATTGAAACTTGGAAATGTACCCTTTGCTCTTATGGGTTTTCTTGCAATTTTTCCAATTTCCCCATGATTTGTTCTCGCATCACTGTCTGTATCTCTCTTCTTTAGAGGACTAGCAAGAGGTATAGGTAAGATGAAGAGACTATGGAAAGGAGGGATCTCATTGTGTTCAGATTGGGCAAATTCTTTATATCTCGGGTCAAGCTTTGGTAAAGGAGGGCCTGTGGCCAAATTTGGCCTGCCTCTTATTTTTATTGTACCTTCTGTGCTAAGGATAGTGTATACATGTTTAAGTTGGTTGAAAAAATATGAAGTGAAGAAGAATATTGCAAGACACAAAAACTATATGAAATTCCAGTTTCAGGGTCCATCAATAAAGTTTTATTGGACATCAGCATAATCATTTGCTTATTGTCAGTGGTCATTTTTATGCTACAATGGCAAAGTGGAATAGTTGTGACAGAGACCGTGTGGCCCCCCAAACCTACAATATTTATATCTAGCTCTAAATTTACAGAACAATTTGCTGACCTTTGTCTTGGGTCTTCACTTTTTCTTATAAGATATATTATGCCTGGACTGGCATTTCATTAATATTATCTTGCTTCTCTTTTCTCTTATAAAGAGGAATTGACTTTTAAAGGTATAAAGCCTGTTTTAAACACTACTGATCATATAAGCCATAATGTAGCTAAGCTGTAAAAAATGTCCAATTGTACTCGTTTTTTGAAGCCTCCTCAATATCTACTATAGGGTATATTGGCATGGAAACTTGCTGTAATGAAAGAAGTCACTGTAAGAGTGGAATAAGCATCCTCATGCATTGGCTGCATAGGAGTCCCATTGAGGTATGGGATGGTTGTTGAGGGTGGAAATGGTGCCATCGATAACTTAATTGTCGTTCCTTAGCATCTGAAAAGGAATCCTTGGAAATTTATTTTTTGGAGCGGTAATAGTTGTCCTGACAGCCTCAATCAATTTTAACCTTTGACTAAGCACTAGAATAGTAATCTGTGACTGGGTAACTGACCCTGAGTTTGTTCTCTGATTTAAACACAATTGAATCAGCTTTGTTTGTTTGTTTGTTTTTAAACTGGGACTTGAGAAACAAAGCAAAACAATTGGAAATAAAAACCATGGCAAACAGTAGGACACAATGTGTATGTCCCCACTAAGGAAGTAGGTTTATCTATCTGCCTTCCTCATTGGACTGAGGTCCCTTCTAAAAACCTTCATAATTCAGTTCTGTCTAGTGCCTTATCTGGTGAGTAAATAAAAGAAGAAAATGAAAAAAATAAAAGGGAAGAGATATTGTACAGTGATAAAGAAAGCAAAACACTTTTTTTCCAAAAGCAGAGAAAAATTAAATATATGACTCAACATACGAGCAATAGTGTTGACATGTTTCTAGATTAAAAAAATGAAATTTATTTCTCTTTTGACCTAGCTGATTACACTGAGATGTTGGTTCAAACTCAGCTTACAAGGTCTTTTCTGCTATATTCTGTTATTTTTTGACATGTAGTGTTCTCTTCTTGAGTGAGTCTAATCCTCTAAATTCAGATATTGTCTACTTTCTGTGTATGTTAAGAGATGACTGTCATATTTAATAAATATCTAATTACCCTAAACCAAGGGCTTTCTGGAAAACAAATGTTGCTGTGACAATAGTTGTTCGGGCTATTGTACATTAAAAAGAAAAAAAAAAGATTTATCTATGCAAGGACAAATTGTAAAGTTGTTCTAGAAATAACTTTTTCTTTTTTTTTTGAGCTACTGTGTGTGAAGTATTTCAAAAGTTTCATTGTAGTTAATCCTCACAGCAGTCCTTACAGATGCTATACAGATTAGGATACTGAGACAGACACAAAATAACTTTTCCAAAGAAAGAAAAAAAATGGAATGTGTCTAATTCTACAGCCCAGATGCCTAAATGAGAGACCTGTTTATGGGTGGGATTCTGGACCTGATTGTTTTTGTGAGGTGATAGACCTTCAGGATAATCATTTGAAGACTTAAGACTTCAGCTGTTAAGAAGAAAACATCTCTGAATATTTCCTATTTTCTCCTATAGTCTCACCTTGCGGTGATGATGAGTCAGATCGGAGGAAATGCGTGCCACTCTAACTGGTGTTCCACATAGAGAAGCATTTGCTTCGGTCCTGAAACTGAAGGAAGGCCTCTAGTGTAATCAGATCTGCCTTGACAATCAGTGAAGAAAGGCTTCAGGACTGGTTTATTTTCATTTCCCAGCCAGGAGTACTGGGGAACTATGGTATCAGTATTTTAAAGGAAACTAGTTGACATGAAGCCAAAGAAAATTAATATTTCAAAAAAGGGAGGAAACTCATAAAATATCAAAAAAAAGTCGAGTTTTTGATGCATTATAGCACTATTATAAGCATTACTTAAATTATGTTAAAATTGTTATTTTCGCTTTAAAGATTAGTGAAACCTCTAATATGTTTTAAAATAAACCAGGCTGGGTATCTGAAAGTAATTGAGCCATTTGGGCCAGTTAAAAGATTTTTTTTTTTTTTTTGGCTGTATTTTCCCATGGAGATAATGTAAATGCAACATTGCAACACTTCTGCTAAAGACAAAATCCTATTGACTTCATTGGGCTTTGGATCAATGGAGCCATCAAGAAAAATAGCACTGATTTAAGTGCCCCTTTTTATTCTTGCGTGAATACCAACAGCCTGTGGAAAAATACAAAGAAATATTAATTGGATGCTGCTATGTAATAGCTTGTTTCTAGACCAAGGAAAAGGCAATTCTAGTGAATTACAATAATATATTTTACCCTCAATAAAATTATGATGTGACTTACTAATTTTCTAGTAAGAGCAACTTACTTGGTGGAACTTTTTTTTTTTTCTGCAAAATGTTATCAGATATGGAAATGTTACAGTTAATAAAACCAAACAGCAAATACAAATGGAGTATATATTTCATTTAAAAAATTAGACAACTTTTTTAAGATTACTACAGATAGATGTAATGTACCTATTTTTCTTTAAAAGATTACAATCATTGTATAGGCTGAGTATTTATCCTCCTTAAATGTACATCTCTCTCTCTTTCCCTATGTGTATTTGTGTGTGGTGGGGTAAGGAGTATAGAGTATCTGATTTCCTGTTGGAGAAAGTATATATTACTTCTTTTATTATAGAAAAAGCAAAGTTTATCATTTAGGAGAACAGGAAACCTCCAAACAAATCACACAGAGAGAAAAGGAAAAGCTACGTTTTAACAAAGAGATATTTTAGTTGGGGGACAGGGACCTATCATTATGAAACAAATGCTTAGGGGCATTTGGGTTCAGTTCCACACACGAGTGCCTCACTGTACTTCCTTCTGGAAGAAAGCTGTTCAGGTGCCATCTTCCCATTATGGAGGGCTTGTGGGGGGATGGGGAATTTTTTGGCCATGCTCCACCATCATTTAAATAAATCTGGTTGAGTTGGGAAATGAACTCTTATATATGATTTTCAAGTTTTTTTTTTAACTTTTTTTTTTCAACATTTATTTATTTTTGGGACAGAGAGAGACCGAGCGTGAACAGGGGAGGGGCAGAGAGAGAGGGAGACACAGAATCGGAAACAGGCTCCAGGCTCTGAGCCATCAGCCCAGAGCCCGATGCGGGGCTCGAACTCACGGACCGCGAGATCGTGACCTGGCTGAAGTCGGACGCTTAACCGACTGCGCCACCCAGGCACCCCTGAATTTCAAGTTTTAAATAAACCATTGGTTTGAAGAGGTAACAAATTAAAAGGCAATAATAGAAGTCACCATTTTGAAATTTGATACATGTATAAAAATTCTATTCAACTGCTAAAAATACATGGCACCTCTTAATTTTGTCAGTGTCTCAACTAAATTCCTTTTATCATTTTCTGAAACCTACTGGGTTTCCATAAAACCATACTTAAGAAAACTCAGATTCCTTCTGGAAGCAAATATATGTAGACTTTCATCCCAAGGAGTCCTATTAAACATAATTGTACATTTTAAAAGGGTGAATTTTACAGTATGTGAATTATGCCTCAATTAAAAAAATAGAAGTAGAAGGACAATAGGAGATTTTTTTTTAATGGATATGCTTTGTTATGGGCTGAATTGTGTACCTTCAAAATTCAAACATTAAAATCCTAACCCATAGTCCCTCAGACGTGACTGTATTTGGGGACAGGGGTTCCAAAAAGGTAGTTAAGGTAGAAGAAGGTCATACCGGTGGGCTTTAATCCAATATGACTGCTGTTCTTATAAGAAGAGATTAGGATACAGACAGACACAGAATAACTTGCTATCTGCAAGCCAAGGGAGAGGCCTCAGAGGAAATCAACCTTGCCCACATCTTGATCTCAGACTTCCAGCTTCCAGAACTGAGAGGAAGTGAATTTCCGTTGTTTAAGTCTCCCAGTCTGAGGTACTTTGTTATGGTAACCCTAGAAAATGAATATACTTGCTGTCTTAATTTCAGTAGTTTTAGCTGAATTTCTTTTAGATCCATTTATATAAGGCGGCATATATTTTATGCTAGACGGTCTAAGGTGTCAGAAGTTACTGCCTTCCTCCTTTTCAGATGTTTTGTTTACATCTGTTCAAACAGTGCCAATAAAATGGCAGCCACTTGTTTAACTTTTAGCATATTGTATTCTTCTTAATACACTTGAAATAATTTCTTTAGTGATTCCTTTTCTTTGTCATTAGATGTAGTGATTAGATTTTATCGTAAGCTTGAATGATCTATTTAAATAGTGCCTTGTTGCCTACTCATTCTTGTCTTTTAAATTGCCCTGATGAGCAATAAAACCAAAGAAATTGGGAGTATAATATCAAGATTTGAAAATAGCATAGGACTCTTTACCCTCCTCCTCCCCGGTGCACAAATTCCACTTTTTTGGAATCATGGTCAGGGTCCACCAAGCTTGAATGGCTTTCAATAGCCTTAGTTTGGGCTCACTTAATGAACAACGGAAAAGGAACTGAGGTCCCCTGACAGTCTCTAACCTTTACCTAAGGAGATTTTTTCTAGAATTTGTTACGTACTGATTTCTTTTTTTTTTTTTTTTCTTTTCAACTTTTTTATTTATTTTTGGGACAGAGAGAGACAGAGCATGAACGGGGGAGGGGCAGAGAGAGAGGGAGACACAGAATCGGAAACAGGCTCCAGGCTCCGAGCCATCAGCCCAGAGCCTGACGCGGGGCTCGAACTCACGGACCGTGAGATCGTGACCTGGCTGAAGTCAGACGCTTAACCGACTGCGCCACCCAGGCGCCCCATGTACTGATTTCTTTAAAGCAAACTCAACTGAAAGGGTTATATTCAGTTTCCCTCTTTGAAAAGACGATACACAGGCCTGATCTTCATGACTTTATCTTTACTTATTTTCTATATAAGTTTTAAAAAATCAAGAAATATGCTAACCAGCTGTTCTCAGAATTTTCTGAATTTTTTTTTTCTCAGTGTGTGACTTTGAGACATGTTGGCAGGAGAAGAAGGTGTGAATATTCAAATGAATATTCCTAGAAAGGATATAAAAATCTACTTAAATTTTTTTTTTTAAATCTCTTTAATACAGCTTCTTCCCTGCTGGGAAATGCAAGTGCATTAGGTGGGAACAAATCCCCATTGTAATAGCTACTTATGGGGGATCTACAAATATTTGCACATTTTTTTTCTTTTATTTATATAGTAAATACTTTTCTTCTGTCTCATAAATATAGGCATTGCCTAGGCACTGGCAATGTAGTAAGGGAGAACTACAGATAACAACTAGGCTTATGAGAAGCTTACAGTTTAATAGGGAAGACAGACATCAAGCAATAATGACACAAACATATGACATACATTATGACCTGAATAATTAAGTGTTGATTTGATGTGACCCTGAGGGAGAGAAACAGGTACTGAGACAATGTGGAATAATGGAATTTATCCTTGTCTGTGTGACTAGTAAGGCTAATAAGGCTTTCCCAAAATCACCAAGGAAGAAAGAGCCTAAATCATGCAGTGCCAGCTTAAAGATTTTGACCTATATCATAAGAAGAATGAGAACACGAAAGGGCTTCAAACAAGGGAGGGCCACCGTCGGAACCTCATTTTTAAAAGATTACTGCAATGGCAATGTAGAAAATGGATTGATTGGGAGTTAGAGGAGATGGAGGGAGGCAAATGAGCTGGCTCTCATCAGAAGTCTGTGTTAGAGAGGATGGGGACTTCATTGTGGGTGTTGATAGTGGCAAATGCACAAAGAGAACAGATTTTGAGATACTTAAGTAGAACTGATAGGACTTAGCATGATGTGAGGGGTGAGGAATAGAGATAAATCAGAGATGCATCCACAATTTCCAGTTTGAATAACTGGATGGATGGGGGTGCCATTTATTAAAATAGGGTGTATATTGGTTGTATTTGGCAGACATTAAAACATTATATGGGTATCTTGAAGGTTATAGGCCCCATCAACCCAAGGGTATAAATAGAAGTTATATAAATACTAATATTCAGTTACCTCTAGTTTAAAGTCTCCTTGCTCACTTAGAAATCCCAGTCCCTTATAGCAATTTCTAGAAATTCTAAAGGGTGTGTGTGTGTGTATGTGTGTGTATCTATATCCATGAAACAATCTAGGACACTGGTCCTTGTTATCTTTTGCTATTCCAAAAAGTCATTTTGATGGTTCCACCCCCATAGGTAGTCATAGCTTGTTGGGTAAATTAGAATTACAATATTCATATAAAAGTTATATTTTGACTGAATATATGTTAATTGTGTTGGAACTAAGGTCACCGAATTAAAAAAAAAAAGGACATTCATTTAAATTTGAATTTTAGATAAACAACAAGTACTTTTTTAGTAGAAAGATGTCCCAAAGATTGCATGGGACATACTTATACTAAAAATTATTTGTTGTTTTTGGAAATCTGAATTTAACTAGGCATTCTGTGATTTTAGGTAACCTTCTTAGAATGCATACACAGAATTCTGACTATGTTTTCTAATGGTTACATTTGTTAAAAAGATGTTCTTCTCATCCTGGAAATTCTTCAGCTGCCTATGTTTTCCAAGTGGCAGAATATCCTTATTAAACACAAATATATTTGCTAATGAAGACTAATGGGTAGGTGTCTGAGTCAAATCACAAGGTGGTAAAGAGGACTTCGCTTGTAGCCGATTTCTAAATTTCCAAGAGGGATCTAGAAGATCTGTAGCTACTTTGAAACATTTTCTATGATCCTGTAGTGCAAAAATAACTCAAGATGATTCATAGACTAGATTCTGAGTTGTCCTGAAGACTAAGGGCATTAGTTTTTTCTTTGAAAATAGTATTTGGACTATTTAAATCTGTAAATTTAGGGGCATCTGGGTGACTCTGTCGGTTGAGCATCCAACTTTGGATTTCAGCTCAGGTCATGATCTCAGGGTTGTGAGATAGAGCCCCATATTGGGCTCTGTGCTGGGCATGGAGGCTGCTTGGGATTCTTTCTCTCTCTCTCTACTCCTTCCCCTGCTCACACACACATTCACTCTCTCTCTCAAAATAAATAAACTTTAAAAATAAATAAAAATAAATAAATCTATGATTTTACTTTAAAAACAGCATTGGTTACATCTTTGTAGGTATTATTTTCACTGCTTGTTAGACTATTTCTTGTGTCTGTGTTTCCTATGTAAACCAATAGATACATAGAGGATTAAAAAATTTCTTAGTATGTGAGGCTTCCTTTGCTGTGGTCAGAAACTGGAATATTGGCATAGAGAAGCTCAGAAGTGCAGTATTTCTCTGTGAAGATATGATCTAAGAGCAGCCATGAGAGTTCCTGGATTGCAGTAGAGACAGAATCATGGAAAACCTTGAGGAATTCTGAGGCGATTATTTCACCATCCTAGAGATGAAATCAAAGTTGGGGAATATACAATTTCATTCACTTTTGACACTGTTGTGGCGTCCCTCTTTCTGGCTTCCCCCAAACCATTCTCTCTTGGTTCTCATCTTACCTCCTCGACTTTTCTATCGTATCTTTTTGGCACCTTTTCTATTTTGCCTGGGCCCTTAAAGATTCCCCAAGGCCAAATTGTTGGCCTTTTCTTCACTAACAATCATAAAAAAATCCTGGGAAGATAAAAAGTGAGAGAGCTAACAGATGAAGTAGAGACAAAGACGTCAGGGATTGGATGCCTGCAAGGAAGGGAGCCTGGATTAAAAAATCATCAAAACCCAAAGCCACCAGCAAAAAGAACCACCTGCAAAAGAGCATTTTTCAAATGATGTTAGACTTCTCATTAGTCACAACTAGCATGTTTGGGAATATAGGAGAAGAAGGCTTTCGGAGTTCTAAGTGAAAATGATTCTGAGATTAGAATTTAATCTCAATCAAATTATCAATCAATTTATATGAAGTCATTTTTCTGTATGTTGTAATTGGGAAAGTTAATTATCTATGCATTCTTTATGACAAAGTGATTTGAGGGTATATTCCATAAAATGATATTAAAAAAAAAGATACATAATACAAGAAATAGTGGAATCGATTCAGGCATCAAATGAAAAAAAAATCACAGTGTAACAGTTGGTCTCTTTTTAGAAATTTGGTACAAATTAGAATGGTTCAGTGGGCTCTAAGAATAATGTCTTCAATAGTGATAAGCATTTTGATATTTAGACAGAATAAGTGGGAAGATACAGACATCAGGAATATCCTAAAGAGAATATATGTTTATTCTCTCAAAAAGAAAACAAAACAGGGAGGAGCAGCCTCAAAACTATATAAGAAAACTAAAATGTCAAATATGAGGTAGATTAACATGGAAAATAATTTGGCGTGAAGGATAGACCTTTTGATCTTGATGCTAGGAATATTCTCCTTTGAATTGCATAAAAATATGTATTATCATTTTATTACTTGGTAATGAATAATATCTGCATATTCATAACAGTTTAAACTATTGTATTGACTTGCAATGTTAATCAACCTACAGACAATGTATGGGAAATATTCTGATTAAAGACAGATTGTGAATTCTATTAGCCTTGACAATGTAAAAAAGTGAAGTTATACTGACTAGGAGAAGGAGAAGGAAGGGTACAAGTCTTCCTAACTATTGGAAAGATGAGATAAAATAATTATGCCAACAAAAGACACCCCTCTCCCCCATCTCTTTATACCAATATAGGAGAAAGAAAGAATGCATTTATCAGTGAGTAAACATGAGAGATTGATGCGAATGTAAAGGTAGTATGGAAATGTTTACAAAGTCTGGACAGACTTTCACACAGATTTATACAGAAAAGTCAGAGAGAATAATGAAAACTCTTATCTCCTTGAGAGATAAGAGGAATAACCTTGTGGCTGTCTCCTGAATAACTTGCCAGAGACTTCTCACTTAATCTTGGACATGTATGTCCACAGTTTCAAGGATCATGCGGTCCACAACCTTGCATTGTAGGGACTAAAAGATCTGACATCTTATCAGAGTTATTAGGTTTTCAAGGTGACACCCTAAGGAAGAGAGGGTAGGGACACAGTCTCCTTCCTTCTCTTTATTAAACAAAAGAGGCTTGATCTTACACTTGTGATTTGAAAACTTGACCATTTTATTTTATGTAGCATCATTTTACAAAGTGAGGAGTCCAAGGATATAGTTCATGGTTGATGGAACAAAAAATTAAAAGTTAAGTGTAATATATGTTATAAAGGCATAGGTACTAAAAATAACAATCTAACTAGAAAAATTGAGGAAGGGTGGTTGGAATCATGCGAAATAAATCCTCATCCATCATGACTGAAAATCAATGGAAATTATCTAAGGGTGATAAGAAATAGCCATGTAAGCATATTATTTAGAGTATGAAGGTAACCTACAGAGCAACTTAACACAGAAATACTAACAGGTGATGGCTTTCAGGAGCGTAATTAATTATTATTACTTCTATTGATTCAGAATGTTCAACAAAATGAATATTAAAATTTTGTCATTTTAAAAAAGAAATATTTGAAAATGTAGAAGTTAATGTTCTTGGTACAACATGTAAAAATAAAAATGTGGCTTTGACACTTTCATTTCCAATGAATTAAAATTTTCTATAGCTCTTAAGAGTCTTAGTATGTATTCTATATATTTTGTCTTATATACTGACAACAAAGTACTTATTAATATTTTAAAATGTAGGATATTTCTGGTTGCTATAAAGCCTTGAGATTATACACACACACACACAGTTGCTATAAGGCCTTGAGATTATACACACACACACACACACACACACACATATTCTTCATATATATATATTCTTATATATATAATATATAATATATATAATATATATATTATTCATATATATAAGAATATATATATTATTCATATATAATATATTCTTCATATATGTGTATATATATATATATATATATATACACACATATATGAAGATGAGTAAAGGAAAGTTTCAGTTGATGTATTTTCTAGCCAATGGAAAATGAAAGATTATTACCTGTGCTTGAAGCAAGTACAAGTAAGTCATTCTGTCAACCATGACTATATATAATCTCCATCTCTCGTCTGTGTTCTCTGTTTCCCTCTCTCTATTTCTCTTTTCATCCATCCACTCTAAATGCACTCACCTTTATCTGGTAGTTACCATAAAAAATATCCTCACGCAATTGATGCTAAGCAATTTTAAAAAGCAAAAATAATGCATTCTGCTATTTCTTCCTCTTTCTAAAGTTTCAAGCAGTTAATCAATGTCAGAGTGTGTGAGATACATTGTATAACAAACGCATCACATAGAAAAGTTGTCTGGCTCAGTTGCCTAAGAAACCAAGGAGGAAAGAGCTAACAATTCCCTGGGAACTGTAGTTGGTTTTGATAGCAGCCATATTTTTCTCCCCATCCAAAATTTTATCACCCATCTATTTTCCCAATATTTCCTTTAATTGTCCATTGGCTATATTTTTCAGAGGAGATAACTTTGAACAAGACTTAATTTATGCAACAGGCACGGGAAACTGTTAAGACAAGACAGCACTTTCTTAACCACTGTGGAGAACTGAAGTGTGTACATTGGATTTCTACTCTCAAGTAGTTTATACTACTCCGGTTGTAAGGCATATAAGTAACTGTGAGGGAGTGCAGAATGCTATATATTTTAGAATAAAAGGAATAGTGTAGTACTGTGGATGCGAGGAGTAGGCAGAAATGAATTGGGGCTGAGATAAGAATTTCAGGAGGCTTCCTGGAAGAGGGTGACATTGGACAGAGCCTTTATTTATTTTTTTTAAATTTTTTTTTCAACTTTTTTTATTTATTTTTGGGACAGAGCGAGACAGAGCATGAACGGGGGAGGGGCAGAGAGAGAGGGAGACACAGAATTCGAAACAGGCTCCAGGCTCCGAGCCATCAGCCCAGAGCCTGACACGGGGCTCGAACTCACGGACCGCGAGATCGTGACCTGGCTGAAGTCGGACGCTTAACCGACTGTGCCACCCAGGCGCCCCTGGACAGAGCCTTTATGAGTATGGATGGCATTTGGTGAGGGAGATTTTCCGGGCAGAAAAATAGAGTGTAAATAAAGGGGTAGAGGTGAGGAAACAAATGAGTTTGGGGAAGTGAACACTCTCGTTTGTCTAAAGTTTTAGGTCTGGTTTGTGGAAGTTTTAGAAGTAAGACTAAATAACTATTTTAGGAAGCATGAGGTAATGAGGGCTGAGACTAGATCAGTAGGTAGACGTAAGCAGGAGAATCTGAAAGTCAGGCATCGTGGACTTTATCAACCAGGCAACTTCAAGGTTTTGAATAGGGAAGTGACATGGAGGAGAAAGAAAAGGCAGTAGTGAAGACCAGCGGAAGAATCGGCAGTCTACATTAATAAATATTTGACATTTCTACTATTTTTACTTGTTGCCCTTTGTTCTCCTCCTAAATCCATGTCAGGAAAGCGGATTTAAAAGTAGTGTCCTGCCCTCGCCTGTGCACATTTACTCTCTGCAACTTCTTAGTTTTTTATTACTTTTTTTTTTAACAACAACAAAAGAAACGTGGTTAACATAGAGTGCAACATTGGTTTCAGGAGTTGAATTCAGTGATTCCTCACTGCCATACAACACCCAGTGGTCATCACAACAAGTGCCCTCCTAGTACGATCGCCCATCTAGCCCATCTCCCACCTCTTTTCATCAACCCACAGTTCTCTATCATTATGAGTCTCTCATGGTTTCCCTCCCTCTCTCCCCCCACTTGCATATATTCATCTATTTTGTTTCTCAAATTCCATGTGTGAGTGAAATCATATGGCATTTTTCCTTCCCTGACTTATTTTGCTTTGCATAATACATTCTAGCTCCATGCATGTCATTGCAAATGGCAAGATTTCATTTTTTTTAACATTTATTTATTTCTAAGAGAGACAGACAGAGCACAAGCTGGGGAAGAGCAAAGAGAGAGGGACACACAGAATCTGGAGCAAGCTCCAGGCTCTGAGCTGTCAGCACAGAGCCTGACGCAGGGCTTGAACCCACAAACTGTGAGATCATGAGCTGAGACGAAGTTGGATGCTTAACCGACTGAGCCACCCAGGTGCCCCAAGATATCATTCTTTTTGATGGCTGAGTAATATTCCATTGCATATATATACCACATCTTCTTTGTTAATTTGTCAGTCTATGGGCATTTTGGCTCTCTCCATAGTTTGGCTCTTATTGATGCTGCTGCTATAAACATTGGGGTACATGTAGCCCTTAAAATCTGCGTTTTTGTATTCTTTGGGTAGATAACAAATAATGTAATTGCTGGATCATAGGGTAGTTCTATTTCTAATTTCTTGAGGAACCTCCATATTGTTTTCCAGAGTGACTGCATCAATCTGCATTTCCACCAACTGTGCAAGAGGGTACCCCTTTCTCTGTATCCTTGCTAACCAACATCTGGAGTTTCTGTGTTGTTAATTTTAGCCATTGTGACTTGTGTGGGGTAGTATCTCATCGTGGTTTTGATTTGTATTTCCCTGAGGATGAGTGATGTTGAGCATCTTTTCCTGTGTCTGTTAGCCATCTGGATGTCTTCTTCAGAAAAATATCTATTCATGTCTTCTGGCCATTTCTTAACTAGGTTATTTGGTTTTTGGGTGTTGACTTTGATAAGTTCTTAATAGATTTTGGATGCTGACCCTTTATCAGATATGTCAATTACAAGTATCTTCTCCCATTCCACAGGCTGCCTTTTAATTTTATTGATTGTTTCCTTTGCTGTGCAGAAGCTTTTTATCTTGATGAGGTCCCAATAGTTCACTTTTGCTTTTGTTTCCCTTGTTTCTGGAGACATGTCAAATAAGAAGCTGCTGTGGCCAAGTTCAAAGAGGTTGCTGCCTGTGTTCTCCTCTAGGATTTTGAATGGTTTCCTGTATCACATTTAGGTCTTTCATCCATTTTGAGTTTATTTTTGTGTGTGGTGTAAGAAAGCGGTCCAGTTTCTTTTTCTCCATGTCACTGTCCATTTTTCCCAGTGCCGTTTCCCAAAGAGACTGTCTTTTTTCCATTAGATATTCTTTCTTGCTTTGTAGAAGATCAGTTGGCCATACAATTGTGGGCCTATTTCTGGGTTCTCTTATTATGTTCCATTAATCTATGTGTCTGTTATTGTGCCAGTACCATACTGTTTTGACGATGACAGCTTTGTAATATAGCTTGAAATCCAGAATCATGATGCCACCAATTTTGTTTTTCTTTTTTAGGATTGCTTTGGCTATTCGGTGTCTGTTTTGATTCCATACAAATCTTAGGATAGTTTGCTCTAGCTATGCAAAAAAAGCTGCTGGTGTTTTGATAGAGATTGCATTAAATGCGTAGATTGCTTTGGGTATTATAGACATTCTAACAATGTTTCTTCTTCCAACCCATGAGTGCAGAATGCTTTTCCATTTGTTTGTGTCTTCTTCAATTTGTTTCATAAGTGTTCTATAGTTTTCAGAATACAGATCTTTTACCTCTTCAGTTAGGTTTATTCCTAGGTATCCTCTTGTTTTTATTATAATTGAAAATGGGATCAATTCCATGATTTTTTTTTCTTCTGCTTCATTGCTGGTATGTAGAAATGCAACAGATTTCTGCATGTTGATTTTATATCCTGCGACTTTGTTGAATTCATGTATTAGTTCTAGCAATTTTGTGGGGGATTCTTTCGTCATTTCTACATAGAGTATCATGTCATCTGCAAATATTGTAAGTTTGATTTCTTCTTTGCCAATTTGGTTGCCTTTTGTTTCTCTCTGCACCTTTTAAATGGAGTTCATAGAAACCAATGTGAAGCATAACCAAATTTGCTCTCTGTACATGCCCTTTGTATGCCAATGTTTCCCTAGCTGTTCCTGTTCTCTCCTAAGCAGCTTGACTGAGCCCAGCCTAGCTCGCACATGATGTTCTTCCCTGCCTGATTGTTTAGCTGTTTTGGCAAACCCAGTTTCTTAGCTTACTAGAATTTCTGCCTTATCATATTTCCTGGTCAGGCCTTGAAAGAATATCAAGTAAAACACAACCTGCTCTGTAGTCGATGGAACAAATAAGAGTTAAGAATTAATCTTTGTTTTGTAGAGCTAGAAAGTCATGCAGTCAAATTCAATTTCAGAAAAATACTTACAAAGAAGGGATTGATAGGTTTTTATTTCCCTAATTCACACACTAATCTTTAGGGACAATTGGTATGATAATCCATTATTTACTATTTCTATGCAGTAACAACCTTCTCTGCAAAGAAGATGAGAAAGAGAGTACAAAATTACATTTTATTAGAACTGCTCACAGTTGCAGTAGCGACTAGCTGATATTTGATTAAGGATCAGTCAGCATTCTATTATCATGCCTTAGGATTGGCCCTTAAAATCATACTAGATAAAAACTGGAGAAATATGATTTCAGACCAAAAGTTCTTTCTGAGAAAAATCGTTTACTTTAAACTGATTATTTTGGTATAAATTTTCAAAGTGGTGGCTCTAATAGGATTATTGAGCAGAGAATTGAATGCTTTTTCATTATTAAAGAAGAGCCATTAAAAGTTGTGGGTTTTCAGGTGGCTTTTTATTTCCTTTGCATCTGAGGTGATGCTTTCTGTGAAAATGCTTTGTGGCTCTGCATTTCCTTTGTGGATTATTAATAAGCTCTGAGAAGTTTGGCATAAAAATAAAACCATATTTCCTTGAAAGATAGAATTGAATCTCTATTTTCTTTTAAAAGCACTTTGACATGTTTGACACGAGGGAAGCTATAGGATAAAGTATAATGACTTCATGGCACTAATTAAAATATCTCTGATAAAGATCTCAAGTTGAGCACCATAGTTTAAAAGTCACTTCTGTTACATATTATCTTTGCTTCTCAATTTTGTTTATTTATTAAAACTTTTATTTTCTAGAATGTTTGCTTATTTATTTTGAGAGAGAGGGAGAGGAAGAGGGAGAGAGAGAGGGAGAGGGAGAGAGAAAGAGAGAGAGAGAAAGAGAGAGAGAGACAGAGAGAGAGAGAGAACATGAGCAGGGAAGGGGCAGAGAGAGAGGGGGAGATAACCAGTGTAGAGCCCCCTGAGGGGCTTGATCCCATATACCATGAGATCATGACCTGAGATGAAATCAAGAGTCAGACACTTAACTGACTGAGCCACCCAGGTGCCCCTGCTTCTCAATTTTAAAATTTATTTGGGCACATTAATGTGAAATTTTGAGACCTCTTTATCAAATTTATTTATATAATTTTGTTTAATCAAATATTAATATAAGCAGACACTTCAAGGTAAGAAAATTGGTAAAAGAAGTTTTTGCATGTTAGTGTGAAAATTAAGGATATTTGCTACTTTGTCTTGTTATTGGTTAATAAATATTTTTTGTCTATGTTTGTTTTATTTTTAGTTAGCAGGGAAAGTATTATTTTCCTACTGGACAGATGAGGAAGCCACAGAAAATTAGATGATTGTGTCAATATCATACCAAGAATGAATGACTGAGCCTGGAAGTCAAACCTACAGATCTGTGGTTTAATACTCTGTGAAAAATTCTGCCTCTTGCTACTAAATCAAAGTTACAGTGTAATGGGCATAATAGTATGGGCAGTCTTTTTGGGAAAAAGCAGAATGACATTATAGCAAATTTCAAAATGTGGCATATTCTGATGATATGAACTATCATACAAGGCTACAGTATATTGATGATAAAAGCAAAGCATATTGGTTAACATGGAATTTAGCCAAATGATTGTGAAATTTAGTTGGAGCCACAGTATGTGTATGAATGTGAGCACATATGTTTGAATCAATTTAATAACATAGCATATATTTTGCCATTCAATTATTTGGTTGTTTGTTTATTTTTTATATGTCTTGGCCTAGATAAACAATGAGCTCTTTGGTAGGGACAGGGACCATTGCTTTTTCATCATTTTCTCCTGGTGTCTAACGCAATGCCTCCATCAGGAGTCCTTTAGTAAAAATCTATTGAATTAATTGCATTAATAAACCTTTATTCAGAGTGAAAGGAGCTAGTTGGTGTCCGTTTCTCCCCTAAAACACTTCTATACATGCTTTCAATAGCTGCATATAATAGCATGGCTGGAAATGGACTTCTATAGAGTAATGCCCTACAAATGGCCTTTGAAGTTGCATGCCCCAACATTTCCTACCAGGAAATGTAAAATTGGACAGAGGACCATCTCCTCCCACAGTCTGAGTCCTAAGCCAAATCTTGCTATTTTCCCAATGTGTGTTCAGTAGCCCCAAGGTCCATTTTTACAATGGCTTAAATATTTGACAATTTTCACTGGTTCGTATTCATTTTCTGAAAGAGTTCCAGTGCCGCCCAGACACGCACGTAAAAGTGTTTCAGTCCCATATGTGCATTCTTCACGGGATATGTATTCCATGACTCACAATAAAAAAAGTAGAAAATGTGTAAATCCCTTACATAAAGCCCTTAGCCAGAAACAATTCTATCTCCGTGGAATTTCCTAAGTCTTTTCCAATTTATAAGCAAGAGCTGTTCAGTACTCCGATATTTCCAAAGCAATTCCTTATCGTTTTCCCTAAGATTTTTTTTTCTCAGCTCTTTTAGTATTTCCAAAAGACTCAGTGCTCCCAATCATTAGACCTTAGAGAAATTACGACAGAATTTAAAAAGATCACAAATGCTCTATTATTTAAAGTTTACAAAGGTATTATCATCATCACAGAGGAAAAATAAAAGCATGTATAGCGTGATTTTTCTCCTTCAAACTTGGATAAGCTGTAAGTACCCTACTTGGCTGCCATGAGAAGAGATTCTCTGAGTCTGGTGCGGGAGATACCTGTTGTAGGTACCATAAGGGGAGAGTCAGAGAAGACAAACTTCCCATTTTGGTTCAGAACTAGTCCTAATAAATATCCTTATAAAAAATAAAGTTAGAGAGACTGAACTGGATGGAATATAAACTTGCAAAGGGCTCAATAAACATTCAATAAATGAATAAAATAAGAAGGAAAGAAAGAAGGGAAGAAAAAAGGGGAAAAAGAAGGGAAGAACAAGGAAAAAAGAAGGAAGGCAGGTAAAAAGAAGGGAGGAAGAAAGGGGGTAGGAAGGAGGGAGGGAAGGAGGGAGGAAAAGGGAACTATGTTTCATTTCCCTGGGAAGGCTTTGGTTTTGATGTCTCTTCTTTGCCACCTCTTCAAACATTATCACAGTTTAATTGTAATTGATTTTCTGAGAACACTTTAAATATCCTTTTAAAAAAACCTCAGTGGCTTTAAATGTTTAAATTTCCATCACAGATGTGTTTGTCCCTTTAACTAAAGAAGCCTGGAAGTATTTACTGGTGCTGAATGCAACATCAGCTTTTAAGAGAGATGTGAGTGTATTTCAAGTAACCCCTGTAGAGCATAGTTAAATTCTTGAACTTTCATGTATAAAGAAAGTTCTCTATTTTTAAGAAAGACTAATCAATAATGCTTTTCTAATTATAGAATAAATGATGATAACCATGATCCTAAAATACAGGTAGAAACACTATATGGTTTTGTTTATTGAAAGTTAAGAGCAGAGACTAGATAGAAGGAAATATGTGACTTTTTTTCTCATCTTTTCATCCTTTCTGTTGGTTGAGAGAGGGAGAGATTAGATTCGGGGTTCTGATAAAATGTAAATTGAACAAAATGTCCATTGCAATCACACTACCGCTAAGAGGGAATTAAGCTGTACCCTTCCCACTGGAAATCACTGAACAACTTGAAATTTGAAGAAGACCACAGAAAAGTGACTTGTGATGCCAAACTTTATTACATAAAGTCTTTGAACTGAGAATAAGCTCCAGAAGGGATATGACTGCAAAAATGATTTCAGCATTGTACAAGTTATACAAGATTATACAAGCATGAAACCTAGTCTAGGAGTTTAAAAAATGGTCACTTACTGACTTTTGTAAGATTTAGAATTAAATGTAATGCTATTTCAAATATATAATTATGTATATCTTTTATACATGTATATAAATCTATATAATACACTTGGCTCTCATTAGTCACAGTGGTTCTGTCCTATGTCACTGTGAACACTGACGTAATGAATACTGAACCATTTCTCCTAGGGCGAATCCTCTGAGCCTCTGATCACAACATTTTCATTAGATGATCAGTACATAATCTTGTTTTATGTGTGTTTTTGTAAACAGATACTTGGTATACTAGATGGTGTTGATTCATGAGCACTGAACTCATGGCCAACCACACTGTACCTCCAGCCTCAATGAAGCTTATTTCATGCACATATTTTCTCCCTAAGGCACATCAAAGCCTTCCCAGCCTTGGAAGCATGAGACGGCACTGAAGCAGTATTCTTGGGGGGGGGCATTGTAAACAATGAAATCACCAACGAAAAGCACAAAAATGTGAAAAACGTGGCACTAGATAGACCCCCCCAAAGGACGCTCATTTACAGTATGAGAGTTGAAATAAGAAGGCAAAGTGTTGTCTTGTTCGGTCTCATCCGGAAAGGTGCAGACCATGTGACTCAAATTTTTCAAAATCCTGTATATGCACATGCCCATAAATGACGATGAAGGATTCTAAGTACTGCTTTTGAGGGTCCAAATAAATTTTAGCTAGCAGGCAAATTTGCAAATATGGAATCCATGAATAATAAGGAATGACGGCGTGTGTGTGTGTGTGTGTGTGTGTGTGTATGCATCTGCTTCAAGAATTATTTATTTTTCAATGGTAACTGTTCTGTGAAAGAAATGTTTGCTAAAAAGAAAAGGAAAGCTGATTTTCATCACAGATTTCTCTATGGATTTTGAAAAGTTCATACTGTCACAAATGTCTATGACTATGGTTCCACCAACCAAAAGTTCCCCTGGGGTACTCCCTGGTAAACAACCTCTCTTCCTACCTCACATCCCCTAGAAACTACTGATCTCTTTTCTGTACTGACAGTCTTGTCTTTCTAGAAAGTCTTCTAAATGGAATCATGTCTCATGCAGCCTCTGGTGTAGCAGGATTCTCACACAGAGAGTTGTGACACTGAGGCTTTTCTTTCCAGGAAGCAACTTCATTCGTGCCGGCACCGCTCACTTGGGTTTGTACCCGAAGAACTGAGTCCCGAACGCCATGTGGCATAGTTTTTTTATATATTCTATATTTCTTTGTTTCCCATATATGTTAACACGCAAAAAAATGCAGTCTGATTAACTGGTCTCCTGTTACAAGATCATGAGGGATGTTGTCACGTACACATATAGCCAGGTTGCCTTGAGTTTTTTTTTTTTTTTTCTCCTTAGGGTGGGGACCCTACCACACTGGGTCTGGTTTCCTATACTTAGCATAAGGCATCTGATATTCATCCATATTGTGTTCTTCATTTTCCCCCTACTATTACTGAGTATTCCATCCTATAGATGTACTACAGTTTGTTCATTCATGTAGTTGTTGAAGAACATATGGGTTACTTCAAGTTTTTGGAAATTATGAATGAAGCTGCTTTAAACAGTCATATACAAGTTTTGGTATGAACTAAAATTAATTTATCTTGGATGAGTACCTATGAGTAGAATTGCTGTTCCATTTGCATTCCCAACAATGATGTATGAGAGTTTCAATAGCTGTATATCCTCACTGGTGCTTGTTATTGTTAATTTTATTTTATTTCCTTTAAACTTCAGTCATTTGAATGAGCCTTTAATGATATCTCACTGTGATTTTAATTCATATTTTCTGAATAGTGATGTTGAGCAATTTTCCATAGACTTATATGCCATTCATATATTCTTTTTAGTGAAGTGTCTGTTCAAATCTTTTGCCTATTTTTAAAACAGTATTGTTTGTCACCATAGTGTTGAGTTTGAAACCACTTTACATATTCTGGGTACTAGTCTTTTGTCAAACATATGGTTTCTCTTTTCATTCTTTTCAGGGCACAAAAGTTCCTAATTTTGGTAAAATTTAATCATGGTTTTCTTTTATACATTGTGCATTTTTGTTAAAAGATTTATTTTATTTTTAGAGAGAGAGTGCAAGGAGGGGAGAGGGGCCAAGGGAGATGGAGATGGAGATGGAGAGAGGATCTTAAGCAGGCTCCACGTTCAGCATGGAGACTGATGTGGGTCTCAATCCCATGACCTGGGATCATGACGTGAGCCAAAACCAAGAGTCAACTCAACTGACAGAACCATCCAGGTGCCTCTATATATTGTGCACTTTTTGCCTAATCTGAGGTCACAAATATTTTCTCCAATGTTTTCTTCAAGAAGTTTTATAGTTCTTTAGGTATGATTTATTTTTTGCCAATTTTTGTAAAAGGAGTGAGGTATGGGTCAAGTTTTATTGTTTTTGTGATGAATGAAAGTCCAATTGTGCCAACACTACTTGTTAAAAAGGCTATCTATGCTTTTTCTACCTAATTGTATTTGTATCTTTGTCACAATTGTTATTTGTATATGTCTGTGGATCTAATTCCAGACTATATTTTGGACCTTTGATCTGATTGGCTATCATGACACCAATACCACTCTGTCTTAATTACTGTGACCTTGTAATACATCATGAAATCAAGTAACCTTTAGTCTATCCTCAAAGAAGGAGCTTCACCTCTTGAAAGGGAGGAGAATCAAAGAATTTGACAATGTATTTTAAACTACCACAGGGATCTTTTGTTTCCAATAGAGATATTTTAGTGCTGCAAATTTCCCCCAAGCACTACTTTATCTTCACAAATTTTGATATTTTATTTTTATTTACATTCATTTAAAAATATTTTTTTAATTCCTTTGAGTCTTCCTCTTTGTTCCATGAATTACTTACATTATGTTGTTTAATTGCCAAATTTATTTGAGAATTTCCTAGTTGCTTTTCTATTGCTGATTTTCAGTTTAAATCTATATGGCCTGAGAATACTTTGTATGATTTCTATCCTTTTAAATATGTAAAGGTTTGTTTTGTGTCTAAGAATATGGTCTGTGTTTGTGAATGTTCCACATGTACTTGAAAATAATATCTATTTTGCTATTGTTGGATAGTGATCTTTAAATATCTATTAGATAAGCTGGTTGATAGGATTTTCTGTATCTTTGCTCATTTTTCATCCAATTGTTCTATCTGTGATAGGGAAGTATTGAAGTCTTTAGGTATAAGTGCCTTTTTATCTATTCAGTTTTATTAAATTTTTGCTTCCTGAGTTTGGAAGCTTTGTTGTTAGGTGCATATATATTTAGAAGTTTTATTTCTTCTTAATGAATTGACCCTTTATAGTCATGTATTGGCCCCTTTTCTCAGTATTTTCCCTTGTTCTGAAGTCTACTTTTTTTCTGTCATCAGTATAGCTATTCTAGCTTTCTTTTGATTTGTATTTAATCATTAAATTTGTTGCCATCCTTTCACTTTTTACCTATATGTCATTATGTTTAAATTGGTTTTCTTGGAGACAGAATATTCTTGGATCTTGACTTCTTCTTACTTAATTTGACAGTCACTGAATTTTAATTGTTCTGACCATTTTCATTAAATGTAATTATAAGGTGGTTGGATTAATATCTACCAATTTTATATATTTTCAGTCTCTCCCATCTCTTTTGTTTGTTTGTCCTGTTCCCTGTTATTGCCTTTTCTTTTTTTCTTTTTTCTTTTTGGTTATTCAAATATAACCATTTCTTTTCTACTGACATTTTAAAACATCGATTAGCATTTTATCTAATTATCTTTGCATTGTTTCTTTTATATTTTCTCTAAGGATTTACAATATACACATGTACATACACTTCGCAAGAATTTTATGTGTCAACTTGACTGGGCTAAGGAATGCTCAGCTTGTGAAACATTATTTCTGGATGAGTCTGTCAGGGTGTCTCTAGAAGAGATTAGCATTTGAATTGGTAGACTGATGTGGATGGGAATCATCCAACCTGCTGAGAGCTTGAACAGAACAAAAAGGTGGAGGAAAGACAAAGTTGCCCTCTCTGCTTAAGCTGCAGAGGACTTTTTTGTCCTCAGTCCTCAGACATCACTGCTTTTGGTTCTGGGGCCTTTAGACTCAGACTGTGCTTTACTCCAACAGCCCTCTAATACTGGGGACTTGGACTCTTGCTCAGGCCTTTAGACTTGGACTGAATTACACCAGTGACTTTTCTCTAGCTTGCAGTCAGCAGATTTCTGTAGTTAATTTCTCTCTGTCTTTCTCTCTCCATATATATATATATATATATATATATATATATATATATATATAAAGAATATATTTGTATATATTGCATGTGTATATATACATGTATATATACATATATATGTATATATAAAATACAGAAAATACTGAATAAATGTTAACTAAGCAGTTGTGTGTATGTTTTTCCATTTTTAATTTTTAACTTTTAAAAAATGTTAATTTATTTATTTTGAGAGGAAGGGGAGGGACAGAGAGAGAGAGGGAAAGAAAGAATCCCAAGCGGGCTCCAAACTCCCAGCACAGAGTGTGATCCAGGGCTCGATTTCTCGAACGCAAGATCATGACCTGAGCCCAAATCAAGAGTCGGATGCTTAACTGACTGAGCCACCCAGGCACCCCTGTGTTATTCTATTTAAAGTCCTAGGATTTGTTTTTTTTTCTTTTAAGTATCTGTAATCAATGCTTATTTGAACTTAACACAGTTTAATATTTGCAAACTAACTTAAATTTTGATATTTATATACTTTTGGTGCAGGCTCTTAAAGAGAACATGAAAAAGTTTTTTGCCCTCACTCTCTCTAGATCATGAGAAATTGATTTCCTCACTAGTTTTTGATAGCCAGTTCCAAAAAATCATGGTCACAAGCTCTGCTGCTATTGTCCAATAGGCTGTGTGGTATATAAAATAGTGGCTCCTGAAAGATGTCCACATCCCAATCCTCAGAATCAGTGAATATGTTTTCTAAAGTGGCAAATGGAAACGTACAGATGTGATTAAGTTAAGGGTCTTGAGATGGGAATATTCTGGATTCCCTGGGTGGGCCCAATGTAGTCAAGAGTTATCTTAAGGAGACAGGAGGGTCAGAGTGAGAAAATATCACTGTAAATTTAATTTTACATAACATATATACACACATATGCATATATATATATAAACATATTTATATATACACACATGTATACATACATGAAAACATACATATATATATTTTTTGTTACTTATTTTCTGGAATTTCAAATTTGCCAATCTCAGGCATGCTAATGAGGTGTCTTCAGGGATGTAACTTCCAACAATTGGGAGGAATTGCCTTATTTTTGTATCAGTGTTTCTTTCTTCCCCATTTGCTTATTCATTTATTTTGTTTATTCACTCATTCACTTTAAAATAAAAATAGTTGAGGACGATTTCTGGACACAGCAAATCCCTGACTCCAAAGTAGATTCCAACTTAGTGGAAGAGATCAGGTATTGACTAATAACCTTAACGACAAGGCAGAATTGAATCAGTACCACAGAAGAGTATATGCGTCGGGCCTAGGGGGTGCAAGAAGGCTGATTAAATGTGCTGGGAAGGATAGAAGGAGAACATACTTGAGTTGGATCCTCCAAATGTAAAGCATGTCAACAAATGAGAATGAAGAGAGCAGAGCTATCTAAATTTTGTTACTCATGAACCAGCAGTTCATCCTAGTTCTTCTCTGTCATTTGACTGTATTTCTTGTATAGTTCTCAAGAATTTAAGGTTTTTAAAATCGAAATCAAAATCAAATATGATCATAAATATGGTCATAAAGCACATTTTGTTTTTTCATGTCCTATTATGGCTTAGTGAGACACTTGGGATACAGTGTGAAAAAATTAGGCAATAACTCTATGCTTCAATACACAGATGGCATAGACAGTGCTTAGCACTGGTCACTCTCTTAATCTGTGTGGCCTGCCATAATAAGACTATGGCCTGCCATAATAAGTCACAGACTAGGTGACTTAAACAACAATTTATTTTCAAGTAGCCCTAAAGGCTGGAAAACCCAAGATTGAGGTTCTAGCAAGGCTCCCTCTCTCTCTCTCTCTCTCTCTCTCTCTCTCTTTCTCTTTCTTTCTTTCTTTCTTTCTTTCTTTCTTTCTTTCTTTCTTTCTCATTTTCTTTTAATGTTTATTTTTGAAAGAGAGAGAGAGGCAGAGTGCAAGTGGGGGAGGGGCAGAGAGAAAGAGACACAGAATCTGAAGCAGGCTCCAGGCTCTGAGCTGTCAGCACAGAGCCTGATTTGGCTCCTGAATTCCAGAATGGTGAGATCATGTCTTGAGCCAAAGTCAGATGCTCAATGGACAGAGCCACCCAGATGCCCCAAACAAGGCTCCTTTTCTGTTGAAGGCTCTTTTCCTGACTTGCAGATGGCCATTTTGACCTCACATAATCAGTCCTCTGAGTGTGTGTGTGTGTGTGTGTGTGTGTGTGTGTGTGTGTGTGGAGAGAGAGAGAGAGAGAGACAAGAGAGAGAGAGAGACTTTTCTTATAAATTCATCAGACCTGTCAGATTAGAGCCCTGCCCTTATGACCTCATTTAACATTAATCATCTTCTAAAGATCCAAATTTGGGGGATTAGAGGTTTATTATAGGAATTTTAGGGGTAAATAATTCTGTTCATAGAAGTCACCTAAAAGACCAAAAGAATTAGAATCTTTTTTTCTAATGTAGTGAATGCCTGCTAAGCGCCAAACACCATTTGTGGTGTTTGAGATAATTGTGGGACATTCTTAATTACATGGGTTAATATTTTATTGGAGAAAGGCCAAAGATTAAAAGATGGTCACTAAATAAAAGTGTGTTTGTGGCTTACAACAAATTCTATGAAATACACAAGTAGGGTGATAAGGTAGACTAACTAGGAAGGGAAAAGAATACTCCTTTAGAAAGTTAATGCTGTTGGCCTCTCCAAAGAGGTAATATTTTAACAAAGATGAAAAGATTGAAATAGAGCCAGCCATGTGAAGATAAGAGAAAATAATTTTCTAGGCAGAAGAAACAGCAAGTGCATAAAACTTGACGAGGGAAAGTGTTTCATGTTCGAGGAAATGAAGGGAAGCCAGGTTGGCTGAAGTTATGATGAACATTTGGCAGATAGGTTTAAGACGAGCTTGTGCAAATAGGCCAGGGTCAAGTTCTTTAAGGACTGAGGAGCAATGGTGGGGAATTAGAAATTTATTCAGGATATAATGAGAATCATAGCAGGGTTTTAAACAGAGGATTAACATAATCTCGCACCTGTTTAAAAAAAGATTATTCCAGCTTGCTGTGTGGAGAATAGATTGTAGGGAGGAAATAGAGATGCCAATAACCCACATAATGCTTTCCTGTAAATTAGAAAAAAGTATCTATTAAGACACTTCACTTCTACCTGTCAGAAAATGTGTATTATCATATTATTAAGATTTTGTCAGAATATGACAATTCTTCCATCCTAAGAAAAGTGTTGTAATAAATAAACAAATATACCATGTCTATTATAAGAATGGTGCCCCTTCAGGTGCATGAACAATACTTGGAAATGCCAATGGGAGCAAGGAGCCCAACTGAAAGTCTTGCATTGATCCAGGGAAGGGAGGGGGTTGAAACTCTAGGTCTTCGCACTGAAAGGCAGCGGAGAAAAGTAGCAAGATTTAAAATATATTTGTAGATAATGTTGCAAGGCTAATGATGAATAGTAGGAGATAAAAAACAAGGAAGCAAAGATTATGCAGATGTGAGACACTGATATATAAAATAAAAGGTATTTTATTTTTGTTGTTGCTTCTGGTGTTGGTGGTAGGAGAGGAGGAAATCCAGCCTTTTTTTTGGTTCCATGATTATTGGAGGTTTCGTGTCTGCAAGAGGGCGAGGTAATCAATGTTACTGGATATTGATAGAGATCGTGTCACAGTCATGAAGGATCTTATATGCTAGCTGATAGGAGGTGAAGTATATAAAAGATCATTCATTACAAGCTGCAGGGTTTTTGCAAAAAAGGGAAATGGAGTATAATCTTTGTATTCATATATTTAACATTCTGACTTTTGATTACCTTAAGCAGGTAAAATCATGTACGTTTGGTTGAAGAACAAATTGGAGAAGCAGCTGTTCTGGGGCTGGAGGGCAGATGCCGTCAGGTTGCCCGGGACTCTGTTTCACTGCCATCCAGAAATCTCAGCTCTTCCTCTTGACCTCATGAAAACCTCATAGGAACTGTGTTATTCTGGTGTTATTGCTTTCTTTTTCGGATATAGAAATTAATGATACAGTAGGCTATGATGTTAGCCATGAAAGCAGGTCCTCTAGAAGATTTTTGCACACATTCTTTGCTAATGCTAAGGATTTGCTACCTAAAGTAATTTGGTGCCACCTGAGAAATTGGTGGGGGAACCTGTACTTCTAAATATTTTGACAAGCAGTTGGCAGTGAAAAGGTGTTGCGTGGAAAATTCGTGATATCACATATATACTTATTTGAGTACATTCTAGTGAATAATACACTAGTCCACTGACATTCCATCCGGGTTGAACTTGATAAACAAAAATCACTGATGAAAACTCCAGATCCTTGCAAAGATGCTTCTGGATATACTGAGGTCTGTTTTTGCTCAGTGTGCAAGGGAAGTTAACGCACAATTGGGAAATGTTTTCTGTGGAGAGGAAGAGTTCAGATGATCAAAAATTCCAGATTATGGAATGCCCATGTTTAGAGGTTGTCAAAACAAATTTTATAGTTACCAGGAGGGGAGTCACTTTCATCCCGAATTTCTGAGAAGAAATTGCTGCAAGTTTGTAACAAGGTATTATACTGTTGTTTGCAAATTAAAGGAAAAGGAAAGGCTTATTTGGGGGCATAATAATTTATTCAACTAAATATAAGATAACATTTTCCTCGGCATTAAATCAGCCATAAAATTCTCTGGAAGTATGTTGAAAGCCTTAGTGAAAGTAAGAAGAAATAGACATTAAAAAAATGTTCTCTTTTTTCTCTTGCCATAGACTGTGAAGACAATTCTGAAAAATATCAGCAAAATAATAGTTTTTACATGTGTTCATATCAAAATAAGAATTTTAATTTGGACTATATGCATATATACTATGTTTAAGGCTATGTTCCACCTCAATAAAAGAAAAATTCTGCCCTCGTGAGTGTTAAGTCACCTCTCCAAGTCCAAGACCACAAGAAAATGTGTATATTAAATTTGAGCAGGCTAATGGTTATGATTTTATTAGTAACTCAACTCTTGGTCTCACTTTCAAAGAAAAAGAGAAAAAGAAAAGGAAGCTTTAACATTTAATATTTACTTGATTCTTTCTTAATAAGTAACTCGAGTTTTTTCTAGAGTTTCTAAAATTCTGTCCCAAGTATTACCTAAGGCCCAGGGCCCAACTCAGCAAAACTGTGAGGTCTTGCCACCAATTGTGCCAGAGTCTGGAAAGTTAGCTTTAGTATTATAGATAAACAAAATCTCAACCCCAATCCTGAATGGTAACATTTTGGTTGAAACTGTGCTTAGTAAACTCGGGTCTAAGAGACAGTATAAAAGAAAATCAACATCAGGTGGCTTAATCATTTCTTCTTATCTGTATTTTTTCTTTGCTTTGTCTTTCTGGGAAAGAGAATCATGTAAAGATGAAAACATTTAATGAGGTGAAAATTTTATGTATGTATGTATGTATTTATTGAGAGGGAAAGAGAGAGAGAGCAACTGAGTGAAAGGTAGAGAGAGAGAGAGAGAGAGAGAGAATCCCACAAGGGGCAGAGAGAGACAGAGACAGAGAAGCGGGACTCCCCTGAAGCAGGGCTCATGTTTTTATCCAAAGCGGGGTCAAGCTCTCCCGACGTGGGACTTGAACTCACCAACCGTGAGATTATGACCTGAACCAAAGTCAGATGCTTAACGACTGAGCCACTTAGTTGCCTGAGGTAAGAATTTTAAGGATACTTGTAATACAGTTTGAATCTGAACATTCCTTGGATATATTATATGACCATACGTAGATAATACACAGGCTGATGTACATCTGTGGGACTTCTAATTGTTTCATCCATCTGGGTGGATGTGACATTTCTTCTCTCACCTGTTTCCTTTAAAGTCAGAAGAACATTAGAGGAGCCCGCGGTTTTTCTGACCTAATTCTACATTAAGAATTCCATATAAAGGCGCATCTGGGTGGCTCAGTCATTAAAGCATCCGACTTCGGCTCAGGTCGTGATCTCATGGTTCATGGATTCGAGCCCTGCATCGGGCTTTCTGCTGTCAGCACAGAGCCTACTTTGGAACCTCTGTTCTCTTGTGTTTCTGCCCCTTCCTTGCTAGAACATGCACTGTCTCTCAAAAATTAATAAACATAAAAAAATTTAAAAAAGAATTCTGAATAAAGAATAAAATGAGAGGTTATACATTTGCTATGTGGATTTAACTCCAGGAAGAATGATTTGGGCATTGTAGATGTATAGTGTATGCATTTGGAAAGTCATTTAATTTCTTTAAGCCTCAATTATGCATAAAATTAGCCTATTTTTCTCTTTCAGCTATGTTCATTGTGTCAGTTCTTGCTTTACTCCATCTGAGACCTCATAAATGTATGTGCAAGAATGTGTGTGTGTGTGTGTGTGTGAGTGCAGAGTATAGAGTAAGTATGATTACTCAGTAATCAAATGGAAATACATAAATGAATATATACATACATATATATGTGTACTATATGCATAGCGTGTGTGTGCATGTGCATGTGTGTGTTTACACTATGTAATCAGGTAATCTACATTGACTCATAGGATGTAGTCACTGATGGGTCATATCAACTCGCTGTGACATTTCTAAATTAGAAAGTGTTTGCTGTGCTAATAGTAAGAGAAACTGAATATTGGAGCAAAGATACGGTGCATGAACTAGAATGATATTTCTATGCCATGTGACCAAACTCTGAATTCTATAAAAGAATATGAAACTGCACCTCTACCCAGAGAAAAGACTGCAATGAGATTCCAACCAAGAAAAATGTATCCCGGCCAAGGGAGGAAAAATGGCCCATAGCACACTAGCTGCTGTTAAATAAATGTCATGCCTCTATTTTTCACAGATGAATGAATCACAAATTGACTTAAATAAAATTATGCATAAGGCTTTGGTTTTAAGATTGTAAATAGTTTGCTCAGTTGATGAGATAATCACACATAGTGTCTATATTAGAACAAATACGTGAATCTTGCAAACAGAATTTTGAAAAATTAGAGTAGAAAAGGAAATTTACCTTTCTTCTCTTATGTATATTTCAGGGATAAAAGTAACACAGAGAAAAAAGAATTTTGCTTCATAATATGCTGTATTCTTTCAGATAGGCAATAAGACCTAGAGCTGAGCGCATGTGGAAGTAATGGCAGTATTATTAGGCTATCTCCCAGGACACTATTTTTTCTACTTCTTTTAATTAAACCATCTTATCAGTTCCTTTATGCTTTTCCAAAGAATAAGAAATAAAAAAGCAGAAACCCTAGCAGTTTATCAGAGTGCTAGTGGATACGTATTTCTCCTCCAGTTACCACAGATTGCTTTAATATCTGTAATAGCATTTCCGTAGCTTAAAATATAATTTAATGACACTTCCTTATGATAGATGGGAAAAAAAATGTTTGCATAAGTTTTCATCCCTTTCTGCTTCCTACTTGATATTTTCAAAATTCCAATAATTTGCATCAACCTGGTTATTAAGATTTAACTTTGAAAGTCCTTGAAATCTCTATAGGTTTCCATAATACGATCTGTGTTATAATTAAAGCAAATAGTTTATTTTTCATGTTTTTTCAAAACTATGTGGGTAATAGGGGCGCCTGGGTGGCTCAGTCAGTTGAGCGTCCGACTTCGGCTCAGGTCACGATCTTGCCGTCCGTGAGTTCGAACCCTGCGTCAGGCTCTGGGCTGATGGCCCAGAGCCTGGAGCCTTCTTCCGATTCTGTGTCTCCCTCTCTCTCTGCCCCTCCCCCGTTCATGCTCTGTCTCTCTCTGCCTCAAAAATAAAATTAAAAAATGTTAAAAAAAATTAAAAGAAAAATTATGTGGGTAATATACAAACACAATAACTTAAAGAAAATTGTAACAGTGGAGATAAAACTGACCAGCTTCTACCTACCCACTTCTTTTTTCTTTTGATACAATCGTATCTTAACTGGTATATATTATTTTCTTAAAAATAAACTTATAAATGAACATATATGTAGGCATAGAGAATTTATAATATTGTTTTATGTGATTTACACATTTATATCAATTGAATTCTGTTTTTGCACTATTGAACAACTCTTATTTTTATGCAAAAATTGCTTTTAGATTTATCTATCTATCTATCTATCCCATCTTTTATTTATCCAGTCTTCTGATATATGCTTAGAGTGTTCCCAATATTTTACTATTACAAACATTGTAGCAATGAATATCTATGTACATTTTCATTATTTTATGTACTGGTGATTTCTCTAGAATAGATACTAACAAGAGAAGATGTTAGGTCACTTTTTTTTAACGGTAGTCACATTTTGAACTTTTTTATGTGTTGCCTAATTGCTTTACAAATTGGTTGATCAATTTCCATTCTTAGGGAGAGTATCTGTCAGTAGTTAGACTATAATTATAGTGACTTTTTTTCAGCCTGATGGACAAAAATATTATCTCCTTTTTTTAAAAAAATTATCTGGTTATCAGTGGTATTGAGTGTCTTTTCGTTTACTTATTAGAATTTGATTAGGTTTTCTAAAGTTGTAGGTTCATATACTGTCTATACTTTTTTGTTGGGTGATTTTTTTTTTTCTTATTTATATGTAGGGTCAGAGCAATTATTTACAAGTCATTTGTGAGGCAAGTATTTTGTCCCAGGCTGGTTTGTTTTAAAACATGAAATTGACTTATTCTTAAAAAAAAAAGTTTTTAGTTACATTTGCGTGTCTTTCTCTTTGCTATTGTGCTTTTCAGTTCTTTTAAAAGAAAGCCTTCTGTCTCTCATTGCTGGCAGTTTGCTTAAGAGCTCAGTTTCTGAGGCAAGAAATTTGAATGCTTAATTCAAATCCTAACGCAGTCTCTTATTATCAGTAAATTTACTAACCTCTCTGTTCCATAATTATCCTTTTCCGTAAATTGAATAATAAAAAATGATAAATGAATTTCCCTCCCTACTAGGGTTATTGATAGAATTAATGTCTGTATGGCACTTAACAGTGTCTAAGATATAGCAAACACTATAGAAATATATTATTTTATAATCATTTAAATGTTTCATCTCCCATATTTTAGGTCATTAATTCATCTGTAATATATTTTTGGGTATGTTGTATTATAGTCATATAATTTTATTTTTCCCATAGGGATGATCAATTTTCCTAACAGCATATTTAACTAGCTTATTCTTTAACCACTGCTTAGTGAGTCCTATTCTGTTATTCCTTACCACCTATGCATAGATCAATTTTGAGTTCTCTATTCTGTTCCAGCAATCTATTTGTCTAGTACCATGGCAAGATCACACTGCTTACATTTTTAAAACTTTACAAAATATTTTGATATTGGGCGGGGCACTGACTCTTTGAAATACTGTCTTTTCATGAGTGAATATGGTAAATTTCTATAAAACTTAAAAAAAATTAGGCATGAAACTTCAACTATGAATTATGGATATTATGGGATAGAAGTGCTGAGAAAAAACTAGTCCAACTCCCTCTTTTGACAGATGAAGAAACTCACACTGACAGAAGTATAAAGCTTATTTTTCAGGATCATTAAGGGAGTTAACGATTTAGGACATAAACCTAGATGATCTGATTTACTTAATTTTTTTTTTTTTAGTCATGTATTTGGCTTAACTCTCTTGCTTTTTATTTAATATTCCGTTACCCAGTACTGAGTGAGAGGGTCTGTGCATAGCAGACGAATAAAATCTATCTTTACCACTGAGGAGCTTAGAGGGGAACAGGAGGCGATGGCGGAAGCTGACAGACACTTTCACTGCCACCTGATAACTAGTAACAGAGACTACGAACAGGAATCTAGCCAGGAGCAAACCATCATTTGTGGAGTCATGGGAAAGGAGGCATCAGTTAATGTGCATATTAAACAATGGATAAGCTTTCTTCAAGGAGAAGGTTGGAGGGAAGGAGTCTGAGCACACCAGGAATAACATCATGGCTGCATCGATAAACACGCTGTGCCCAGAGTTAGAGGAAATTTGTCCAAAGAATTAGGTGACACGTTGAAGACAGAGGTCAGCTTGGGCTAGATGAAAATGCATAGAATGCCTTTTAAAAAGAGTTTGATTTTTTTTCTGTAGTCATTGAAAAGATATTAGATATAAAGACAGTGATGTAGATTTGCAGTTTAGGAAAATAGATGTGGATTGGAAAGAAGAGACCATACTTAGGTGGAGGGGTAAGTAAGAAGGAATTAGATCATGGAGCGCCTGGGTGGTTCAGTGGGTTAAGCGTCTGACTTTGGCTCAGGTCATGATCTAGCCATTCCTGAGTTCAAGCCTCACATTGTGCTCTGTGCTGACAGTTCAGAACCTGGAGCCTGTTTCAGATTCTGTCTCTCTCTCTCTCTCTCTCTCTCTGACCCTCTCTGACTCACACTCTGCCTCTCTCTCTCTCTCTCTCTCTCTCAAAAACTTTTATTTTTAAACATTAAAATTTTTTTTAAAGAAGTAATTAGATCCTTAACTAAGGCATTTGTAATAGAAACGAGGGAGATTGCATTTTGATAATACCACTTATGGACCTTGAGAGTGAATAGAGTGTCTGTGTAGGGAAGTGGTATTTGGCTTTGAGTGAACTGTTATTTAATAAATTAGTAGTTATAGGAAGAATAAATTAGGGGGAAGAAGGGAAAAGAATAATGAGATTCATTGAACACAGATGAAATGTGAAGTACCGTTGAGCCTTTTCAGGGTTGCAGTTCAAGTGGGCAACTGGCAAATTGAATCTGGAGTATTCACCTGGGGCACAGGTAGCAAAGAGCTGGATTTGAAATCATGGATGACTGGCATTGCCTCAAAGAAAGGGTTTAGATCGGTATGAAAAGTGACCTCCTGGGAAATGGAATCCCAGGAAAATCCTGAGCCCATAAGGGCCAGACAGAGGAGTAGAAAATTATTAATAAAGGCCAATCAGGGGAGTAGATGGAGTAACAGGGGAGAGTGCCGTTGCATGAGCCAGGTAAGCAACAACCATTGTATTTTCAGCTCCCCTTTTTAAAAGGGCTCACATTTTATGCAGTGAATGTATCTACAATGACAAATTCATTGACTCAGACAACCTGCACAGCAAGTTCCCTTTAGAGTCCCGTGTTTTGAATTTTGGGACATTTTAATTCTAGGCTTGTTCATAAGATGGCCATAATTTATCTTCTCAATTCCTTTCTCTTGTAGCAGTAGAATGTTTCATTTCCTTTAATAATCATGCTTCAGACTTTCAGTCTTAGCCCACGTTACCGAGTAGCACATATTTTTTCCTATTCAATTTTCATATTTGATGTAGTCACATAAGGGTACTATAAATAATAAATATGTATATATCTATATAATATGTCTACATCCCGTGGATGACATTCCTATTGTCATTATGTTACCAGTAATTTATGCCTTCCTACAGATGGAGGAGTTTCGGCGTGGCACAGCTGAGCAACTTTCTATTGGTAGCAGGGGGTGGATGGTAGAACCTTGTGGGTTTTTAATCCAACAGACCGTGCTGTCTCTATTGCTCTTTTCTTGGTCACTGGGTATGTAGCACCATCACTCCAAGTACCTCAGTCTTTAAATATGCAATTAGAAGCACACTAATAGACACAAAAACCTTCATTACCCAAAAGTGCTTAAATCATTTCCCTAATAGCTTCTCTGCAGTACAGCGAGAAGCCAGTGCTGGGCAAGGGCTAAACATCTTAAAGTTTCTGAAAATACCCATTAAAAAATTTCAGACAATTTTATTTCTCTCTAATGAATATGTGTTTCAGCACATTCAAAATCACATTACCCTATTTCTTCAGGCAAAGCTTACAGGCAAAGCCCCCACAGGCAGACCAGCTGAGAAACAAGGCTCAGAACCTTGGGAGATAAACAGCCCTTTCCCATTGCCTGCTGGGTTGTTACTCGAGAAATTCACTACAGGAGACACTTCAGGGCTACCAGGGTGGATGGCTTTTTAGACAATTGTAATTCTCCATTATTTTGTTCAAGAACAGCCTGTTGTTATTTCGTCTCTGGTGGCAGGAGCTGATTCAGTCAGCCTACACTGGTACGAATTGCTGACCTGCTAAATCTCCTCCAGAACATTTCTTTGCTTTGCCATTTGTTTTGATATTCATGAAATTGTTGGAATTGTGGTTATAATAGTCCCGCTTGGGCTAGTTACCTCTACTTAGTCATTTCAAAATGGTCTCCTTTTCCCATCTTGTAAAACTCCTGAAATTAAAACACCCTGGGTGCTTCATAGGAGAGCGGCAGACCAGCTCTGGTTAAATCTAGGTGTGGTGTAGAGAATGGCAGCGAGAGGGGCTTCTGCTCAGCTCTGCCAGGCCATCTGTAGTGGACATCTGCTCTATTTGCCTGCCCAGAATCCATTCTCCCTTTTCTCTGGTATCAGCATCTAGGTGATTTTTCTTTCTGGTGAAAACACCCCTGCCCCTGTCTTGATGTAGGTGATTTGTGTAAGGTTAAATTCTCAGCTTCAGGGCAGTCATGTGACCAGGCACTAGGCAGAAAATGAGGGGACCAGTTCAAGGATGGCAGGCTTACTGGTAAATCTAGATGTGTGCTGAGTGTACCAAAAATACAAGAAGGATACCTAACTTGTAGGGTTAAAAAATGGCACAAACACTGGTCAGAAATTACAGATTCAAGGAGAAAGTAATAGAATAGATTTTACGAATCGAATTTTGTGGAATATATAGGCAACTGGAACAAAACAGGTATGTGGTGAAAGTATACATGGGCTCATGGTTGGTATTTCTTACTTTCCAACTTTGCGTGGTTTCTTCTAAACCTAATCCATTTTTAATCTACTTTTTCCTCACCCATATGTTAGTTGATATAGCTAGCTCATTAAGAGTGACAACATTTAAAAATTTTTCTATTTCCCCATTATGCTTTATATATCAGCTTGCTTCTCTTAGAAAGAAAGCAAGGAAAGAGGTAGGCATGTTTTTCTTGTCTTTTGTCCTAGGAATCCCCAAATTACTCTACTAAAAACCCATTCTTGGTGTCCCTCCCCACCCTACTCCAGTCAGTAGTTTGGGTTCAGAAGACAATTGCTTTTATTTCAAAAAGTTCTTGGCGTGGGTGTTTTTTTGTCTCACTCAATTGCTTCTACTTGGTGACTTGTTTATGTGACCAATTGCAAGACTCCTCTCTTCTCTGGGCTTCTGTTCATAAGGTCATTAAGGTCAGTGTTCTCCAAGGGTACTTCTAACTCAGGAATTCTGTGATGGTGATGCAGAGGCTAGCCGACAGCAGTCAGCTGGCCTTACCCATACTTGTGGAACAAGAAAGGGGAAACTGCTTAAGTATTAGGTGGACACTTGTTCTGGAGGAATGTCTTGCCGTCTTTGGTGAATTGATCCACTCACTGTTTAGATTGGAACTTTTTTTTTTAGTGGTCACTACACAAAAATGCCTGGCCTAAGTGGTATCCTTTCCACTAACAAAGAAGAAAAACTACAGGAGCCAAGAAAACGAACTTTCATACTTTGAAATGCAATTTTTTAATAAGTAGAAAATGTTGTGTGCTTTTGGCTAGCCTGGGACTAATATCTGGTTTATGTGATTGATTACTAGAACCTAATCACGTTTCCTTCTTGAGTTCCTTGGAATCAGGCTGTTCTCATTATCTTAGGTTGAAACACAAGCAAGATTTGAGATATAGTTACAAAGACAGACTATACAGAACTTTCTTAAAATGAATCTTACATTCATTTCAGAATTGGAAAACTATTGTTTTTTAGGATTTAGTTTGTTTGCTAACTAAAACCATCAGAAATATTCATAAAGAAGAGAGATTTCAATAGGTAGTCAGATTGTTTGAGTGATAGACAATGTAGGAGTCTCAACATTTGCATGATAAAGTGAAAGGATACCAGCTTCATTTATGATATTTGAACCTACATTTAATAATTGCTGATGTTTGCCAAAGTTAGAAATTTTTCCTTAAAATCTGTGAATAGCTTTTCTCTTCAAATACTAAACAACTTCAGATAATGAATCAGATTTGGGAAAGTGGAGAGAACCCTACTGTGCAGTAGGCACTCAACAGCAGGCACTCATTAGGTTAAATCAAATGATTGAACTTTAATTCAGTCATAGGTTCAAGGCCTGGCTATTACTGGCTTCATAATTCTGGAGAAGTCACCAAGCTATCCCAAGTCTCAACTTCTTAATCTGAAAGTGTCTATGACTTTCAACATTTTCAAGAAGATAGAGAATCAAACATGTGAAAAGGATTTGAAAGCTATATATTGCTATATATAGTAAGAATATTAATATATGTCTGTATAGCCAGATGAGTTTGGAATTCAAATATCTTTACATTTTAGAAAAGTAATGTAGTCTGTTATGTACTACAAACAGCAGAGAAGAATAGTGGCATTGGATAATCAAACACATTAATAAAATATTTCTGCAGGGACATTTGTGAATGTTCATACTAGGTAGGACAAATAAATATTATAAATGAGTTCATATCAATGTAAGTGAGGTTAAATGGGTTCAGACTGCATAGGGGTTTCAGACTGCCTCAAAATAAATTATATATTTTTTCAATTTTCTGATTTTTGGATATCAGAATTGCAGATAAGAGACTGGGTGAACTTCCGTTGACCACTAGATGACTCATTAAATATTATCTCTAAACTTTGAATAAAGAAGGGATTGGAGAATTGTAGCTTTCTTGTTTCAGTGCATGTATATGGCTATCTCTGTCATACCAGAAAAGACATCTCTATGACTTTTCTTTCCTTCTTATATAAAGTCTACGTTTTTTTCTCAAAGTTTTTTAAAAAAATTGATGCAGCTAGTATGAGCACTCAAATCATTCCCCCAAATATAATTTTTTATTAAGTAGAAAATGTTGTGTGCTTTTGGCCACCCTGGGACTAATATCTGGTTTATGTGACTGGTTACTAGAACATAATTATGTTTCCCCTTGAGTTCCTTGGAATCAGGCTGTTCTCATTGTTGAATAGGTCATGCCTTGCTTGAATTAGCAGCTCTGGTATAGAAACACAGTCTCCAATTTCTTTCATAGGATTCCATTGGCATCCTTTGGTAAGGATGGGTGACATGAAAGCTTTTAAGTTGATGCTCCATAGACAGATATATTATTTTCTGCTGAATCCATATAGTATTCAGTTTAGGTGCAGAGAAGAAATAGAAATATTCCAGGACTAAGTGAAGAAAATGCAAATTAATGTGACAAGCAAAGGTAAGGAATAAAGTGAAAAATTATATAAAACCTAGTCAATCAATTATATATATTTTAACAATTACAGAGTAAGGCAAAGGGCATACGGAAAATCTTTAGGTAATGGCACGGGAAAACTCACAGACAGATGAAGCTAGTTAAATAATGTAATTATTTCTGCTTAGACGTAAGAAAATAAGGAGACCAGAGGGTATGCCTGAAATATTAATCTATGCAATTGATATAGAGGAACTATAGAAATCACATCATAATTGAAGAACATACATTAAAGCCTGTAGACATTTATAAGTTTTATTCTTGTATGCTGATAAAAGAATACAGAGTTTAGAAAAGGGACAATTGCAAGCAATTGATATGTACCACACAATAATCATAGTACTTATATTATCAGAATATAATTGTTACCTACTCTGGTCCTTGGGCTCTCCAAGCAATAGAAATTGGGGCCAAAAGGGAATTTCCAGGCAAAGCAGCAGAAAGGAGACAGCATACAGGAAAGTGTCCTTCATGCTGGCTCTCAGAACAAAGGCCCGGGAAATTTAAAGAAGGTAGTAAGGCAGGAAAAGAGTGACATCTAAGCATATAGGACAGGTAGAAATACAGGAAGTTGGGTGCACTGGCAGAGTGGACAGAATATGCATTGTGTGCCTCATTTGCCTGTTAAACTCCACCCCTGGTCATAATTTTCAGTATTATAATACGGAGAACATCAAGGAAACGTCAGTTCTGGGGTCCACCAATCTTTGTAGTTGAGTTCCTCCTTTGGTTAGCATTCTGCTTCCACATTCCTGCAAGATATGTTACTCAAGAGGCACTGGGTTTCAGCTCTTGAGGAATGCTGGATTTTGTGGTTAGGGTTGAGGGGACTCTAATCCAGCCCCTGTTCTGTCTGATGATATCAACAATGATAATTAGTAAGAGAAAAGAAAGCTATAAGCCACCATATTGAATTTTCTTTGATCTTGGGAGATAGCAAGCCTTGGATTCTGAACAGCCAGTATTACACTTTTCCACTAAACAGATTTTAGATACTTATGTTCTAGACTGAGTTGCTACTAATTATTATGTGATTTGGGAAAAGTCACCTTTTATCTCTAGACCTTTCTTTCTTTCTTTCTTTCTTTCTTTCTTTCTTTCTTTCTTTCTTTCTTTCTTTCTTTCTTTCTAAAATAAAGAAATTAAGCTGTATTATCTCTGAGGTCCTGTTTATCTTGGAAGCATCAGCTTAAAACACAGTTTGAAAACTCTCTGAAGCACCTTAGAACAATCAGGTATCAGGAGAAGGAGGCACCTTTTTTTTTTTTTTCCAGTGCAGATGGGACATAAAATGAGGGGATACAGAAATAGTAAAGATTCAATTTCTGGAATGGGACTGAAGAAACTATTAGAAGCATGTAGAACGGAGCAAATGCAAAACCTTGGTTTCTAAAGACTGTTTTGTTTACATGGAATATACTCAGATGTATCCCAGCTCACTCAGATCTTATTTATTTTCAAGGTCTTGCCCAACCCTCCTTCCTTGATTAAGCTTTCCATGACTCTGTGCTACCCCCTCTTTGTTGCTTTATATTTCATTGCTATATTATATTCCATGAGTGTTGGTAGATCTTCTCTCAAATTAGGTTTCGCATTTTTTGAGGGTAGCACTATTGATGTCAGGACGACTTCAGAAGAAAATAAGGGATATTCTGCACGCTTCAGGCAGGCAACAAGAATCTGTAAACATAAGTGTATCCCCTCCATCTGAATTTCTTTATTTGTCTAAAAAAAGAACCACTCACGGAAACCTTCACTTAGTTTTAGACTGATTTTTATCTCCTTCAACATTCCTAGTCGGATGCAGACCCTTATTATTCTGAGTATTTGGAGGATGTGATTTGAAGCTGACACATAAGGTCAGACAGACAGTCTAGAGGTCATCTCAGTCTGGGTATCTTATTGCCACTAGGGCAGAATGAAAGGAAGAGTATTGCTTTTACTAATTAATGCAAACCTTTCTTGTCACTATGCTTTGAGTTATATAAACACAATTTAGGCCAGAAAATTCATTTGTTCATTCATTCATCCAACACACAGCCCTTTTTCTGTGTGTGCAAGTCATTCTATTAGGCATCTAGGGAATATTCATTTGCACACACCATGATCCCACCTTCAGGAAGCTACCTAGTGGTTCAAGAATGTAGGTCCACTCCAATGTGGAGAAAACTGTAAGTTTCTGTAGAAGTTTCCAATACAGAGGTCTCTGATGAACAAGGATAATTTTTGTCCTTTACTAGATACAATGGCACTTTCTATCATAGATGGCATTCCAGGTAGGTTTACAAAATGCTTTTACTTATTGACTGATAGGCAGAGAGACCAAAGCATTTGGGTATATGTGGCAGTTTCCCCAACCACTATTGCAGATTTAATTTGAGTTGTAAGGGGAGAAACTTTCGGTAAAGTTAATCTGGTCTCAAGTTGCTGTGATCACTCACATAATAAAAAACATAGCACTTCTCAAACTCAAATTTCACCAATCAAATCCAATTACCACCTATGAGTGATATGACTGATTTCTCTCTGGGCTAGTTTGCATCCTCCCTTTAGGGTTTAGTTTTCATTTGGTGCATTAAAACCTTGGCCCTGTAAAATAACTATGGATTCTTTCTATTTTGAATCTGTTACAGTAAAGCTTTCCTGTAGATAGGAAACTTAAAAACATTTTTTTTAATATTTATTTTTGAGAGAGAGACAGAGCTTAAGCAGGGGAGGGGCAGAAAGAGAGTGAGACACAGAATCTGAAGCAGGCTCCAGGCTCTGAGCTGTCAGCAAAGAGCCGTCAGTACAGACCCCCTTGCAGGGCTTGAACTCAGGAACTGCGAGATCAGGACCTGAGTCGAAGTAGGATGTTTAACCGACTGTACCATCCAGACACCCCACTTGGAAACTCTTTTAAGGTTGTTTGGTTTAGCAGAAAAATCAATGTATCATCTGTTTTATGGTCTTTAATACATAATAATGTAGTAACAATTCATATAGCTGCGTTCCTTTGGCCATTACTTTCTTGCTACATGCGTGATCCTCTTGTCCCCACCTTTCTCTCATTCCCAACCTGTACCTCACTTCTTTAGAATTCTGCTTTGTCCTTAAAGCTTTTCTAAATCGTGTGGCAGGATACAGGTAATAACTCTATCCCACATATACAGCATTATAGCTCTTGGCATATCTCAAGTAGCATATCACCACAAAGTAAAAACTGAAAGACTGTCTTTCCTATTTAACTTTGAGTATTTCCATTTATCTGTCTTTTTCTGACAATGTCTGGATATTTAGTAATTCTTACTGGTGGATGCAATCTGTTTAGAAGATCTGTTCAGAGGGGCAGAACGTAGTCCTCCCTGCATGTTTTCTGTAATACAGCAACCAGATGTATTCATATCTAGATTTTTTTTCATAACAGTGTTGCTTATAAGAATGTGAGCTTTCGGAGAACCTGCGTGGCTCAGTCTGTTCAGTGTCTGACTCTTGATTTCAGCTCAGGTCATGATCTCGTGGGTTATGAGATCAAGCCCTTAGTGGAGCTCCGTGCTGAGCAGGGAGCTTGCTTGGGATTCTTTCTCTCCCTCTGTCTCTGCCCCTACCCCATGCTCTCTCTCTCTCAAAATAAATAAGTACACTTAAAAAAAAAAAAGGAATGTGAACTGTTAATTGATAATTCACAAGAAAGGCCCCAAAATATTTTTTATCCATTAGATTTTATTATTTTTTAATTTTTCATTTTATTGATTGGCTACAAAAGATTTATTGTTTCCACTTGGCCCACAACCTGCCAGAGCGCTTCAGGTTAGTTAAAAAGCTGCTGAATAGCTCCCAGGACAAGCTCAGGCCCAAGCCCTGGCACCTTGGGGATGTCAGAGGGGCCCCTCTAAGGTTGCTGGGCTTCAAAGGCTCCAAGTCATGCTTGAAGGTTGGCCTTTAATGGAGCCGCTCGCCCAGCCCAGGCTGGGGGCCAGCCAGCTTGCAGAGGTTAGTCAGGGGATTGTCCATCTTCTTGAGTTTCACCTGCTTCTCTAGGACGCGGTTTGACAGGAAGTCATAGAGATGGGGGGTCTGCGGGGGCAGAACCCAAGGCATGCAGAACCAAAAGAGCCTGGTTTGGGTTATTCTCCAGAACCAGGAAAGTTTCCATGGTGTCCAGGGTGTTATGCCACTCATCTTGGGATGGCTTCTGCACGTCCTGGAAGAGGGCATGGAGGCCATACTGGACTAGTAACTTCCAGAGACTCCCAGCGTGCTTGTGCTTCTCCTCAGGGCCAAGAGAAGTGGCCCACACAATCCAGAGCTGCCCTGTGGTGGTAGAAATAGAAGCCTGAGACAGGTAGGTGTAAGAGGCGTGCAGGTGCTTGTTAACCAGAGGGTTGACGGCACCCTTCCCCTTGGTGGAACAATTCTGACAAATCTGAAAGCTTGGGGTTGATGGTAATAAGGAGCTAAGCTCAAGATAGGATGTTGGATGTCCTGGAGACAAGAAGATGGCTCTGAAGGTAGCAACTGGGAGAAAAGTTGGAGGGTGGTCCAGGCTGGTAGAAGGGGCGTTTCTGGGTCTGTTCCATCCACATGCTGTTGAAGCAAGAGACAGGTCCATGGGACCGCAGAATGCACTGCTTTTATCCATCCCATTTTATTTTATTTTATTTTTATTTATTTATTATTTTTTTTCAACGTTTATTTATTTTTGGGACAGGGAGAGACAGAGCATGAACGGGGGAGGGGCAGAGAGGGAGACACAGAATTGGAAACAGGCTCCAGGCTCTGAGCCATCAGCCCAGAGCCCGACAGGGGGCTCGAACTCACGGACTACGAGATCGTGACCTGGCTGAAGTCGGACGCTTAACTGACTGCGCCACCCAGGCGCCCTATCCATCCCATTTTAAAAGCGATACTATCTGTTGAGAAAGAATAAATATTTCAATGTTTTATTCGGTTTACATTTTTAAAAATAATTTTTGATTTCTCTTAAACCTGATGCAACATTTTGTTAGTTGACTTAAAAACAACAAGTTGTTGGTTTCATTTTTGTAACTGAGTCAAGGCACTTAACACACTAAGAAAAAAAAGTAGAATTTAATTAATTACCATTAGCCTATTTCTGAATTTCAGTTGGCTGACAGCTTTTTAATGAACGGATTCACGTTTTGCCATTTTTCAGAGGTACAGGCAAAACTAACAATCACATACAGTGCCAAGTCCTGAGAATTCACCAGGGACTCCTATTTTTAAAGAATGTTACCTACATCTTTATCTGGGACATCACTAAATGTTGCCTAGCTAGCTGGGTAGCTTGTCAAATATAATAAATAATACTCGACTTATTTTTATTAAAAAATCACAGTTCATTTTTCAAAAATGAAAAACCATCTTGATATTAATTCATTGCTAAGCATAGGGCAGAGTGATTTCAAATTAGCATAAAGACACTTTGTTCAATATGTGTCCAACCTGAAAAAACTGGGCAAGTTCACGTTTGGTGTGAGGAGAAGCATAGTTGAAAGAGGCAAGTTCTTTGTTAACATGTAATATTTAAAATCAACCAATATTTTGATACAATGAAACATTTCTGAAATGCAAGTCAGAAAATATGACAAAATTTTTCCGGAAAAAATATAAATTGTATTTCAAATTTGATGCTTTAAATAATCCCATGGTCCTTTTTAGCCTGTGGCCCGAACAACTCATTTCACTCCTAATTAAGTTCAACAAAGTACTGACTTCTCTAGGGAGAAAACAGGTGTGTTGGGAACAACTTTGAAAATTTAATTTTTATGGAAGAAGTATACTTTTCATCCTTTGTATGTTTCCTTTCACTAGAGATATTTTTATTACAGGTGTAGAAAAGCTAATGGGGGCCAGGCAGCCTGACAGGGTACTCAACTGATTTTTCTTGCTGATTACCTTGATGTATTTGTTTATACGTTCTATTAAATAATACAGAAAGGACTTAAAAATTTGTTTTAAAAGAAAATACTGCATTGCTTCCAACATTTATTTATGCGGTAAAGATGTGGGAAGAAAGATGAAAATCTACTGCGTAACAAACATCCCAGACCTTTGGGCTGGGTAAGATTCACCAACCACTCACCACGTTGGCCTCTATTTTACTGTGTGCCATCATGGAAGTTACCTTTTGGAAAGAAAAAAAACTTCTGTGTATATGGAAACTGCCAGAGTTAATTTTTAGAATTGTACAAATGAAATAATTCAATGAAATTAATTCCATAAATGCCAAAAACTGTTCTAGGTGGGAGAAGATGGGGAGAAGATGGAGAAATCTTGAACTTCGCAGGCACTATTTCAGAACTTTTTTTTTTCCAGTGAAAAACGTGTATGTGCCTTTTTCCAGGCTGAAAAGTTTTATTTTTTCATTTTGTGGGGCTGATATAAGCAATAAAAAACAAACAAACAAAAACTACGTATGACTGAAGAAAAAAAGAGAAGTGCTACAGAGCTACATTTTAGTAGTTAGGCTGGTCTCAGGAGTTACAGAAAGGAATCTTGAAGAAGTATGTTTTAAAAATGAGACCCAAATAACACATCCAGGTTTATACTGTGCCAATTAAGCTGAGCTCTAACTACCTTTCCAAACGTCCCCTTCCCAGCATTGTTCTGGATTGTGGATGACAACAAGATGAATTTGCATGTGATTTGGCAGCCAGACCTGAGAGAACCGGTAGTGTTTTATGTTTTGGAGGTTGGTCTGGGGTGCTGAGCGCGTGGCAGTGTTGGCTTCCTTTGTTGGCAAGCGCCGACATGCAGACCTACAGCTCCTTTCTCTCCTGCTGGATTTTCTCCCGTAAGTTCTCTGAATCCTGAGCCAGGATGTGAGCAGATCTGTGCTCAGGGGAGTCAGCTTTTCCTGCAGGGCAATCCTAGCATTGAAGCAGATAGCAGAGGCACTAGAATCAGGTGCAAATTCTCATCCTGGTGGTTCTGATTTCTCATTTTTTCCCCTCCATATTCAGCTTTTCTGTCTGACCCCTAGCCCAAGGGAGTCATACTTCTTCAGGCTTATCCTCAAGCTCAGAGACAACAGTGTTGCGTGGATTTCTTTTCCACCTCTACTCCTGCTTAGCATTGAATTCCTATACTAAGCTCTTTATTCAATATTATTGGTCATGGTCCTTATCTCTAATGCGGCTCATCTGATTGAGCCTTCAGTGTCACACACAGAGTTGTGTAAAACAATGCATTGTCCAGTGTCTGGAGGTGAGGGAGACTAGGAGATGGCAGAAGTTGAGACAGAAGAGATCAATACGATGCAGGTCATTGAACACCTTATAGATCATGATGGATTTGTATACATTTTATAGAATGAGTCTCTTAGTAGGTAAGATGATCTCTTAACTGCTCCCTCCCACCTCCTGTACCTCACCTTAAAGATGGCTAATTTATGAGCAATAGACTCTAAGCAGAGAGGTGTGTGCAGTTTTTAGCAAGTATGCTTAGAATGAGGAAGACACCATTTTACGTTTCCGTGTTTCCTTTTCCCTGTGGGCTAGTAGGTAGAAAAGATGGCTGGAGTTTGAGCAGTTGTCTTCAACCCTAAAATGAAAGCTATATGCTCAGACTGGTGGAATAGCAGGATGGAAGGAATCTGAATTCCAGTCTTTTTGTGAAGTTCTTTTCTGTCCTGGAGTTCTTATATCCAAACGTTACACAATAAAGAAATACACATCAATTTTATTTTATTCACTGTTGTTTTGAGTTTGAGATCTCTAACTTAATCGTATATGGTAAATAGGGAGTAAGTAAAAATTAGGTAAGTAGGTAAGTAAAAATTATATATTTAAAGTATATAGCATGATGTTTTGATATAGGTATAGAGTGAGATGATATGTATCTAATTCATGTATCTATCAAGCTAATTAACGTATCTATCTCCTCTTACAGTTAACTTTTTTCTTTTCTTTTTTTTTTTTTTGTGAGAGCATCTCAAATCTACTCTTGGCAAATTTCTTTATTCAATACAGTAGTATTAACAATAGTCATCATGCTGTACATTAGCTCTCTAGAACTTCTTCATCCTACTAAACGGCAACTTTGCATCCTTTGACCAACATCTCTTATTTATTTCTCCCACCTCCCTGCCGCTGGTAATTACCCCTCTACTCTCAACTTCTGCGAATCAATTTTTTCTTTACATTTCATATAAAAGGGATATCACACAGTATTTTTCTTTTTGTGTCGGTCTTATTTCACTTAGCATAATATCCTCCGGTTTCATCCATATTATTACATATGGCAGGATCTCCTTTTCTAAGGCTGAATAATATTGGATTGTATGTATATACCACAGTTTCTTTGTCCATTTATCCATCAACAACATGTAGGTCACTTGTGAATCTTGGCTATTGTGAATAGTGCCACAGTGAACATGGAAGTGCAGCTATCTCTCTGAGGTACTAATTTCATTTCTTTTGGATATGTACCCAGAAGAGGGATGGCTGGATCGTAGTAGTTCTAATAGGGTTTTTTTCTTAAGTAGAAGGAGAAAATGATGATTTCCATTACAGCCCTGAAAAGAAGAAAGGAATTCAGAGTGAGTTAGTTTGTAGGTAAGACCAAGGATTTGGGAGCATACGTGCCTATTTTCCCAGTGACGTAGAAAAGTATGGTTAGTGACAAATTTTGTCTGAGAAGCAACGTGGTGGAAGTGAAATTGTATAAATTTGTTTCAGACAGACTTGGGTTTAAATCCTCCTCTGGTACAGAATAGGAAATGCTAAAATGGATTGAAGATAATGCCTGAACTATGACTGACTTAAGTTTGTAATAAGCATTGAATTGATTCTTACAGTGCCTGGTACATAGTAAACTCTCAATAAATATCAGCATCGCTAATATACGGCCGACATATTTTTGTTAACAAATTATTACAATAATAGCATGATATTAAAGAATCCCTCTGAGAATTAAGATGGAGAAATTGAGAATGCTGAACCATTTCCCTCTTAAAATCTCCTGTCTATATTTCACAAGCATTTTTTTTTTTTTTACTTTTTTTTTCTTTATGTCTGTTGAGTCAATCTGAGTTCAGGTAACAGAAAGTACTCTAGGCATTCTAAGCAGAAAAGTATTAAGAATATTAAGTGATTTCAAAATTATTGGTTGCCTACAGAAATAAAAGTCAGGAAGTCACCACTCCGTTTCTGATTTCAGGAACATACACTACTATGGCTGCAACCCTGAGGTCAGGAACCGGATGCTTTCTTGACCACTCGATATCTTAGCTTCCCCATCCCCATGAATCTGGTAAGATGGAGAAAATCATGGAATCAAGCTGCTCCCCCAGCCCACTTGTCCAACTGCACCGTTCGAGGATAGTCCCCACTTCCGTGACACCTTCCAAATGTGTTAAGATTAATCTCACTGAAAGAACTTAAACTGTATTGAGAAGCCTAGCCAAAGGGAGTTTAAGAAAAACAGCTTTCAGTTTCCCGTCACACTTAGGGTTAGGGGGAATAGAAGAGTATAGAAATGGATGCCAAATGGAAATGGACAGTATCTAGCATGTGAAACATCCCTATGTAGCCATTAGAATGGATAGATTAAGAAGATGAACAGTACACGTTTTAGAGAGGATGTGGAGCAAGTGGAATTTTCATACATTGTTGGTGGAATGTTAAATGGTACAATTTGGAAAACAGTTTGGCAGTATTGTATAAGGCTAGTGACATACTTACCATGCAACCTAATCGTTCCAGTCCTATGTACTTACTCAAGAGAAATAAAATGTGTTTCCATACAAAGACTTGCCAACTGCTCATAGCAGATTTATCATAGTGACTCCAAACTGGAAAACAGCCTGAGTATTTCTTAATAGCAGAATGCATAAGCATATTGTAGAATACTCATACACTGGAATACTAATCAGTAAATATGAGGGATGCATTCCTATAATAAGCAATGACATGACCGGATCTCAGAAATCATTAATGAAAATAATCACGAATGAAATAAGCCCAAAACAGAATTATATACTGCATGATTCCATTTACATGAAATTTTATTTTTATTTTGTTTGTTGTTTCTTTTAAATATGAAAGTTATTGTCAAATTGGTTTCCATACAACACCCAGTGCTCATCCCAACAGGTGCCCTCCTCAATGCCCATCACCCACCCTCCCTTCCCTCCCACCCCCCATCAACCCTCAGTTTATTCTCAGTTTTTAAGAGTCTCTTATGATTTGGCTCCCTCCCTCTCTAACTTTTTTTTTCCTTCCCCTCCCCCATGGTCTTCTGTTAAGTTTCTCAGGATCCACATAAGAGTGAACACATATGGTATCTGTCTTTCTCTGTATGATGTATTTCACTTATCATAATACTCTCCAGTTCCATCCACGTTGTTACAAAAGGCCATATTTCGTTCTTTCTCGTTGCCAAGTAGTATTCCATTGTGTATATAAACCACAATTTCTTTATCCATTATGAAATTTTAGGAAATATCAGTCCAATCCATAGTTTAGGCAACATATCAGTGATTGCATGTATCTGAGGGTATGGAGGAGACTGATTGGAAATGAACACAATAGAACTTTTTTGGGTAATGGAAATGTTCTATACAATGATTATCATAGTGGCTATAGATGCGTATACATGTACAGTGCTCATCAAACTCTATATTTAAAATGATTTTATTTTATTTTATTTTATTTTATTTTATTTTATTTTATTTTATGTAATGCATATCTCAATAAAGTTAAGTCAGAATCTGTAAAGGGTCTGAGGTTTTACCAAACTCTATCTGAACTATCTTGATCAGTTTGGGCTGCTATAACTAATTAACATAGACTGTATCGATTAAACAACAGAAATTTATTTTTCACAGTTTTGGAGGCTAGGAAACCCAAGATCAAGGTGCCAACTTTCTGGTGTCTGGTGAGAGCTCTCTTCAAGTTTTGAAGATACTGTCTTCTGATTGTGTCTTCACATGGTGGGGATCAGAGAGAGAGAGAAAGCTCTCATGTTTCTTCTTATAAGAACATGAATCCTATTCATGGGGGCTCCACCTTCATGATCTAATTATCTCCCAAAGGTTCTACTTCCTAATATTCATAAAAAATATAATTCTTTTGATGGGGGAGGGGACATATTCAGTTCATAACAATATATATAAAATCACAAGACACCTGGGTCAGAGACAAAGACAGTTTATTAGTAATAGCAAAAGCATCAGATGGAGGGATGCCTGGGTGGTGCAGTTGGTTAAGCATCTGACTCCTAATTTCCACTCAGGTCGTGATCTCATGGTTGGTGAGTTGGAGCCCTGAGAGTCCCCGGCTTTGCGCTGCCCATGTGGAGCCTGCTTGGGATTCTCTCTCTCCCTCTCTCTTTGTCTCTCCCCTGCTCACATGCACGCACTGTCTCTCTCTCAAAACGAAACAAAACAAAAAACCAGAGAAACAAACAAATGTAAAAAAATAAAACATCTGCTAGAGTAACTTCATAGCACCAGTTCCCTGAGTTCCAGTCCCCACAGGGTGATGTGCTGGAAGTCAAATGTATCTATACATGCAGAATAAATAATGGGATTAATCCTAGAATTAGAAAACTCTGAATATGTACCCAAGTGCTGGTGAACTGAATCTAGTTTTGGAGATAGAGACCTGATCTTTTCTCTTGAATATAGGAGATCTTCTCCAGAGAGAAGTCTTTATCTTCACCACTCTGGAACATCTCAAGAGACAGAGATATCTCTAAATTTTATGATCCTGCAATGCCACCTTACATAAACAATTCTTAAATTGACTATAAATGCCTTTGCTTAGAAGATCTAGATCATGCGGAAATGTTCTATATGTATCTATATTCATAGATAATTATTTCCCAACATAAAGTTTAAAAATTTAGAGCACTTGTTGGAATGAGCACTGGGTATCATATGTAAGTGATGAATCACTAAAGTCTACTCTTGAAACCAATATGTCACTGTATGCTAACTAACTTGGAAATAAATAAATAAATAAATGGGAAACACAATCGGCTGTAATAATTGACCTGAAACATGTTCTGTTAGTTCAATAAAATATTTCAAAGAATATGTATGATTTTAAATATTACCAAGTTGACTTCAAGCCAATTGTTTGTGTTTCATATTCAGGAAATTCACATTACTTAATTATTTCAAAATGAAGTTTAGATCATTAGAACTTTGGAAATTCTTTGGATCAGTCATTAATTTTATAAATAAATTCTTTTTCAACTTATAATTTTTTTACAGAATTAAAAATGTCATCATACATTTAATACAGGAGAATTTCTCTCTTTTTTGCATGTATTGCCTCTTGTGGATAAAGGTTATAAATTGTAAAGGAGCATTATTAAACACATGAAAATATTGCAAATATTGTTTGCCGTACAAAAATTTTTGCATAACTAAAATCATGCACTTTATATTCATTCAACACCGCTTATTTAATGGAAGGCATAGCTTGTATCTAGGTTGATACCTTGTTCTCAGGGCATTGTCCCTAGAGCTGAACTGGATAGTCAGGTTGCTGGGGACTCTTTAATTTGCAGGAGTAGTTCTCCTGTCAGCTTGAAGCATCATAGCTTGGATTAAAAAAAAAAAAAGGCTGGAGAATCTGGATTCTTTTTAGGTGAGCCAAGGTTCAGAGTTGAGAAGTAAAATCACAAATGTCAAATTTATGGATAAAGAAAGGATGAAAACTTGCAAGTAATTTAATAAGTTAGTGACTGGTGTATGTGGGAGTTAGGGGAAATAAGGTTTGATTATTGGTTAGGGCAAAATGAGAGTAAGGGTGTTTAGCACAAGAGTTATTTGGGATAAGATTGTATGCCTGATGGTCTCCCCTACGGATGCAGCTGTCCTGGCTTATATGGCAGGTGAACAGCTTTGTGGAGTCCCAAAGAATGGACTAGAAGCCTAGAGCACAGTGCCAATGGGGGAATCAAGATAGGAGGGCTGTGTGATTGCTCTGTTTCCTCTTTGGGCTTCTGAGGCTGAATTAAGCTTGGGGATAATAACAAACTGGAACCTAAAACATCAGTACGGGTAGATTGGGAATGTATAAGAAGAAATCAAGATCCTAAGGACTGTTGGAATACTAGTTGGCGCCTTTCTACTTACAAAAAGAAACCAGCAGACTCTGAGAGGAGATGGTAATGGAATCATGGATAAAACATAAACTTGAACGATATCATAGTTATTTATTTGAACTTTTTTCTGACCACAATGGTTGAAAGTTCTGTATAATAATAATAATGATATGAGCATACTATTTTCCTGGCATTTACCATATCTCTGGTAATTTTCAAACCATTTTACAGCTATCAACTCCCCTGATTATTATAAAACCTTGTCATATATGTACTGTTTTCTAAATGACTCACTGTACAAATGACTAAACTATGACATGAAGAGATTAAGTAACATGCTCATAGCCACAGAGCTAATAACTAAAAGAATCATTATATATTCCCAATGTGTAAACTCATTGAAGGAACTACCTGCTCGTAGACATCTTTAACTGTTAAAAAAAATCTCAGCCCAGTTTATATTTACAATGTATAAGGTTTGTCTTTTAAATGAGATTCCCATTTAGAGAAGTACAGGATTGTCAATGCTTCATTCTCTTCCAATTCTGGTAGTCTTGCTTCCCAAATGGTTTCTGATTAGTTTATAACTAGATGTGACTATCAAGGCATTAGACTCAGCCTCTAATTGACTTATAGTTCTAAGACTCAGAAAGAACTGAAAGAGTGCTAGATTTCTTTCGTAGCCAGGAGCTACTAAAAATTATATAGTATTGGGATTGTTTTTGTTTTTGTTTTTTGATGCAGTATTAAGCTAGGCACCTAAGAGCACGGGCTTCAGAACCAGGCTCTTTAGTTCAAATTGTGGCTCTACCACTTAGAGTTATTTAACTTCTCTATGCCACAATTTCCTCCCTGGTGCTGCAATATATCTACTTTAGGGGTTTTTGTGTGGATTAAATGAGTTGATATAAATATTGCATTTAGAACAGTACTAGATACATAGTAAGCATGTAATAAATACTCAATATTGTCATTATTTTTATCTTCATATTCTGTGAATGGGTTCTCCCCTACTGGGACCAATAAAACTTACATTTCAAACCTTCTCTATAAATGTTATGAATATAAGAATATAATAAGGATTTTGAGAATACCTTGTAGTTTTTTTATTATTCACAGGATAGGATTCAATAAGCTTCTCATCTGGCTAGTTTGTTCTGACTTTGAGACTTCCTGACTCTTGGAATGCACCCAGAAAAACAATGGGTAATATCTATTAGTTGGAAGCACCCAGACTAAATGTGAGCTGAACAGTTCTGTGTGAGCCTTTACATGGCCTAGTTTTATAATTTCTGTAAAGTATGACACTGTTGCCAGTGATTCATTTAAAAGACCTGGGGTGCCTGAGTAGCTCAGTCAGTTAAGTATCTGATGCTTGATTTCAGCTCAGGTCATAATCTCATGGTTGTGAGATTGAGACCTGTATTGGGCTCTGTGCTGACCATGGAGCCTGCTTGGGATTCTCTCTGTCCCTCTCTCCCTTCTCCTTCCCTGATTGCATGCACTGTCTCTCTTGAAATAAATAAATATTAAAAAAAAACCATAAGACCTTGTCTGTTAGTAAACTTAGGTATATTACTGATTGTCTCTTCATTAGCTAGCCAGTGGTTAATTGAACAAATCCTTTACTGGATGAGACAACCTTGGACAAAGCTGTAGTCAGGTGATAGTAAGATAGGCATTCATGAGAGCATCTATTGTGTAAATAGGCAATGGGAAGGGTCATAGGACAAACAGCACTCTCATCTGAAGTCAGGGGAAGGATGCAGGATCAGTCCAACAGCAGGGGTTCACATGCTTTTGGCAACTATTGGACCCCACACAAAAGACCTTTATCTGAAGATTTCAATAGCCAGTTACTTATGTTCCCTCTCAAGAAAGATATGTAGATTTATCCAGATATACCAGAATTGTTTAGCAGGTGTTGCTAAGAGTATGCATATAGCTTCTTGGAAAAGCCTAGCGCTAAAGAATCAAGGTTAGAAGCACTCATTCTGCAGACAGAGTACCTATTCCTCCCAGGACAGAGAGAATAGCCTAAGTTGACCAAATGACCACGATGACAGAAATACTGTACTGAGTGGGGCCTCTGGCTTCATGTACATGATTAGGTCACTCCAGGACTTCCAAATCTGTGCCAGTAGCCTGTCTTCAGTTTAGATAGAAATTTTTGTTTGTTTGTTTGTTTGTTTTTAATTCAGGGGCCAATAGGCCCTACAGCTGCCTGTCCCAAGGAAAGAAGAGGGTTTCAGCCTTCTCCTTTGCTGGGTGGAGATTTTACCAAAATACCAAAGAATATGACTGGGAAGATAGAACAATTAATAAACCAGATGATATAACTGGATTAAAGCATTTAAATCTGAATAGAAAATTGAAACAAAGTCAGGGCCAGAGATTCACACAGTAAAATTTGCCTCCAAAAGTAGATGAGATGTTAATAAGAGGACTATGATAGATGAAAGGATAATGGGATGAGAACAAGCAGGCTATTTTTTTCCAAATCAAATCAAGACTGAAATTATCCAGTGAATATGATCAACGAACATGGTCAAGCTAGGTAATTTAGTTGAGCAAACTAAAGCAACCCTAAATACTCATGCCCCCAAAATTTGTTTGTTTACTTGATTAGTAAATGAATTGGAAAATTGTTACTATGTCGCTTTATTGCATGTTACTTAGACATAGCTCAGTAATGGCATTACCATTACCCAGACAGTAACGGTGTTTGTAATCATCTGGACATCTTCTGCAACCTCCCCTAGGCTCTGATGCACGGACAAGGTTAAGCACTGAAAACACTTGCTCTTTCATGCCTAATATAGCAAAGTTCTTGGATCACTAATTCCTAATGGTTTCACAGTGTAACTGAGCATAAGCAATTGACTGGAGAGATCAGTATTAGCTTTGGGTTTCTTTACTGCCTCCTTTAAAACTATTTTTGTCAAAGTACAGTAAAATTGTGGGAAGAATCTTACATACACATTAAGCAAATCATTTGTACATGTGAAAGAAGTACTTTGTGATTTCATTATATCACAGTCCCTGAATCATAATTAGGAGAGAGAGATAACTATATTTATTGTTAGAAATACAATGCTTTCTGGGTTAGATTTGAGTTGATTTGGCTAACCTATTTGGCTGATTGATTTGTCTCTCAACTTGGTAATCAAATCAATTAACCTCTGACTCTCACTTTCTAAACATTCCATCAGCCACAGACATGCATAAAGAATGCCAAGGTCTAATATCAGAGATCTACCTTATTGCCATCAAGTAAGTCAGAGACAGGCTTTTGGGCACTTAAGATAGTTACACAACTTAGAAATAAGAAATGCTCAATATATTGTTCAGCCTGGAGACATACTGCCCTCTAGTTAAGTTGGTTAATTCCTGGAAAACACACTTCTTGGAAGATGTAAATAAATACACTAGTTTTTCTTAGACCATTACTCTTAAACATAATGAATCACAAAATTCTGGCTCCGCAGCCCTTCTCTGCCTTTGTCCAGACTTAGCAAAGGTTATGGGAATACTCTCCCTTTTCATTGCTTTCCTCTGTTTTCTTCTTCGGTCTCCGTCTGTGTTTTGTGTTCTTCTGATTTACCAGTTATCCTTAGCTTAGGAAATTTCTAAATGTAGATTTGTTTGCTTTTTAAATTTATTTAATGTGTTTTATATAATAGAAAATAGTTGATAAAAAAGGAGACCTGTGAATATTAGAGTTTTCCATAAAACTACATCTAATTGCAACCATTTGAGAGCAGGTAATTTTAATAAGCAAAAAGTAAATATAAAGTGGTGTATACTTCTAAATATACACCATGTAATATACACTATGTAAATATATATAGTCATATTCTTTTGAAGCATACTGTGTAAATAGAACTAAGTTGGACAAAAACATTTGACATAGAAAAAAATGTAAAAAAATACAACATCAGAGGAGGTTGTTTGGTTGTTCAAATTACTTCCAAAGGTGCGTAACATTTGGTGGTGGTAACTGTTTAGCGAGACCTGACTCTTAAATTTGAGAATTTGACTAAATTATACACCAGAGGCCAAAGATATTGCTAATTAGGAGCAAATATTTCTACGGACCATAATTATCTCTTTTCTTATGAAGGCCTCCTTGGACCCAATATCTTAGAACTTGGGAAACCATGTTTGCAACCACAGAGGGTCAAGTGTTTTGAAGATAAAATTAGTCAGGCTACAGAATAGCCTATTTTAAACTATGCTCCCTTCTCAATTCAGAATCCCTCTTTGGAGACTTAAATTCCCACATTTCAGTGTATCTCACTATTGTTTGCAGATGGGATGAATGAGTGGACATACAGTGAATCTCAAAAAATAAAATGGAAACTCTAAAAGGAGCGTTCATATCACCTGGCTTTACTGTTATATACTCCATGCATGCTACAAAAACTCTTTATTACATTATCATATCAGATGTATTGCTATATAATTGATTATTTTATCATTTTATTTGGTTGACAGGTTTGTTCACCTTGATTTTACTAAAGGGATTTCAAAGTTCTTATTACCACATGAATGTAAAAACTCTGTACTCCTATGAGCATAATGTACTCATTATGCAGATGCTTATGATAGAAGTGTTGGTACTTTACAGTAGATCAATGGAATCTTGAAGAAAAAAGAAATCCATGTTATAGTTGTTATGTAAACTAAAGTAAGGAAAGATGTGGGCTAAAACATAAGATAGGCTCAGAGTGAGCGATAGAAAAGAAATTACATGATGATTTAGAATATATAAATGGCAGAAGAAGCTGTTATCTGGAAATTTGGCAGGTTCATGACTTAGTATATTTATTTCATAAGTTTTTTCTAAGTTTTTATTTATTTATTTTGAGAGTGAAAGACAGAAAGGGAGAGAAGGGAAGAGGCAGAGAGAGAGAATTCCAAGCAGGCTCTGCTTTGTCAGGGCAGAGCCTGATGCTGGACTTGAACTCATGAGATAATGACCTGAGCTAAAACCAAGAGCCAGGTGTTCAACTGAGTGGACCACCCAGGTGCCCCTATTTCATAACTTTTTATGAAAACAAAACTGCAATCAAATAATATACCTATTAATATATTGAGGATGAAAAAAAGGGTAGTATCTTAAAAAGTGGAAGAAACTTGCCAGAACAGTTAAATGTGTTCAGATTCTATTGCCTTAAGGATAATTAAACACATTTCCAAAAATAAAGTTGTTGATGGTAGGAAAATACTGTGAAGAATTTTATGACTCCCAATTAGGTAGCTATAAATTAAATATTATATCAAGAAAGCTTACTAAGTTGCAAATCCAGAATGGTACTAATTTCTTTAAAGATTTCCCATAAAGTGGGGTGCGTGGGTGGGTCAGTTGGTTGAGCGTCCAACTCTTGGCTTTCGCTCAGGTCATCATCTCATGGTTCGTGAGTTCGAGCCCTGTATCAGGCTCTGCACTGACAGTGTGGAGCCTGCTTGGGATTCTGTCTCTTCCACTCCCTTTGCCCTTCCATATATATATATATATATATATATATATATATATATATATAATAAAATAAAATAAAAATTTCCGGTAAAGTGAAAGCATCCACTTTAAGTGAAGTAAAGGTACAGACAGTCACAAATAGAAGTGGTTTCAGCCCTACCAGGATGACAATTATTTTTTATTGTAGACTGCCTGACAAAGTATTTTAGTTAAAGTGGTCACATAACAAGTGGCACTTTATTTAGTCGGAGATAATTTTTGTAAATTTTGAAATATACTAATTGGATGTGTTTGTGTCGTGTTCGCACTGTAACAACCAACAAAACCATGAGACAAACAAAAATGATAAACTACACTAAATGACATCATTGAAGGTATGATTTAATTTTTGTCTCACCCAAGAGAGTTTATATGGAAGATAACAGGAACTATGACATAAGAAATCAGGGAAAGTCACACTCATTGCAGGTATTGATTTTCACAGGTTTTACTGAGATAATGAAAGTTCTAAAATATAACTGCCAAGATTAATAGTCTGCTAGTTGCAGATATCAATTGTTTTCTTTCTTCTTCTGTTCACAGTCGTCTTCTAGTTTTATAGTTACCCAATATCTACTCTAGTTTTCAGCACTATGTCTTCTTGTACATTTGAATTTCTACTCTTAACCCCTTATGAAATATACCTAATTTTGACATTCAATCAAATTTTGAAAATGTGTGTTAAATCAATTTTTCTAACCTTGTAAAAGATTTTTTGTCATCTTAAAACTGATATGTCCACATATTCCTTTTAACTATTAAGTGGTTTGCAGGAGTAAAAATAAGGAGGGGGAGGAAAAAAATGGGCAATAAACAACTTGTCAAGTAGAAAAGTATCAATTTCATCCACAAAATTATGTACGCTAATAGAATTAAACAACAAAAGGTAACAAAAACGACTACCATGCACACTTTTTGACACTTCTAATTTTTCCTTCCAAGCTTTTTCTTATCCTTGATAGCCTCTCTACTCCTTTACCCACTTATTTTCCAGGAAGGTGGGGGAGGGGATGGCTCCCACGAAAAAATAAAGTGCACATGTCACCTCATGTCAGCTTCCCACTATTTTTTTTTTTAATGAGTTTAACTTCTTTATTTTCTCTTCCCTTATCAGTATGTCAGTATTAGCCAGGTAGGCTTTTCAGCTCCCTGCACTATGCTTGCACCTACATGAAACATGCCTGTGCTGGTTCAGCATTATTGTCTTTAGGTGGATAAGTCTTCCTACTTCTGGGTTGATTCTCACATGAAACAGTTTCTGAGATGCTTATGTGGCAGTGAGGAGGTGTGTTCCTCATATTTCTTTCAAGAGAGACTGCTGTGGGGGTCAGAGTTACCTAATTGCCTCAGCTGCCATCATTTGAGATCCATCACCATGTTCTGGCCAAGGTCAGGTTTCCCTTGGACTGCTGGCCAATAACTGAGAACAGGGAGATCCTTGTTCTAGCTCATTCCTGTCTGACAAAGGATTCCTCAAATAGACATCTTTTCCTTGGGTTCTCCCATCAGTCTGGCTGAGACTTTTTTAAAGAAGGTATTCCATTTGGATTGTTTCTATTGGTTGCTTGCCCTTAAGCACATGGTATCATCTTTTTGTCTTTAGTGTCCAATGTGCTGTTAAGCTTATTTAGTGAAGATTTCATTTCTGATATTGATTTTTTTTAATCTCTAGAATTTTTATATTTAGAATTTTGCACTTAGTTCTTTTTAGAGTTCCTTTTTTTTATTTTTACTATCTGTTCACTCACTAAGCCCATCTAGTCCTCTAAATTGCTGAACATATTTATATTAGATTACTTATTTCTTTTTCCCCCTAAATTCCAATACCTATATCATCTCTGATTCTGTCTTATTGACAACTTTTTGTCAAGGTTTTCTTTTTTTTTTTTATAACTGTTTTTTTTTATTTTCTGCTGAACACTGAAATACTACATTTGAGTGTCTGGATTTTGTTGTCCTTCTTTAAAAGTGCCAAGTATGGATGGGGAAAATTTATTAGTCATTTACTTTTTGTTTTATGTATTCTTTGTGTTTCAACTTCACAAAGATATTCTTCTATAATTTTTCAAAAGCTTTAAGATTTTTTCCTCCATATTTTATTTGGAGTTTTTTATGTGTATATTATGAGGTAGGAATCCAAATTTCTTTTTCAAATAAAATTATTTGTCTCAGCAACATTTATTATAAACAAAGCTATAAATCAAAGCAAAGACTGTGAGATGATACTTGTGGTGCATATAAGCACAAGACCTCTTAGAATACCTCTAAGCAGGAAAAAAAATCAAAAATGAAATAGTGGGCAAAGAGAGGTAGGATATAGTAAACATGATTCAATGGCTACAAACCATTGAAATCCGTGAAGATATACTTATTCTCACTAGTAATCGCAGAAATAACAAATTAAAACAACAATGAGTAATTGTTATGCATCTGATTTATTTGCATTAATTATAAAATTCAATAATCCTAAATGTTGAGAAGAAAGTAGAGCATGTGCTGGATCCTATGAGGATAAATTTATTTGGCAATTTGAAAAATAATTTGGAAATATAAAGCCTCTGTAACTGACTAATTCTTTTTCTTGGTATCTACTCTAGGAAAACTCTCTACATGTTACAAGGAGGCATGTATAAGAATTTTTTTTTTGTTCCGAATAACAAAATGTTAGATACAATCTAAATGCCTATTAACTGGAGAATGGGCAAAAAATAAATTGTAGTCTATTTACCAATACAAGACAGCAGTTGAAATAAATTAAATGGAGCTATATGTATTGTCATAATTTTGAATAATAAAGGAAGTTGCTAGATTTTGCTTATTCTTTGATATCTAAGCATGTGTAAGTGCTTAAGCATGGAAAGCAATCTGGTTTTCTAAATATATATGTAGTAAAAGTACAAAAATAATCTAAGAGATGACAAACCTCTAAATGAAAATAGTGGTTACTTCTAGAGAGAGAGAAGAGGAAATATGAATTGGTAGTGGTGGACTGTAATAATTGATCTCATCTGCAATAAGTTACTTATTAAGAAATAATACGAAACAACTATTTAAATAACGTTTGATACATTTTGGTAATGTGTAGTAGTAGAAGTTAATGATGTAATATTTTTATACATTATTTTTGAAGTGTTTAATAATTTTAAATCTAAGGGGAAAAAGAAAAATTCTACCATTGTGAGGGAATTAATTTTGGTGATGAATCTTCCTTTACTCATGCCCCTGGACGTCACTATATAATATAACTCTAGGTGAGCCCAACCTTGATGAAAATAGTCTCTTCTGTGAGTTTTGAGGAATACGTGGAAGATATGTCTACTACAAAATGTATTCCCCTTCCCACAGTGTCCAGGATGTCCCCCACTGTCTTCTTAAAGGCATCCTTGGGATGGTGCATGCTTTATCTGTCTGTCTATCTATCTAACATCTATCTACCTCTATTTTTAAAAAATATTTTATTTATCTTTGAGAGGGAGAGCGTGATTGAGGGAGGGGCAGAGAGAGAGGGAGAGAGAGAGAATTCCAAGCAGGCTCCATGCTGCCAGCACAGAGCCCGACATGGGGTTTAAACTCACAAAACATGAGTTTGTGACCTGAGCTGAAACCAAGAGGTGGATGCATAACTTCCTGAGTCACCCAGGCACCCCAATGGTGTGTGTTTTAAATTTAAACTTGGAACATTAATATTTCAAGGTGAAGAATAGTATTCAGAATGAGTTTATCAGGTTAAGTTTATTGCCACCTAACAATAATTTGTGTTCTAGTGTATTTGAACAGGAGATAGCTAAGTTTAGATAGTGCTTAAAGGAGTAGCCAAAGGTTAGTCTGATCTCTTGTTACCTGTCAGTAGTAAGAAAATAAGAAGGGAAAAGAATTGTCAAAAATTGCATTAGAGTACTCTGTTAGAAACCTCAGCCTATCTAAGGAAAATACTATTTCCCAAGCAGTTTACCTCAGGTCAATCTCTCAAATGGGGGTGAACTCATAAAAAGCCCAGACAATATTATTTAGCTTCTGTTTGAAAGGCAAGGCCACTGCCTTATCTCTATGGCTCTGCCCCTCATGTGCTCCTATGTGAGTCAGAATTGGGTTCAATATGTAGTTAGAAGAGATTAACAGTTTCATATGTCATCTCCCACTTCTGCGATTACTCACTCATTCGACCTATATTTTGGAGACAAAAGTGATTCTGTCTTTAAAGCTACATCTTTCTATTGCCTTCTGTGTATTTGTTCACTTGTCTATGAGTGAAATTGAGCTATTACTTTTGAGCAAGAGTCATGTTAAAGGGATATGACATGGTCACCTGCTTTCACTTTTCATATGATGATTTAAGTTTCTGGAAGTAACCTTTGTCTCACAAATAGTGGAGACTTTAAGAGTAGAGCTCCTCTGCAGTTTACATCTCTTTCCTTGAATGACTCAAAGAAAGAAAGAATCTTTCTTTTTCCTTTTAGTTCCTGTCAAACCCAGGTAGATGGACATAGTAGATTATACACCAATTTGGTAGTCTATAGATGTTTGCCATTTATTTTCTGTCACATAGCAATGGTTTAGGAAGTAAATTAAAATCCTCAGTATGGAAAGTGAGGGATTCCTTTTTAAGAAAAGACTGCCTTCTGCAGTAAGACATTATGAAATATAAGTTATTCTTAGTATGGGGTGGCTTATTATTGGTGTGGATATTCTATAGGTCAAACCATCTCTCCCAAATATCTTAAAAACTTCATAAATAAAGTTTAATCAAAAGTGTGTCTGAGCTGGCTCATGTTATGAGAGTGTATTGTTAGCATCTCTTCCTAACTGCATGATCAGTCACATCACACTGTAGCTTAAAATCAGCCAAACCACATAAAAACCATCAAACACTGTAATTTAGGACTTTTGTCTCTTCCTTGGAATGCTGGTTATTAAATGGTTAATTTATCTTGTAATTAGTATTACCTTGTGCAAAATCACAACCATTATTATTTCCTCATCCACAACATTTTTGCAGATATTGCAACAAATGGCTCCTTTATAAATTTAGAACACAATGTTGGAGAAAGAAGCTATACAGTCTTATTTTCTTGAAACTCTCTTACTAGTTCATTTGGATCCACAATAATGTTTTAAAGGACTGTGGAACAGAAAAATCTTGATGGTTGCCATGTGAAATAAGTGGCTTAGTTCCCAAATATTGCTTGAATTTTGTTTGTTTATCTAACTAGCAATTTCTGGGCAGGAATGAGGTCTCCATTAAAAGTTAACTTTCTCTTGGGAACAGATAATCCTGGAGGAAAAGAGAACCAATTTTCCTTTGTTCTTTTCAAGAGCAGTGGTCAAGGTTGGAGGAATGAAGTGGTTCTTAATACAGGATAGCATCAATATTGTAGTTTGTCTTCCCACGCAACTTTCTTAGCTGCAATCTCGAGTCCTGCAGAGAGGACGTGCAAAAAAATAGACCTACTAGAAGAAGACATATCTACGAAAAAAATGCATTTCAGAGCTTGAGGGCAAAGCATACTGGGACCAGGAGCTTTGGATATAATGAAAGACAAGTCATCTGCTAACTCTTGAAAGAAGATGTTGCACAGTTACAGCAGCATCAGGCATGGGTGCTCTATGGGCAAAGGTCACTGCCCTCAGTAGCAAATCAGGAGCCTCAATGCAGACAATAACAAGCACTAATAACACTAGCACCCTTGGCGAGCATGGCATCTTAACTAATGTGATCAAATTTATTATCGAGTGCGCAAGTGAGAGCATGAGAAGTCAGAGTGTAAGGAACTTTATATACAAAGCAGATGTGAGACATCTTTTGGAGACTCCAAAAACTGAGAGGAGAGATTCCCCTAATTCAAGGAAGGTTACAAATGGAGAAATAGTAGTTTTAATTGAACTCTATTTTGACCTTCAGGTTGCTGCAAAAAGCATGGATTATCCATATATAATATACTGACATATTATAGGGCCCTGAAAGTTAGTCAATGAAGAGGACAACCTTGTTTGTATTATGTATAGCCATGTCTTCAAGGCCTACCTGTTTAAATACTAAGTCCTTAATACATTTATATTACTCTCAGATTTTGATTTATTTGTTTCAAATGTCCTATGACAACTAATAGTCAATAAGGGTGCTATATAATTTACTATATAAGCGAAATTATAAGGTAGATGCAGTCCTTATCTTCCATTGCCTTTTTTCTAAAACGAATCTAATAGCTGTATTCTCTTAATATGTTTCTATGTAATGCCTTGATGCTTTCAGGGTACACAAGGATATTACAGGAATATTTCATGTATATTTTCATGTATATATGTATATTTATACATAAATATATTAAGTGGGAACCAACTGTGTCTGTCTATGGCTGCAGAGTAGGACCAGTCAAAGAAGAGAGACTAATTTATAAAAGGACCCCTTGAAATCGCTTGGTGAATTATACTGTCACCTGCCAAGTCATCCAACCAGAAATCTAGAAGCTGTTTTAGCCTCCCCACCCTCTGCCAAACGCCCCAGTTAATCAGAAGGAAGATGGACCAATTCTATTAACATGGCAGATGCCTACTACAAGCACCCTTACCTCCCTCAGCTATGGCAGTAGCTTCTTTGCTATTGTTCCTGACTCCACTCTTGTCCTTCCCACAGTGCTGTCATACTAGCATGCAAATCTTACTCTCCTGCTCAAATTTGACTTCAACAGTTCCTTCATCATTCTGGCCTTCATCCTCCTTCACTTCTTTGTCTTCTATATTCCAAGAATAAATAAGCATTTGCAGTGCCCATTCCACATAAAACTTTCTCCTGATTTTATGTTATTTGTCATGATTTTTTTACTAGATTTTGAATTCCTAGATTTTGAATTCCTACCCTTTGCCCATTTGTTACACACTTCTACTTTTCCCAAGACTGCATTCTGCTTCCATTTCATCTTGTACATTCTCCTCATCATAATTACATCTATCTTTTAGTGACATTGTTGGCTTACATGTTTTTGTTTTCTCTGACCTCCTTGAGAACTGGGACATAGTCTTTTCATCTTTGTGTTACTCATATATGGATCAAGTCCATACTTTCAACTGCAGATGGGTATAAAATGGCCTTTACCTCCTTTATCTTTTTTTTTAAAAATTTTTTTTCAACGTTTATTTATTTTTGGGACAGAGAGAGACAGAGCATGAACGGGGGAGGGGCAGAGAGAGAGGGAGACACAGAATCGGAAACAGGCTCCAGGCTCTGAGCCATCAGCCCAGAGCCTGACGCGGGGCTGGAACTCACGGACCTCGAGATGGTGACCTGGCTGATGTCGGACGCTTAACCGACTGCGCCACCCAGGCGCCCCTCTACCTCCTTTATCTTAAAAATGAAATGGATTAAAACCAAGGAAACCTTTAGAAAACTGCCTACTGTATACTCATACATGGGGAGGCTCATATTAAAATATGTACGTTTTCTCAAATATTCACTTGAACCTCCAAAAGACTTTTCAGAGACTTTTAATAAACTTATCCTAAAATTCACATGAAGAATAAAGTTCCAAAAATCATCAAGAATTTTGTGAAGAATAATAAGAAATGGAAGTTAACTCTAGGTAACAATTATTTAAAAATCTATAGAAAGTAAATCCAGGTAGTTTTACGCAGGGCACTAGACTACTACAATAGAATACATAATTAATAAATAGAATTGACATGAAATATAACAGAGGTAGTATGACATCTCAGTGGGAAATTGGTGGACTCTTCAATAAACGATCTGGATTAGAACAATTGAATATTTATATAAAAATAAATGTTTTCTCATATTTCAACCAAATCTGGATACGTGAAATATCCAAATATGAAAATCAAAATTGAACATAACAAAATCAATAGATGTGACACTTAAACTGCTGGAGAAGTATTTCTTTAATGGTCATAGTATTACCACCACCACTACTAATAATAACAGTTATAATAATCACTAATGCTCACTGGGAGAACGGTTTCCCTCGTTTTAAGGCCTTGTTTTAAGCACTTGGCATGTGCTAATTCAATCCTCATAATGACCTTGGAAGTAAATTCTATCACCACTCCTATTTCCAGATGAAGAAATGGCATTCAACTTGCAAAAACATTTCCCCAGTATGTGGCAGAGATGGGTTTTTAATCCTGACAGGCTGTCTCCTGAATCCATGCTCTTTAATCACTATTATATACAAATTACAAGCCACAAAGGGAATATGAACCAATTTGATTTCATTAAAATTAAAAACATTTGAATAGCAGCAGCCAAAACAAACTACCAATTAAGAAAATATATATGCAATATCATGGATATTAAATAAAAGTCTTGCATATCAATAGGAAAAACAACAAAATATAGGGAAAATATAAACATGCAAATTGCACAAAAGGAAACCTCAATATCCAACAAACATATGATTAACTTTCCTAATGGCGGGATAATTTAAATTAAAACCACAATGAGTACCACTTCATGCTCAAGTTAGCACTATATTTTGGCAAAGATTGGGAAGAAGTAGCAAATTAATATGCAGTGCTGGTGGAAGTGTAAATTGATAGAACAATTTTGGAGAGCAACTGTCACTACCTAGTGAAATTGAAGATATGCATAATCTACAAACCAAAAATTTTATTTCTAACTATTTCTAAATGAGAAATGTGTCCTCATTTATAAAAGACAGTATGTATAAATATGTTTATTAAAACAGTATATTTAAGAGTCTTAAAAGTACAAATAGCCCAACTATCCCTTAGTAAAGTAAGCTGTAATTTCTTCATTTTGGAAAGCATACTAATTAATATAAATTAGATACATCTACATATGTGAATATGGTAAAAAAGCAAACTGCAAAAAGATGCATATGGCATGATATCATTTATATACATTTTAAACCATGTAAGTGTTTTTAAATATAAAACATTCAATGAGCACGATATACACAATTCATAATAGCGTTGCCTTTTGTTGATGGAAGGAGAAAACTTGGAAGAGAAGAGTAGGGTGTTAGCTACATCTGTTATATTTATTTCTAAGTAAAATTTTTGAAGTAAATATTGCAAAATTCTAATATCTGTTAAATCTAGCTGGTAGGTATATGGGAGCTATCGTACTATGTTATAAATTTTTGTACTTCCATATTATTTAGTGCATTTCAGTATATACTTTACTGTGCTCTGATATTAACCATTAACATTTTAGAGAGAACACAAATATCCCCCAAAATAGGGGGAAAAAGAAAAATATATATACCAGTTGACTAGGTACATGTTGTTTTTCTTCTTCTGTGGCAGAGGCAATCAGGCTGGAAAAATGTTGCTTTATCACAACTAGTTCCTTCTAGTCCATTACTGCATGTGAGTCACCATTCATTAATTTTCTTAAAAAAATATATGTTGAGAGTCTGCTATTTGCCAGGCATTGCAGTAGTGTATATATACAGCCTTTGACTTATCAGACTTCTAAACAATGTTGTATTCATGTGGATATACTGAAATATCAGGGGAAGAATCTGAATAAGTATAGTTTAAAAGGCAAGACTTTTTCCTCCCAAGTTTTTGTATTTTCATTGGCGTCCTGGGGACAATATCTATTAGAGACTGTACTATAAAACTCGATAAGCCCTTACACTGTCTGCCACAAAACTCATTATTTGTTGTCTCTAAACTCAATTAAGTAGGACTTTTCTTCTTCATATATTTATTTGTTTCAAAATTTTAATAGTTTGCATTATATTTATAATGAGAAATTATTTGTGTTGAACTCTGATATAATAGTTGAAAATTTGAGTATCTGACATAAAGAAAAAAGAATCAGACTATAGCAAAATTAACCTCTTCTATCCCTCTTACCTTCCCATCCTGCCCTCTACCCTCACAATATGTGAGCCAAATAAATAAAGACAGAGTTACTAGCCAGTTACAAATACAGATAAAATATGCTGTTTTTAACTAAGAATAAAAATCTTATGATGTGCCAGTATGAAACATAAAATCAATTTCTCAATGGAATATTAAGGGTAATGTTAGAGAATTTGAGTCCTAAACCATTCAAAATTCAAGTGATGTCATAGGCTTAGTTCCCTGGAAATGCTCTTGGGCAATATACCCATCCAAAACAAAACAAAACAAAACAGTAACAAAAAACAGGAAGGCAGAAATTGACAGGGAAGGAAGCTGATCAGCAGTCCATTTACAATGGAGGCCTTAGGCAATCATATTGCATGTTCTAGGGCTGACATGCCATTTTAAAGATGCCTCACATTTAAGTGTTCTTTCATCAGCCAGTCACTGGCTATGGCCACATTCTGGGGCCAAGTGTAACCTTGAACAAATTACTTCCCTATAACCATGAGGGAAGTAGCTGTTGAGCTGCCAGTAGCTAGGAGACATATTCCTGGTAGCTAGGAGTTGGGTACATTGACCATGAATAGGGACTCTGAGCGGAGCACTGTTTTTTCACATGAATAATTTCCATGTTCATGCCTACCCTATCTTCCATCTTTCTTCAAGAGGTAGGAATTTGATTGGGTGAGATGTTCAGCAATGAGGCAAGGCTCAAGAGTAAGTTAAAAAGAAAAAAAAAGAATGTTTTATAAATTACATGGAAATAGGGCAAATGAGTTCAAAGTTTTGTTTTTAAAACCTCATCAGAATATTTGCTCATCAACGTGACTATGTCAAAGCAACTGCTTCAACATGGTTACCCTAAACTGCCACTTTGAAGTATCCCATATCCCCAAAAGATATGTCACAATAAGTACAGACCCCAAAGGCAACACAGAGATGGGGAGAACAAGGACACATTACTGAATATAGATGTCAAATTTAATTAAGCTTTTTCCTTGATCTCAGTGATTCTCTGTTGAACTTCCTGAATTTTATGGTAAAATTCTTCTACCCTTTGATTATCAGGTAGAATTTTTCTGATGGATTTTCTCAAAGAGTTTAACACTCTTCCTATTTCATTTTGAAATGAATAAAATATTTATAGAATAAGTGGATGAGCTTTCATAGGTGATAAAACCAGGTGTCTAGATTTATTTTAATTTGCAAATACCCAAATAATGATCATATACTAGCTTGCTGATTATAAAAGTTTTATGGCAATTAATTCCTACTCAAATGAAATACCTACAGATGCTTATATTTGACGAATTGGTATAAATTCCTAAACAGTACCTTATATTAAATTAGTTTGTTCAAATTAATGATGCTGTGATTCTAAGTCTAGAATATGGACTAATGGAAAAGCATTCATTTTGAAATCAGACAGACTTATGTTAAATTTGAACGTATCATTTATTACCTTTGTGACATTGGGCAAGTCATTTAACCTCTTTTCCTTGTTTGTAAAAATGTGGTTAATTATAGAACCTATTTTATAGAGTTTTTAATTATACACAATACCTGGCATAGGAAAAGACTCAGTAAATGATAGTTGTCTTATTTTTATGAACAACTTAGTTAAAAGTAAGTGGGATTGCACCATCACCTGGATTTAAAAAAATTATATTTTGCAATTTAATATGTCACATGTTCATAACATTTTTGATAAGCCAGTATAGAGTTAGGTAACAATAAAGTGTTCCATGAAAATTTTCATTTAATCTAATCAAAGGAAAAATACATCAACTGTAGATCTTTGGCAAGGTGGTGGCTATATATGTACTACAAAAATAAATGAATGTAGATATTGTCAAAGCCAAAAATGCACTGGGTAAAGTTACAGAGACAAGGAAGATTTTGTTCAAAACTATTGCAATAGGGGAGAGAAACCAGAACACAGTTTGAATTCAATTCCACTAAAAAAAAGAGTGGGACGATTTTTAAGCTCTATGGTGAGAGGAAGAATACAGGCCACCTGTGTTGTTAACTGTCTTTGTCCAAGGAAAAGTAAGCTACCTAGTATTTTTTTATGACAGGAAGTAGTTTTACAACCAGGAGCAGAACATGCACCAGAGTTAGGCTTTTACACCTTGTCTCACCCCCCTACCCTGGCACAGAGACTGGGAAATAGGAATGCTCTCTTCTTGGTGTTTACATTTCAAAGAGAAGGTCCTAAGTCCTGAGAATAACATTTCTAGGTTATAAAACTGGCAAGAGGCTTTTAAAAAGTTTACATCTTTGAGAAGCAGAGAAAAATCTACAATTATTTATTATTATTATTTTTTAAATAAATGCTTTAAGAAATGGGAAATCAGGCCAAGAATCAGGAAAGAGCCAGTCTGAAACTTAAAGAAATATTAAAAGTTGTCTTGGTCAGGGACGTCTGGGTGGCTCAGTCAGTTAAGTGTCTGACTCTTGATTTTTGTCTCAGGTCATGATTTCATGATTCATGAGTTTGAGCCCTGCATTGGGCACCACACTGTCAGTGTGGAGCCTGTGTAGAATTATCTCTCACTCGCTTGCTCTCTGCCCCTCTTCTGCACACTGTCTCTCTCAAAATAAATAAATAAACTTAAAACAATGTTGTCTTGGTCAATATAGAGAAAGCTGTCTTTGAGAAAAATCCATACAAGACCTGAAAGTTCAATTCCATTAGCAAATTTAAAGAAGTTATTTTAAAAAATCTCGCACTTTTGCGATTCTCAGCCCTGTTCTTTTAATGGTGTATATATTAAGAGAGGGTGGGAATCACACTGTATTATTTTTCCTACTTTTCAACTTCCTAAGTATGACTATAATACTCATATTCTAGTAAATATTTTAAATGGCAAAAGAAGTTTGATCAGATTTGAATGTTAAAATGAAAGCTAAATTGTTTTTATAAAACAAGTTGAAAAATATTTGAGATTTTGGTCTTTTTTCTCTTAACAGGGAAAAAAGAAGAGGGTGGAGTAGTATGGGGACCCTGAGCTTGTCTCATCCCTGAAACACAGCTAGATCAGCATCAAACCATTCTGAAAACCAGGAAATTGATTTGAGGATTAATGTAACAACCTGCATAATTTGAGCAAAATATCCTGGCAGCTTCTCTCAATGAGACCAAAACACACTTAGGATTTAGCTCCCTTTATTTGATTGTTTTTTTTTAATTTTTAATTTTTAATTTTAATTTAATTTTATTAATTATTTTTTCTTGATTAAAGAATTCACCCCAAAAGAAAGAATAGAGGAAATGACAGCCAGGGATTTAATCAACCCAGATAAAAGTAAGATGTCTGAACTAGAATTTAAAACAACAATTATAAAGGGGTCCCTGGGTGGCTCAGTCGGTTGAGCGACTGACTTCAGCTCAGGTCATGATCTCACGGTTTGTGAGTTCAAGCCCTGCATCGGGCTCTGTGCTGCCAGCTCAGAGCCTGGAGCCTGCTTTCGATTCTGTGTCTCCCTCTCTCTCTGACCCTCCCCCACTCATGCTCTGTCTCTCTCTGCCTCAGAAATAAATAAACATCAAAAAATTAAAAAAAAATAAAACAACAATTATAATAACACTATCTGGGGTTGAAAAAAGCATAGAAGATACTAAAGAATTCCTATCTGCAGAGATAAATGACTAAAATCTAGTCAGGCTGAAATTCAGTTTGCTATAACTGAGATGCAATCTTGAATGGATGTCATGACAGTGAGGATGGACAAAGCAGAGCAGTGAATCAGTGATACAGAAGATGAAATTATGGAAAATAATGAAGAAGAATAAAAGAGGGAAACAAAGGTAAAAGATCATGATACAAGACTTAGAGAACTCAGTGAATTATTACAGGATTAACATTCATATCATAGGTATCCCAGAAGATGAAAAGAAGAAAAAGGGTCAGGTTTATGTGAGCACATTATACCTGAAATCTTCCCTAATCTGGGGAAGGACATAGACATCAAAATCCATGAAGCACAGAGAACTCCCAATAAATTCAACAAAAACCAACTATCACCAAGGCACATCATAGTCAAATTCACAAAATACACAGACAAGGATAGAATCATTAAAGTAGCAAGGGAAAATAGTCCTTAACCTATAAGAGAAGACAGATCAGGTTCACAGCATATCTGTCCACAGAAACTTGGCAGCCAGAAAAGAGTGGCAGGATATATTCAATATGTTGAATGGGAAAAATATGCAGCCAAGAATTCTTTATCTAGCAGACTGTCATTCAGAACATAAAGAGAGATAAAGAGGTTCTCAGACAAACAAAAATTAAAATAGTTTGTGACCACTAAACTAGTCATGCAAGAAATTTTAAGGGTTACTCTGAGTGGAGAAAAAAAATTTAAAAAAAGACCAAAAGGAAAAAGGCTAGAAAGAATCAGAGAACATCACTAGAAACACCAAATCTACAGGCAACACAATGGCACTAAATTCATAATTTCAATAATCACTCTAAATGTAAAATGGACTAAAGGCTTCAACCAAAAGACATAGGGTATCAGAATGGATTAAAACACACACACACACACACACGCACACACACACCAAAGCCAAAAAAAAAAAACAAAAAACAAAAAACAACCAAACAAAAACAAGATCCATCTATATGCTGCCTATAAGACACCTGCAGCAACTTGGGAGCACCCAAATATATAAATCAATTAATAGCAAACATAAAGAAACTCAATGATAATAATATAATCATATTAGGGGACTTTAACACTGTACTTACAGCAATGGACAGATCACCTAAGCAAAAAATCAACAAGGAAACAATGGCTTTGAATGACACACTGGACCAGATGGACTTAACAAAGATATATTTAGAACATTTCATGCTAAAGTAGCAGAATACACATTCTTCTCAAGGGCACAAAGAATATTCTCCAGAATAGAATACTGGGTCACAAATCAGCCTTCAACAAGTACAAAAACATTGAGATCATACCATGCATATTTTTCAGACACTATGAAACTTGAAATCAACCACAAGAAAAAATTTTGAAAGACCACAAATACTTGGAGGTTCAAGAACATCCTACTTAGGAATGGATGAGTTAACCAAGAAATTAAAGAAGAAATAAAAAAGTACATAGAAGCCAATGAAAATGAAAACACAACAGTCTAAAACCTTTGGGATGCAGCAAATGTCGTCATGAGAGAGAAGTATATAGCAATCTAAGCCTTCCTAAAGAAGGAAGGAAGGTCTCAAATACACAACTTATACCCAAAGGATCTGGAAAAAGAACAGCAAATAAAGACCAAAACCAGCAGAAAAAGGGAGATAAGGATTAGAACCGAAATCAGGGATATCAGAGAAATAAACAAACAAACAACAGATCAACAAAACTAGGAGCTGTTTCTTTGAAAGAATTAACAAAATCAATAAACCCCTAGCCAGACTTGTCAAAAAGAAAAAGGACCCAATAGATAAAATTACAAATGAAAGAGGAGAGGTCACAATCAACACTGCAGAAAAACAAACAGTTATAAGAGAATATTATGAGCAATTATATGTCAACAAATTGGGCAATCTGCAAGAAATGGATAAATTTCTAAGGACATATAAACTACCAAAATTTAACAGGAAGAAATAGAAATTTTGAACAGTCCCATAACCAGTAAAGAAATTGAATCAGGAAATCAAAAATCTCCCAACAAACAAGAGTCCAGGGCCGGATGGCTTCCCAGGGGAATTCTACCAGACATTTAAAGAAGAATGAATACCTATTCTTTTGAAACTGTTACAAAAAATAGAAATGGAAGGAAAACTTCCAAACTCATAGTATGAAGCCAGCATTACCTTGATTCCAAAACCAGACAAAGACCCCACTAAAAAGGAGAACTACGGACCAATTTCCCTGATGAACATGCATACAAAAATTCTCAGCAAGATACTAACTAGCAAACTGGATCCAACAACACATTAAAAGAATTATTAACCACAATCAAGTGGAATTTATTCCTGGGCTGCAGGGGTCATTCAATATCTGCAAATCAATCAACATGAAATATCACATTAGTAGAAGAAAGGATAAGAACCATATGACCCTGTCAATAAATGCAGAAACAGCATTTGACAAAATGAAGAATCCTTTCTTGATAAAAACCCTCAGGAAAGTGGGTATGGAAGGAACGTACCTCAACATCATAAAGAGCATATTTGAAAGACTCACAACTAATATCATCCTCAATGCGGAAAAACTGAGAGCTTTGCCCCTAAGGTCAGGACACGACTGGGGTGTCCACTCTCATCATTGATATTCAACATAGTACTGGAACTCCTAGCCTCAGCAGTCATACAACAAAAAGAACCAAAGGCATGCAAATTGGCAAGGAAGAAGTCAAACTTTCACTCTTCCCAGACTACATGACAACCTACATGGAAAACTCCACCAAACACTGCTAGAACTGATGCATGAATTCAGCAAAGTCCCAGGATATAAATCAACATAAAGAAATCTGTTGCATTTCTATGCACCAATAATGAAGCAGTAGAGGGAGAATTCAAGGAATCAATCCCACTTATAGTTGCATATAAAAACCATAAGATACCTAGGAATAAACCTAACCAAAGAAGTAGAAGATCAGTACACTGAAACTACAGAACACGTATGAGGGAAATTGAAGAAGACACAAAGAAATGGAAAAACATTCCACATTCATGGATTGGAAGAACAAATATTGTTAAAATGTCTGTACTACCAAAAACCATCTACACATTCAATGCAATTCCTATTAAAATAACACCAGCATTTTTCACAGAACTAGAACAACAGTTCTAAAGTTTGTATGGAAACAGAAAAGACCCTGAATTGCCCAAGTGACATTGAAAAAAGAAAACAAAAGGTAGAAGCATCACAATTCCAGACTTTAAGCTGGATTACAAAGCTATAATCATCACAAAAATAGACACATAGATCAATGGAACAGAATAGAGAACCCAGAAATGGACCCACAAATGTATGGCCAACTAATCTTCAACAAATCAGGAAAGAATATCCAATAGAAAAAAGACAGTCTTTTCAGGAAATGGTGCTGGGAAAACTGGACAGCAACATGCAGAAGAATGAAACTAGACCACTTTCTTACACCATACACAAAAATAAACTCATAATGGATGAAAGACCTAAAATAAGACAGGAAACCATCAAAATCCTGGAGGAGAAAACAGGCAACAACGTCTTTGACCTCAGTTACACCAATTTTTTCTTGCCATGTCTCCAGAAGCAAGAGAAACAAAAGCAAAAGCAAACTATTTGGACCTCATCAAGATAAAAATCTTCTGCACAGTGAAGGAAACAGTCAACAAAACAAAAGGCAACTGACGAAATTGGAGATATTTGTAAATGATGTATCAGATAAACGGTTACTACAAAATCTATAAAGAACGTCTCAAACTCGACACCCAAAAAACAAATAATCTAGTTAAGAAATGAGCAGAAGACATGAATAGACACTTTTCCAAAGAAGACATCCAGATGACAACGAGACACATGAAAAAGTGCTCAAAAGCACTCATCATCAGGGAAATACAATTCAAAACCACAATGAGATACCACCTCACACTTGTCAGAATGGCTAAAATTAACAACACGAGAAACAACATGTATTGGTGAGGATTTGGAGAAAGGGGAAATCCTTTTGTACTGTTGATGGGAATGCTGATTTGAAAGGGCATATGCATCCCAATGTTTTTAGCAGCACTATCAACTATAGCCAAATTACTGAAAGAGCCCAAATGTCCATCGACTGATGAATGGATAAAGACGTGGTGTATATACACATATATACATTTGGATACACACACACACACACACACACACACAATGGAATTATCACTCAGCCATCAATAAGAATGAAAACTTGCCACTTGCAACAACATGGATGGAACTAGAATGTATTATGCTAAGTGAAATAAGTCAGTGAGAGAAAGACAAATATCAAATGATTTCACTCATATGTAAAAGTTAAGAAACAAAACAGATGAACATAGGGGAAGGGAATGAAAAATAAGATAAAAACAGAGAGGGAGGCAACCCATAAGAGACTCATAAATACAGAGAACTGAGGGTTGCTGGAAGGGAGGTTGGTGGAGGGATGGGCTAAATGGGTGGTAGTCATTAGGGAGGGAACTTGTTGGGATGAGTCCTGGGTATTCTAATGTAACTGATAAATCACTAAATTCTATTCCTGAAATGAGTACAATACTATATGTTAACTAACTTGAATTAAAATTTTTAAAAAATGAAAAAATAAACAGAGATAAAAGAAAAAATAGAAAAAAAATGAAACAACTACAGAAAAATTATATTTTGGTTTTCTAGGAAACTCAGTTTGCTAAGACGGATTATCTTCATGGTATCTGAATTACTTAATTTAGGGTGCATTTGACACCCGTCACAAAAACAGTTAATTGAGGCACAGAGCTAAAACATGTAAAATTGTCTGTGTATTTTCTAAGTTTACAATAATTTTTTTTTAATTTTTTTTTCAACGTTTATTTATTTTTGGGACAGAGAGAGACAGAGCATGAACGGGGGAGGGGCAGAGAGAGAGGGAGACACAGAATCGGAAACAGGCTCCAGGCTCTGAGCCATCAGCCCAGAGCCCGATGCCGGGCTTGAACTCACGGACCTCAAGATCGTGACCTGGCTGAAGTCGGACGCTTAACCGACTGCGCCACCCAGGCGCCCCTCAATAATTTCTAAGAATTATCACAAATAATGTGGATTTTTATATTAAGGAATAAATATTAGTATATGTAATATATATATATATATTTATATATTTATGTATAAAACAAATCATGGGAACATATATAGAAAATGAAAGCGATGCATGTAACAGAGGCATGAAAGGTGGAAAATGGAGAACAATTCACTTAAAATACATTCAGATCATCCAAACATTGCTATATTAATTCTTTAACATCAGCAATGTGAAAAATTATGACTTCTAATAATAAATAGGAACTAGATCTTAAGGTTTTTAATGCATTGGGAATAAATGAATTCCATGGTGCTAAATATATTATTACTATAGCTTGCTTCTCTGTTGCAATTTTAGAAACAAAGATAGCTTTCAAAAGAGGTTTATTGTTGTTAGTAAAATCACAGACTTTTTCAAGGCTGAAACGATGATGGAGCTGAAATTCTTGGCAAATAATTTAAGATCAATGAGTAATATAGTTAAAAATGAAATGAGAACTGCGAGATTTTTACAGTCAGAAAGGATTCAGAATAGTGAGAGGAGCTGCCATAATGTCTACTTTATATGCTGGGTGGTAAAATGAAACGCTGAGAACTTACTATAGGGTTATTGAACATTTTCCTGAGATTTCCCTTTTCTTTTTTTGTCCTTGACCCTTCACCTGTATTATTAAATCCACATCGACGGCTTCCTGACTTGCTCTTCTCCCTAAAGGGTGTTATGGTCTCCTTATCATTTGACTATCCTTTTTTAAATTTTTATTTATTTATTTTTTATTTTATTTTTTAACATTTATTCACTTTTTGAGAGACAGAGACAGAGCACGAGCAGGGCAGGAGCAGAGAGAAAGACACACACACACACAGAATCCAAAGCAGGCTGCAGGCTCTGAGCTGTCAGCGCAGAGCCCGATGCGGGGCTCGAACTCATGAACTGTGAGATCATGACCTGAGCCAAAGTCAGATGCCCTACTGACTGAACCACCCAGGTGCCCCATTTGACTATCCTTTTGAATATCATATCCATTTTCTTTTTAAGCTTTTTTTTAATGTTTATTTTTGAGACAGAGAGTGAGCAGGGGATGGGTAAAGAGAGAGGGAGACACAGAATGAGAAGTAGGCTCCAGGCTCTGAGCTGTCAGCACAGAGCCCATCACGGGGCTCAAACTCACAGAGTGCGAGATCATGACCTGAGCCAAAGTCAGACGCCTAACCGACTGAGCCACCCAGCTTCCCCTATCATATCCATTTTCTTATACAGAAAAGAAATTGGGAGAAGAAAGGAAGAAAGGAAATCTGCCATTATTAAACTAGAAAAATAAAGAGATATTTATAGAAAATCCTCAATAAAGATATTGAAAACTCTGAAAAAATTTTTTTTACTTTATAAAAACACTTTTATTGAAGTAATGCACATTTCATTCACTATGCAGACAAGCCCGTATAGTAATCAGAGGAAGCTCCATCTAGACACTACCTCCAGGATTTCTAACGGTGTACATTAATTTTGTTTGTTTTGGGACTTTATAAGTGGAAGCATCCAGTTCTTGTTTATTTATGTCTGGCTTCTTTCAATCACTCAACATTATGCTTTTGAACATAATTTTGAGCTTTTGTAATACTGTCCAATTGTGTAAACATCAAAATGTGTTTATCCTTTAAACTATTGGTGTATTTTTCGGTGTTTCCAATACAAACTCTTATAAATAGTATTACTATGAACATTCTAGTACTTGTTCATTTGGTTTTGTTTTTTTTTTGGTTTACATATGTACACATTTCTGTTATATGTTACATTGGGTCATGTGGTATGTACAAGTTGAGCAGTAGCATACAAGTGGTTTTCCACGGCAGTTTTACTGATTTACATTTGTATCAGGTCTATGACAATTTCAGTTACTCCACATACTTGCCAAACATGTACTTTTAGTCTTTTAAAAAACTTTAGCCATTATGATAAATGTGTACTGATATAACATTCTGATTTTCATTTTAATTTCCCTAATGACTGCCCTTAGACAGGTCTATTAGCCATTTGTATATCTTCTTTTATAAAATATACTTCAAGATCTTTGTCCATTTTTCTACTGGGTTGTTAGTCTAAGTTTAAAGTGTACAGGACGATGATTTGACTTAAATATATTGTGAAGTGATTACCACAATAAAGTTTAGTTAACATCTATCATCTCATATTGGTACACACACAAAAAAAATTTTAAAAATTTAAAAAAAAGTTTTTTTTTCTTTGTGATGAAAACTCTTAGGATCTATGCTCTTAAACAACTTTCAAAAATACCATAGAGCAGTGTACTTTATCATGTACTTTACAACCATTGAACTTATTTATCTTATAACTGGAAGTTTATACCTTTTGACCATTTTCCTTCAATTCCCCCTCCCCCCACCCCTTGACTTCTGAAAGCACAAATCTAATCTCTTTTTCCCTTCATCTGTTGACAGACATTGAGGTTGTTTTCGTATCTTGGCTATTGTGAATAATGCTGCGCTGAACATGAGAGTACAAGTATTTATTCAAAATCCTGATTTCAATTTATTTGTGTAAATACCCAGAAGTGGGGTTGTTGGATCATATTGTAGTTCTATTTTAAAACTTTTGAGGAGCCTCCATATTGTTTTCTATAATGGCTATAGCAATTTATATCCCCATCAGGGTTTCCTTTTCTTCATCCTTGCCAGCACTTGTTATCTTCTTACTAGAAATTGATCTTTTCAATTTTATATTTTTTCATCATTCAGTCCTGGTAGGCTGTATGTTTCTAAGAGTTAATGCATTTCTTTTAGTTTCTTTTATAATTTATTGGCATACAATTGTTCATAGTAGTCTCTTATGATCCTATGTGTTTCTGTGGTGTTATAGTTTCTTCTCTTTCATTTCCTTATTTTGTTTTCTCTCTCTTTTTCTTAATCTATTTAAAAGTTTGTTAAATTTGTTTATCTGTTTAAAAAACCAACTCTGTTTCGTTTACATCTATTATTGTTTTTCTAGTCCCTATGTAATTTATTTTGGCTTTAATCTTTATTATTTCCTTCTGCTAATCTTGTTCTTAGTGTGTTCATCTTTTTCTGGCTCCTAGATGTGTAAAACTAGGCTCTTTGAGACCTCCTCCTCCTCCTCCTCCTCCTTCTTCTTCTTCTTCTTCTTCTTCTTCTTCTTCTTCTTCTCCTAATGTAATCATCATTGCTACAAACTTAGGACTTATAGGACTGCTTTTTCTGCATCCCATAAGTTTTGGTATGTTGTATTTCCATCTTGTTTTGTGGGGGTTTTTTTTTTTTTGGTCTCAAGGTACTTTTTGATTTTCCTTGTGATTTCTTCCTTCCTGTTATTTCAGAGCGTGTTGTTGTTTAATTTACACATATTTGTGAATTTTCCAATTTTCCTCTTATTGTTTCATACCACTGTAGACCAAAAAGATACTTGAGATATTTAACCCTTCTTAAAATTTTTAAAGACTTGTTCTGTTATGATCTATCTTGGAGACTATTGCATGTGCACTTGAGAAAAATGTGTATTATGCAGCCTTTGGATAGAATGGTCTGTATGTCTGTTAGGTGCATTTGGTCTGTAGTGTTGTTCCACTCCGTGGTTTCCTTATTGATTTTTCTGTCTGGATGATCTATCCACTGTTTGCAGTGGAGTAATAAAGTCTACTATTATTGCATTGCTGTCAATTTCTTTCTTTAATTCTTTTAATATTTGAGTTATATGTCATAGGTGGTCTGATTTTGGGTGCACTTATGTTTACAATTATTGTATATTCATGATACATTAACCCCTTTAGCACTATATAGTGTCATTCTTTGTCTCTGACAGTTTTCAACCTAAGGTCTATTTTGTCTGATATAAGTATAGCCATATCTGATCACTTTCGTTGACTATTTGTATGATATGTCTTATTCTATCCCTTTACTTTTAACCTATATGAATCCTTAAAGCTAAAGTGAGTATCTCTTTGGTGGCATATAGTTGGGTCTTGTATTTTTTATTAATTCAGTCACTCCATATTATTTAATTGAAGATTTAATCAGTTTACATTAAAATGATTATAGATAGGTAAGGACTTATTATTGACATTTTATTAGTGTTTTGTGTTGTGACTATTTTGTACTTCCTTTGTTCTTTTCTTCTCTTGCTGTCTTACTTTGTTACTGGGTGGTTTTTAATAATAGTATGCTTTAATTTCTTTATCTTTTGTGTATTTACTATAGATTTTTTCTTTGTGATTACCATAAGGCTTACATTAAATATCTTATAACAGTCTATTTTAAGGTGATAAAAACTTGAGTTTAATTTGCACACAAAACTGTACATTTTTGCTTTTCTCTACTCCTGACATCTTATGGTATTCATGTCACAATGTACATCTTGTATATTACATAACCATTAACAACTTGAATCTTGTTATATTATGTAACATTAAGAAATTATCATGGGTAGAGTTATTATAATCTTTTGTCTTTTTACTTTCTATATTAGAGCTAAAAGTGAGATATGCACCATGATTATAGTACTAGAGTATTCTGAATCTAACTGTACTTCATCAGTGAGTTTTAAATGTTCATATGTTTTCTTGGTTCCTTTGTATAAGTCTTCTCCTGCTTTCAAAATTCTTTGTCATTGCCTTTAAAAAATTTGATGATAATGTGTGAAGATAATAATAATAATTAGTGAAAGACTCTTTATGTTCAATCTGTTTGGATTTCTTTGGTCTTCATGGATCTGAATGTTCATTTCCCTCCCTAGTTTTGAGAAATATTTTGTCATTCTTTCTTTAAATATGATATCTACCCCTTTCTCTTTCTCTGATACTTTTGAGATTCCCAAAATGTTTATGTTGATTCACTTAATGGTTTACCATAAGCCCTATGGGATTTTTTCATTTCTCTGTCATTCTTATTTGTTGTTGATCTTCTATTATAGTAATTTCAAATTATCTGCCTTCAAATTTGCTGATTCCTCTGCTCTATTGAGTCTGCTATTAAAGCTCTTTACGGAATTTTTTTTTTCAGTTCAACCATTGTATTCATCAGCTCCAGAATTTCTATGGTTCTTATTTATGATTTCTACCTCTTTATTAAACTCACTCTGTTCATGTATTTTTTTTCATTTAGTCATATATCTGTGTTCTATTATAGCACTGAGTTTCCTTAAGGCAATTATGTTAAATTCTCTCTCAGAAAATTTATAGATCTCCATTTTGGAGGGGATCAACCATTGGGGCTTTGTTTTTGTTTTTTGGTGGTGTCATATTTCCTTGGTTCTTCATATACTTTGAAGTCTTGCATTGCTATTTTCACATTTGAAGAATCAGTCACCTCCTCTAGTTTTTTGACTGGCTTCAGGAAAGAATTTCACCAGTCTGCCTGACTAGAGGTTCTGGTGGTCTGTCTCTCAGACCTTTTCTATGGATGTGTCTGCTCCATTGCTCTTGTTCCCTCTTTAGGAAAAAGTCTTATGGTTTTTATGTTTTCTCTTAATCTCACAAAGCCAGGCCAGGTGTTGATAGCCTTATAGTTTCTTTTTCCTGTGGAAGTGCCTTGAAATCTCCAAGATTTTGCACTTTCTCCCAATGACTTGACTCTACTAGGAGTCAAGCCAGCTGATAATCATTATATACTGTCCTTAGGAGCTCACAAGTGCCATCTGTGGAAGCTCATATGCCATTTGTGGGGGTCCATGGGTGAGGAGAACTATGGGGTCACAAATAGAGCTCTGAACCAGTTAGTAGGATCCATAGTAAGTTGTAGAGATTATGTACTAGTTGCTGTGAGTCCCCACCCTTTTTTGTTACTTCTAGGGTTTTTCATTTTCATCTATGCTTATAGTCAATTCTTTTAATTAGAATATTTTTTCCAATTACTTTTAATTATTGATTTATTTGGAAATATATTATTATTTTATTAGTTATCTGCATTTGGCCCATTCTTATGTTCCTTTTCAACTTTTCCTTTTGCTTTCTTTTAGATTGATCAGATTTTCAAAAAATATGCAATTTTTAAAAATTTCATTAAAATGCTATACATTCTATCGCTATTATTGTATGGTAACTCTAGAAGTTACAACATTGTCCTTGGCTTATTACAGTCTAATACAGAATGTGATTTTATAATTTTTCTGATAGTGCTAGAACTTTAGAAGTTTTAAGCCCCATTCTTATCCTCTACAGCTCCATGTAGCTACTTAAAACATTGTCAGTGTCTCTTTTCCCCATTAGAGACTTTCAGCCTAGGAAAGCCTGAAGTGTGGACAAGTGCATAAACCTTACACAGAGGATTGCTGAATGCCCATAGAGAAAAGACACAGCTGGTAATCACCAGCTTATCTTGAAAAAGTTCCATTCTTTCTGGCATTTTAGTTCATCTAATAATCCTCCTTACTTACAGAAATCCCTGAAACCTTTAATACCTGAGTTTTGTAATTTATCCAGCTATCTCTAGGAGTGGCAGGGAGAGCATTGACCTATGAGCTACTACATCATATTAGGAGGTGGAATTTCTTTTTTCTTTTTCTTCTTTTTTTCTTTGCTCTTTTTACATCATATAACAAGTAAATCAGTATTCCAGATCATATTCTCTAATTTTGGTTTCCTGTTATTTATATTCTATGTCAATGAGACTTTAGATGAAAATGAACAACAAAGGTCATAAGCTGGGATAAATTGCCACCACCTTTAGTATGGATATTATATAGAACAGTAGGTGCTTTAAAAGTCCCACTGTATGTAACTGCTTTTGCTATCAGTGAACAAATCTAATCCAATGCGTGTGAGTATACAATGCATTTGGTTTTGCACATCAGAAAATTGTATTGAGAAAATAATTCACTGGGGCACCCAGGTGGCTCAGTTAGTCAAGTACTGACTTCATCTTGGGTCATGATCTCACAGTTTGTGAGTTCGAGTCCAGCATCGAGCTCTGTGCTGACAGCTCAGAGTCTGGAGCCTGCTTTGGATTCTGTGTCTCCCTCTCTGTCTCTGCTCCTCCCCTGCTCACACTCTCTGTCTCTCAAAATAAAATAAACATTAAAAGAGAGAGAGAGAGAGAGAGAGAGAGAGAGAGAGAGAATAATTCAAGATGGCTAAAATATAGTAGTGCTTCTTGAGTCCAAAATTGTTGAGCAGACTCCAGTAATCAGTAATGTGAACTATAGATTTTCAAACGAAGAGGGCTGGAGAACTAGTTTATTTTATTTGTCATTCCATTTTAGAGTTTTAAATAAGTATGAATCATGATCACATTTTCTTTTTAGAGAAAGCATTGTGGATTACTATAGATAACTGTATTCTAGACAGGCGAGACATCATGGCATGTGGCTATATGGGTGAAAAACTTGGGATTAGTAAACAATAAAGCTTTGGACACTATAAACAATAACATGCATGGTGAGAGGTGGGGTTTTACATTCTTTCTTTTCTTGATGCAAAATGGAATGGAATATTCTAGCCTATGAGAAAGAGAGTCATGTTGCCTTTTTTCTTTTTGCAAAAGTGAAAGTTTATTTAAAAGTAAAAACAGAAAATAATGCTACTAGAGGAACTAAATAAAAAGAAGAAATTAGCCTTTCTCATTATAACTCCTCCCCCGTATCTTGACTCTACCTTGATATCCCAAAGTCTGCAAAAAAAAAAAAAAAAAAACAACCCACTTTGGTATAGAATTAAATCTGGGGTCCAAATTTTTCTCAAAGAGTATGTATTTTTTTTTTAATTTTTTTTCAACGTTTATTTATTTTTGGGACAGAGAGAGACAGAGCATGAACGGGGGAGGGGCAGAGAGAGAGGGAGACACAGAATCGGAAACAGGCTCCAGGCTCTGAGCCATCAGCCCAGAGCCCGACGCGGGGCTCGAACTCACGGACCGCGAGATCGTGACCTGGCTGAAGTCGGATGCTTAACCGACTGCGCCACCCAGGCGCCCCAAAGAGTATGTATTTTTAATTTGTCCAAGAACCTAAGATCTTAGGGTTAAGTCAGAAAATCTGTGCGTGTCTGTATGAAGGCAAAAATATGTGTTGAGATTTTGTAGAGCCTGATTTCTCCCTTGTGGGAAAATTTGGGAAACTGTACTAGGGAAGGCATCTTTACTTGTAAGCAGATCTAGAAATTCTTTGAGGTGCTGCATTCTGGCACAGATAGAAGTACTTCATCATGTTCTTCTGAAACAGGCTCCTGAGATGTTCCAGCTGAGAAGTACTGACAGTTCCAGCAGGAGAGCTTCCTTATATCCCACATCCTTGCCAAAACTACAACTGCCAAACACATTACTTTCCTCACAGTTAATTTTTGGACAATGATTTTTGACTTGGGGATATCAAATACATGGAACAGGAGTGTGAATTCTACTCCCAGATTAAAACATTCATCTCTGACGACAGCAATACTCTGTTATAATGAAAATGGTGATGATGTGGCTTATTTTTACCCAGTGGTTATCACGTACCAGGCTGTGTGAGGCACTTCATACATCCCATCGGCTTTCATCTTCATAACCAACACTGTCTGATAGTATGTTAATTAAATTGAATCAGTCATGAGGGGTAGGAAACACAAACTAACAATGATTTACACAAGTAGAAATATTTTTCTCACTTAAATGTGCCACAGCACATTTAATCATCACAACCACAATGATGAGGTTGTGATCATCATTAGTGTTCTTCAGTAATGTTTCTGATTCTTCTCCTTTCAGGTACTGGGTACGACCATACCTCTCCATGCCCTTGATGTTAGACGTGGCCATCTAACTTGTCTTAGCCACTTAATTATGAGTGGAAGCATTGTGTCATTTCTGGGAGGGGGACCCTGTAAGATCTGATGCATACTTCATTCTCTTGTCTTTCTATTGTCTCTGAAGATGAGACTCCAATGAGGTGAAGTTTTCATCAGCTTTGGTCTCTGATTCAGGTCAAGATGAAGCAGAGCCTTTTATTGACCCAAGATGGAAAAGTATCAAGAGTAAGAAATGATCCTTTCTAATTTAAGCTACTGGGGTAATCTTTGCTGACGTGGTCATCAGGAGCAGGCATGATGCTCTATGGTGTCAGGGACCCAGGATCCATGTGTCTCACTGCTTTAGTAGGTGTGACTTCTACTCTCAAGCATGCCTTATAGTCCAATATGGATGCTCCAGATCAGATCATAGTGTCTGCATTGCAGCCAATTAAAGTGGGAAAGGGATTAAGAAAGGTATTTTCTTTTCTTTTTTTTTTAAGAATGCTTCTTAAAAATTAGAGTCCTCTCCTCCACTTACATTCATTGGCTATAACTTACTGATATAGCCACACCTATGAGGAGGCGAGTCTGATAAGTGTCTTTTTTCTTTCTTTCTTTTCCCAAATGAGTGACCATACATTTATTCAGCTAAAAGTTAGGCTTAGTACTTTAAAAGAAGAATTGGCAATGAGAGAAAAGTAGCAGTCTCTCCAAAGTAGTTCCTACATTTTAAAATTATTTAATTAATTATTTATTTTTTAAATGTTTATTTTTGAGAGAGAGAGAGAGAGAGAGAGAGCGAGCATGGAGGAGGGGCAGAGAGAGAGGGAGACACAGAATCTGGAAGCAGGCTCCAGGCTCTGAGCTATCAGCACAGAGCCTCACTCGGGGCTCCAACTCACGAACTGCAAGATCATGACCTGAGCCACTCAGCCGACTGAGCCACCCAGGCACCCCTACAATCACTTCATTTTAAATGAGAAAACAGGGACCAAGAGGGGTTAACAAAGTTAAGATCATATAGCTAGTAACTAGTCTTATCTGATTAAGAACATACGTAATGTGACTCCAAAGCCCGTGTGTTAATACAATATTATGCTATTTCTGTTAATCTGTAGAAAATGCATTCTTTATTTCAATAGCAAAGAGAAGTTCTATGGAATTTGAATTGATTTGGCTTTTCTATTTTCTTCCCTTGCCTTCACACTTGGAGAGAAGATGTGACGGTAACTGCTAGTCCTGATATTAAGTAGGCCAGTTTTTGAAATTCACAGGTTAGGAGCAGAAGGAGCTATGTCAGTCAGGTCAATCTGTCTTCCTCCGTGGCTATGCCAATTTTGAAATACCAGTTCCAGTGACAGTCCGTTTGTAATGAATGGGCTTAATGACTAAAGACTGATATAAGCATTAAAACACAATTTTGAATCTTAGAGATCATATTTTAAATAACCATTTAAAATGTAAATTCCATTTCAGAAACAGATATATTTTTAAATAAAAATTCAAACTGACTCACAAGCCTGTTTAATACTTTGTCTACCGATTTTAATAGAGTGTGACTGATGCTCATAATTCTTTATAACTCTCTTCCAACATTTCTTGTACGAATTCTATTTCTTCCCTATTTATAAGCTATATTTATCAGTGTTTTCCAGATGTAGCAAAGGACTTTTTCTCATTGTTCAGCGAATTAATCAGGAAAACTTTAGTGAAAGATTATATTAATCGTATTAAGATATACTAAATGATTATTTAATTGCCATTTAAGTTATTCTGGCGATAATCCATTACCTGGACTGAGAATTCTGTTGTTGGGTTTAAACCTTGGGTACATTTTATACATTTAAATATCAAATTATGAAAATCAGTGACACTATATAAATACAGCTCATTTCTTACTAGAGATGCTGGCTCTATTATATTGCTGTACATAAAACTACATGTAGGAAGCTAGAGAGAGAAGATAGGAAATATATGCAGAGAGAAAAATTACTTGTTTTTTCTTCGCTTCTGAAAAGTGTCTGATGCTGTCTCAGTAATTATTTTTGCTAATGTGACAATATTTTGATTCTTAGAGTAATACAGAGGCTGGTAGAAATTTTGCACCTTTTATATCTTGTCCTTGGTGACCCTCTCTGGACTGGAAGAAGAACATGAAGCTATTAATTAAATGGTCAGTGACTGTACAGCGTAAGTTGATTTATGACATTAGAAGGTACATGAATTCCATAGCTCAGCCAATTACAAAGTGGTTTTCTTTAATCTTCATTTACAGGAATTTCTCTCCAGCTTGGGCTAGTATTTATGGCATACTGCCTGATACAGCAGCCGTCATAAGCCCATCAGGGGTGGGAGTACTGAGTTGGCAGTCTAGAATTCCAGAGCAGATGTCAATGGGAAAGGTATTTAGGAAATGGCAATTCACTAAAGAGCTGTCACACTGAGATTTCTTCTGTGAGTGCAGTTCAGTGTTCACTCTGATTCTGGGGAATAGGAATTATATCAAGAAACAAAAGCAGCACCACAATTCATTTTAGTATTTGTTAACATTCTAATAAATTTTAATAATTCTAATAAATTCCCACAGGAGCTATCTTATTGAAATATAGTGCTTCAACTAAAATTCCAATCATTGGGTTTAAACTGACTTACCACTTAATTTGCATCAAGCATCAAATATAATTTGATAAAGAATATAGGACTTTGAAATAATTATGTAAGTTCAAACAAGAAGTGAACCGATTCTTTATTTGATACATTGGAATAATCAAGTATATCTGTATGGTATATAATCGTACCCAAGCTAGTATATCCAAGGTGCTGTCTGACCTTTCTTTTGTCTACTATGTATAATGACTAATTTTGCTTAATCATACGAAACTCTATGTGGGGCGTAAGTTTACGGGACATAATGTTATTTTCTTTTCTCCAATATAGAAACTGTATCTCAGAGAGATTATGAGGCAAAACTAAAATTCAAACTCAGAACTTCAAATTTCTAAATTCATGAGTGCATGTCCTCTAAAATGTGTAGTAATGTCCAAGAGCATGCAAAGAAACTTGTGAAGAAAGAAAACTGCTAGCATTTTTTTTTGCATTCTTTTTTCCTATTCTGTATCTCTCTCCTTTCTTTTACTGCCTTCATTCACTCTTTTTTTCCTTCTAATTTAAACTTTTATGTCCCACAACACCCAGATTCTGAGAAGCTAACTAAGAGTTACATAATCTGAAAAAAACTATTGTTTGTTTTTAATTTATATTGGATTAGATGCACAACTTCCATAATTATTTACATTTTATGAGAGCATCCTGCGCTGTGTACTACATGTTGTATTAATCCAGCACCTGTTGGGATGAGCACTGGGTGTTGTATGGAAACAAGTTTGACAATAAATTATATATATAAAAAATAAATTAAAAAAATAAAAGCAAACACATAAAAACAAACTCATGGATACAGAGAACACATTGATGGTTGCCAGAGGTGGGAGGTGGGGGAGTGAGCAAAATGGGTGAAGGAGATCAAAAGGTACAAATTTCCAGTTATAAGTGATGATATGTATGATTATATATGTTTCAGTTATGATGACTGTAGCTAATAATACTGCATTGGATATTTGAAAGTTGCTATGAGAGTAGATCTCAAAAGTTCTTAGCACAAGAAAAAAGACTGTAACTGTGTGTGGCAATGGATGTCAACTAGATTTATTATGGTGATCATTTTGACATATATACAAATACTGAATCATTGTGTTGTATACCTGAAACTAATATAATGTCAATTACCTCAATAAAAAAATTAGACAATTTAATTTTCCTAATTAAAAAAAAGAGAGAATCACAACCAGATTCTGTGCTGTCACCACAGAGCCCAGTGAGGGTCTGGGTCTCAAGAACCATGAGATACTGACCTGAGCCCAAATCAGGAGTCAGACGCTTAGCCAACTGAGCCACCCAGGCATCGCTAGTATCTTTTCTTAAGTAAATCATCCTCCTTTGCTGCCCCAGTCACTCTCTAGTAGAATTACCATAGTCACTGTATCCACACTTGGTTACCTTATATTCTCTCTTCAGCTTACTTCACTCTGGTTTTTATCCGTCATACCAGTGAGACAGCTTGTGTCAAGGTCAGTGGTGGTTCTCCATGTTGTAAAATCTGGTGGTCATTTATCTGTCCTTTTATCAGTATTTGGCTCAGGTAACCAGGTCCTACTTGAAAGGATTTTTTCTTGTCTTGATTATTGTGATCTAGTCACCTTTTCTAGGCTCTTTGCTGATTTCTCTTCCTCTGTTTAGCCTTTTTATTCTGTGGTCTCTTCCTTTTTCCATATATCCAGTTTCTCAAGGTTTGGCCTAATCTCTAATTGGATTGACTAGTTGATGTCTATATCTTCTTTCAACATCCTTTCATGCACTGATGACTCTGAAATCTTTATTTTCCTTTATGATCTTTCCTTGTACACCAGATTCATGTCCAACTCCTTGCTTAACATTGCTACATGGATGCCTTATAAGCATCTGATGATAACAATAGCCAGATGAAATTCTTGATGCCCATTCCCCACACCCAAATGTGCTACTTCCATTCTTTCCTATACCAAACAAATGGCCCCTTAACCTATCCATTAGCCCAGAAAAAAAATATAAAATTTAACTTTAGTTCCTCTATTTAGTCTATTCCCCATATCAAAGCAATCAACAGGTTCTATTGAGTCTACCTCCAAAACTCATGCCAAATCCGTTGCTTCTTCCACAATGTTCTTTACTTTCATCTAGGCCATGATCATATTTTATGTAGACTAAAACATAAACTCTTTAGTTCTCTTTATTTCATCTTTACCCCTATATCATCCAGCCTTCACACAATAGTCTGAATGACTCTTTAAGTCAGTAATTAGATCATTTCACTCTTCTCCTTAAGCCTATGCTTATTATTATACTCAGAATTAAATTCAAACTCCTTATTCAGGCTGGAAAGTCCTGTGTCATTTCCCCTGCTATTGCACTCAGTTTCATATAATATAATTCTCCCCTTTTCCTGGACTATGTAGTCACAGTGATTTTCTTTTTGTTCCATAAACATTAAAACTTAGGTTCTTTGTAAGATCTCTTCATTCTGAATCTGGTTTTCCCCCAGGTCTTTGGATGGACTGACTCACTCATCATTTAGAATTCAGCTTAAATTTCATAGCTCAGAAAGGCCTTCTCTGACCACCGATCTACAGCAGCCATCAGTCACTCTCCGTCACATAACCCTATTATATTTTTCAGCATAGCTTCCATTTCCATCCTGGTATTTTTTGTTTTATTTGTTATCTAATTAATTCACTAATCAATGTATCTATGTCTTTAAATTTTAAATCTCTTGTGGTGTGTATGCCCTTAGTAAGAAGGATATATTCTTCCCTGTTCTTTGGGACATTATTTATGTCTGATACACAAACAATGATGCTCAGAAAATACTAGCTTAATAAGTAGAGTTAAAAATTTCTCTGATGTTTCTAATCTAGTTGGAGATGATCATCTTAGGGGTTTTCTTCCTCTACTTCTCTCCATTCTTTTTCTGAAGGATGAGAGAATCCCTCAACTGAGTTCTCTTTCTCTCTCCCCCTCACTTTCAATCTCTATAACCTGCAGCCCATTTTGGGACCACAAGGGACAGCCTCCCAAGAATGAGGCCAACAAAGAGAAGGGAGGTGAGAAGTGTTTCCTGTTCACTTTGTTTGAACCACAGTCATAAATTGCACCTGAAATCAATCATGTTTCTACACTTCTCAGTCATATGAGCTCTTGTTGTTTCCTTTCTTGTTGAATTCAGTTGGGATTTGTTGTTCTGTTGAAAGAAACTGAAAATATTGTCTTATAAGATAAATCATGTCCATCTGAGATAGATTGCAGAGTTTGAATTGGTAGCAATTTAACTTGAAGCCTACTTTATTAGACATATTAAATTATATGGATATAAATTGTATAAAATGTATATTTATGTTTTAGTGATAACACTCAGAAGAACTATATAAAGCATCTACTCTGTAAACAAATAAACAAAGTAAAACCCACAAACAACAAAACAACAAATAAAACATCTTTTTGGATTCCATTCCTTTTCTTTTCTCAAAGACATTGCTTTACCAGTCACCCACTTTGCCTTATCATTTTCTCTCTCTTTGTTTGTTTTTTGTTGTTGTTGTTGTTGTTTTACTTATTGACAGGTAATTGGATGGTTAACTGGATCAATGATTTTTAGGCAAGAAGGGACTATTGGAAGATAAAAATGTGATGTAAGGCAAGAAATCTGTCCAGATATTTGACCCAAAAACTCAGTAAAAATAGAGTTTGAAACTGAATTTTCATTTCAATTTTTATCTACTGAGAAGTAGACTTGATTAATGCCACCATCTTCTGCTACCAAATTCCATAGTTTGAGGCCATTACTGTTTCTCCAGAGTAGTGACATTTGAGTCTTAATCATAACCTCTTCACTTAGTTTCTTAGAACACTACCTTCTTCTAATTTCCCCCTTGTGTCACTAGCCATTTATTCTTAGAAATCTGTCCTGCTTCCTTCTCATCTCCCTTACATCTAAGTGTGGGAATCATTCAGGACTAAGTCTTTAGGTCTGTTTTCTTTGAAATATTCACATAATCCCTAGTGATCTCACCTAATCTTATAGCTTTGAGTATTATCTATATGCTAATGATTGCTGTCTTTGTTTAGTTTCTCTCAGAAACAGACCACAAGACGAGAAATCAACTGCAAGCAGCTGTTTGGAAGAAGATCCCAGGAAGCTTTAATAGGGGTGTGGGAAAGTGAGACAAGGAAGTGAAGTTACCACTGGGGAACTAGAGCTTAATTTTCACTGCAACTGCATAGCAGATACTTCAGATTTATCCATTCTCTGGGGGACTGCATTTCCCTGGCACTTCAAGCCTGCCACATGTATAGACAATTCAATGTCTAGAGAAAGCCCTTAAGCTGAGTCAAAGTCATCACGGTTAGAGGTTGAACAAATACAAGTAAAAAATGGTGGGTCCTGAGAGGATATGCATTAACAATGTCTGCCACAACTGCTGTATCTTCAGGCTAGTTTTCTCCCATGAACCCTACCGCCTGCCCAACATCCTAGATATTTAATAGGTATCTCAAACCAGCATGCCTAAATATACCCCACTGATTCCCATTTCTCAAAACCAGTTCTCCTAGAATCCCCCTATTTCTGTAAATTGTAATTTCATTCTTTAAGTTGCTCAGACCAAAACTCTGGAATCATCCTTGGTGCTACTTTCTTTATACTCTCATCTAGAATATCAGCTCATGAAGGCTGTTTCTCATCATGTCTCACATAAGTTGATGATGCTACCATCATCTGTCACATAAGTTATTGCAGTTGCCTCCTAAATGGTCTCTTCTTTCTGTCCTTGCTCTTGCCCTTATTACAGTCTTTTATCTATTGACAAAGGTGATGTTTTAAATTTAAATCATACTATGCCAAAGGCTTCTAATCTCATTCAAGTTAAAAGCCAAGGTCTACATTGGCTTTCTAGCATTTCCTTAAATATATTCATCTTATCCTCAGGATTTTGCATTATTGTTTATTCTCCTTGCATTACTTTACACCCGATGGCTGTACGACTGATTTGGTCACTCATCCGCTTCATGTCTCCTTTCTGAGTCAATTTCTTTTCCTTCCTTACATAAAGCTACACTCCACCCTCCATTTTTCTCCCCTTAAAAAGGTTTTCCCTTGTTCATTACTTTTATCATCACTTGACACTACATGTTATATAATGTAAAGTCTGTGAGAGCAGAGACTTTGTTTTATTCACTGCTATCTCCTTAGATCTAGAAAAGGTTTTGGTATTGATGAATTCTGAAAGAGAGAAAAAAAATCGTTAGAGCAAAAGAAAACTATTTTCTAATACTATAAATAAATTTCTTCTTTGTAGTTTTTCAAGATAATTTATTCTTGCCTCAAATTAGACTGCATGATATAGAATATCTATCATCTATCTATCTATCTATCTATCTATCATCTATCCAGCAAGATATATAAAAAGGAAGATATAAAAGTAAGTCATACGTAAAATTATGTCTTTAAGGGACATCTCTATAGTTTAGAATCCTCATAGAAGAAAACCAAACAATGCAACATGTTTTGTTTTATTATTTGGGCATAGTAGACACAATGCTACATTAGTTTCAGGTGTAAAACATAGTGATTCAACTTCTCTGTACATTATTCTTTGCTCACCATAAGTGTAGCTATCATCTTTACTATAAAACACTATTGCAACGTCATTGACTATATTCCCTATGCTGTGCCTTTTATTCCCATGACTTCTTCATTCCATAACTGGAAGCCTATGTCTCCCACTCCCCTTCACCCAATTTGCCCATCTGCCAACCCCCTTTCTCTGGGCATCTTATAAATCTGTTTTTATAAGTCTGATTCTTTGCTTATTCATTTGTTTTGGGTTTTTTTAGATTCCTCATATGAATGAAATTATATGCTTTTATTTTTTCTAAGTAAGCGTAATACCTCCAGATCCACGCATTTTGTCAAAATAGCAGGGAATCATCTCTTTTATGGTTGCATAATATTCCATTGTGTGTATGTGTGTGTGTGTGTATATATATATATATATATATATATATATATATATACCATATATGGTCCATCCACAGATGAATACCATAAGTGTCCATCCACAGATGAATGGATAAGGAAAATGTGGTGTGTGTGTGTGTGTATATATATATATATATATATATACACCATATATGGTATATATATGTACACATGTATATATGTGTGTGTGTATATATATATATATATATATATACACCATATATGGTGTGTGTGTATATATATATATATATATATATACGCACATACACCACATTTTCCTTATCCATTCATCTGTGGATGGACACTTATGTTACTTTAATATCTTGGGTATTATAAATAATGCTGCAATAAACAGAGATGCATGTATCTTTTTGAATTAGTGCCCCAACAGGGCACAAGAGTTCCTTTTTCTCCACATCCTTGCCAACACTTTTTTTCCCCTTGTCTTTCTGATTTATTAGCCATTCTGACAGGTGAATTTTGATTTTGCAATTCCCTGATGATTAGTGATGTTGAACATCTTTTCATGAGTCTGTTGGCTATCTGAATGTCTTTTTTAGGAACATATTCAGGTGCTCTGCCTATTTTTTAATTGGATTATTCCCCCGCCCTTTCTTTTGATGCTGTTTTTTTTAATATATTCTGCATATTAATCTTTTATTGGCTACATCATTTGAAAATATCTTCTCCCGGGGCGCCTGGGTGGCGCAGTCGGTTAAGGGTCCGACTTCAGCCAGGTCACGATCTCGCGGTCCGTGAGTTCGAGCCCCGCGTCGGGCTCTGGGCTGATTGCTCAGAGCCTGGAGCCTGTTTCCGATTCTGTGTCTCCCTCTCTCTCTGCCCCTCCCCCGTTCATGCTCTGTCTCTCTCTGTCCCAAAAAAAAATAAAAACGTTGAAAAAAAAATTTGAAAATATCTGCTCCCATTCAGGAGGTTGTCTTTTTGTTTTGTTGATGGTTTCTCTCACTGTGCAGAAGCTTTTTATTTTGGTGTAGTCCCAGTAGTTTATTTTTGCTTTTGTTTTCCTTGCTTTAAGAGATATATCTAGAAAAATGTTGCTATGCTGATGTCAAAAATATTACTGCCTATGTTTTCTTCTATGAGTTTTATGGTTTCAGGTCTCACATTTAGATCTTTAATCAACTTTGAGTTTATTTTTATGTATGATGTTAAAAAGTGGTCCAGTTTCATTCTTTTCTATGTAGCTGTCCAGTTTTTCCAACACCATTTGTTGAGGAGACTGTCTTTTCCCCATTATATATACTTGCCTCCTTTGTGGTAGCTTAATTGTCCATATAAATGTGGGTTTATTTCTGGGTTCTCTATTCTGTTCTGTTGATTTACATGTCTATTTTTATGCATGTACCATACTGTTTTGATTACTACAAGTCTGTAGTATATCTTGAAACCTGGAATTGTAATACCTCCAGCTTTGTTCTTGTTTCTCAGGATTTCTTTTGCTATTTGGGATCTTTTATAATTCCATACATTTTTAGGATTATTTGTTTTAGTTCTGTGAAAAAATGCTGTTTGTTGGTATTTTGACAGGGATTACATTGAGTTTAGATTGCTTTGGATAGTATGGAGATTTTAACAATATTAATTTTCCCAACCTATGAGCATGAAACATTTTTCTATTTGTTTGTATCATCTTTGATTTTTTTATCAGTGCTTTACAGTTTTCACAGTATGGATCTTTCACCTCTTTGGTTAAGTTTATTCCTAGGTATTTTATTAGTTTTGGTGCAATTGTGAATGGAATTATTTTCCTAATCTCTTTCTTTGTTGTTTTGTTATTAGTGTATAGAAATGCTACTGATTTATGGGTATTCATTTTGTATCCTGTGACTTTATTGAATTTATTAATTACTTCTCATATTTTTTTGTTGGAATCTTTGGGGTTCTCTATATATAGTATCATGTTATCTGCAAGTAGTGACCATTTAAATTATTTCTATCAATATGGATGCCTCTTATTTATTTATTTTTTTCTTTTCTGATTGCTGTAGCTAGGGCTTTTAGTGGTACATTGAATAAAAGTGGTAAGAGTGGACATCCCTTGTCTTGTTCCTGATTTTAGAGGAAAAACTGTTTTTCATCATTGAGTATGATGTTAGCTGTGGGTTTTTCATACATGGCCTTTATTATATTGAGATGTGTTCCCTCTGAATCCACTGTGTTAAAAGTTTTTATTTTGAATCTTCTCAAATGCTTTTTTGGCATCTAATGAGAGTGATCATATGATTTTTTATCCTTCATTTTCTTGATGTGGTATATGATGTTGATTGATTTATGAATATTGATCCATACTTGTATCCTCAGAATAAATTTCATTTGATCATGGGAATGATACTTTTAATGTGTTATTGAATGCAGTTTGCTAATATTTTATTGGAGATTTTTGCATATATTCTTATCAGGATATTGTCCTGTAGTTTTCTTCTTGTGTGTGTAGTATCTTCGTGTGGTTTTGGTATTATGGGAAATTCTGGTTTCATAGAATGTATTTGGAAGATTTCCTCAATTTCCCTCTCTCCTTCTTCTATTTTTTGGAATAGGTGGAGGAGAGTAGATATACATTCTTCTTTAAATGTTTCATAGAATTCACCTATGAATCCATCTGGTCCTCAACTTGTATTTTTTGGTACTTTTTTGATTACCAATTCCATTTTGTTACTAGTAATTGTTCTGTTCAGATTTTCTATTTCTTTCTGATTCAATTTTGTAAGATTGTATGTTTCTAGGAATTTGCCCATTTCTTCTAGGTTGTCTAATTTTTTGGACATATATTTTTTCATAGTATTCTCTTATGATTCTTTGTATTTCTATGGTGTTATTATTTTTCTTTTGTTTCTAATTTTATTTATTAGGGTTGTTTCCCTTTTTTTCTTGATGAATCTGGCTAAGGGTTTATCAATTTTATTTATCTTTTCAAAGAACCAGTTCTTGGTTGCATTTATTTTTTCTGTTATTGTTTTTGTTGTTGTTAGTCTCTGTCATTTATTTCTGCTCAGTTATTTATTATTTCTTTCTTTCTACTTACCTTGGGTTTTGCTTGTACTTATTTTTATAGTTCCTTTAGGTGCAAGGTTATATTGTTTATTTGAGCTTTCTTTTGTTTCTTTTTTTTTTTTTTGAGCCTGGATCAGTCTATATTTCACTCATAGAACTGCTTTCACCGTGGCCCAAAGATTTTAGACAATTCTATTTTTTACCTAATTTGTCTCCATGTATTAGTGAATCATGTTTTAAAATTAATTTGGCTTTTTATTTTTGTGTTATGATTTATAAGTAAGAAAAGATATTCTTTTGAAAGAAAAGAATAGAAAAAAATTAATTTTTTGCCTACAATATTACCATGTGCTAGAAAATTTGTAGAATATACTCCAACAAGTACTATTCAATCTTTGGTATCTGTGTGGAAAATAATAAACTTATTCAAAGAAGAGACTGTGTTGCTCAGTTACTTTTCACACACACACACAAATAGTACGTATTATATATAGTAGTTTCACATGTTGCTGGAATGCAAAAGAATGTGAAGCCAGAGAGAACACTTAATGAAAATTCAATTATCATGGTACACCCAGACAATGAAATATTCGGCACTGAAAAGAAATGAGCTATCAAGCCATAAAAAGACATGCAAGAAATGTAAATGCATATGACTAAGTGAAAGAAACAAATCAGAAAAGGTTACATACTATGTAATCCCAATTATGTGACTTTCTGGAAAAGGCAAAACTATGAAGATAATAAAAAATAAGCAGTTGGCAGATGTGGGAGGACAGAAGAGAGAGATGGATAGGCAGAGTACCAGGGATATTTAGGTAAATTAAAATGCTCTGTATAGTATTATAATGATATTATAATGATGGATATATGTAATGATGCATTTATTTAAACCCATAGAATATACAACACCAAAAGTGAACCCTAAGGTAAACTGTAGAGTGACTATAATGTGTCAATGTAGGTTCATCCTTTGTTAAAAATGTACCAGTCTGGTGAGAGACGTTGATAATAGAAGAGGCTGTGCATGTGTGGGGATAGGAGGTATGTGGATATTCTCTGTACCTCCCTCTCAATTTTGTTGTAAATCAAAAGCTTCTCTAAAAACAAAGACTTAAAATATTAAGTGACCAGAATTATTGTTATTATTCCCTTTCCATTACATTTTTTGTAACACTTAACTTTGTGAGTCTTGGTAGAAAAGTGAGTTCTAGAAACATTTTTGATATTTAAAGGAGCTCAGATTTACATCTTTTGTTAAAAATTTTTTTGAGGACAATTAATTACTAGCATTATAGTAAGTTCTGTTGACAGGACGACCACTGTTAAGAATAATTTGTTTTGACATTTATTGAAGGATAAAAAAATGGATGATTATAGTACTTTGTGTTAAACACTACTGAGGGTATTGAGGGTTTCCAAGGAGGGAAATGTGAGTTCCATTATTATGCTGGGAAAGGCTTACCAGAAGAGTTGACTATTGTGCTGAGTATTAGAGGACAAATAACAGTGAGCAATATGAAGCAGGGGATAGGGTTAGAGTTTCAAGAAGAGACAAAAGGTTGTGTGAAGGTGCAAATGCATGAACCTACAATGCTTATTCAAGAAACTGCATTTGTTTTAGTTAATCTGTAGTCAAGAATAAATACGCAGAAGCAGCAAGAAATATACTGATATCATCACAAAGGGCTTTTAAATGTAGCTAGGTATTTGAGTTTTATACTAACATTTATGTATTTATGAAAAAGTGATATTTGCATTTTAGAAATATCTTTGGAGGCACTGTTTGGAGAATAGATTGGAGGAGATACTGGATGAAAGTGAGAAAAGAATTTTATGATTCAGTGAGATACTAACGAATATTGGTGCTAAATCATGTTTAGTAAAAAGTTGAAGTAGATAATTAACATATTTTAGAAAGATGGAATGTTCAGGCTTATACTGATTAGATGTAGGGAATCAGCAATAACCGGACATCTTGGATAAATTTTACCCTTCTAACTTGAATAATTTTTTTGAAAAGTATCTCTATTGTGATTGAAAGATATCAGAAGAGGAATCAATAGGGAGTGGGGAAGTAGAATGGGGTGATAAGATAATAAGTACACATGTGGAACTGTTTAGTTGAATGTTATAAGGGACATTTAAGTGAAAATGTTCAGTAAGCAATTAGTTGTATATTTCAGGAGCTCACTGCATATGAGGCTGGTGGGTAAATGTTTATTTCTGTGTCACCAGAAAGATACTGGCTGCTGCAGCCTTGGTGTTGGAAAGTTTACTGTGATGAGTCAGAGCATGTAATACTAACGTTTAATGATGATTACAGGAAGAATTTTTATAAAGGAGAATGATAATTAGCAGAAGAAAGGCAAACAGAATACTTCTGGGAGAGAAGGGAGATGTTAAAAGTGCATGTGTACAAACATGTGTAAGGTTTTTTGACCTAAGATCTGCTTTGCTTGATGGTTTTTAGAATGTCAATAAGATTTTGAAGCTTTAATAACATGTGATGGTAATGGACAATATATGAGTATTATCTTAGAACAGTGATTTTCTTTGTGAAGTTTGATAATCTGATGGCAGGCATGAAGTTTTTACCTATGGGAAATGTACATACTGACTGTATTTGTCATCGTTCTTGGCTCACTGATTTGGAGATTGAATTCTTTTTCATCCTTAGCCCAGAAAAGAGTTCATATTCTTATAAGATAGGCAGCAGTATTTATGGTCTTGTTCAAGGGCTATGTTAACTCTTCTGCTTTCTGTCATACTGTCCAGATCTCTCAGAATATTATTTTGGGATCAGATGAAAAGAAGTGGCAGGTGTAAAGAAACATCTGAGCTCCAATGAGTGTGAGATAAATTCTATCAAAAAAATTCATGGACCTAACACATCAGTGAAACTTTTAGGGGTAGAGTGATCTGAAGCACGCGAGGACTTCTCTTCCAGTACAAAGTATAAATGACTGCATTTCATATGTCCCCCTACTGAGAAGGAAGTATAATGACTAGTAGGTCTTTTGGGTTTGGGGGATAGTATAGCATCATACTTGGGAATACAGCTTTAATGAATTTACTGGGTAACAAGAAAAGCTATTGTGTTTAAGTGAGGCTAAAAGAAGAAAGGATACTGAAGTATGTCCATATTGTTGTGCCAACATCCCTGGAATTTGCACCACATCCCCCGGCAGACGCTAGGTTATTAGAGGTAACTCTGGTGGGAAAAGAGATGGTGTGAATTTTATGTTACACTCCTCTTGGAGAATTACAGCATAGACCCTAAACTGCTGGAGCAGTGCCATGCCATGTATAGCAGTAAACTCAACACCATTCAAAGGAAAAGCTCCTGGCATTCTACTAGGCCTTGGTAGATATGACATATGTGACCATGGGATACCATATGACAATGTTGCTAGAACTATCCATTATGAGTTGTGTTATCTCACACTGATCAGTTCATAAGTGTGTGTGTGTGTGTGTGTGTGTGTGTGTGTGTGTGTGTGGTGATGGTGGGAATGTGGTTTATAGCAGCAACAATTCACAAGATGGAAGTCATTTAGCTGGGATCAGGCATGAGGAGAGCTAGAGACACACACAAGTTGCATGAGCAAGTGGGTCAACCACCTGTCGTTCACCACTGTTTGGTGTACCATTCTTTGAGTTCACACTGGGTTCCTTGAGATCAACTGATGGGGAAGGAAAAGTCTAAACTTGATTCAGGACTGATAATATATGGATATGAGCTGAAAATGAATTGCTGCTGAGTTACACCCCAACTCAGGTATGGCTTTGAAAGACTATCATGAGGAGAAGTCCTCCCAATATGCAGAGCTTCAAGTGGTGTACCTGGTCATCCAGCTTATGTGGGAAGAGAAATAGCCCAAGTCAAGGTAATATGTACTCATACCATGGGGGCTGAGTAGGCTGGTTGTTTAGAATCCTGGAAGAAAAAAGATCTAAAGACCATTGACAAAGAAATCTGAAGTGGAGACATGTTGATGTGCTATGGGAGTGAGAACAAAGTGTCAATATCACCAGAAACAAGCCATCACAGAACAAGCCCTAAAGTAAATATAGAATATGATGTGCTTACCTGATGTCAGTCAGAATTAACTCCTGAGCCACGCCTGGTGCTATGATCAGGGAAGCCAAAACCCAAGCTGGGCCTATCTTTCAAAGAAGTCAGCTAGCCAACCTGCAACTTGGTGACAGCTTGATTAATTCTGAGCAAAACTGATACGTTTTTGTTCCAAGTTTACTTTTTTTTGTATATAGTTTCAGATAACAGTATTAATAAGGGTTTTCAGAATATTTTCTCTATAGTCATAGCTTCTGACCTGATAGAATGGTAGAACAGCCTTTTTGCAAGCAGAGCTGAGAGGCAAGCTTGGAGAAGCTATCCTGCAGAACATAGTATACCTCTTAAATCAATAATCATTGTGTGATGCTGTGTTCCCTGCAGGTAGAATACATTGGCCCAGGAATGAAGGGGTTGAAATATGAGTGGCTATGCTCCTCATGACCCCCTTGGGAAAATTTGTCCATCCTGGCTTTCCAACTCCAGGATCTGAGATTGCTTTTCAGAAGGGAGCCCTCCAGCAGGGAAAATAGCTAGTCACACTAATTTTTTTTTTAATTATTTAAATCCAGTATACTCAATAGAGTGTATTATATTAGTTTCAAGTGTACAATATAATGAGTCAGCAATTCTATACAGTACTCAGTGATCATCATGATAAATGAACTCTTTAGTCTCCATCGCCTATTTCACCCATTCCCCCATCTACTGTCCCTCTGGTAACCATGAGTTTGTTCTCTATAGTTAAGAGTCTCTTGGTTTGCCTTTCTCTCTATTTTACCTTTGTTCAGGTGTTTTGTTCCTTAAATTGTACACATGAGTGAAATTATATATTTGTCTTTCTTTGATTGATTTCACTTACCAATATACTCTCTAGCTCCATTGATGTTGTTGCAAATGGTGAGATTTCATTCTTTTTTATGGCTGAATAATCTTCCACTGTATATATGTACTGCTTCTTTATCCATTTATCTCTCAATGGACATTTGGCTGCTTCCATAGTTTGGCTATTGTAAATAATCATGCAGTAAACATAGGGGTGCATATATCCTTTCAAATTGGTATTTTTCTATTCTTTGAGTAAATACCTGCTAATGCAATTAGTGGATCATAGAATAATTCTATTTATAATTTCTTGAGGAAACTTTGTATTGTTTTCCATAGTGGCTACACCAGTTTGCATTCCCACCAACAGTACACAAGTGTTCCTTTTTCTCCATGTCTTTGCCAACACCTGTTGTTTCTTGTGGTTTTTTATTTTAGCCATTTTGACAGGTGTGAGGTGATATCTCATAGTTGTCATCACCTATTTCACCCATTCCCCCATCTACTGTCCCTCTGGTAACCATGAGTTCGTTCTCTATAGTTAAGAGTCTCTTGGTTTGCCTTTCTCTCTTTTTTACCTTTGTTCAGGTGTTTTGTTCCTTAAATTGTACACATGAGTGACCCATCTATATCCAGCCTACAAAAGACTTATTTCAGATCTAAAGACACATGCATATTGAAAGTGAAAGGCTGGAGAAACATTTATCATGCAAATGGATGTGAAAAGAAAGCCAGGGTGGAATACTTATATTGGGCAAAATAGACTTTAAAACGAAGGCTGTAACAAGAGACAAAGCGGGATACTATATAATCATTCAGGAAACAATCCAACAAGAAGATATAACAGTTGTAAATATTTATGTACCCAACATACTTAAAGCACCCAAATACTTAAAACAATTAATAACAAACATAAATAAAATAACAGTAATACAATAACAGTAGGGGACTTCAACACCCCACCTACATCAGTGGACAGGTAAGTCATCCAAACAAAAAATCTATTAATGTTTATCTATTTATTTTGAGAGTAGGAGGGGACAACAGAGAGGGAGAGAATCCTAAGCAGGCTTTTGTGCTGTCAGCACAGAGCTTGATGCAGGGCTTGATTTCACGAACTGGGAGATGGTGATCTGAGCTGACACCCAACCGACTGAGTGACCCACTGAGCTACACAGGTGTCCCTCTTCTGCCCATTTTTTAATTGGATTAGTCATTCTTTAGGTGTTTGGTTGTATAAGTTATTTACATATTTTGGACACTAACTCTTTATCAGATATGTCACTTGGTAATATCTTCACCCATTTAGTAAGCTGTTTTTATTAGTTTTAATGATTGGTTTTTGTTTTGTTTTGTTTTGTTTTTGTTGTTAAAGTAAGCTCTACACCTAGTGTGAGGCTTGAACTCATTACTCGGAGATCAAGAGCAACATACTCTACTGACCGAGACAGCTAGGTGCCCTAGAAGCATTTTATTTTGATGTAGTCCCAAGGAATCCAAGTATATAATTAAAGGCAGCCAACTTATTGTGAGAGAAGAGAGCAAGGGAAGAAAGAAACAAAAAATAACTATAAAAATAATCATAAAACAAGTAACAAAATGGCAATAAATACATATCTATCAATAATTAAACATAAGTGGACTAAATGTTCCAATCAAAAGACATATACAATAGTTGGTGACTATTGTATACAGAGAGTTCACAGCTGAAATTCTCTCAGGAAATTACTTTGGCTAAAGAAAACTGTCATTTTCAAAGTTCTACCCCTACCCAAGACAGAATCTAGAGGCTGGTGGAAGTGGAGGTGCAAATTAACAGTCCCCTTGGGACAACTTCATAGCTTCCTACTTTCCTACTTTTTCACTCTTTCCTGGGTGTTTTATTCCGAAGTACTTTCCAATACATTCCCGTCTTATATACCTTCTCAGAATCTGTTTTCTGAACTACCTTACCTGAGACATTACTCTGTTGATTTAAAGCTTTCTCAAACCTTTCTAAAGATAAAGAAATAAACTTTGCAAAAGTAGGATTTTTTATACAGCTGTAAGGTCTAATTGACATACAGTAAACTGCATGTATTTCAAGTGAATAATAAGTTTTGGAATGTATACACCCATGAAACCATAATCAAAACAACATATTGAATGTATCCATCACCCCAAAAGATTCCTTGAATCCCTCTGTAATTTCTACTCACTGCTTCACTCCTCCTGCCCGCATCCCTCCCCCTCCGCCCTCCCTCCCCCCCCACCCCCCCCCACCCGCACAAAACAACCACTGATCTGCAGGCTGTCACCATATATTAGTTTGTATTTCCTAGAATTTTATGTAAGTTGAATCACACAGTATGGAATCTTTTTTGTCTTGCTTCTTTCATTTAGCATAATTATTGTGAGATTCATCCCATGATGTTGCATATATTAATAAATGTATTTCTTTTTTTATCACTGAGTATCCCACTGCATTGATAGTTTCTTTTTTTATTCACTGATGAACATTTGGGTTGTTTCTAATTTGGGGTTATGACAAGTAAAGCTGGTATGAACAATCATAAGCAAGTGTTTGTATGAACATATGTTTTCATTTCTCTTGGGTAATAACAAAGAATGGATTGGCTGGGCTATGTAGGAGATATATGTTTAATGTTTAAGAACATGTCAAACTATTTTCCAAAGTGACTGTGCCATTTTTCATTTACATTAGTGGTGGATGTGAGTTCCAGTTCCCTCACATCCTTGCTAACACTCGACACAGTCTTTTTAATTTTAACCATTACAATAGATGTTAAGTAAAATTTCACTGTGGTTTTAATTTGCACATCGCTAATAATAAATAATGGTAATATTTTCTTGTGCTTATTTTCCATCCTTATTCACCTAATTATTTGTGGATTCTGGATTTGTGAATTCACCTAATGGCTAAAATTTGTTTGTAACCCAATAAATATTGCTGGGAGCATTGTGGCATTTATTTATGGGCATGATCAAAGCAGCAAACATTTTTTAATAGGTTCAATTGCATTTGATTCTAACAAAGGTGGGACAAGGCAACTATCCTCTGCTTTCTCCTTTCATGTCTCATACAGATATGACCAGAAGATGGAAACAGTCGAGGATAGCACAGTGTAGTGCAAGGAGACCCTCAGACCCAGCTGGAAAGGGTTTGAATTCCAACTATGGTAATCTGTTAGTGGGGTAGCCTCAAGCCTGTCATTCCACACCAGTAACCTTTTTTTGTCTTTTGCAGAATAAAAAAAAAAAAACATAAACTACCAGTGTGAGCTGCTTTTCATATTTAAGGTTATAATCTATGTAAGATATGTATGTTTATCTCCACATCTAGCTATCATCCATCTATCTACTTAGTTTCCCTCAAAGCAATGGTTCAGTATTCTCTAATTCAGTATTCACTGTGACTTTATAGAAAATAACTACAGTGCAGAATGGGAACCAACTGTATTTTCTTTGGTGAAATGTCTGTTCAAATATTTCACTCATTTTAAATTTGTTCTCTTAATGTTGAGTTTTGAGAATTTTTCATGTTCTAAATAATGACTTTGTCAGACATATTCTTTGCAAATACTTTCCCACAGATTGTAGCATGTCTTTTCAGTCTCTTAACAGTGTCTTTGGAAATGCAGGAAATTTTAAATTTGATGAAACAAAATTTATCTATTTTTTTTAATTGATTGAACTTTGTTGTATTGAATCAATATTTGTAACATTAGGTTAACATTTTATAGTTTGGGTTTTATATTTAGGCCTATTATTCATTTTGAAATAAATTTTGTATTTGGTGGAGAGTATTCATCCAAATGTATTTATTTTTGGCGTGTAGATATCCATTTTTTTCTAGCACTATATGTTGGAAAGGCTGTCCTTTATGTACTATACAGCCTTTGCATTTTTGTTCAGAGCTTTTGTCCACGTATATGTAGTTTATTGCTGGATTATCTATTTTATCCTTTCTCTGTTTGTTTATCTTGAGGACAATACTACAATGTCTTGATTAATGTAGCTTTGTCATAATTCTTAAAATCAGATTCATGTTGGTCCTTTTGTTCCTCTTTCACAGTTGCACTGGTTATTCATGATGTTTCCATTTCCATATAATTTTAGAATCAAATTATCCAATTTTACAATAACTAGATTGCTGGAATTTTGATTGGGATTGTATTGAATCCACAGATAAATTTGGGAAGAATTAACATTTTAACAATGTTGAGTTTTTCAACCTGTGAACGTTATATATCTCTACGTTTGGTTAAATCTTCTCTATCTCAGGAATATATTGCCATTTTCTGTATATAAATTTTTGACATATTTTCTAAGATTGATCCGTAGCATTTTATTTATCTTTTTATCCCTAGTATTTTATAATTTCATGCTAATTGTTTTTTTTAAAGCAGTATCTAATTCCAAAGTTAATATCTTTAGCATATTTCTTTCTGCATAATTTTCCACATTTGGCATTTTTAGGTTCTGAATTAGTGATGGGTCTAGTTAAGTTAATATAATAAATAAATACAAATAGGAATGCTTATCAGTCTTAGATACTTAAGAATAATTGGACAGATATCACTCATTAGGGTTATTCTACACAGGTAAGATAAGTAAAGAGAATAAGATAGAAACATTCAAAACTTGAAAATGTTATGTAATGGTGCCTGCATGACTCAGTCAGTTAAGCGTCTGACTTCGACTCAGGTCATGATCTCACGGTTCATGGGTTCGAGCCCCGCGTTGGGCTGTGTGCTGACAGCTCGGAGCCTGGAGCCTGCTTCGGATTCTGTGTCTCCCTTTCTCTCTGCCCCTCTCCTCCTCGTGCTCTGTCTCTGGGTCTCTCAAAAATAATTAAACATTTAAAACAATTAAAAAAATAAAATGTTATGTAAATGTTTATACAATCATAACTCCTGGACAAAGTGTTTTTAGCCACTTCATTTATTTTTCTTAAAACGATCTTCATTTTAATCCAGTCATGTTAATTATGATGCATTATCAGGATTGGCTCTGAATATGGGAACAATTACATTAAAGTTTTTGTTCCCCAACTTACCACTCAAAATATTTTGAAACTTGAATTCTTCCAAATTACCGATTTTAAAAGGTGTTTTTCTTTGGAATTAAGAGAGCACATTGGTAGCCTAAAGGCATAGGTTTTTGGAATCAGATCAATCTGAATTTGAATTTTGTTTTTATCATTTATTACATGTTTGAGACTTGGGAACGTTTTATTCTCTGAGCTTTAGTTTCTTCATCTATAAAGTATGCTTGGCTTTCAGTATTTTATTTAATATTTTAGATAATTATAAAACAGTCAAAAATTTTGTCATTATATCCTTACTACCTTTACTCCCAGTTTGGAATAGATACTCTACTAACATGGTATGTTGTGCATACCCTATGATACCATTTACTATATATATATTGCTAAGCTTGTCTTGTTTTATTTGTTGTAAAATAATCAATTCATCTTTTTTTTAAAAAGGTTTATTTATTTTTGAGACAGAGAGAGAGCATGAATGGGGGAGGTTCAGAGAGAGGGAGACACAGAATCTGAAGCAGGCTCCAGGCTCCAAGCTGTCAGCACAGAGCCGGACGCGGGGCTCGTGCTCACAGACTGTGAGATCATGACCTGAGCTGAAGTCGGATGCTTAATGACTGAGCCACCCAGGCGCCCCTCAATTCATCTTTAAGGAGAATGTTTTCTCCTTCCTCTGATTCATTCTAAGAGAACACTCAGTTCCTGCCTCATTCTTGGCCTCTCTCTCTCTGCCTTTCTTCTGAACTCAAGATACCAAATTCAGTTCCCACCTTGTTCCCCTCGGAGAAGTTAAGGCCCTCCGAGAGCACACACCCTTTTCGGCTCTTCCGACAGCATTACATGTGTAGAGGCTCAGACCAGAGCTCTGTGATCAGATTGTTACATCTGTCTGGTTCTAGGGTTGAGCATTAGGTATAAGAGGGCCTATTTGCCCATTAAGCTATATCTTTTAAACGTGTTCTGTTATTAAATATATAAAGTTTTATTTTGACCCTCCCCCACAAAAAAAGAATGAAGTCATCTAGGTAGCCATTTTTTTTCTTGCACAAGTATTTGGCTTTCTTTTAGCAACACAGATGCAGAATTATAACTTTATCTTAATTTACGTTAAGGGAGAAACTTATCCTTTTAATCTTTAAAACTTTGAAAAAAAGTCGTATTATTTTTATTTTGGAAAGAAAGCTCAAGACTGAAATGTCTATCAGGCTCAACTGGTAGAATTTTATGCTTTACCTTTACTCTCGTTAAGTGTTTGTTTAAAATACTGGAATTTAGGGAGGGAAATCTTTGTCATTATATGTTCACATCCATTAATACAGAAATAATAGAAGAATATTTGGTTTCCTTCCGGCCACAGACTCGATGAACTTGGCTATGTTATTTCCTGAATAGTTTTAGAATGGTGCTATCTAGACACTCTCTTTCAATGGATATAAAAATGCAATCAGACTACGGAAATATTGTATGACCTCAATTACATGGATAATAGATACAATTCTCCTTTTGTCAAGGATAATACTAAATAGTCATGGGCACATGAAGACTAGCTGTGCCCATAGCTTTGTTTTCAGAAAGTCACATTTATACTGTTATGGTTGAGCTAAGATTTTTACTATCTAACCTTTTTAGTATGTACATTAGTTGATAAGGCAGCTGAAATAACTAATTGGACTAGGTGTAGTCTGTTTAATTTGATCATATAGATAAATGAAACCAGTTTTGTTGATACAGTTGATATGGTTATCCAGCTGATCAAATTAGCAAGACAGCAATTACCTACCACAATCTGACCTGCACAAATATAACCCTAGTCTAGTGAACATCAGGAGCTACCACTAATGTGCTTGCATTACAATAATGTGGATGTTCACTCTGGGCTCAGCATTTCAAATAAATTACTGTCTTTAGCAGCCAAGGAAAAGCATATTTGCATTTCTATATGAGGGCCCATTGGGTCATATGATTCAATGGATTATTTTCTTTGGTTGTTTATCTTTCAATTGCCTTGGGATTTTGATAATTTGGTCTAATTGATGCATCAGGTGTAATGTATTTGAAGGGAGGGTCATATCAAGGTCAATGACAATTACTGTGAAACAATTATTTCTGAATAAGCACTGAGAAAATTAAAAAGGGAGTATGTAGATTTAATTATGGTATACTAAGAACATAATAGTCGATCTCTGTCACAATGGTGATTTTTTTTTTTCTCCGTTCTTGGTAAATACATGGAATGAAATATTGGGTGTGCAGTAATGGAATGTACACAATTTTAAAAAATTCTCCGGAAATGAATTCTTAAGTAATAGGGGAAGTACAGGGTGTCTTACTGCATCATGCTGATAAAGGGCTATGAGAATGTCACTTATTTAACAAATTTAGTAATGTCGCAGGCAACTTGAAGCACTGAAGCTGAAGATTTGGAGATGGGGAAATAACAGAACTCTGTTCTTTTGTTGCTTACACAGTTGAGTAAATATCACAAGGGGTGGACCTTTGGCCTCTTGTTCATCAGTGTATCTGGAACATCTACCATCATGCTTGTGTGTAGGTTTTTATTTAATTTGTCAAATAAATTGTGAGTTCAGGTGAGTCTATTTCTAACTTTTTTCATTTCCTTTTTCTATTTCTCTTCTTGCAATGTGGAAAGAAGGATGAGTTGAGATCAGACAGGAAAAATCAGGCGGAAGTGGAAATTATTTGGACAAGATTGGAACAATGATCTCCTTTTCCATCTTCTCTTTCAATCCAGAGATCTAGTGCATATTTATTTCCCTCCAACAAAGTCTCAACCCTATTGTTCTAGCCAGATCTAGTCTTATACTTGAAATACATTCTCTTTCCCTGTAACTTGATAACTCAGGCAGAGGATGCAATTTTTTAATTAAATATAGTATTTTATAAAATGCTACAGTGTTAAACCACAGTAGTTTACAAAAACAATGCAAAGAATATACCCTTAGTGGGTATATTTTGTGGTTGGGATGGGCTGCTGTATTACAACCAGGGAGAGCATGGATTCTGGAAATTCTGGAAATTTTAAATAGATTCATATTACTGAAGAGCAGGAGTGAGGAGGTAATAGACTATAATGGTTAAGATCCTGGCTCTGCTATTTATTAGTTGTATGATCTTGGGAAAATGTTGTAGGTGAAGAAACTTGCATCTCAATTTCATCATTGAAAAATGGGGACAATGAGAATATCATGAGTCAACTGTGTGAATTAATGAGCATATAAATATAGTAGACACTTAGAAGAGTCCTGGAAACAACTGATCAATAAATGTTAGTCTTATTTTTAAATGCACCACATTCTCTTTCACTCCAGGGCTTAACACGTGTTCCTCCTGTGAAGATTGGATGGCTATACATCTTCTCTTTGCCAGCCCAACTTCTACTCATTGTTCAGATTTCTGCTAAAAGTTTCTTCTTCTAAGAAACTTTCTTCAAATATGGACTTCATTATGTTTCTTACTAGAGGTTCCCATAGTAACTTGTATTTTTGTCAATAATTGCCCTTATTATATTTTTTATTACCTGTTTAATTTTACAGCATTCCCCATTTGACTAAAAACTTTGAGAAGATATAGATAACATCTGTCTTGTTCCCTACCGCATGTTACACTTAATAAATATTTGCTGCATGAGTAAATGGGAGGATGTAGGAGTCAGAGTATGAGGAATTTTGCATCTTATTTAGGTATTTTTGCCATGGAAAGATACTGAAACATTTTAACCTGAGGAATAGTATGATTATTTCTATCTTTTAGGAATACTCTGGCAGCATTATGGATGAGGGATATGACCCGTGAAGTCTGGTGATCATGGAAACAAATTAAAATATTTTTAATAATCCAAATTGAGGTATCTAATGGTGACTCTTAAATGCGTGGCCTAGAAAAAAAGGGATAATCACAACATCACTAACCAAAACTAAGAAAAAGAGAATTAAGAGTCTTGGTAACAGAATGTCTTATGTTGATTTCTCCAGAAGCAGATTCTGAGTAAAGGGCTTGAGTGTTAGGGGATGGGGTAGGTAATCTCCCAGGCAAGGCTGACTCTTTGTCCCTGTAGGCAGAGTGGCTTAAGGATCCACAGGACTTTTCTATAAGGAGAGCCACAGGTGCTAGCCATTAAAAGCCCAGTTTTGTGTGGGTGGTATACAGAAACCTTAAAAGGGAATTGGAAAGAAGGATTGCGAGGAAATCTGATAGATAATGACATAATTTGCAGCAGGGGATAAAATACTCATTTTGAAGAGGCCATGGGAAATTCAAGTGGATATACCCAGTAGATAGGTAGATTGGTATAAGGTTTAGGAGGGTGAAGAAATATGAGTTATCATCAAGGATCTGGTTTCATAAGGAAGATGTTAAGAGAAAAAAAAGTCAAAAGAAACAATTATGGAACTGATACTAGAGCTGATGAGCAGAGAAAGTGGAACCTATTAAGTAGAAGACTATATAAAAGCCCAAGGGTAGAGAAGAAAAACCTGGAGTAGATGCTGGTTCCACAGTCAAGAAGGAAAGACGTGTCATGAGATGCCTTCTTTTGAGAGTTTGAACAAGGTAAGTAGAGATTACTGACTATCGGATTTAGCTATAAAGGTCAATTCTTGAAGTAACAGTAGATTTGGAAGCATGCTGGTAATAAAAACTGTTGGTTTCAGAGTGAATGAATAATAATAGGCTAGCCTTTCAGAAAATTTGGCTATGATGGATGGGAAGGTTAGAGATGAAACTGTGGGGAAGGAGGTATATATATTCAGTAGAAGCCATGATTTAAAAGGGAGAGACTGTAGAACATTTTAGCACTAGGATAAGGAGTCAGCATGGAATGAAAAAAATCAAGATACAAACTGGAAGGCTGAAGACTGGTATATCCAGATGATTGAACAGTTAGGAGGACATGAGATACAGAGCTTTGTTGGGGAGACTGGCCCTGAGCAGGGGAAAAGGCCATTTTTCGTGAAACAGGAGGGAAGTAGGATAAGAATGGAAACGGAATAAGAAAGAAATAATTATTGTCTGATGCTCTATTTTCTTTGTAAAGCCAGAGGTAAGGTTTTCTGTTGGGTACACAAATGGGCTTACATATCAAAAACAAATATTATCTGCTTTCTGCTGAGAGGCTGGAATACAGATTTTTGTAATTAGCATTAGAATTTTGAAGAAATCAAACTAAAATTCTTGAAATTGAAGTAGCTTGGTAGCAAATCACTATTTTCTCAAAATATGCTGTTATCCTGAAGCTGTGTGTTTTTATGCGAACTGTAGTGTGGAACTTCATCCACTCGGCACCTGTCTTTGAACCTAGTTAATCATATGAAAATTCAACTGGAGAAATTTGGTCAGGAACATTGGATTTGTGGAGTGTCTGAGTACATTTTTGTTTATAACTTTAGAGTTGACTTTTGAACAAGGCGGAGGTTAGGAGCACTGACCCCCACATACAGTCAAAAGTCTAGGTATAACTTTTGACTCCCCCAAAACTTTACTGATAGCCTACTTTAGACCAGAAGTCTTATTGATAACATAGTCAGTGAACACATATTTTGTATGTGTATTCTCACAATAAAGTAAGCTAGAGAAAATACTATGTTAAGAAAATCACTAGGAAGAAAAGAGACAAAAAAAGCAGATTCTTAAATATAATAAAGTGGTGGTTACCAAAGGCAAGGTGGGTGGGGTGATTGGGTTAAACAGAGGAATTAAGAGTACACGTAGCTTGATGAGCACTGAGTAATGCCTAGAATTGATGAATCATTATAATGTACACCTGAAACTCATGACACCTAGGCTTCAATAAAAAAAAAAACAAGGAAGAGAAAATACATCTACAGTACTGTTATTTATTGAGAAAAATCCACATATAAATGGACTTGACCAGTTCAAAGGCACATTGTTCAAAGGTCAACTGTAATTTAGCGGTGATAATACTCATTTTATCATACTTTTTATGTTTGCAAATTACTTTTGAATGTATTGTGGTAGAACTCCTCCCTAAGGGGGCCTCCTCAGAACAAAGGAGGGCAATGTGGCCCCATCAACTCCTATATACATATGCATGGCTCTGACACATCTCTGTAACTTGGACTGTGTCCATTTAGACTATGTGAGTCACCATATATGGGAGACAAAGAAGTAGAAATTGCATAAAAGGCTACACCCTGCTGTGCTCCGGGCTCAGCCTTTTTGGGGTCTTAGCCCACTAAGCCCGTACTGGTAAGAATAAAGCTACTTCCTGGAAAGAAGAGCCTCAGTGTCCCCTTGTCTCTGTGCCAGCATCCTGCTACAGTGTTATCTCCTTTTGGTCTTGAATGGCCAGGTGAGATAGATCAGGCAGGATTTCAATGAGGACACAAAGTCATAGGCTAATCAAGTAAAGGAGTTGAAAGGAAGGAATAGGATGCATTTGGAGAAATGATCAGATAATCATCCTGAGGGCCCCTTAAGGGAGAACCTTAAGTTTGTAGCCTAGGGAAGGAAATAGAACCAGAAACAAAATTAGAAAACATTGTATTCAATAACTGGGAAGTACTTTAGGGTATATATAGGACTTTATAGTCAAATACTATTTTGCAGATGAAAAAATACTATCTAGTACTCATAAGTACTCAAAAAATATTTGTGGAAGGAATTAATAAGTGAGTGAAAGAAGAAACTGAGTCTCAAATAGTGAAATTATTTTCCTGAAGTTAGAGAACTGGTTTTTGGCAGAAGAATGTGAAACCTTATTTTTCTGATGCCCAGGCCAATTGCCTTTCCATTAAATTAGGAATTGTTTCAAGGGATAATTATGGAGGAAAATAAAAATTACAAATTGAAAACGAGCCAGTGCAGTAAACCACAAAAGAAATAAACTGCATTATCAGGAGTTTATAATGCAGTACTAATGAATTAGCCAGGAACATCCTGGACTAAATCCACAGAGCCTGAGACGTTTGGACCCCTGATGTTTTGCTCTTGCCAATATTCCGGGTTACACAAAGAATTAGAATACACTTTTTAGAGCAAGGCAGAGCTTACCTTCCCCCTCCTCCCTCCATTTTATGGCTGCAGAATCTGTCTGAGTGCAATGGAGATTGAGTGTTTTCCCCAAGGCAGCTAAGCTAATTAATGTCAAAGGTTGAATTTAAACCCAGGTTCATGACTGAGTTCAAAATGCTTCCTTCCAAGATTTCATCCTGCAAGATAAAAAACAAAACAAACAAACAAACAAAACTGTTTTTTTTTTCTACCTTTATCTCAACCTGTTTAGAATAAAATGAAACAGAGTAAGGGAATAAAGGAAGACGGTCTATTGAGAATAGATGCTTTAATCACTGAGTGAAACTTAAAATGAGGTTTAATTTATCACTTTTGAAAAAAGTGAAATCAAAGTTATTCATAAACTAGTACCTAACAAAGCAGAACTGTGTTTGTGTGTGTCTGTCTGTTTCCCTCTTTCTCTGTGCCTCTTCTGTTCTCTCCTGAGGTGCCAACCTCACATAAAACATGCTTATCCAACCATTTGAACACATCTGTGATTGAACAACCTTGAATTGTTACTCATTTAATTGCCATTCCTTCGCAAATTTCTTAAAACTTACAAGCAATAACTGTGCTAATGCCATGACACAAAAATGAACAAAAGTTGACAAAGTTCCTCTTCTCCAAGAATGTTCATATTATAAATGTAACCAAACAATGCAGAAAATGTAAAATACTGACTGTGAGGAGTACCACGAACAAAACTAATATCCTTCTAATTTGTGAGGAAAAAGCTGCATAGTTCATTGCCACAAAAGGTGTGAAGCCAATAAAGTGGGTGGTTAGAAGTTTATGTGGTAATTCTCACAGGTACAAATCTACCACCTGAGGCCACAGGAAACTTTTGTTGTGATCCATGGTTATGTTTGCGGTAGAAGGAAGGACCTTTCAGGAAGATGAATCAGACTTTTTTTTGAAGGATAAGCGGACAAGGGGGAAGAGGCTTGGTGAATTCCTGTTTGAGAATTAAAAAATTGGGAGAAATCTGAAGTTTCTAGTTGCCATGTGGGGTGGGAGTCAGGTACTTGAGACTATTTCGCTTGACCATTTCTCCACATATGTTAAATTCCCCCAAATGATTTTCCTTTACGTGTGAGAATTAAGACCTGAAAAAGAAAGGACGGAGTAAAATATGGACATATTAGGCAAGATTATGTTCTATGCTTGAACCAGTCATGAAGAGAGACTTCCAATAAAAGATGATATGGCAGCAGCTTTAGCCCTTGGAACCAGAGGTAAAGAACAAGAGAATGACTGCAGTATCTGGACCTGAAAACTGACTCCAGGCTAGAGCAGAACATTAGAGAGGCCCTAGAAGTTTCCTCCTGCCAAACCTCTCATAGACTGACATTTTAGCTCAGCAGCTATGAGTGTTACAGCTTCAAGGCCTGTCAATGGGAAGTAAGATGTGTACAAAGAAAGTGTGGCTTGACACAAAAATTAACCCAATTGTGGACTGAGTGCCTAAATCATAATTTTCAAGGGCACGTGGTGGATCTATGTCTAATCTGAGTTTATTCTGGTAGAAGTATGATAGTAACTACAAGCAGCGATCATATATTTAGGAGAGAACAAGGAAGTCAGCTTAGTTTGAGACATGGCATCAGTTAAAGACAAAGAGCCAAAGAGAGTTGGTGACGGCTGGCAGATTGTCCTCCCACCAGTAGAGGGTAGTGCAAATTAGTGATAGAATGAAGACGCCCATGTGATCCCTTTTGAGGCTGGGATGGGAGCTACAACTTAGTGGATGCCCCGACTGCGATTATGCACATCAAGAGCACAAGATTCTATAGTGAAGGGAGCAAATTCTATACAACATTCATGGGAGGATATGGGTTCTTAATATATTTTCAAATGTGGAATAGATGGACTCCAATTAGTTCGGAGTTATGCCAGTTCTATGCTATAGCTGTTGCTCATCAGGGCTGCTTTTCTGCTCCAAGAAGAACGATGACAATTCATATTTTTTTCCCAACAGCCTTAGAGATAATTATCATAATTACAAGAGTTCAGATAAAGAAGTTGAGGCTCAAGAGTTGAGGTAGTTCACCAGTGATTCAAATTCAGGTCTTGATAGATACAAAATCCCTTCTTGTTTCCTGACAGCTCACTTCTCTTGCTTATGAAACCACTAATTGTGGGCAAGTTTGCTTTATGAAAAAGCCTTATTTGTGGTTTTGCCTCACACAAAAAATCAATGCCTCCCTCGTACCGCAAAAATCTTCTATCCCCAACTACTTTCACCGGAGGGATCCTTACTACTTACCCCCCCTTTGTTTTTTAACCCAGTGAGAGAAGGGGCAGTTAATTACCCCTTTTTGCATCATCGAAACTCCATTTGTGTCCACTTCTCATTCTTCTGAACTGTTCCATTCATGAATCATTCTGTTCAAATATTGCCACTGTTACTCGCTAGGACCCCTTTCTATTTTTTAATCAGCTTTATTGAGATATAAGTAACACACAACAGATAACACATATTCAAAATGCACGCTTTGATACATTTTTGACTTAAGTATATAATGTGAAACCACCACCACAATCAAGAGCATTTATTGTCACTCTGAAGTTTCATTATGCTTGTTGTAATCCCACCCTCCCTACCCCACCCTGATTCGGAAGCTCACACCTCCATCTGTAGGAACCAACTGACCTGTTACCTATCACTAGACAATATTGTGCATTTCCTAGAATTTTGTGTAAATGGAATCATCTAGTGTGTATTGTGTCTGGTTTCCTTAACTCAGCATAATTGAGTTCTGTCTACACCTTTACACGTGCTGGCAGTTATTTCCTTTTTATTGCCGAGTAGTCCTCCATTGTTGGAAATAATACTGTTGATCTGCTCACCTGTTGAGGCGTATATTTGTTACTTTCACTTCTTAGGTATTACAAAGTCTGCTACAGATACTCATACACAAATCGTGGTGTGAACACCACCTTTAATGTCTCATGGGTAAATGACTACTAGTGAAATGGGTAGATAATACGGTAGAATATGTTGAACTTTTTAAGAACCTACCAAAGTGTTTTCTAGAGTCACTGGACCGTTTTACTTTCCTACCAGCAAGTATGAGAGTTTGTTTCTTCACATTATGGCCAGCACTTGATATGGTCAGAGTTCTTCATTTTAGCCATTCTACAAGATCTGTAGTAATAGCTTATTGTGGCTTTTATTTTCATTTTCCTAACGACTCATGATTTGAGCATATATTTTTTAAATGTTCATTTTGAGAGAGAGAGAGAGAACTTGTGTGCACACATGTGCATGTGCTTGAGCAGGGAAGGGGCAGAGAGAGAGAGGAGAGAAAATCTCCAGCAGGCTCTGCACTTAAAGTTCAGTTGCAGGGCTCCACCTCATGAACCACGAGATCCTGACCTGAGCCAAGATCAAGAGTTAAACACTTAACCGACCGAGCCTGCCGGGTGCCCCTATTTGAGCATATTTTAATGTGCTTATTTGCCATTCCTAGATCTTCTTTGAATGCTTGTTCAAATCTTTTACCCAATTTTATTAGATTGCCTGTTTTCTTAATGTTGAATTTTAAGTTCCTTATATTTGGGACACCTGGGTGGCTTAATCGGTTGAGCATCCGACTTCAGCTCAGGTCATGAACTCACAGTTCGTGAATTTGAGCCCTGCATCAGGCTCTCGGTCAGCATGGAGCCTATTAAGATAATCTGTCCCCCTTTCTCTCTGTCCTTCCCCTGCTCATTCTCTGTCTCTCTCAAAATAGACTTTTTAAAACTTTTAGTGTTTGTTTATTTTTGAGAGTGAGAGTGAGGCAGAGAGGAGCACAGAGAGAGGGAGACACAGAATCTGAAGCCGGCTCCAGGCTCTGAGCTGTCAGCACAGAGCCCGACACGGGGCTCCAACCCCTGAACCGAACCGCGAGATCATGACCTGAGCTGAAGTCCGATGCTTAATCAACTGAGCCACCCAGGCACCCCTCAAAATAAACTTAAAACAAAAAGTTCCTTATATTTTCTGGGTACAAGTTATTATCGAATAAGTTTGTAAATATTTTTTCCAGGCTATGGTTTATTGTTTCATTCTTTTCATACTGCCTTTTGCAGGACAGATGTTTTAAATTTTGTGAAGTCCTATTTAGCAACTTTTAACTTTTATTGATTATGTTTTGGTTTCACAGACCAAAGGTCACAGAGGCTTTCTTGTAATTTATTTTAATGAGCTTTACTTTGACCAGTTTTGCATTTAGGCTTATGATATATTTTGAATGTTTATGAATAGCATAAGGTATAAATGAATGTTTTTTATGTAGAATTATCCAATTTTTCTGGTAGCATTTACAGAAAAGACTGTTTTTCCCACTAATATGCCATTGTAGCTTTGTCAAAGATCAATTGTTCATATAATAATTAAAATCAATATATATAATATATAATATATACAATCAATATATATAATACATACAATCTATATATAATATATACAATCAATATATAATCAATATCAATATATAATCAATATCAATATATAATCAATATCAATATATAATATCAATATATAAATAATCAACTATATATTATACATATATATATGGGGCTATTTCTAGATTGAGTCAGATGTTCCATTTGTATATTGATCTACCTTAAAACCAATGCTGCAGTATCTTCACTAAGGAAGCTTTATAATAAATTTTAGAATCAGCAATAATTTTACAACCGATTGCTTTTTAAGAAGTGTTTTGGCTATTCTAGGTAGTTTGCATTTCTATGTATATTTGAGAATCATTTTGTTATCTTAAGTACTGTCATTTTGTCCTAAGATTTTGACTGGGATTGTATGGGAGTTATAGACAAAATTGGGAGAATGGACATCTTAATTATATTGACTATATCTTTCCATTTATTTTCATCTCTTAATTTCTCTCAGCAAGATTTTCAGTTTTCTCTGTATATATTTTATACTTTGTCCTGATTTCTTTCCAAGCATTTAAGTTTTTGATGCTTTTATAAATAGTAGTCTTAAATTTTAAATTCTAATTGCACATTGCTAAAATACAGAAATACAACTGATTTTTGTATGCTGACTTTGTTTTCTGAAGTCTTGCTAAATTTACTTTTTAGTTCTAATAGCCGTGTGTGTGTGTGTGTGTTTCACTGGATTGTCCACATAGACTATCATATTGTCTGCAAATACATAGTTTTACTACTACTTTTTCAACCTGGATGTTTTTACTTTTCTTCCCGTAGTCTGTGGTTAGAAGCTCCAATATAATGTGAAATAGAAGTGGTGAGAGCAGTATTCCAGTGCTTCCAGCCTCAGAGGATAAGCATTCAGTTTCTCACCATTAATAGGATATTAGGTATAGATTTATTAATGTTCTTTCATTATGTTCTTTATCAGATAGAGAAAGTTTTCTTTGGTTCCTGTTTCGTTAAGTTACTTTCTATTATGAGTGGATGTTAGGCTTTTTCAAATATTTTTTGTACATAGATCGTATGGTTTCTTTTTTAGTTGATTAATACTGTGAACTTAATTGGTTTTAAAATGTTAGTCACCTTATATTCCTAGGATAAACAAAGATATGGTGGTTTTACATATACTACAAGTAAATACATTATAGTTGTATTTATTTAGCTCTCCAGATACATGCAGATAATCACCTTATACATGTAAGTATATCACACACACACATACACACACACACACACACACACACACACACACACACACACGGCTGGGAAAGGGCAGTGGTGGGGTGGCCAGAAACCAGGTCATAGTGGGCTTTGTATACCATCCTGAAGTCAATTTTATTCTCCTGTAGTCACAGGGAATTGTTAGTTTTTAAGCAATATATTAGCATATAATCTGTGTTTAAGGAATATTTCCCTGTAAAGAATATTAAAAAATTGGGCTGAACTGACAGAAGGACTACTCTGGAGATTATTGGAGAAGTCCTAGGAAGTGATGATGAAGGTATAGATGTACACGAGAGTGTACTTTAAATTGTTCTAAAATTTTTTAGATGACTAGGCCAGTCCTACTCAAGGTGATTGTAAACTTCTTGAGGATTCGTCCCAGGTCACACATGTTTATACCTCCCAGTTTCTATGAAAGTCCTTGGTACACACTCTGCTCAGTAAATATTCCCATTATGTTTACATATAGCATCAGTTACATAAAAAGCCAACCTTCCCTCTATACAAAAACATTTGTCAACTCTTTAACTTTGGTAAAGTTTGCTAATAGCCATTTCCATACATGAGTTTCTTTTAACTTGTTTCAAACTAACTAGGAGTGAGTCATTTTTATTTTCAGCTAGAGAATAAGAAAGAACCCACAAGACTGTTAATTAGCCAAATCACCCTTCATCTGAAAACAGCAAAAGATTTTTAAGCCAATTAAAAAAAGAATCACCAAACTGTGCTCTGGCAGATTGTGGCAGTTGGGACCTTGGTCTGGGTTGATGGGAGGTTTGTTTAGCAGTTCTGTCATGACATTTCAACAGCGCACGATCCTTGTTACAATACATCAGTATATAATCATAGTCAAGCCTGTGGAATTACCACTATGTCACCATGGGAAAAAATTGCTTATTTGATAATCTACCATGTAGGTTTTTTCCAAAGGGGATTTTATGAATTTGTGTCAGTAAAGCTCTCTCTAAAAAAAAAAAAAAAAGACACAAAATCTGTTGTGAACAAGAAGGTAAGTAAAATTAATTTCTGAACGGAGAAGATTACATATATCTTGAATTCACATTGCGTGTATTCAAATAGTACATTTTTCTATGGTGACAACCTTGGTTTTGTCTTAATGCATTATCTGTGTCTAAACTTTATTTTGGCATTTCTTCTCTCCCGTGTGACCAGCACTGTGCTAGGTACTAGAGACAGAAAAATAATGTTCATTTCTTAAAGTTTCCTGATGTGGGGAACTCATAAATCTTTGATTTCAAAGATTTGAAAGATAGAATTTGATGCTATCACCTAGGTATACACTGTATCCTCTTTTTCTTGGAACATAGGGTTGAGGAGTTGCATTAGCATGAATGGTTAGTTCCCTGAAAGCATGGTGAAAACTTAAATAAGGAGAGTATTCCTCAACCACTTGAATTCTGGATTTTCCTTCTCCTACTCTATTAAAGTGGCTCTCTGGATAATAGGAAATTAACTCTTTAATGACAAACCTGTTTTTATTCTAATCTTGAACTTTTGATCCTGTTGAACATCACCTCCTGCTTGACACTTGATTTGGTTTCACTTACCAGTTTAATTTTTTTTTTAATGTTTGGTTTTTGAGAGAGGGCATGAGCAGGGGTGGGGCAGAGAGAGACACACACACACAGAATCCAAAACAGGCTGGGCTGTCAACACAGGGCACGATGCAGACTCGAACCCACGAACCCTGAGATCACGACCTGAGCCGAAGTCAGGCACTTAACTGACTGAGCCACCCGGGTGCCCCTCACTTACCAGTTTTTTTTTTTTTTTAAATCTCTTTCCTATTTCATCTATGAAATGATTTTAAAGGGATAAAAATAGCAGGCACTATCTATATTCCAGGCACTATTCCAAGCATTTTACCTATATTGACTTAGTTTTGTTGACCGTCTCATGAGTTTGGTATTATTATTCTTCCCATTTTACAGATGAGAGATTCAAAGCATAGAAAGTTAAGCTTAAGCCTATGTTGCTCGAACAGAATTTAGTGTAGTTCAGAATTATTCAAGTAGTAACATGTGAGCCCCTGGTGAAAGTGGGAGATTGTATGCCTCCTTGTTTCTCTAAGTATACTCTATAGTACTGAATTCACTTTTATCTGGCATTCTACATGCTTTATTACTAGTTTGTTCATTAAATATAAATAGTTGCGAAGTTTCTTCTAATGCCTCCTACAATTTCCACACTCTTTCCCTTCATGAATGGGTCCACTTTGACAACTTTGATCATCTCTGTGGTGATGGACTCCGAATGCTCACCTCTGCCGTGCCCTCTTCCTCCAGCTCCAGACCTACTTGGATGCCGTTGAGCAGCACATGTGCATTTTTCCAAACTCTCAAACCTGTCAAACATTACTTTCTTCACCAAACCAACCCATCTAATTGATTTCCACGTAACCGTTGGGTTAAAGACTCCAAGGTTTGAATTGTCCAAGCTTTAAATGTTACAGATATCTTGACTTACATCTTTAGATTTAAATGGCCCTATCCATTCATTTGCCGGGTTTAAGGCTCTCTGCATGCACATCCAGTTCCTGTGACCCCAGGAGCACTGGTATGGACCACCACAATAGCTTACTGTTTTCATCCCTGAAATTGGGCCGGCTCAGTGGCCACGTGACTCGTTCTAATGTGCACTCCTCATCACGTGCCTCCCGTGCACACAGACCTTCAATGACTAATAACCCAAAACCAACAGACTCTACATTCCTATTTGCAACTCCTTACTTGGTTCACACTCACTTCAGCCTGGATGTGTTCAACTTCTCCCCAAACCTGTCTTTACAGACTGAAATCTGCTGATCCTTCAGGGCCCCAGTGAAATTACACTTCCTTCAGGAAAGCTCTTCGTATAATTTCTTTATGATTTCTCCGGCAAACCTCGGCCTGGCTCAGAGATTTTTCTTTTTTTCCCCCTATTTTAATGATTTCTAATCTTGTGTATGAGGCTGGAAATCCTTTGAGAACAGAGGCTCTGTTGAATCTACCTTTGAATCTTTGCAGGACAAAACCTAGCACTGGGAATATATTTAGTAGCTGCTACTCAAACTTTGAGAATTACTCAAATAGTGAATAAGAACACCTGTGATAGTTTATGGATATAATTTTTGAGATGCGTGCCATAGAGTTGGTGAATGCCTTACTCTGTTGAAAAGTACCTCCTTTTCTATTGCAAATATGGCTGTTTTACAGCAGAGATGAAAAGTGTTTCCTGGAGTCTCAGTTAACGACTAGATTTGTGCAGGTATTTGTGCCAAGCTCCAGGTTTGGTGGTTTGGTGTTTGGGTGTTAGCACTGCTTTTGTGTCTCCGTCCTGGCGGTTTCTTAAATGCACTGCTTCCTCCAGGACCTCACACTTAAAATTCCTTTTAAAATTATTCAGTCACAATCATGGTTTCCTTTATTATTCATTAAGGCTGAAGATTTCAAAGTTTGATATGTTTGCTTAGCTGTTGCTTGAAACACCTGTCTTTTCTATTTCCTTGCATGTATCCATGATATTTATCATTCAACTTGATGGAAAGAATAAAAGTACCTTTATTGTTTATTTTAGAACTCTGACAGCTGTGATTTGAAAGGGTAGTAATTGGTATTAAAGAACAGGGTCATGCAGGGGTTTTCAGTGTTTGCCATGTGATCAGCAATATGCATGTATGCAAGTTGCTTAACTTTTAAAAATTGATGATACCTGTAGTTGAGTGTTCGTGTTTGATGTAGGAACATTGAAACCATGTGAGGTTTGAGTCCTACACCTTCTGTATCTTTTTCAGTATGCTTTTCTTTTGCTTTTTTTTTTTTTTTTTTTTTTTTTTTTTTTTTTTTTTTTTTTTTTAGAGAGAGCATAAGCGGGGGAGAGGGGCAGAAGGATGGGGGAGGGAGGGAGAGAATCTTAAACAAGTTCTATGCTCGATGTCGAGACTGATGTGAGGCCCAATGTGGGACTAGATCTCACAACCTTAGGATCATGACCTGACCTGAGCTGAAATCAAGAGTCAGATAGACACTCAACCGACTGAGCCACCCAGGTACGCCATCAGTATTCTTTCTTAATATATCATTTACTTAATGTGATTGTGGTGGGATTGAATTTAAACATCTGAAATGCTGTGGTATAGTAAGCAAACCTAAGATTTAGTCATTCCCTTGTTCGAATCCTACCACTTAAGCAACTCGATGCAAGCAACCCACCCCTCAGTCCTTTCTCCTATTAAATGAGGATAACAGTATTTTCCTTGTAGAGTTTTCATAAGGAAATAAAATACCTGCAAAATATTTATTACTGAGTCTGACCTATCTTATCATATAAATAATTTTGTCCTTATATTGGCTTTTATGAATGTTATACTATCCTTTAATTATAATTACTAAATATACTACTTTTTTAAAGTATCATTGATGGACAATATTACATTAGTTTCAGGTGTACTGCATAGTGATTTGACATTCATATTCATGATGAAATTATTACCAGAAGAAGTAAAGTTACCATCTGTCACCATGCAAAGTTAATACAATATTGACTGTATTCCCTGTGCTGTACGTCATACCCCATAATTAATAACTAGAAGTTTTTATTTCTTGGTCCCCCTTTACCCATTTTACCCCCCATCCCCTTCTGCTTTGGCAAACATAGGTCTCTTCTGTGTATCTATGAGTCTGATGTTTTGGTTTTTGGATTCCACATATAACTGAAGTCATAAAGTCAAAGAATTTTTCTTTCTCTGACTTATTTCGCTTAGTGTAATACCCTGAAGGTCCATCCATGCTGGAGCAAATGATAAGATTTTATTCTTTTAATGGCTGAGTAGTAATCAATTGTACAGTTTATCCTTGAAAAATGCAGAGATTTGGAGTGTTTCCCTGCACGTGCATTTGAAAGTCCATGTGTAATTTTGACTCCTTCAAAAACTTAACTGCTAGTAGCCTACTATTGACTGGAAGGCCTTACCAATAACATATAGTCAGATAACACATATTTTGTATATGTATTGTATACTGTATTCTTTTTTTTTTTTCTCAACGTTTTTTTAATTTATTTTTGGGGACAGAGAGAGACAGAGCATGAACGGGGGAGGGGCAGAGAGAGAGGGAGACACAGAATCGGAAACAGGCTCCAGGCTCCGAGCCATCAGCCCAGAGCCTGACGCGGGGCTCGAACTCACGGACCGCGAGATCGTGACCTGGCTGAAGTCGGACGCTTAACCGACTGCGCCACCCAGGCGCCCCTGTATACTGTATTCTTAAAGTAAGCTAGAGAAAAGAAAATGTTATTAAGAGAATCACAAGAAAACATACACTTAAAGTGCTATACTGTATTTATGGAGGGGAAGAAACTTGTGTAAATAGACCTGCACAGTTCAAACCTGGTTGTTGGAGGTTAATTGTATATATGCATACACCATATTTGCTTTATCCATTTATCTATCCATGGGCACTTAAGTTCTTTCTGTATCTGGGCTATTGTAAGTAATATTGTGATGAACATAGGGGTACATATCTTTACCAGTTACGTTTTTTTTGTTTGTTTTTGTTGGATAAATACCCAGAGATGGGATTCTCAGATGATATGGTAGTCCTGTTTTTCTTTCTTTCTTTTTTTTTTTTATTTATTTTTGAGACAGGGAGAGACAGAGCATGAACAGGGGAGGGTCAGAGAGAGGGAGACACAGAATCTGAAACAGGCTCCAGGCTCTGAGTTGTCAGCACAGAGCCCGACGCGGGGCTCGAACTCACAGACCGTGAGATCATGACCTGAGCCGAAGTCAGCCGCTCAAGACTGAGCCACCCAGGTGCCCCCTGTTTTTCATTTTTAAGGATCCTTGATACTACTTTCCATATGGCTTTACCACCTTACATTCCCACCAACGGTGCATGGGGGTTCCTTTTTTTTCCCCCACATTGTTGTCAGCACTTGTTATTTTTTAAATAGCCATTCTGATAGGTATGAAGGTGAAGTGAAAGTAGCACTGGGGGACCAAGCTGTTTACTGGCACTTGGTGTACCTAGTGGTGTCACTCAAGTGGCATGGGTGATGGGTCTGGTCACCCAGAGTGTCTGCTGGCAGGGCAGATGATTGTCCACTGCACTTGGGTGGGTCGTAATTACTAAGTTTAACTTCCCAAATACTTGCAAGCAAGTATGTACTAGTATTTCAAGTCTTACTTCTTTTGACTTCTATCATAGCACCTACAGCACTTTGATTATTTTTAACATCTCTATTACTCGCCCACTCCCCCATTGAAACAGTTCGGTAGTAATCATTTTTAGAGCTTGGTTCATAGTAGGTGCTCTATAATGTCTGGTGTGTAGATAAAAATTAGATGCAAGCCTATTAGATATCCGGTAGTCAGTTGGTGGTTGCTACAGACATGTGGTTAAACTCTAGACAACTAATAATTCATGATAACTGATTAGGTCACTTCATTGCTGTTACCTGCTATTGTGTTTTTGTTCACTTACAAATGTTTTTCCTATGAATCACAGCTACAGGGTTTAGTTGGGATAACTGTCTGCCTGTATTTGGGATAATTGGGATGTTCAGGTTGCATGTCTGTAACTGCATTTGCAAAATATCGACATTGGTAGCTATTTTAACTTAGAAACATTTGACTCATTTCTTTATGGCAGAGTTTTACATATTCTAAGATCTAGTGTTATTTTTACTAGCTGAAATCTCAGATGGCAGATAAAATGTTAAAATGAATGGGCTACATGTGAAAAATCTGACTTTTTTATCTCTAGCAGAGGCAGATTTTATTGGTGTCTCAACTGTGAGTTTAATATTAGAGAGGGATAGCCATACTTCTCAATTCAGAATAAAATGTTTTCTCCTTAAACAAATCCGTGGACTCTATAGATAATAAGTCAAAAGGATTGCTGAGAGTTGTCCTAGTTCTTTAAATCTTCATACTACAATATATGTAGGATTAATAATACTATATTTATATCTACCTTCATGCATGTGTATACACTAAGCATAACAATATCAGATCAAATCAAAACAAATCAAGAACTTTTCATGTTATATCTGGGGTCACATATGGGAGCGGAGTGGAGTAGAGAACTAATGGTTACGTGTCGAGTGCTTAATTTCTTTGGCGTATATTGATCTTGCCTTCATGGCTACAGTATGAATACCTTACTCCTTTTGAATGGTTAAATTGAGGTATAGGAAATCTTTAGTTAGGCTTCTCCAGAGAAACAGGACCAACAGGACATATACAAATAGATTGATTGAAATGAATTTGCTCATGTGATTATGGAGACTTTAAAGTCCACTGATCAGCTAACTGCAAATTGAAGACTCGGGAAAGCTGGTAATGTAATTCCAGCCCAAGTCTGAAGGCCTGAGAACCAGGAGGGCAGTAGACCCATAGCCAGATAAAAAGAAGTCAAGTAAAGGAGAATTCTCCCTCCATCTGCCTTTGGTCTAGTCAGGCTTTCAATGATTTGGATGATGCCCATCCACGTTACGGTGGACAATCTGTTTTACTTGGTCTATTGACTGAAACGCCAGTCTCTCCCGGGAGCCCTCTCATTGACAAACCCAGAAATAACATTTAACCAAATATTTGTGCACCTTGTGACCCAGTCAAGTTAACACATAAACTAACCATCACAGATAAAGGAAAGCATGCATACATTAAGATACTTGGATTAGTCACATATACTGATGTATGGAATTGAGACGACTCCTATAGCAGACTGAAAAGCCTTGTACTAGTTGAGATGGCTAGAATAGCTTATGGTTTTTAATTCCTCACTTTATTTTTTGCTCTTGCTAAGGTTTACAAACACACACATGTGCACACTTTCACATGCACGTTCCTTAAAAGTAAATGGTCTTTATTCTTATATTCTATTTCAAAGGTAAAAATATTTTCCTCTCTAATGTCAGGTCCTTAAAAAGGAAAATCGATAAAATTCTACATTAAGTGAATAAAAAACTTGAAAAATGAAAGCGTTTCTATTAAACAGGCTTTAGACAAGCAGTTTTCTGGGACGGGCCTATGCTGTTAAACATCAGTGCTAATGCTATGACACGCCTAGCTTTTAGATTATAATAGATTCATGAAATGTTTGGCATGCCAGAGAAAATACATAATTCAATTTCCTTTTCAAAACAGACTTTCTGAGCCGTCACGAGACCCCGCGATATTGTCACTATATTAAAAGCTTTGTGGTGGTGGTGAATTATTGTGAAGTTGTGAGAGTGTGTGTGCCAGTTTCATTTACAAACCCGCCTGATGCATACGAAAGAACATCATTAGATTTCTGCTCCGTGGCTCGTGGAGATTCTCTGGTGCTTTCTGAATACACAGCCTGTTCGACACCCACCCATCCCTTCATTAACATCCTACTGGTATATTTAGCCAAGACTGTGGTGCACAGTGGTGCAGTCAACTATTAATCTGAGATGTGTTTCATGTTTACAGAAACTCAGATACACCTGAGCCTCTAATCTGTTAATATCTCTTCCAGACTTTAAATTTTTTTCTCTTAAACCTTGTCAGGGAGGAAAATCTCAACGGATTTATATTAGCAACTCAAAGTAATACCTGCTGTTTATATGAAAAATTACCAAATGGTAAATGATCCCCAAATTAGGTAGGTATCCCACATGTAGAATAATTCATGCCTTGAAGAGAAGACATTCTTGGAGATAAACTCACATCACAAATTTATCGCATTATGATCCACTTCACAATAGCCGTGGTGTGCTCTAACTTGATGAATGAATGGTGAAAAAGAATATGTAAATTTCTGTCGAATTTTAAATTTTAGCATGTGTTCCCGCTAGTTACAGTTTGAATTTCATTTCTGGTGCCCCCAGTGACACCCTAGGTCCTCACTGATGTCTTAATGTACATTTATTTGTAGTATTTATGGATTTTGATAGGGACAGAATCCTGAATCTACCACTGTAGTAATAATACAAAACTGTTCGGTCACCCCCAAAACTTCCTTGTGCTACCCTTTTTGTCCCTCCCAATGCCCGATTCCTGACAACTACTGACTTGTTTTCTTTGTTTCAGTTTTGCTTTCTACAAAACTTTTTATCAATGGAATCACAAAGAGCATTTTGTGTCTGACCTCATTGGATGGATTCAAGATTCATCTATGTCATTGTGTGAGCGAATGATTTGGTCTTTTATAGATGAGTATTCCATTGTGGGGATATATATATACCTCATGTATCCATGTAACAGCTGAAGGACATCGGGGTCATTTTCAGTGTGGGGCAATTATGAATAAAACTCATAACATTCACATGCAGATTTTTGTATGAACATAAGTTTTCTCTCTGGTTGATACCTAGGAGAAGGAATATTAGGCCATACGATAACTGTTAAGTTTAATTTTATAAGAAACTAGGGAATTACTTTGCAAAGTTGCCTTTATTATTTTGTATTCCCACTGACAATGTCTGACAATTGCAGTTGCTCCCCCTACTTGCCAGCTCTTCGTGTTGTCAGCATTAAAAACACCCAAAACAACCCCAAACCAACTATTCTAAAGTGTTTTGGTATCTCATTTTGATTTAATTTCCATTATCTTAGTGACGAGGGTGTTTGGTATCTTTCCATATACCTATTTCTCATCTGCATAAATTATGTGGGGATAGTATCTATTCACATAGTTAGCTCAATTGTGTCTATTGCATTGTCTCCTTACTGAGTTTTATGAGTTCTTGATATATTCTGCATTCAGTCCTTCATCACAAAAGTCAATTTTTGTCACAAATTTCAAATATCAAATATTCAAAGATTTTCAAATATCTTCTTGTGGTCTGTGGCTTGTGTCATTCTCTTCAGTGTCTCTCACAGGAAAATTTTAACTTTAAGTATAGTCCAATTTTACAGTTTCTTTGGTGCTTTCTGTGTGCTATCTCAAAACCTTTTGCTTAACCCAAGGGTCAAAGATTTTCTCCTGTGTGTTTTTTTTTTCCTCCAGAAGTTTTCTTTTTCATTTTTACACATATATCTATGATCAATTTTCAGTTAATTTTTCTGTAATATTAACTTTAGGTCATTTTCTTGTATATGGACAGCCAATTGTTACTGCAATATGTATTTGTTTTAAAAAAATGTTTATTTTTGAGAGACAGGGTCCAAGTGGGGGGAGGGGAAGGGGGAATCTGAAGTAGGCTCTAGGCTCTGAGCTGTCAGCACAGAGTCCGATGCGGGGCTCAATCCCACGAACTGCAAGATCATTACCTGAGCCGAAGTCAGATGCTTAACCAACTGAGCCACCCAAGCAACCCTGCAATATTTATTTAAATATTAAATAAATTAAATTTAAATATTAAAAACATATTTCTCAATTCAGTTGCATTTGCATGTTTGTCAATAATTTGACTATTTGTGTGATTCTTTCTGGACTCAATTCTGTCTATGTTCCTGTCCTTTTATCAACACCACATTCCTTTTCTGTTTTTGTTATTTTTATAGTAAACATATGGGGTTATATTAGTCTCCGGTGTATGATACAGTGATTCAATAATTCCAATTCCATCCATCACCCAGTGCTCATCACCGTGAGTGCCCTCCCCCATCCCCATATTAATACCACATTTAATGGCCTTAACTTTACGGTAAGTCTTGAAATTGGGTAGTGTGAGTACTCCAAATATTTTTTTCCAAGTTAGTATGTCCTTCCAGGCAAATTGTAGAATCAGTTTATGGTTATCTACAAAAAAATCTTTTGAGATTTTTGAATGGGATTGTCCTGAATCTATAGACCAAACTGGAGAGAACTGGCATCTTAACAATGTTGAATCTTCTAATCCATAAACACAATATATTTTTTCAGTAATTTAGCTTTCTTGGATTTCTTTCATCCATGTTTTATAATAGACCATCAGAGATTCTAAACATATTCTGGAGAATTTATGCCTAAGTATTTCTTTTATTTTAGTTATATTCTGAATGGCACTATTACTTTTAAATGTCAATTTCCAACTATTCGTTGCTAGTATATGGGAATATAATTGATTTTTGTTCTACGTTGATGGGTGTTCTATAATCTTGCGAAACTCCTCCTGCGGTTTTTTGATAGCACCTTTGATATCAAAGAAGCTTTTTTTTAAATGTCTTACTCTAATATTGCACTTCCTAAAAGTCAGTTGAAAAGATGACCATATTCTTATACTAACGGAAGAGAGACGGGTGCTGAATAAGTTAATTTTTTTTAAGTCATCAGACTAGGTGAATAAATAAGTTAAATATATATCAGTCCTTAAGATAAGTTAGCAAAAGTTTATATTAATATTTCTGCTTAATCTGTGTTAAGACTGCTTCTCTATTTATTCTTCTGGGAATAATATTCCATTATAAGTGATAAATGAGAGCTCAGTAAATTTACAGAAATAGGTTCTAAATCTTAGAATTAAAAAAGGCCATTTAGCCTGGATGTTTTTTATCTCTTACATTTAGAAAACAACAAAAATGAATACAACTTGTGGAGTGGCAGGACACAAGAAAGTAACAACTTTTATGTAATCCTGCCCTTCTTTCTTTTCAATTGTTTTATACATGCTAATGACAATAAGGGGAATTTTTGTTGTTGTTGAGAAATTAGTTCAAAGCAGTTTTAAATTTACATGGGAAGGTACATTTACCCATTGTTTCATAACAAAGTATCTCAGCAAGACAAGACAATAAACATTAACTATTTCGTGAAGATGAGTGCTTTAGCTGGGTAGTTCTGGGTCATCATCTATGAAATCGTAATTAAGCTACTGGTCAGGGCTCGGTTCCTCTAATTGCTTAACTTGAGCTACAGAGTGTGCTTCCAAGAAGACTCGCTCACTTGGCAGATAACTGGAGGTGTCACACAGACCTCTCTTTAGAGTTGTTCATGACATTGGCGGTTGGATTCTCCCAGACTGATCAAAGAAAAAGGACATGAGACAGTGAATGAGAACAACAGAGATGAAGTACAGTGTCTTTAACTTACTATTGAAAATGACCTACAATCCCACTTACCATATTTAGTTGTCACACAAAGCAATGTTGGTACAGTGTGAGAGTGGTTCCACAAGTGTATCAACACCGATAGGGATTGCTGGGACCATTTTGGAAGTTGACAGTTTTAATTTAGTAAAATTTGATAGTAGAAAATGGCATGAAAAGCAATTTTAATCCTGTGTGAAAGCAGACCTTTAAAAAGTACTTAATCTTTCAAATGTTTTAGGGACCGATATGGTGATTCTACTGGTTTGGTCTGATCTCAGAATATATTTCTTAGTTTTTGCCTATTTTGAAAGATTCATTTATGATCACACATTGAGTAATTTTGTGATCATTGCAGATGATATATTCAGTGAATGACAGAGAAGAAAGATTTCACCAGCTGTATCATGCAGAAGAGAAAAGTGCAGCAAAAGAAATAGAAATCTGTATCCCCAAATCACAAGACAACAAAAAGCTCTTTCAGATCCTGGTGGGACTTTACTAATAGGAAGTAGTCAATAAAAACTTCAAGATCCTACACTGCCAGGGCACTGATCTGCCATTTCATATTCCCATTGATACTGAAAACAGTTGCAACTCCTGAAGACTTCTATTTTCCCTACTCTAATAACACTTAGGGGAAATCATTTGCTTCATTTCTTCTTCTTGAAAAGAAGAGGCTTCTTCGATGAAGACCTGACTGCAAATCTGATTTCTTATTTATTTTTCCATCTTAAATTTATCATATGAATCTTTGTTGATCAGAAGAAAGAGACATGATGTTGGTTGTGAGCTGGTTTTGGTCCAGAATTCCATTTTTAAAAGTAGAAATAACATTAAGGAGCACATTGATAGTTTGTATAGAACAAATTAGCATAATTTTTAGAGAAAAAATATAGGTAAGTAAAATGTTAAAAAAAATTCTACCCCCAACTCCACTGAGATATTAAAAAGCTAATTGAAGACTGTAGAATATACTCGTTTATGTAAATAAGAATTGTGAAATTGCATATACAAAAATCTTAATATGAGTTATTTTGTCCTAGGGATGTGATACTAATGAATCAATCTAAAATAAGGTATTTAGATACTTTCCTTAGCTTCATTATTAAAAATCTGAGGGGCGCCTGGGTGGCTCAGTCGGTTGAGCATCTGACTTCGGCTCAGGTCATGATCTCACGGTCCGTGAGTTCGAGCCCCACATTGGGCTCTGTGCTGACAGCTCAGAGCCTGGAGCCTGCTTCAGATTCTGTGTCTCCCTCTCTCTCTGCCCCTCCCCTGTTCATGCTCTGTCTCTCTCTGTCTCAAAATTAAATAGACGTTTAAAAAAAAATCTGAAATGGGAGTGCTTGGGTGACTCAATTGGTTTAGCATTGGACTCTTGATTTCAGCTCAGGTCATGATCTCATGGTTTGTGACTGCAGGCTCCATGCTGTCAGCATGGAGCCTGTTTGGGATTCTCTCTCCCTCTCTCTTTGCCCCTCCCCAACTTGCCAATAGGCACATGCACTCTGCCTCCCAAAATAAACTTAAAAAAAAAACTGAAATGAATATTCTAGAATACATAATGTATTCTTTTTAAGTTCCTTAAATGTTTTCTTCTGGTAAATTCTTAGACATGCAATTACAATGGCTTTCCAGACATCTCTACAAATTTACATTCCTGCCAATTCTGCATCTTAATTTACATTCTTGCCAACTCTGCATCTTAGCAACATTTATTTTAATTTATCCAAAAGGCAAATGATTCTGTTTTAAATTCCAAATTTTTAAGTAGTGAAATCTTAAAAATATATTTGGTGTTTCATAATTTTGATGTTTTGAATGATCTGTTTAACCTTTGTTCTCTCCCTTACTGTTCTCATTACAAAGAACTAGATTAATCATAATGCCTTCTACTCGTTTGGTCCACTCCTATTTCTCTATTTTAAGTGTGTATATTTTTGATAGTATAATACATCAAAGTACCCACCTCATAACTCAGTAGCTGAAATGTATTCAGAGCTTCACTCTCTATGGACATCTCATCCCCTTGCCTCCTTCAAAGTTAAGCATTATTCTGATTTTGCATTTATGACTCTACTGTCTCTTTTAATAAGAAGTTGTACAGTGTTAAAATATATGCCAAATGGCATGGTATTGTGTCATTGTTCTTAGATCTTTAGAAAAAGGGTATTACCTAATGGTTTTCTAATAATTCATTTTTTCAAGCAACAGGCTAATATTCAATAATGTATAACATTTCATTGTGTAAATATACTACACATTATTATACCTTCTGTGTGCATTTAGGTGGTTTCTACTTAGGACCTGTTATGAGTTCTTATGTGAACATTTTTATGTATATAATTGTGCAAGAGATTTTTCTGGAAGTACATACATGAAGGCAGTATTGCTGGATCATAAGATATTTAACTATTTAACTTTATACGATAGTGCCAAATTGTTTCTCAAAATGGTATACTAATTTACATTACTAGTGGCAATGTATGAGATCTATATTTTCTACAGTCCTTGGTATTGCCACATTCCTTAATATTTGCCAGTGAGATGGTCTTCATTTACATTAACTTTGCATTATTAGTCAGACATATTTTCTCTTTTGTGAAATGCCTTTTCATATTTTGTAACCAGTTTTATATTCTCATTTCCTTTTTGATGTGCATATGATTCTGAAGTTTTGATTTATATGTATAACAGCTATCTTCTGCCAATTTGGGGCTTCTCTTATTTTACTTCTTAAATGTGCTTATTAATGAAGAAAAGTTTTAACTGAAAAGTAGTTGAATGGATTTCTTTTAATTTGCATTTTTGTGTCTTGCTGAAGAATTCCTTTCTTATTCCAAGATAAAAACATCTTCAGTTACATTTTGTTCTCTGTTTAATATTTCATACTCCAGAGTTCAGTGGTCTTAGGGAATCTGGTCTTGAGGCAACCCTCTTATTTTGGGGATGCCCATGTTTTTCAGGTTTCTTCCTTGATGCTTAGTTTTATTCAGCTCTGGCCATGACTATTG